>NC_140581.1:352182367-353382367 GCF_964204655.1 Triturus cristatus
CTGTGTTGTATTCGATTCCAAAAGTTCAAGTTGTCAGGTCAGATTATACAAGCATACACAGATACTGCTTGCAATGACCAAGAGGTGTTTGGAGAGTAATTTTGTTTTTGGGGGGAAATGACGTATTTCATCAACTCTGCTGAACAGCATTGGGCACCTGTTTCGCTCCCAGCTATGCCTGTTTACATGTGCGCTGGTCTGAGGAACGGGTGCTCTGCAGGAATCACAGGTGGGCATGAGAAAATCATATAATTGTCTGGACGAGATTTATAGATGAATAGCCTAAATTTACACTTCACAAACCACATCAGCAAATCTAGTGTTACATTTTTAGCTCTGAAAGTATGCATTAGTGATAGGACACTTGAGGCATGGAGATTGCTGGGAACACGACCTTGCACGCATCCAGCTTTCATCAGCGACATACCAAAATATGTCTTACATATGGTGAGATGCTGGGGGTGAGAAGGCGCTGCAGCACCACCTGACACATTTCAGTTTTGGGTAGAGATGAGAGATAGGTTCATGCGGGGAGGTTACAATGAGATGGTAATAGATCAAGCGCACAGGGCAGCAAACAAAAGAGAGAAAGATACCATTGTGTTCTCAAGACCAAAAAAACTACGGAATAAGGGGTTGGATTTAAAACTCCATATATCAGCCAGGACAAAGCACTGAGGGCCCTACTCGGAAGGTATTGGCAGATAGTAAGATCAAATTCCGTAATTGTCACACTTATACCAAGCAATACTCAAATCACTCACAAGCATGCACAGTTGATGAGGGATGCACTAGTAAAGCGTATCCCCGATAGGGTTATCAAAGGAGCTGGTTGCAACCAAGAGCAGGTTCTATAAAATGATCTAGAAGCAAAGCCAACACAACAAGATGATGGACAGGGTGTTGGACCTTTTCAGCCACTCAACCCCAGTCATAGAACTGGGTTGAATCCATTGTTCTTCTGCTCATTATGCCACCCCGTTTGGATACAGACATATGCAAATCAACATTGACCCTGCTCCTAATTGGAACAGTCCAGCTCGAACTGTCAGGCCAGGTCCTCCTTGGACTGGAAAGATGCATTCTGGGACTGGTTTCGGGGCATCACCCCTCACCTGCCAGCCTAGCTTTAATCCAGAGGAACAACGAACAAGGGATCCACGACTGGCAATATCCTTGGCAATTTAGGGTGAAAATAGTAAACACAACAAGATGATGGACGGAGAGCTGAAACTTTTTTAAACCTCACCCCAGTCACAGATCTTGGTTTAATCAATTGTTATTTTGCTCACTATGCCACCCCAGTTTGGACCCAGCCATATGCATATCAGCCTTGACCCCGCTCCTCATTGCAATAATCCAGCCCGAACAGCCAAGCATCCTGGGACCGTTTTCTGGTATCACCCATCATCAGCCAAGCTAGCTTGAATCCAGAGGCACAGCAAGCAAGGTTCCCATGTCTGGGCATACGCTTGGCCACTCACTTGGGACGAACATGGCAAACACAACAATATGTTGGACGGAGTGCTGAAACTTTTCAACCACTCACTCCAGTCACAGACCTGGCTTGAATCCATTGTTCTTTTGCTAACTATGCCACCCACCCTAGTTTGGACCCAGTCATATGCAAATTTGCCTTGACCCTGCTCCTCATTGGAATTGTCTAGACCAAGCTGCCAGGCCCAGTCCTCCCTGGACCGGAAACGAGCATCCTGGGACCAGTTTCGGGGTATCAACCCCATATCAGCCAGGCTAGCTCAAATCAGGCACAGTGAGCAAGGGACTTGCGTCTGGGCATATCCTTGGCCATTTAGGGCGAACATAGCAAACACAACAAAATGATGGATGAAGTGCTGAAACATTTCAGCCACTTACCCCTAGTCACAGATCTGGGTTGGCCCAGCCATATGCAAATCAGCCCTGACCCTCAGACACAGTCCAGACCAAACTGCCAAGCCAAGTCCTCCCGGAGCTGTAAACAAGTGCCAAATGCATAAGGTTAGCGCAAGGAGTCGCACAATACACACAGAGCACATCCTCAAGTAGGCCCTCTCTGCATCCTCTCTGGAGTGCGGTATAGCCTGTGCAGATATTTAAAATGTACAAGTCGCAGTCTATAATTAGGGGGGAGCACACACGACTGGGTGCAGCAATACCACCATTGGTCATCTGCGAGGGTAGGGTTTAGGTTTGTATCCAGGCGCTTCGGCTATTAGGTGAGAGTATTGGCATGGTCTCCTGCATCCTGACGTATAGGCGGGTGATTAGTCGGCAAGGGGAAAGGGAGGTTAGAGCCGCTTCAAGGACTTGAAAGATGGGCGGTGCTTCCGGAAATGAGTTAGGAGTCACACAGACGGCTGCTTGTAACTGATAATATGTAAAGGCATCCAGGAGGGTGATTTCGGGACTCTGCAATGCCTGCTGTGGTGATATAAAGGTACCGTCTCTATATATCGACCCAATAGAAGTCTGTCCCAGATTATGCACTCTAGTGTGAGTGCCAGTATCAGTGGTTTTGCAGCATCAATCCTTTTCTGGATTCACATGCTTTGCATTATTCCGCCATCTAGTGGTTGGGTCCGAAATTGTTGCCAGGTAAGTCCCCTGTGTGTGACGTCAGACGGTATCCTGGAGGTCGACGTGCGTGGTAGCCATCTTCAGATTCTTTTTTCGCCGTTAGGTCTGGAAGAGAGATGGGAAACGCCAAAGAAAATTCGCATTTTCCCAAAAACCTTCACAAAATGTCTAAGAAATATCATCCAACATCGACGTCGGACAGTAAGAGGACCACATTGGTCTACAAATGGCGAGGTAGGGGTCATGGAGAATATCCCCTTCAAATTCTGCCCAAAGTGCCACCACAAAAACTCACAACGCAACCCGCAGCCTCTGCCTTCCTGAAAATCACCAGGACAAGGACTGTGAGGGCTGTGCAGCGTTCCTTCCCAAGACGCTAAGAACACGTCAGAAACACAGACAGGCCCACTACGCCACAATGTCGCAAACATCGACAAAAACTTCCATGGGAGGCCTAGGTTTCTCGAGCGACTAGGGAGAACATGGAGCACCAGTGGAGTCAACGCACGAGGGATCGGACGTCGAGCTCCTAGAAGGAGACTCTAAAACGATCCACACCAAGAAGAAGGCGAAATACCCAAAACAGAAGACGGAAAAGGTGAGTCGCCTTAAAAATCCATCGGAACCGAAGGCAGCCCCGACGCCGACCAAAAAGGCGATTGAGGGTCAGCCACTGTTAAAACAACCCCAAGGGACCCAACTAAAGGTCACTGAGGAGGAAAAATCGCAAATGACTCCGAAGCCACGGGTCGACACCGAACCCACGAAAAAATGGCACACCACCGTCTAAGCCAACCGTCGACGTCGGGAAGAAAAGAAAATCCCCGACCTCAGACGCTGAGAGGGCCCTCGAGGTCAAAGGGAAAAGGAAGAGGCTCGAGGAGGAGGCAGCAGCAATCCTGCAAAAGAAAAAGGATTTTGACGCCTCACTAAAGGATTTTTGAATCCCAAAGGCACCGGTGAACGAACCGGACAATGTCGACGCTGAAGAGGTAAAAGACACAGAGGGAGTGGAAGAGGGTATTTTTGACAATGTCAAAAGGGCAGCAAATCAATTTGGAGTACCCTTAGAGGAGTAAAAAGGGGACACATGTTTCTTGCTAGAAACACTGGCACCATCTACAAGAGGAACACAATACCTGCCTATGCTGCCCAGTATCCTGGACCAAGGCAAATGAGCATTCAAAGAACCAGCTTCAAACAAGGGGGTAACTCCTAGAGTAGAGAAAAGTACAAACCCTCCTCAAAGGACCCGAAATATATTCAGGGAAGTACAGTACCTGACCCTATTATTGTCACCACAGCCAGGAGGAGAGCCAATGCAGTCTCCAACACAGGGCCACCACCTGAAAAAGAAAGTAAGAGGATGGACATGGTGGGGAGGAGAATGGAGAAAGAGGCAGCCACACAATGGCGTACTGCTAACTCAAATGCCCTGCTAAATAGATATGGCCACCAACAGTGGGATGAGATAGAGGAAATATTGAACAAACTTCCTGGAGAAGGCAAAAAGAGAGCAAAAGGTATTGTACATGAGAGAAAAAAATATGGCTAACACCTGTCTAAAATCAGCTTTGGATGCAGCAGACACTGCTAGTGGGCAGATGTGTACAGGAACCATACTGAGAAGACCTGCCTGGCTCAGGATTTATGCATGACGTTCAAACCTCCATCATTAATAGGCCATTCAATGGAGAAGCACTGTTTGGCAAGGAAGTGGATGAATCCCTTCAACAAATAAAAAGGATAATGAAACCACAAGGGCAATGGGTGCCCTGCAACAAAGAGGTTCATTTAAAAGAGGGGGATTTAATAGCAGAAAGCCCACAGCTAGAGGCACATTTGCACAAGGACAACAAATGTCTCCGCAAACTCATGTGCAAAACCCAAGTCAGCAAATGGGTCAGCAATCAGGATACCAAGGTTGGCAACAACAACAAAAACAGCCCTTTCGAGAAAGAGGCAATGGAAGAGGAAGCGGCCAATCCTCTAGAGGAAGAGGAAATGTATCAAACTGACTTGCCCTCAAACAAAGACCCACACAAAAGACCTGTGGGGGGAGAATATCCTTCTTCCAAAGAGAATGGGAAAGGATAACAGACAATTGGATATTAAGTTTGATAAAGTATGGGTATTGCATAGAACTCACTCCAGTGCTACCTGCAAACCCACCAAAAACAAGAAAACTATTGAAGGCAGAACAAAAATTGTTAAACAAAGAGATCAGGGAACTATGCCTAAAACAGGCACTAGAGAAAGTACCGAGACAGGAATGGTTCACAGGAAACTATTCACCATATTTCCTAAGCAAGATCTAACTCTAAGACCAATCATGGACTTAAGGTTCATAAACAAGTTCATACTGACACAACGCTTCAAAATGTGCACGCTCCAAGAAATAATCCCACAGATTCAAAAAGGATATTACATGGCAACAATAGACTTCAAAGACACCTACCTTCATATCCCAATGAACAAAAAACACAGGAAATACCCAAGATTCCTGCACAACGGAGCACACTATCAATTCAAGGTACTTCCATTCGTAATAAAATTAGCTCCGTGTGTGTTGACAAAGTGTCTGGCCGCAGTGGTGGCACACCTGAGAAAAGAAGGAATCCAAGTCTACTCCTATCTAGACGACTGGCTCATATGGGGAAAGTCGAAACAAACATGTCACAATCATGTGCAAAAAGCAATTCACAACGCTACAAACACTTGGTTTCTCCATAAACCACAAGAAATCTTCAACAACACCAGAAAGAGAAAAAACCTTCCTTGGAGCAAAGTTAAATACAACAAAACGGAGGGCATACCCAACACAAGCCAGGACACAGGTGATCCATCGGGAAATTAGATTTTACCAGAGGGGTCAGTCTCTGACAGTGAGCAGGGTCGTGAAACTAATGGGCATGATGGCATCATGCATCCCCCTGATCCCTCATGTCAGACTACACATGCGACCATTCCAAGAATGGCTTACCAACAGCTGGTCTCAAGCCACAGGAAGTTGGGAGGATCTAGTGGTTGTTACACAAAGGGTGCAAGCGGAGGTTGATGTCCGAGGCTGGGGCTGAGGAGTGCGGGTCTGACGGGCAGGAGGTAGTGGGGAGCGGGGAGTAGAAGAGGCGAGAAGGTGGGCACTGACCGCCTACATTTTTGGCTGGGCTAGCTGGCAGGTTCTGTTGGGTTAGGGAGTGGTTGGGCTCCTGGATTTTATTGACTAGGGAGGGGGGGCACGTCGGAAGCGGGTACGGAGTAGGGGAAGGGGGCACACTGACAGGGGGTGGGGGAGGGGGGGTAGGGGACTGGGGGGGAAGGTTAAGCCATCTTCAGGAGAGTAGGGGATGCTGATATATGTATGGTATTGCCTGGAGGGGGGGGGGGGGGATGGAAAGATGATTGATGCTTTGTTGAGTTGGAAATCAATAAAAATGTTTCAACAAAAAAAAAGGGTGCAAGCGGAGATACAATGGTGGGCATCCAACAAAATAGCTCAGGGGAGACCTTTCAGGAACCTAACTTCAACTGTGACAGTCACCACGGACGCATCCCTCAACGGTTGGGGAGCGCATTTCAACCAGCTGAAAGTACATAGGCAATGGACCAAGCCTCGATTCCACAAAGCACATCAACTTTTTGGAAATAAACAGTATTTCTAGCTCTAAAAGCAATCAAGAAACACATTCAGGATAAAGCCATCCTGATCCAAACAGACAATACAACAACAATGTTTTATCTGAACAAGCAAGGAGGGACAACATCCTTTCCCCTGAGCAAACTTGCACAGGAAATCTGGCAATGGGCAATAATTCACAAAATCAACTTACAATTTGTACATCTAGCAGGAGTAGACAACATTAAAGCGTACCAGCTGAGCAGACAGAACTACTGCTCCCACAAATGGGAATTGAAGAACAGAACAGTATCTGTTCAGAATCTGGGGAACACCAGTAATAGACCTGCTGCAAAGAGTGTTACAAAAAGCAAAAGAGCAAGGAACAAATATAATTCTCATTGCTCCACTATGGCCAAGGCAGACGTGGTATTCAACTCTCCTAGAACTATCCAAAGGGGAGATGGTCAGGATCAGAGCCGAAAAGGACCTGCTAACAATGCACCAGGGTCCAATCTTTCACCCAGAGCCTGCAACACTACACCTAGCAGCATGGTGCCTGAATACATAGAATTGGACACCTCAATCTGCCTCTACGAACCATGAAAATTCTAAAGGAGGCAAGAAAACAGTCCACAAGAAAATGCTATAAAGCGAAATGGAAGTGATATACCACATGGTGCGCCGCTAATAAGAAACAGAGTTCAATCAACACGCAAGAAACAGTTATTACTTCACTGACTTACCTCTTAGACAGTAACATCAACTACTCAAGCATAAAGGTGCACTTTTCTGCCTCAGTAGCATACACAAGGGGAAAAACATGTAAATGTTTATTTACAAGACCAGTAATTAAAAGATTTTTGGAAGGAGCAAGAAGAATTGCACCACCAAGAGCAGCTTGGAGTTTAAATACAGTACTTTTGCAACTAATTTGAAAGCCCTTTGAGCCCATGCATACAGTGAACCTCAAAACGAAATGGTTACTTACCAGTAGGAGTAGTTTTGCAGCTTGAAGAATTTTCTGGATTCACATGCGACCCACCCGGCCTCCCCCATAAGGAAAACAAACCAGTGGGAAGCACAGGAATTCATCAGTTATTATATCACCATCTCAAGGATTACATACAAGAATAAACACAGTAAAAAATAATCCGAGGATGGCTACCACGCACGTCGACCTCCAGGATACCGCCTGACATCACAAAGGGGACGTACCTGGCACCAAATGGTGGTCGACAGCGACCAAAACAATTCCGGACCCAACCACTAGATGGCGGGGTAAATATATCCTTTACCACGCAACCATTACAATGTGGTGTGGTTACATCGTGGTTTTCAAAATGCAAGTCATTATGTCGACTTGCACTGGAGGGCGCTCTAGACTAAGGAATAGTGTGAATTACTATTCCAACACCTGCCCCACTGTACGTAGACTGGAGTTGGAATAGTAATTCACACTATTCCTAAATCCAGCGCCCTCCAACGCAAGTCGATGTAACGACTTGCGTTGTCAAGAGCGCGATGTAACATACCGCGTTGTGAGGGTACGCGTTGTATCATCATACAGACGATGGCGGAATAATACACAGCATGTGAATCCAGAACATTCTTCAAGCTGCAAAACTACTCCTACTGGTAAGTAACCATTTCGTAATGGGATACGAGGGGTGTCCTTTGATTGGCACTGTTGGAGCATACAGATGTTCCAGGGGGGTACGCCGTTCGAGCTCCCTCCACACCCACACCGTGCATGCCATGTATCTATTTGCGTTTACGGGTGCCAAAAAGCGTACCATCTGGAGAGGGCACAGCAGTAACTTGTCGTGTTTAGGAGCTGTGTGGGTCTGAAACTCTGTAGGGAAAAGGGACAGTGTTGTGCAAATTGCACCTGGGCGCTGTAATAATACAGGTCCATATCCAGAGCACCTAGACCTCCCCGCTTGAAGGGGAAAGTTAGAATTTCTCAAGTAATCTGGGGTTGCATGCCCACCCACACGAGGGATACCAAGCGCGAACAAAGCCACCGACCAAAATGGAGCAACAGAGGAAGCGGTAGGTTAATAAACAGAGGAATTTAGCAAGGATCACCATTTTTGCAATGGCTAGCATTCCTTTTAAGGACAATGGAAGCCTCTGCCCGCTCTCCACATGCTCATCCAGCCACATCATCAAACGCTCATAGTTGTCCCTCCATAGAACATCAATATCTCTGCTAAGCCATACACAGAGGTATTTTACTAGTCCATCAACCCATTCAAGCAGATATTCTGGGGAAAACACCGAGGTATCGTCCGTCAAGGGACACAGGACTGACTTTGCCCAGTTAATGGTAACCTTGGACAGGCCCCCAAAGCTAGTGAATTTCTTAATCAATGGGTCTAAGTTGGTCCTAAAATATAGGGTGACATCGACCACATACATTGACATTACATTTCTGCAAGGCGTAAATTACTAGACCCCAGTGTGCATGGCACTGTCTCTGTTAGGGCCGCAAGTGGCTCCAAAGCGACAGCAAATAAAATGGAGGACAAAGGGTAGCCCTGACGAGTTCCCTTTGTTACGGAAAATGGGGCTGTGATCCTCCCATTGACCTGCAGCCAGGCTACAGGCTGACTATACAAGAGCACAACAGCTGGCAAATCGAACTCCATGGTGACGTCTAATTAACCGTCCACTGCGCTAAAGGTCAGCTCAATTGTATGAAGCACAGCGAAGAAGGTACGTCAATTGTGTGAGATTGACCTGCCCGGAACAAAACCGACTGGTTCACTAGCACTGTATTAGTCAGGAGTCAAGAGGCGATGAGTTTAGCCAGATTTTATTGTCCATCTTGGACAGACGGCAATATGATTTGGCGTGCTGGGGCGTCTTAACGAGGCTTAATGATCATTACAATTAGCGCCTCTCGTAAGGATGATGAGGGGGCAATAAATGGGCATGTTCTTTATAAAATGCAGCTGTGAGGCCATCTAGACTGGGTGCTTTGTCAGCTGGCATACTGGCAATAACCCAGACAACCTCCTCCACCGAGAGGGGTTTGTCTAGCCACAGAAACTGTACAGAGTCAAAATAATAGTTGAGATTCGGGGAAGGGGGTTGTTTGGTGTAGTCTGATAAAGTGAAGAGAAAAAATCAGTCATCACACTTTGGATAGCCTCCATGCCTATGCACTCATTAGAATGTCCATCCTGCAATTCCACTATGTAGTCACTTGTTCAGAGCTTGCATAACGTGAGCCAGAGTGTTCCCTGCTCTGTCCTTTTCCCCATACCGCTGAGTGCCGGCCTCCCAGACATGGAAATTAGTGTGCATCCTTCTTGTGCTCTACAAGTTTGCTCTGGATGGATGATAGCGTTGTTGCGCTGCAATCTGCAAAGTACTGAAGTTCTAGCTCTTTGATCTCCTTCTCCAAGTACGCTGTGCAGCATTCGCAATACCCCGGACAGCTTCGCTATGCTATACCTCTTATTACAACCTTAAAGTCCTCACAGAGAGACGATTACGCCACTTCAGAACTGTCATTATGCTCAAAGTATTTTGCAACTGTGGATCTGATGTCCTCTCTCAACATTTGGTCACGTAAGGCTCCGGCTAGAAGCCTCTATGTGAATGCATGCAAGGGACTATCTGGGAGGCATATTTCAAGCAGAACTGGGGCATGATCGGACATTGTCTGCGGCAAGTGGGAAACTTTCAGGGTCCAGGCATGCGTCGTCGCTATATACGTTCCTCAAGTGTCCTTTGACTATTTGGTGCACCATAGATCAATTAGATCAAAATCTTCCATGAGAAGTTGTAACTGGGCTGCCGTCCATGGATGCGGATATCTGGAGTCACTGGATCTACCCGCTGCAGGGTGTAAAACAACATTGAAATAATCCCCCCACAGAGTCACACCAGGGCCTAACAAGTCCACCACCCTCCATATCTCTGTGAAATACTGGGGCCTTTGTCATTTGGTCCGTTGACAGCAATAAGCTTGATCGGGTGCCCATGTAATACTCCGGATAGCAGAACATATTGACCTTGTGGGATGCAAATCATACGTCGCAGGTGCCACGCCAACCCCATGTGAATAATTATTGCCACGACATGGACATAGTTTGTTTAATATGCTGCGTGTCATTCTCCTATCCGTCTGGCCCAAAGCCGCATTTGAGTACTCTCCATGAGATGCAGCTCCTGCAGGAAGCAGCTATCCACTGAGTTTCTCTTGCTGGTACGCAAGTACTTGTGCGCTTTGGGCCAATCATTAAGACCAAGGATGTTTCACGTTCAAACCTTAACTGACTGCATAAGTAGCAAGAAATTGGGATGGGGTCTTGGTTGCGCGAGGAGCAGTCGTCAAACCATGCAAGCTGTGTCTACTTGCTGAGTGGACCTAAGGGAAAAGACGGGAAAAACAAAGAGCAGCCAAGGGGCTGCAAGCAACAGTGGCAAACGTACATTCCCCCCACCTCTCACTTTGGCCCCCCAATCAGGCTAAATTCCACTAATTGCCCCCACCTCCCCCCCCCTTTTTGCAACACCTAACAATAAGCAAAAGTACCTCTCCAGGGACTCATCCTCTGGGGTCATTTAGAGGTCCGGCTAACTCCCAGCCACAGCGTAGCTGGGTTGCCAGGAAATAAAATGTCCTGTGGGCCAGGTGCACCGGGTAAGTTCATCAGGATTCCATGTGGTCTATTGCCACCTGTTACCCTGCTGCTACATCATAAGATATAAATGGCAAAGCCAACACATTCCCCAGGTTTTCTCTCTCTTAGCAGAATCATCAGGACAAAGAGTACGGTCCACAAGAATGTCCCTCTTACTCAATACTGCTTGTGATAAATAGTCTACTCATCTGTATGGGACATACCAGAACAGAGACAAGACAGTCTTCCAGAAAGCTGACTAGCCATCTCCCGTAGAAGAATCATGGAGCTAATCATTGTCATTGAGGTGTTCCAAGGGTATAGCAGAGAGTATTTGGCGTCTGTATGCTGAAGGGTGCCCTTGACCAGCAGGAAATCTCTTCTGGCGACCTACACCGCCATTATGCCCCCATTGTGAAGTCTGGGAATATGGGCACTTCCTTCTGCCGGTACTTCAGTGGTCTTCTGTTTCTTGCCAGGCGCAAGGTCACATCACGGTCCCTATAGTTTAATAGGTGATCTATTATAGGCTAGGCTGGTGGGAGCCTCAGTTCAAGGAAAAGGGGGAAAGGAGCAGACCATCCTCGGCCAAACAAAGATGTAGGAAGCTGGCTCTCTTTTTTGTACACCAAAAAGAGGTATAGTGTGCAGAGAGTCCAAAGGATCCCCAGGTGCTTTCTAGAGGCTAAAATAGGTAATACTAATGCTCTCTTTTGTGCTAGGGTGGGCGAGCAGTTAGGCTTATCAAAGGGGCAGTGTTAAGCATGTGTTGTACACACAGTGGCAATACATGAGACACACTCAATGAATAAATCCGAGACCCATTTATAAAAATAATACTTGATTATATTATCTTGTAGAACCACAGAACTCTGTCTTACTCATACATTTTGCAATAGAAATACTTTCCAATATCAAATGTGTTCAGACTTTCCGATGTTAATCTATGGGAGGCAGAAAACATTCAGCATACAGATAGGTAACATCAACTTACAAGACCAGTCTTCGGGAGTTAAGGTCAGTATTGGGCAAGGTTCAGTTCAGCACCAACAGAGGCACAGGAGCGGCCGAGTGCAGGGTGCAAATACAGTGTTGGTGTACAAATACAATGCAATGAAGAATGCGGCAATAGAACTGAGGATGCCTAAAGGTAAGTAGCAGCGACTTGGGGAGCCAGTTTCTGAGGATCCAAGCAAGCACCGGGCAGAGTCCAAAGTAGCACCAACACTATACCACCAGCGGCAGCAGGGTAGCAAGTGCCAACACTGCGGCGGGGTGCCCGATGTAAAGCAATGAAGAAAGGCGAACAGCTGGAGAGGTAAGTTGTGATGCTCTGAGACGTAGGGACACCTTTGGTCAGCTTCACCAAGACCCAGGACTGGAAGGTGCAGGGGTGTCTTTTGTTGTCGCAAACTGCTTACCAAAGCAGGTCGCGGTTGACGGGGGGGCTCCGTGCAGAAGGTGCAGGCGATGTTGGAGTTCCGGAGGGGTCAACCAACGGTGGTCTTAGGCGCAGGAGCGCTGGGGAACGTTGCTGGGACCGGTGGGCGTCAGTTGCAGAGGTGGAACTGGGAGCCAGGTTTTCCATTTCTTCAGGTCACAGAGGCCTTGCTTGTAGTTTGTTGCTGCTGAACAGATCTGCTCTTCTTGGGAGATCTTGATCTTGATCTTTGTCAAAGGCAGGCAGTCCTGCCAAGGTTTTGGAGGTCAGTGGGCTGCAGGGCAAGTCCTCTATTGGTGCAGGATTGTTGGGGGCTGCAGACATGCTGCTAGGGCTAGGGCCACGTCAAGTTTTTTGCAGTCTTCTCTGCTGGTGCGACTCTGTTGTGTCCAGCTCTTATGTCGTCAGGAACTGAAGTTCAGGGTCTGGGGATGCCACGTAAGTTCTAGATTTAGGGGCATTACAAGGGAGTAACTTTAGTGGCCAATGGGCCCCTTACCTGGCGTGTCTACACCCTCTAATATGCCCACCTCCGGTGGGAGGGGGACATAGCCCTAACCCTGATAAGATAAGTCCCACCATCTTCAAGATGGTGGGTACTAAAAAGTGTTCTTCCCCTTGCCTACAGCACCTGAGGGGTGGAGTTGGCAAAGAGGGGAACACCCTCCAAGTTTTCCTGCATGTCCTCCCGCCAAAAAGGTGGTGAAGACAGGGAGGGGTCGGCTCCTTGTAACAGGAGAGGCTGGGATCGCATTACAAAGGCTGCAAGGCCTTTGAAGCCCCCACCGATGGCTCTTCCTGACCAGAGGTGGAGGCATTGTTCTCGAACTCTGAGTGTGCAGGCACTCACCCCATGGAGTCAGAGCACTGTCTGATGGTAGCAGGCTGGCATAGGCCAGGTGGTGACCACACTAAGGGTTGGTAGGTTTCAGGAGACCCCTTTATGGGGCTCTCTGTGTGCAGTGTTTAATGAATCTGACACTGGAATCAGTGCATATTTTATCCCGTTCGCTGCGTTCGTCGGCCAACGGCCGTCGCGAGCACTATCTCTGTAGTGCTGCGAACGGCCGTTGGCAGACGCGGCCCCGCCCGCGCACGGAAACGCCCTCACCGTGGCGGATTTTATGCCGCGGTTAAATGACAAGATATTTTGTACCAAACATCCCATACTTCATTTTAGCCATCATTGAGCTGGGGAACTCGTGATGATGAGTGTCCAGCCCATGTTCTTACTATGGCTTCCGTGGTCACTTACAGTATTCAGGAATCGACATGGGTATTGCAGGGGCATATCTGAGCATGCAGGTATGCCTTCACAGGAGATACAGTGCACCTTGCCTGAGGGTTAAGGCCTACTAGAGGGGGGTCTTACCATGCAGTGTCTGTGGGATCAGCACAGGGATGTGTGCCATGTTGACTCTTCAGTTTTGTCTCCACCAAGATATGCAGGCTGCAGGCGGAGTGTTCATGTGCTTGGTGAGGGGCCCCTTAGGGTAGAACAATTCGTGCTGCAGGCCTTGGGGACCCGCTTTGACCACAAGGCCCTTGGCACCAGGAGTACCTTTTACAAGGTACTTAGATGTGGGCTAAAGTGGTGCCAATTGCGGAAACAAAATACGCGGAAAGAACACCTACTGAGAACCTGGTTATCAGGGACCCAGAACACTTCAGTTAAAGTTGCATCAAAAGCCAAGCAAAACATTGGGGGGGGGGGAGTGCAACAGAAACACTGTGTCCTGCGAAGGGGGTCCATCGTGCGTATTTGCCGTCGGTTCTCAGAGGAGAGTTTAGCTCGCTTTGCGTCCGCTTTGCCAAGGCTCCGCACAATATTCATAGAAATCGGTTAGCAGGAGTGTAAATGCGTCGACAGTCCGCTTATAGTTCCAAACCAGGCCCCAGATTGTTCTTTGCTGGCCTGCTTAGAACACAGTGTATCAGTCCTTTCAGCCAAGTACTATCCCCGCTGGTGCCCCGTCACTTGTATTTCGTTCAGGGCCAAATTGGGGAGAGGCTAATCTTGGCAGATCCCACTCACTAGTTGCTGTTATCCCAGCCATCGCAGCACCCCCGATGTCGTCTGCAGGCCCGCCTCCAGCAATACGGCCATGTGTACAGGCCTCAAACGCCGGCTCAGCAAATGTCACTTTTTCCGTTTCAACCCAGGAGCAAACGGGGTACTTCTGAGGGTTAGGGTCTCATTTACAGTCTGTTACACCGCGATGTCCCCATATATTCAGGATCACAAACACATTAAGCACTCCGGCCGGCATAGCCTAACATTGTGACGGCCATCTTGTTTTGTTATGTTAATTTAACTTGTAGGGAGCTTGAATCACCCCAGATGGGGTATCTCAGGGCTGGAGTGAACAGGGACAAGGCAGAGCTAGTATGGAAATAGCTGTTTTGAGACGCTTTCTAAAAAGCAGGTGGTCTGTGCATTTCTGAATGTGAGTGAGGACTTTGTTCCAATAGTTGGGGGCCAAGTAAGAGAATGCTCTACCCCCTGAACGTGTTTTCTTAATTCCGAGAATAGTAAGGTAAGCTTTAACTGTAGATCTTAAAGGTCTGCTCGGCTGGTAAGGAATTAGTTTGCAGCCAAGTATCTGGGACCTTTGCCGTTCAGTGATTTATGCTCTAAACAGCAATCTTGAAAATGATTCTAATGTGCATGGGAAGCCAATCGATCGTAGAAGCGTAGAGGGGGCTGATCTTGCTGGCATATTTTGAATGAGGCAAGCCGCTGTGTTCTGGACTACCTGAAGTTTGGCAGGTAGGGATTCATTTGTGGCAGCTATGAGGGCATTACTATAGGTCAGGTCGCTGATCACTAGTGCCTGCACTAGAGTTTTGTGCATCGAAAGTAAATGTAAAGGAAAGACTCTGCGTAGTAGACTCATCATATGAAAGCAGGTGCAACTGGTAGCCACTTCCTGTTCTTTCATAGTTAGTCTGGTCCAAGCGTACGCCCACATTTTTTCTGAAGATTTGGGTATAGGTGCTGTGTGTAAATCTGTTGGCCACCAATCCGGGGACCAGAGCAGTTGGGCTCTGCTAAAGAGCATGATCTTGGTTTTACTAGCATTTAATTAAAGAAAGTTCTCCGTCATCCAAACCGAGATAGCTTTCATCCCATTTGCAAAACGGGCTTTCGTATTGTGGGAGTCTTTATCAAAGGAGCTAAGAAGTTGGGTGTCATCCTCATATGAGAGAGGTGTAAATCCATGGGCTCTGGTGGGTTTAGCAAGGGGGGCTACATAGATGTTAAATAATGTGGGGCTAAGACATGACCCGTGAGGCACCCCCTTGTTGAGCTCTAGGGTGCGGGATTTAAATGGACCTAGATTGATGGTCTGGGTTCTCTGCAATAGGAAGCTCATGAACCATTGCAGAGGTGTACCCTGAATGCCTATCTCCTCTAGTCTTTGGAGTGATCTAGAATGAGATACCGTATCGAAAGCGACAAGTCAAGCAGCACTTACAATGATAGCTGATTATCATCCTGAGAGCATCTGATGTGGTCTGTGACCGCTATGAGCAGTTTCGGTACTATGCATGGGGCTAAAACCGGATTGGGAGGAGTCCAGAATCCTGTTGGATTCTTATGAATGAGAATATTCTGGGCGGTTTCCCAATCTAATGGAATCCTTCCCGAGCTCATAGAGACCTTTAATAAAGAGCAAATGGCCGGGGTAAGCTGATTAACCAGTATTGCTGCAATCCTAGCTGGAACAAGGTTTACAAGGTAACCTGATTTCGCTGCTTTCAAAGCTTTACAAACGGATCTGGCCTAAGAGGTACACAATTCTCAATGGTCCCAGTGCTAGTATCAATGGAAAGGATATGGTTGGGTACTGATTTCATTTGAACCATTGGTCTGGAAAATGTATTGAACATCAGATTAACTTTTTCTTCGAAGTGGTTTGTGAGGGCATCAACTAGAGCTTGTGAAGGTAGGATATCTGTTGAACTGGCCTTTGTATTCATGAACGATTTAAGGACTTTGTATAACACTTTGGAGGAGTTTCCAGCCTGTTGAAGTTGAAACCAGGCTCTCTAGCGCCCCCCCAGCGATGTTTTTTTTTAACTGAAAATTCACCCTCTTTTTTTTCCTAAAGAGAATGGAATGTTTGTGTGCTAGAGACTGCTAACATCCATTGGTAATGTATTTTTTGTTTGCTTGGGCGAGATTATATTCTTTGTTGTGGAGATCAACATCTCTCCAAGTAGCCAATGTAGGTGTTTTGGTTTGCGGATATTTGCCAAAGATTATTTTTGTCATCTTAATTTACTTTCAAGTTTTTTGTTATGGTTATATCTGTGCATGGCATTAAATGCTCCCTATAGGCCTGACTTTTTATGATCCATCACCACGATGTCATCTGTATACTACATGATATGGAGTCTTGATGTTCCCAGCCTCGGTGTGATTAGGCTGGTGCCCTCTAGAACTTTTCCTAGGTCTGCTGTGTACATGTTAAAAAGCATGCTCCCCTGTTTAAGACCGCTGTTGGTTGGGACTTTGTCAGTTGCAGTAGACCACGTTTTTATGCATACCCGAGTCCCCTGGTGTAAAGATTTCATTGCCTTTAAAAGCTGGGGCATGGCCCTCATGTCTGTTGTGGGGAGGAACTATCAAACAAAAATAGTAGTTGAAAGCAAGAATAAAACGTATTAAGCCTACTGCAGCGCAAGTTTCAGATTCACGTTTCAGTTAATTCATCTTCCTAATTTGATACCATAGACCACCACAGTGTAGATGGATCGAAACATGGTTAGGAGGTCTCACTGACTGCAGATCATTTTTATAGGCACTACTGAATGAAAAGTTTTAAGACTCAGATGTCATGGTGGTAGAGGGATTGGGCAGCAAAGGTGCTCCACAAATCTGCTAATACCAACGGAGGATTAAGGAAATGATTCTCAATCATCAGACCAAGTATGCATTATGCTGTACTTCAATGCTTTTATTAGTTATACCATATTGCACATGACAAGTTTAACCACAATTGCTGACCATATGTGTTATATGCTTGGATGGCCTCATGTGTTGTATTGTTTTCTATTTGTACTCGAAATCTGGTATCATCGCATGTGATTATAGTGTTTTCCCTGCACACACACCCCTTTGGGAACCTAACATCATGAAAGTTGGTGCAGTACATTGTAGCTCGGTTATTTGTAGACTTCTGGATTGGAAAAAAAGTATAAAAAGAAATGTAAGGCCAGTCATATTTGCTAGATTTTTTTAATTTTAGATCCGTTGATTATCCATGGACCTGTTTCCAGTCCATTAAAGGACCGAATGATCCAAATGTCCCAAAATAAATTCTTTGAAGCCTGCTTACACCCCTTTATAACTAACATCCCAAGAACGATTGACGAGCGTACCATTAATTAAACAAGCATTGGCAAAGCCAATACTTCTGGCTTTTACCAGCTAGTGCCATGGTTAGCTTTTTTTTATTTCAAGCATGACAAAAGAAAAAGAGTATGCTATCACCTAAACGTTGCTGCCATGTTTACAGTCACATTTTTAAATTAAAAAAAAAAAGTTGCTGTTTGTTTTTATTAGTGTTTAAAAAAATAACAAGCCTTTCAGTTGTGACATGCACTATGTAATAACTATTTGTGAAGGATACTAGAGCACATAGCACTGGTATTGCAGGCAGCTAAAATGTTACATCAGCAACTTTAAAAAGGAGACCGAAACTAAATCACCATCTAACTCGGCATACTTGGAATCCGCATTAGCATTGACGAGGAAGGAACAAATTGTAGACGGTTGTGGCCAGTGTGCCCAGGCAAGTGACAGTGTGCCCATTCAGTCTCCCATGCTGTATGCTGTGTTGGGCCAAAGGAAAATGTAAAGAAGAACGTAATCGGCCAATGAATATTGTATGTATATTATGTATAAATGTTTTGGATAAACAATAGTCAGTGAAGCAACTAAAGTTCCCTTAAAGGCCAGATTTAAACATTGATAATTTTGTGTGATTTTTTCACAAACTGAATGTAGTTCTTACTTCATGCCGAACACAGTGTAATTTCTTTCAGCAGTTTTGCTGATGTGGAGACCAGAAATTTCTATGATTATTTAAATGTGAAATACTTCATTTGGATCGCCCCAAATAACATTTAAGAAGCAATGAACATGAGTTTTGGAAAAACTTTATTAGCGACCCGTGTTCTTTTCCTGTGGGCTAACCACCTCAACCATAACTGCAGAGGCCCCATCCCAAACTATATTACATATAGTAACCAATAGTATGTTGCTTTAACTCATATAGTCGTTAATCACTCAATTTTGTTTCAGAATGTTTGGAGAAATCAGTTTTTTAGAATTTGAAGACTTCGGTTGTATTTTCACCTCCATGGTCTGCTACGTGTAATAGTTTCATTCATGGCTGTTTGTAAATAAGTTGTAAATTCACATAAAATCATGTTTAAATCTAAACTGATTTACAGAAATGGAAAGTAGATTTACTCTGATGAACTCTGTGGAACGTTTGTTCTTTAACCACCTTCTCATTTTTCCCTGTTCTAAATGTAATTTTCTTGTCTTGGTGCAAAAGCATCACTTGGATCTGCCAGATTTAGCACAGAGCAAAAACTATTTTTCTTAATAGAAAACGTTAGGGGGTCCTTTTCTTATGATAAGATGGTGCTAACTGTTGAGGTTAATAAGGGGGCTAGTCGCAACCGGGTGTAATTACTAAATCCAGCAGCCTTTTTGCGGTTTTATAAAGATAGAAAATAATTATTCTGCTTTTTCTTCACATTGGTGGCATCGTGCCAAAAAGAAGCAGCTGCTCTCCTTCAGAGTAACTCTAATTTACCATAGACACAACTGTCACAGACACAACTTTTGAACTTGAAATACAGCCACAATAGTATGAAACCTTTTGTTTAGAGTGCCTGCAGAAAACTCCTTTGTACAAATCAACTAGCAAATGATAGACAGTGACGAAAGTCTGATGCTTTGAAGTACTAATGACCATTGAAATGTGTGACATTTTCCTATTGAAAGTGGGCCAGTCTGCAGGCTTCTCAATTCTGGGTGGCTAGGGAAAACTTGGTGGGAAGTTTATTTAGCATTTGCACACCGACTTCATATTATGTTTTTTCCTTTTCTTTTACTTGAAGAAAATGCCCTTGGCATGTTACACATAAGCTCTTGCCCATAGAAAAACTTTTGTTGTCTTTGTTGCTATTTAGTATTTATTTCTTGTACATTCTGTATCTGATACCTTGATGGTTTCCATCATATTCATTTAATATATTTAGTATTTCATGTATTACTTTATTAAGCTTCCACAAAGTATGCGATTTGTCTTTTAATCCCCTAACTCCTGTGACCACAGCGCAGCACCCCCGCCCCCCCCCCCCCCCCTTTTAAAAAAAATAATAATATTCGGGGCACTTTGTTCTTAAGCCTTCATTACTTTTTTCCTACAAAACGAATCAAGGCCAAATGGGTGTCTTTGTTTTCCCTACACGTTGGGCATTCTAAAGGTACCCTGGGTTTATGGCTTACCATGACAGTAACCAAATAAATTGTAAAAATCTAGCAACATTTTAGGTTTTTGTTTTCTAAGAGTGCCATCAAGAAAATGTTTGCTGTACTAAAATCACCCATCTTTCCATCTTTCGATTATTTTAAGTGTCAGTCAATTTTTTTTAAAATGTTTTACATAATTTCCTCTGGCACTAGTGGCCATCTCCTCTCTCCTTGCTCCCCCCCACGACCCTCAAAAGGGAGAGTTACTGCTGGTGAAGGGGACATTGTCCCCTTTTCAATGGTACCTCTCCCGCATTGCTCGATACTCACACTACAAGCTGAACGTCACAAAATCCTCCTGGTGGGAGTTTCAAAAGGGTTTTCTTGCTCTGTGTGGTGGACGAGACGTGTACATCCTCCGAATTAAAGAGGTTAAGCCTATCCTTAAAAGAAAAGCAACAATCAGTGGCCCTCGAATACAAGCATTAATTGATTTGGATGCTAAACTGATTATCAAAGCCTGTGTGAGTGACATAGATAACGCGGGCTATGTCTTGGCACATCTTTGAGAAATGTTGTTTCTCACCGATCCCGTTTTGTTCTAAACTGCAGGTCACCTAGGATAATTCCATATGTTTGCCACTGGAAAATCCAACTTCTATTTTGATCAACCTTAGGCTTGTTTCAACTGCTGCATGCACTGTGAATTTGTTTTGTATTTAGCAATCATTAATCACCAAATTTACAAAATGTTTCCCACTTGTATCAATCAATCAATCAATCATAACACTTGTATAGCGCGCTACTCACCCGGCAGGGTCTCAAGGCGCTTGGGGGAAGGGGTCTGCTATTGCTCGAACAGCCAGGTCTTGAGTTGTCTCCTGAAGGCGAGATGGTCCTGGGTTGGCCGAAAATGGATGGGGAGGGAGTTCCATGTCTTGGCCGCCAGGTAGGAGAAGGATCTGCCACCAGCGGTGGCTCTTGGGATGCGTGGTATGGCAGCGAAGGCGAGGCTTGTCGAACGTAGCTGGCGGGTGGGCGTGTAGAAGGTCAGGCGGTCGTTGAGGTACTTGGGTCCCAGGTTGTGGAGAGATTTGTGTGAGTGTGTGAGGAGCCTGAACGTGATCCTCTTGCTGACGGGGAGCCAGTGCAGGTCCTTCAGGTGGCCGGAGATGTGGCTGCGTCGGGGGATGTTCAGGATGAGACGGGCGGAGGCGTTCTGGATGCGTTGGAGTCTTTTCTGTATCTTGGCTGTAGTTCCGGCGTAGAGGGCGTTTCCGTAGTCCAGTCGGCTGGTGACGAGTGCCTGGGTGACCGTCTGCCTGCTCTCGGTCGGGATCCATCAGAAGATCTTGCGGAGCATGCGTAGGGTGTTGAAGCACGATGAGGAGACGGCGTTGACTTGTCTGGTCATCGAGAGGGAGGAGTCCAGGATGAAGCCCAGGTTGCGTGCGTGGTCCGTTGGTTTGGGTGCCCTGCCCAGGGCCGGGGGCCACCAGGAGTCGTCCCAGGCAGAGGGTGATGATCCAAGGATGAGGACTTCCGTCTTGTCTGAGTTCAGTTTCAGGCGGCTGTTCTTCATCCACTCGGCTACTTCTTTCATCCCTTCGTGTAGGTTGGTTCTGGCGGTGGCAGGGTCGTTGGTGAGGGAAAGGATCAGCTGGGTGTCGTCGGCGTAGGAGATGATGTTGAGGTTGTGCTGGCGTGCGATGGCTGCGAGAGGTCTCATGTAGATGTTGAAGAGGGTGGGGCTGAGTGATGATCCTTGTGGTACGCCGCAGATGACTTCGGTGGCCTCGGATCGGAACGGGGGGAGGCGCACTCTGAGTTCTGCCGGTGAGGAATGAGATGATCCACTCCAGTGCCTTCTCTTGGATACCGATGTTGCTGAGGCGTTGAACTAGGGTGCGGTGGTAGACGGTGTCGAACGCTGCAGAGAGGTCCAGGAGGATGAGGGCCGCTGTTTCCCCGTTGTCCAGCAGGGTTCTGATGTCGTCGGTGGCTGCGATGAGGGTGGTCTCGGTGCTGTGGTTGGCTCGAAAACCAGACTGCGAGGGGTCGAGGGATCCGTTCGTCTCGAGGAAGGCGGCGAGCTGTCTGTTGACGGTCTTCTCGATGACTTTGGCAGGGAAGGGGAGGAGCGAGATGGGGCGAAAGTTCTTGAGGTCGGTGGGGTCTGCTGTTGGTTTCTTCAGTAGGGCGCTGAGCTCGGCGTGCTTCCAGCTCTCCGGGAAGGTGGCGGTGTTGAAGGAGGCGTTGATGATGTCCCGTAGTTGGGGTGCGATGATGGAGTCGGCCTTGTTGAAGACGTGGTGGGGGCAGTGGTCGGTCGGGGATCCGGAGTGGATGGTGTTCATCGTGCGGGCTGTGTCTTCGGTGGTCACCGTGGTCCAGGTGCGGAGGGTGCTGGTGGAGGGCGTAGGTTCGTCGGTTGGGTGGGTTGATGGTGCGCCGAAGCTGTTGTGGATGTCGGCGATCTTGCGGTGGAAGAACGAGGCGAGAGAGTCGCAGAGGTCTTGTGAAGGCGTGATGTCGTTGTTGCCGGTGCTGGGGTTGGGGTTGGAGAACTCCTTGACGATGTTGAAGAGTTCCTTGCTGTCGTGGGTGTTGTTGTCCAGTCGTTCCTTCAGTGATTTCTTCTTGGTAGTGCGGATAAGCTGGTGGTGCTTGCGGGTGGCGTGTTTGAGGGTGGTCATGTTGTCTGTGGTCTGATCTAGGAGCCAGACTTTCTCGAGGGTGCGGCAGTTCTTCTTGGAGTCCTTGAGTTCGTCTGTGAACCAGGAGGCTTTCTTGCTTCTGGGTCTGCTGGTAGGGTTCTTAAGTGGTGCGAGGTCGTCAGCGCAGTCGGACAGCCACTTCGTGAGGTTGCGTGCAGCTTCGGTGGGGTCCGTTGTGCTGGCGGGTGGGTTCTGACTGAGGGAGGTGGTGAGCTGTTCGGCGGTGATCTTGCTCCAGCTCCTGTGGGGAACCTGTTGCAGGTGGTGGTGGGTCGTGGTTCTTCTGTAGCTGAAGTGGACGCAGCTGTGGTCGGTCCAGTGAAGTCCTGTGGAGTGGCTGAAGGTGATGTGCTTGCTGGATGAGAAGACTGGATCAAGCGTGTGGCCGGCGAAGTGGGTGGGGGTGTTGACCAGTTACTTGAGACCGAGGTTGGCGAGGTTGTCCAGCAGGGTGATGGTGTGGCGGTCGTTGTTGTTCTCCAGGTGGAAGTTGAGGTCCCCGAGGAGGATGTAGTCGGCGGAGGGGAGGGCGTGTGGGCTGATGAAGTCGGCGATGTCTTCGCTGAATTGTGTGCGGGGTCCTGGGGGTCTGTAGATGAGGGTGCCTCTGAGGGTGGTCTTGGGGTCGGTGTGGATCTGGAAGTGAAGGTGTTCGGCCGGCGAGAGGGTGTCGTCGGAGTTGGTCGTGATGCGGATGGTGTTTTTGTGGACGATGGCGAGGCCTCCTCCGGTCTGGTTGACGCGGTCCTTCCGGGTGATCCTGTATCCGACCGGGATGGCGATGTCTGGCGCTGAGGAGGCGTTCATCCAGGTTTCTGTGAGGAAGGCGACGTCTGGAGATGTGGTATCGAGGAGGTTCCAGAGTTCCACGGCGTGTCTGTGGACGGAGCGGGTGTTGAGTAGGATGCACATCAGGTGGTTACTGCTGGTGCTCGTCTTTGCGGGTGCGGTGCTGGTCCGGATGCAGGAGAAGTTGCAGGCTCGGCAGCAGAAGGGTCCGTGGGAGCGTCTCGGGGTTGCTCGGTAGCATCCAGAGGATCGGCCGGGGTTTAGTGCGTTGAGTGTAGCGGCGTCGTAGGACCGGCGGATGGGTTGGCAGCCTCGGGGGCCAGGGGTCCTGGCGCTGGGCTCGGTCCAGGCGCAGACGGGCTTGCCTTAGGCGCGCCTTTGGCGCGCCCGCTGCGCGTTCGCGTGGGCGTCATAAGAGAGGAGCCGGGAGGGAGGAGCAGCTGGGTGGTGGGAGCGGGGCGGCGAATGGGCAGGAGGGGGGCGGGGCCGCAGGGAGTCAGCGGCGGGAAAAAGGAGGGCAGAGGGCGGATCAGGGGAGCTAGAAAAACGGAGGAAAAAGGAAAATACAACGGAGGGCAAGCACAATGCAGGCAAGCAAAACGGGAAAAACAGAGGCAAAGAGAAAATATACTCATTTACATGCACTAAAAATGCTAGCTTAAATGACAGATTATGCCTGATTCGTTGATTTGAGATCAGCTGCCATTTATGTCCATAAATGAGGCTAATTATCACAGAAATTCTGGTGGCAGGGCCTGTTGTCTGCACAGTGCTGTGTCTGGATAGTCGCTAAGGTTTCCAGGGCTTTTTAACATTTTATTTGCGCCCTTTTGCAGAATAATTGGAAAACATTACTTCTTTCCTCCAAATTTTCAAGTGGAAGCAGGTAAGGCATTTCTCCATCTGGAAACATGTTTTATGTCAAGAAAAACAAGTCTTGGCAAAGAAGTTTGTCTGGCGTTGGCTGACAGTTTTTTGGCTTTGTCAAGGTTTGTTTTGCCGTGATTTGTAGAAAACATTATTGCATGAAAGTCCCTCATCATTCTAAAAAGAAATTGGCTAAAAGCGAAATTATTTTTTGGTCCTAAAAAGCACACATTGCCAAAGTAGATCCTGGTACTTAAGGGAATTACTTTGTGTGTGGATGTGCCCCTTGTAAAATGGTAGAACGCAATCAGTCACTGCGAAGTTAGCTAATGGCTAATATGGGTTTACCTATTGTCCAGTGCTTTATGCTTATTCTGTAGTGAGTCAAATAGAAATGGGAATGACACAGTGACAGACCAGTGTATGAACAGGGCTTGGTAAAACTGCCTATAAGTAAGTATATTTACATATACATTTAGTAAATCTAAATGTCTTGACTAACACAAGACCTAATAACGCAATACATGCAAATTGATGTGTTAGAAGCGCATGCAGTTTGCTGTAAGACGAGACCAGGAAATCTATGTAGAAACTGTAGATGTGTGAAGATTTTTTATCACTTCTCTAAAATATGATTATTTATTTTTATCTCTGGAGACTCCACTAAACCCCCAAGCAATATGGAAGTGTACCATTCACTACCTATAAAGAACATTAAATTCGCCTTTTACAATATTATTTTTTGTGAGTTTTATAGGCTAGGAAACTATGTGCAAGATGCTGTGTGTGGGAAAGTTACAGCACGGGATATGGAAGGGATATGACTTGATCTCCACAAAAAGAAGCCACTTGCAGGCACTATAGTGCTCACGTGAAAAACCTATTTTGTGTTATTTGGCTGCAAAATGGTGACATTTGAAAAGATAAAACTGTGACACCACTGATTAATCCTTATAGGTCCAGATATGACCACATAACAGTGTTACATTTCCTTTTGTGTAAAAACAAGGAAGTGACTTTTAAATTGAAATTTCGCAGATATAATGCATTTTAAATATTAGATTATTATTTTAGCAATGTAGGGTTGTTATGATATAAAAAATCGGGCTATTTGTTGTGAAGGATGTGTATCCTTCACACGTAATAAGTCTACAGTGTCCCTCTATTGGGAACCAAGTGCCCCTTTGTAGCACTTGCCTCTGTCTGGGTAGAGAAACAGAGCAGTTAAAGGCTGACACAGGGGGTTAAAACGTATTTATTGCGCACACACTAATCAATACTGCACCTTAATTAGAAATATATACATGATGGCAGGTGTAAACGTCTGTTAACAGTTCACACTCCTAGCGACCCCTGAGCCATGTAACAATACCGCCCACATATGTTACACACAACATAATGAGGTGCAGTTATGAAAATGCTGGTCTAAGTCTGTCCCCACATTCATTTATAAAAGCAGAAATGTGTCATAATTAACCAATGTGACACCATTCGCGTCATTAAGAATGGTTTCAGCTTATCATGGTGTTCATTAATACATGTAATGTTTCAGTGTTAGCGGGGGGCGCTAGAGGGCGCCAAGCAAGATGGCCGCACTTACGTGAGGCTCTTGCAGTTCGGACTATGATCTGTTAATCATCCTGGTCATCCCGGACGACCAGTGCGCTAGAAGCAGAATTTTGACCATCGGAATAGTGCAGCTCCATACCACGGCCAAGGGCGAAGAAATACCTGCCTGGAAAACCCTATAAATCTCCATCTGGCTTTGCGGCTGCGACTCACAAAATGGCGGCGGCGCCGGCCGATTGAGCTGGGTCGGGCGGTGCTGATGTGAGCGGCTGGAGCGGACTACCTGAGCCTGCTTCATTGTGGGAAACGCCTGTGTAGTGGGGCCTGCCGGGCCCTGTGTGAAGGACTGAGAACGGCGTCCCCCCCTCCCCTACATCAGTGCCGTGTCTGCACTCCTGTGATTGGACCGTCGCGACCCTGAGGACCTCTGCGGCATGGTGTGGCCGCCGGACTGGGCGGACTTGCTGGGGACCCGGTGGCACCGATGCGGTGGTAGAGAGGTGAGTGCCCAGTGCAACCCTGAGGCTGGCTGACTCTCCCGGGCGGCGGCGGCCGCCGCGACGTACACCTAGCGCCCCTTTACACTGCCAAACATTGACCCGAGAATTGGTGCGGAGATGGCGCAGACCGCTGCGTGAAGCTACCCGGGCCCCACTACAAAAACTGCATTAGCACCGGTTGGCGGCAGACATACCGTTTGGCGGCCTGGGTGGCCCAGCCCTCAATACACTCGCCCTGCGGCCTCTGAAAACTTCGAGACCTGTGCTCCTGGGCCCGGAAGTGCACCCACAGCAAACGTGCTGTGTGACACGGGATCCAGGTCCGCCGCTGTGGCCCTGCAGAGCCTGCGCGCCATCCTACCTTGCTGTTAGGGCAGATAGTGCCCTGAGCCTGATTGGCACGCACTGGAGACTCCGCTGTGAATTGCGGCCACGGTGACAGGACATTGGCACCTGGGCCACGGAGTGTTGGTGCCCCCGTTGCTGCCTTGAAGCGCATTGTGCCCCAGGAGAGAAGACGCATGACCGGCCCTCTCCGGGATGGGGCGGGTTTGCTAGCCCCATACCGCTGCTCACGCTTAGGGGTCCGATTGTGAGGGCCGCAAGCCACCCTGATCGTTGGAGGAGCACTTCTGGAGACACCTTAGTGGTGGGGTACCTGCCCTAGCGAGGAGACGCTCCCCGAACGACCGAAGGGGTCCTGGTGCGTGTCACAGTGGGCAGACTCCTTCAAAGGCCACGAGATCGGCCCTTCTGCGAGAGCGTCCTACGTGCACACGAAGCAGAGTGCGTGCGGCGGGAGAGTGCGCCTGCTGCGCCCGACACTCTAACTACAGACTACGCCACCACCCCGCGAGCTCCTAATCGTCCCTACAAACGCTGGACGGTTGCCCTCCGGCCATTCTCCTTGCATCGCACTTAATATCCTATCGCCATGGGGAAGCCGGATGGGCGCCAACAGAAACTCAACTTTGATGCGCGGAAGTCCACCCGCTCCCAGACGGAGCAAGAGGAAGATCAAGCGGAAGCCCCAGCTCCCTCTACTGTGGACCTAAAGGAACTTTTATTTGTTATGCAGTCCAGTCTGACTTCTATAGAATCAAAAATGGATTCCATGAATGCTAGAGTTGATGGCGTCACGCACAGAGTGGACAAACATGATGATCGATTGACGGAGGCAGAACGTCGCATTTCAGACTTGGAGGACCCCTTCACCACAACTACAACTCGCGCGCTGAACATGGAGCGGGTCCTAAAAGTTATAGCTGCCAAAAATGAGGATTTAGAATCCCGCTCTAGGTGGAACAATCTCCGCATCCTAGGGGTGCCGGAATCGACAGCCACCGGTGAGATGGAGGAATATGTTGAGCGCCTCCTTATAGCGCTGTTTGGTAGGGAGGCCTTCTCGCCGGTCCTGGTGGTTGAACGGGCCCACTGGTTGCTGGCGGCTTGCCCTGTTCCTGGCACCCCGCCCGATAATAGCCAGGGTACTCAATTGACGAGACTGAGAAACAGCCCTCCGCCTCTCCAGGGAACATGGTCAACTCCGCTTTGAGGGGATGGACATCTCGATCTATCCTGACTTCACCATGGCAATTCAAGAACAGAGGTGGAAATTCCTCCCCGTAAAGAAGAAATTGCAACAACTCAAATTGCCATATGCAATGCTATTCCCTGCCCGTCTAAAAGTCACGCACGAAGGAAAGCAACACTTCAACACCCCGCAACATGCGCAGGACTTCATTAAGACTCTGCCGAAGCAACCCGCAGGCCGTTCCGCCACACCCCACTGCCCAGACGGTAGAGGCAATACTTCGGACATTGAATGAAACAATGCTGCCCTGCTTTTGACATGCACATTGCCCACCGGAAGTAAGCTGGACGCAAATTGCATAACAGACCTTTGGATTCCATTGTAGGCTGTGCACGGCCGCAGCAGGGCAGTGTGCCCTCCCTAGCTGAACAGAACCACCACATGTTCCCTGGAGCTGCAAACTCCTCTGACTCCGCCCACTGCGGGTCAGAGACCTCGACACGCACAAGTTAATAACTATTTACATCTCATAACCTTGGATTGAATACTGGTAACTGCTGCATCCTATTTCCTCTACCGTCTTGCTGGAGGAACTATTTTATTTATTTTGCGATTTCTAAAGCGCCTGGTGACCCGTAGGCATCCCCGCGCTATAAACTTGAAGAGATCCAGAGGAAGGGGAAAAGGGAGTGAATTATTTGGGGAACAAGAGGGTTTTAAGTTTCCTGCGAAACGTAGTGAGGGAGGGTTCCAGACGTAGACTAAGAGGGAGTGAGTTCCATGCTATGGAGGCTTTGACCGAAAAGCGACGACCGCCGGTGCGAGCCTTCCTAAATTTGGGAACCGTGGCAAGATGTTCGGCGTCAGAGCGAAGGGGTCTGGAGGCTTTGTATGGGGTAACCATATTTTTTAGCGCGGCTGGGCCAGCTCCATTGATGAGCTTGTGGGTGGTGCATAGGGCCTTGAACTCTACTCTCTGGCGAACAGGGAGCCAGTGTAGGGCTTTAAGGGCAGGCTTTGCTGAAACTCTAGGGGGGAGGTTCATAATAAGCCTGGCCGCCGCATTCTGGGTGCGTTGGAGTTTGGCCAGGGTGTACTCAGGGGCCCCAAGATAGATGGCGTTGCTGTAATCGAGCCGGGCCAGAACAAGACCCTGGACCAACAACTTCCTGGATGGGAGCGGAAGAAGAGGCAGGATCTTGCGCACGGAACGCAGGAGACCGAAGCAGGTGCCTGCTGTCTTGGCCGCCTGCGTTTTCATGGTTAGGTCAGGTTCCAACCATACTCCTAGAGTTTTGATCTCAGTCTTAGGAGAGGGGATTTCGCCGAAGGTGTCAGGCCAAGATGTTGGTGGAAAGGACGTCCATTTGTTGCCCAGGAGCATGATCTCGGTCTTAGCACCGTTCAGCTTCAAGGCCGAGTCACACATCCAGGTATGGATGTCCTGGAGACAATGCAGCAAGCTGTCAGGGTGGTTATCCAGGTGGGACAGGGAGACGACTAGTTGGGTGTCGTCAGCGTAGTTAATTATTTTTATACCGTAGGGGGCCACTACGTCTTCCAGGGGGGCCATATAGACATTAAACAGGGTTGGGCTGAGCGACGACCCCTGGGGAACTCCATTCTTCAGCGGAAGAGGTTCTGACCGGGAGTTGCCGTCCCACACCTGAAAGGAGCGATAGGAGAGAAAAGATTCGATCCACGCTCGCGCCGTACCCACAATTCCTGCCTTGGCCAGGCGATGTAATAGGACACGGTGATCCACCGTATCAAAGGCGGCGCTAAGATCCAGGAGGATCACTGCCACTGATCCCCCTGAGTCTAGGATACACCTTGCCTCCTCGATGACAGAGAGGAGGGCGGTGTCCGTGCCATGGCCAGGTCGAAACCCAGTTTGGGATTGGCGCAGGATATTGTTTGTCTCAAGAAATTGGGACAGTTGCGAGTTAACTAGCTTTTCAGCCATCTTACTGATGCATGGGAGCAGTGAGATCGGTCTGTAATTAGACATGTCATCCGGGTTAAGTTGGGGTTTTTTCAGCAGGGCCTGAACGACTGCGTTCTTCCAATTGGGGGGCACCGTTCCTCCAGCGAGGGAGGAGTTGATAAGGTCCATGATGATAGGGGCTATGGTGGGAGACACCTTTTTTAGGAATCTGACCGGGGCTGGGTCAAGAGGGGACCCGCTTTTCATAGTTTCTAGCGTGGACATCATCTCGGTGAGGGAAACTGCTCTAAAGGTGTCCAGCTGTGGGCTACTGTTGCCGCTTGCTATATCCGGGGTGAGAGGGGGACTGATGGTAGGAAGAGAGTCCAGTATCCGCAGGATTTTCGAATCGAAGTAGTTAGCCAAATCCTTACATCTGTCTGGGGGGGGGGGGGAGTGAGGGGGGGGTGCTGTTGGGATGTTTAGTCATTCTTTGACTATCTGATAAGATTCTTTGGAAGAGTTAGTCGCGGTTTTTATTCTGTTGTCGTAAAACGTTGATTTAGCTAATTTCAAGGCTGTTTTGTAACGTCTTACCGCGTTGTGATATAGGTCCTTGTTACTATGGAGCCAGTCTTTCCTCCATACTCTCTCGGCCTTTTTGCACTCTTTACGGAGCGCTCTGAGATCTGAATTGGACCAAGGTGCATGGCCCTTGGTCTTATTTTTAACCTCTCGATTTTTGATGGGGATGAGGCTGTCGAGGGAGGAGGAAATCCAGTCTCTGAACTGGATATCTGCCAAGGCGTGGTCGGCTGCAAGACTGGGGGTAGTAGCGTCAAGAGCCAAGGCCCAGTTTTCCATCGAAAGTCTGGCCCAAGATCTATCCTTGGTGTAAGTTGGGGGGATATGGGGTTTCTTAAAGGACCCTGGGAGATGGGCCGAGACCAAAAAGTGGTCCGTCCACGGGAGGGGGAGGGAATTGGTGAACTGGAGGGAAGGGATGTTCGAGAATACAGGGTCGAGCAGATGTCCTTTCGAATGCGTGGCTCCTGAGTTAGCCAGGGAGAAGCCAAGGGCGCCAAGTTCACAGATTAAGTCAGATGGCCCTGTGGCTGATGGATCATCGAAATGGATGTTAAGGTCGCCTGTAATCAAGAAGTTAGATGTTAAGTGGGCCAGGGATGAAACGGTTTCTAAGAAAGCGGCGGAGAAAGGGCCGAAATGTCCAGGGGGCCGGTAGACCAGAAGGCCTGACAGGGAGTAGGTCGGTGAGAGCGTCAGCGTGAACAGACAGCTCTCCGACTCCTGGCTCTGAATCTCAGTAGATCGGCAGGTGAAGTAGTCTCGGTATATGATAGCTATTCCACCACCTCGACCCAGAGGGCGGGATTGGGACATGATGAGGAAGCCCGGGGGAAGGGCCGAGACTATGTCGGAATTGGAATGACTGGTGATCCATGTTTCGGTTAGGAAGAGTATATCCAGATCGTGATCGACAATCAGCTGGTTTATGAGTAGGGCGTGCTTGGGAAGCGATCTGCAGTTGAGTGTCGCTAATTTGAGGCTTGGAAGAGGGGCGGCCATCCTGGGAAGGAGTAGGTTTCCAGGTTTGCAGATGTTACAGCTGGTGAAGGGGACGTTTGGGTCGTGTATAGCATGACAGGAGAAATTTTTCGGGGGTCTGAGGCTGAGGAGATCTCGACGTGAGTAATGTCTCCTAGTGGCGGTGGGTTCCGGCATGGGGGCCAGCCCTATGCCCGGTCGTGCGCGGACGGGCGCAGACGGGCTTGCCTTAGGCGCGCCATCGTCGCGCCCGCTGCGCTCGTCCGCTGCGCTTCCGAGAGCTACACATTGATGTAGACTGGGAAGCAAGATGCAGGGGGCGTGGCCTCAAGTGGGCGTGTCCCTGATTAGAGCGTGAGGGAAGGCGGGAGGGGTTGACGGCGATTCCACTACCCAGCCCTGGTTCCGCTGAGTGAGGGGAGTGTCTGCACCCCAGGGAGCAGGAACAATGAGGGTGAGTGTGTGCTAGAGCAAGTGCAAGAATTAAAAGCAAAACAACTTTTTAAAATCAAGCGAGCAAAGCGCTGTCAGCTACCTACTCCCGGCTGTGCCTCAGGAGATTCTTTCGAGTTTAACCAGGCCATACGAATATACCAGTACCTGAAACGAGATAAACATCCATGTGACTGCCCGAACACGCTCACTTGAGCAAGGAGACTCTGGTCGCCCTCTGGACTCCACCCATCAGGTGAACCCTTATCATTGTGTTGTTCTTTTGGAAGTTACGTCACCATTTAGACCACTTTCCCCAGTTGGGAACTTGGCACTAAGGGGCAGTTGGGAGGGGGGGTGGGATGCCGATGGGGAGAGGGACTCATGCACACCCTTTTGAGAGGATTAGGACCTCATGACACGCTGCACGCCACTGTTCTGTTGAGCATCCACACGCCTAGATACCAACGCCGACTCGGACTATGTCCACACCCACGCATGTACAATTTAAACCGCTACCATGGCTGACTGCTCTAGACCCCCCACATACCACTTCCTCACTTGGAATGTACGAAGCCTAGGAGAACCCCACAAACGCCGACACATTCTATCTTATTTAGACCGCCATAACGTCCACTGCGCAATGCTACAGGAGACACATTTTAGCCCCACCGCCCCCACCACTTTTGCATCCCTCTGGGCAAGTTACACACGCTTCTCCTCTTACTCCTCCTACGCCCAGGGGACATGTATCCTTGTAAAGAAATCCCTTCCTTACACCCCCATAGGCTCCCTCAAAGACAAGCTGGGCCGCTACACTATCCTCTGGGGCAGGTTAGCCGCTCACTCCTTCACATTCGTCTCCTGCTATGGACCTAACAGTGATGACCCGGAATTCTTCCGGGTGCTCTGGGGCAAGACCTTAGACATCTGCTCTACTCACTTGATCTGGGGCGGTCATTTTAATGTTGGGTAAACCCCACACTGGACCACTCGCACCCACAACCACATCACTACTCCAGCTCACACTACACCCTCAAAACGATTGTCGATGATCATGAGTTGATAGACGCTTGGCGCCATCTGCACCCAATGCTGCGGGAAGGAACCTGCTACACCACGGCCCGCTCTTCCTGGTAGAGGATAGATGGCCGGTTCGTCACTAAAGGCCTCACCCCCTGGCTAACGCACGCTTCCCATCTCTCCGGCGTGTACTCCGATCACTTCCCAGTGCTCATCACCCTTACCCTCCCACATGAGGACTCGCCTTTCTTGGCCTGGCGCCTCAACCCACTCTCCCTGATGGACCCAGTTTTTTTAAACAGGAACTAAAACAGGAGATCACCGAATGTTTTCCCTCGGAACGAGAACTCGGTGGCGCAATACTCCAAGATATGGGAAGCATTTAAAGTTACCATTCGGGGACTGTGTATTACAAAGAGTGGGGGAATCTTGTGAGATATTTGATCCACTCTACGTAGATTGGAGACAGAACTCAAACATATGGAAATCGAGATACAAAATGCCCCTACCCCTGAGCTACAGGCTCGGCTGCGAAGTTTACTCAATGAGTATTAGGAGGCAGCTGAGACCGAGTGTAGATTTAGGGGAAAATACCACAGGGCGCGCCAATATGGGGAGGGAGACAGACCGGGGAAGGTACTAGCGTCCCTGATTCGCCCTCCACAATTCTCAAATATAGTCCTCGAAATTGAAAAGGATAACGGCTAACTGCACACAAACTCGTCTGATATTGTGGACACTTTCCGCAGGTTTTACAAACTCCTATATCAGACACACAGAACTCAACCGGTAGACTTCACCTCCTTCTTTGAGGACACTGCGATTGCCTGGCTGGGTGACGAACAGAGGGAGTTTCTCCTACAGCATCACGAGGATGAGGAGATTATATCAGCAATAATGCAACTGCAATCCGGAAAAGCGCCGGTTCCAGATGGCCTCCCGGCCGAATTTTATAAAACATTCCGCCACATACTTATTCCGGTGTTGAGGCACGTATATGAGGAGGCTTGTGAAACGGGCATACTCCCACCAACTATGCGAGAGGTGGCATCATCTCTCTGCCTAAACCTTGTAAGTCGACTACTCACTGCGATTCATACAGGCCCAAAATTTTGGCCAAGTTAATCGCCAATCGCATCAGCCCTCTCATGACTGCCTTAGTACTTCCCGACCAATCAGGATTCGTACCCAACAATCACCTCTCACAATCTGCACACTCTGTTCGCGATACTCCATGACATTGATCCTGACATGAACGCTGCAGCAACATTCCTTGATGCCACTAAGGCGTTTGATTCCCTGGAATGGGACTATCTTGCATTCGTCCTACAACGCACGGGGTTCCCCGCCCCCTTCCTAGCCTGGATAAATCTGCTATACACTGGGTTACAAGCTAGGGTCATGGTTAATGGCGTCCAGTCATCTCCCTTCACGATAGCATGGGGCACCCGTCCGGGATGCCCCCTATCGCCTCTCCTTTTTGCCAAAGCGATCGAGCCCCTAGTTGCCAAAGTCAGACAACACTTCCGTGAATAGGCTCTGATTTATCCAGTGAGGCAGAGACTAATCTCACTGTACGCGGATGACCTTACACTGTATCTGCGTGATCCTGACATCAGCCTTAACCCCATTCTCCGCCTACTCATCATCTTTGGCCACCTTTCCTGGGTTAACGTGAATTGGGGGAAATCCCAGATCTACCCTCTCATGGACTCCACCACACGTTTTGAATCTGACTACCCACTTACGTGGTGTGTGGAAATGATCACATACCTCGGAATAACTATATCCCGTAACTGAGATGAGCGGATGCGTGCCAATTATGGGCGAGCACTAGACCTCCTAACTGATAAGATTGCCAAATGGATCGCGCTGCCCCTCTCCATGGCTGCCAGGGTATCTCTGATCAAGATGGGGGTGCTGCCGGAGGATTCAAAGTACCTGATTTAGAACTCTATTTCGCATGTGCCCAGGCTCACTTTGCAGTTTATGGGATGCATCCCCCCTTACGTGCCTCACTTAGCTATAGAAGACGAGTACATGAACCCACACCTTGCACAGCGTACCTAAGCACCCCTGCGGTCCCTAGGCACATAGCCTCCACCACTGTACAATACACCACCAGCGCCTGGTGAGACCTGGCGCATAGAATTCAATGTCCTCCACTCTATTCCCCTTGGCGCCTCTACAGGGGTGACACGATCTCCCGGTCACGCAGGACAGAGGCTGCCGCCGTATGCTGCGCAAGCTGTCCTGTCTCACCAGGGGACAACTGTATACACACGGGAGGTTTTGCTCCAGCGAAGAATTCTTCGGCACCAGCTCCCCCAACCCCCTGGAGCGATTCTATTACGTGTGGCTTAGACAAGATATGCGGACCCTCACCCAATGCTTCCCGCTAGAACCTCCCATTATGCTTCCTCTTCACGTCCTCTTCCAACAAACCACTCCCGCGCATGTGGTGTCATTGCTCTACCGCACCACCCAAAAGGAACGGGAGGGCGACCCTACCCCAACCAAGTGCAAATGGGAAGAAGAGCTGGGGCATCCTCTCACGGCCGAACAATGGTCCTTTTGCTGCTGCCAGACTGGCTCAAGGATGACTTGTTTCCAAGTGGGGCACCCAACTGCACATTGCTGAGAGGGAGCCCTTAAGGCCCAAGCTGGTCCCCATGCTGGCTGAAATCTTGGGATAGCCTGCGCTGGAGCTGGCTTCATTCTTCTATGCTGACCGCAGCTGGGGCTGGCTGTGCTGGATGCCTCCCAATCCTCCCAGACATTGGCGTTGGCAGTAAATACTCAGAGCGTGCGGCAGGCGATCTCCCGTCCTATCTTCACCGCTGGGGCAGATGGTGCCCCACTGAGGATAATAATATGTTAAGAGTGTAGCGGTTGTTGTGTTTGTTAGTGTGTCTTGGGTTCTCCGTATCAATTCCCAGGAATTGGGGTGTCCCCAGGAACAAAATATGTGAGGATGGGGCCCACGCACTCTCCCCTCCCTGCATAGAGTCCTTCCTGACCGGGGTATGGGAGCTAGGAGAGAGCAGGAGCCAAACAAGACACTCCCGTAAGAGTCTGTGAATGCCATGGGGATGTTACCAAGCCTGCCAACAGCTCTTCTTCAATAGGAGACAACAACAGCTGTTTTCTATAGTCCAATAGACCATTTTTGATTGGGAAAGTTGCAGTCTGCTCTTGATGGCCTGCACTAGCCAATAGGAGCATATATTTCAGGCCTCCTACCCTCTAAAATGTTTCAAATGTTATGGGAGATGATTTTTTTGTATGGTTCTCCCCCCGATGATGCAGAGTCAAGGGTCTGTTCTCCTGCCTCATTGCTCCTCACATGGGACCTGCCTCCTATCTGGGTGCCTGGCAATTCCTAGACACAGAGGCCTTCCTCAGTAGCATCCCCAGACCCCAAGGCTGAGCGCCCTGCATGCCTGCTCACAAACACCCAGACGCCTGAGGGCACCTGTACTAGTGGAAGTCAGGGAGGGAGAGTCCCTCCTTTTGGAGGTCACACTCCTGCATGGCCTGTCAAAAGAAGAGCTTGAGAACCCTCAAGGGTTCCCCAAGTAGGTGCATCCTTCAGAAGGTAGAGGGGGAAAAGGCCACTGGCCCTAGAGAAATAAATCCTAGTCCCTTGGTGCCATCCAGAATTCATAAGTCCCGGCGTGCATCTCTGCAGGAGTCGGGGCTCTTCTGTTTTCCCAGCTGGTCACTCCTCTGTTATTGTTTCTTCCAAGTTCATACTGTTCTCAAAAGTCTCTCCCTTGTACAGGGGTTTTAACTGGGGTTGAAAGTTCTAGAAAGTAGGCACCTCTGGCCACTTCTAGGGTGACGCATCATCATTTTACCCCTTCTCTCCTGCACAGCGTTGTGGGACTTTCCAATAGGGTGTCTTCAAGTCGTCTGTAGAAAGACCTTCCCTCACAGACCAAGCCCTGCTGCTAACTGCCACAACTGCCTGGTCCATTCCATCTAAAACTTCAAAGAGGAATCCCTCTTGTGACTATCTTCTGAGAGTTCTGGTTATCCTCTTTTGTTTGTGTGTTTAGGCCTTCGCAGGCCAGGTGCAGTGTGAAAAGTAATTAATACATGTGGGATTCCATCTCTATTCTTTCCTCTCTAATCACTGGTAAATGGCTCTATTGTGTGGGGATGCCTTTTATTCTCTGGATGGCCAGCAGTCAATCACTGAAAATGTACATACTCTATGAATGCTCAATCATATTAAAAGGCATGCCCAGGCCAGCACTAATCTTTGAAGGATCCCCTCAGTGACTACCTATTGGCAGACACTGGACTAAGTTAGCCTGTACCATGCCCACCCTGCACAGAGGGGACTGCACAGAAAAGTACAGAATTTTTAACCCAGCCGAAAATTTATGATTATTTCGCTTCCTAAAGGACGCCGGCTCCACTCTTTTTTTTCGAGCAACGTCCCTCTCATAGGTCTGCAGACCCCTCTTCAGCTACTGCAGCTGCAGCAGACTTCACATTCTCCACGGCCCCAAGTGACAGGCAATGAGGTCAGTGGAGACCCTGCCTACTCACTCTTGCTCAACCAACCTACGACAGCTGCCACAATACTAACCACTGTGGACCAAACACCTGCCCTCTTTTTCAATCAACCCAAGACAACCGTTACAACACTAAACACCATGGACCAAACTTTGTCACAGTCAAACGGGCTCCTTGAGCCCAGTTGATCACCAGGCAGCATATGAACAGAAGGAGGACCAACCCTCAGCATCCCCAGCATCCTCATCAGCATCTCCCTCAGCCGAAAGGCTCTCGCTGCTATCAACCAAGCCTAAGGAAGGCGCTCTCCGGGTGCATAAGCAAGGAGAGACCCCAAATATACACAACAACATAGAAGCTTCAAACAGTGAGAGGAGCAGAACAACAACCAGAACTCCAACCAGAAGAAGCCCTTACCTCAACTCACAGGGACAGTATAGCCAGCTCGGCCTTTGGGGTCCGGTTTCTCAGAGCCAACACTTACACACCATCAGGGCCCAGTCTCCCACCAGCGCCAACCCATGTCCCCCAGGCTTGGCTGACCCAGAACACCAACAGGAGGGGCCCTCTCATACCTTAATATGCAAAAATGGGAGAACATGTTGGCCTCCTACCCACAACACCCGCCACATGTGGCCTCCCCCGCAAAGGGCCCAGTGGCAACATAGGACTCAACCTGGTCACCACGGGGACCTAACGGCAGCAGGGGTGCCGAATTAGGCACAGCGTGGGGCTCCCTCTTGAACACCATGCAGTGGTCTGTGGAGGCTCTCCAGTAGCAATAGAGTATGATTGACATTCAGCTGACCATACTGACTACCTTGGCGCCGTTCATTGTTGGTATTTACGAGAATCTGGGGGATCTTAACTGCCTAATAAAGAGAGCCAAATCTGAGGCACAAATAAGCTGTGAATGCGGCCCAATCGTGGACAAACTCTCCACTCTCCCCTCCATGCTCAGCGCTGTGCTCAACGATCTGAGGAAAGAACTGACCGCTTCCTGTTGTACACTCACCAGGAAAGAGCACCCACAAAGGCCCAGAAATGGGACAGTCTGACACAGCAAATATTCTGTGGCAGCGCCAATCCATCAGCTGGAGGGAATATGCTCTTTAACAATCACAGTGCCCAAAGGAACCCCAAAGGAGCATCTTCGGCACGACCAGCTGGAACAGTAAAACCTAAGTCTAATGCCAAGCAATGACGTCAGCAAAGAAGGAAAGGCCGTAACCAGAACAAGCTCCCAAATCAAACAGCCTTCTATCCTATCTTTGGCCAACAACGAGATCAGAGACCATGCCCTGCCACGCCCCAAAATCGGGAGCTGCGACCATCTAACAGTTGATTTCGGCCAGGTGGTACGTCCCCCCACTACAACCCCAGGAGTACAATCACCTCAGGCACCGGGGTCGTCCACCACGCAAGAACTCTCCACACAGAAATAGGTGCCACCCAAATCAAGCACCATGATACACAACTGGGTCACCTACTATGGCCAGCCCCGACCTGTCTAGGCACAACCCGGGAAGAGTATTCGACCGAGACAGCGTCAGTGGACACCAGTGGTCTCAGGGCAGCAGGGGAGTCAAACAAAGGCTCAGGCTGTGTACGAACAGTCATCAAGGGCTGGCCTAGCACATGCATTGGTACTTCTCCTCCCACCCCACCCCCAGCCACGGTCAAAACTACAGGGTGCCGTGTCAGCTCCTAGCCCAGGACCACACACCAGAGGAAGCACACTCTTCTGAGCAGGCACTCACAGGATCGTCCAAAATTGACTCGGAAATCATGAACACAAGTCCTGGAAGTTCAATGGACAAGGAGCAAATCCAACTAGACGGGCAACATTTCGTCATGCAGCACGTCAGAGGGCCGCTCCAGCCAACACATCCCCCCCACCCCCCATAAATATGCAGCCTGCTACAAACTTCATACTGCTCAAGCCTGAGTAAATTTCCAAAAGGAATCGCGACGTTCTGAACAGAGGGAACATCCTGAGGCTTCTATGGGATACCCCAAATTTAGCAGACTTAATTTCAACCGAACTACTTTCAATAAAGTTCATCCGCCCTGCAGTCCCTTCAGAGCCTGAAGCTACCATGGCTTCTTGGAAAAATACAACAATCGCTCTAAAGGCACTAGCATCTTCAAAACCTGGGGAATAAATATTTTCCCTCATCAAAACCCAGGCTATTCCTCTCTGCTGCTTGGCCCAGGTCAGGGCACATTAGCAGCTAGCCTCTCCAGGCGCACCCGTTTAGTGCTCAGAGAGGCTTTGGGTCTGTCACCACAATGGAGGCCGGCACCACCCGGCCATCAACAAAGCATGCCCTGGGCAGCACCAGAACCACGAAGCACGCATCCAGTCCTCAGGCAGATCACAAGAACTATAAACGCCCTCCCTGGCACCCAATGACAAGATCCACAAAAAGATGCAGACATCACAAACAGTAAAACCCCCTTCCACCTCTGCTCATGGAACGCTAATGGACTGGCAAGCAAAACATCTGATGCGGAGTTCCTACAAGACCTAAAATAGTTTGAAACAATAATGCTGCGGGAAACGTGGCCGGCAGATCCGTTCCACTTGCACAGATTTATGTGGTTCGTGAAACTAGCATTAAAGGGAAGGAGAATCGATCAGTTATCAGGAGGACTGGCAACTTATGCATACACAACCTTAGTGCTAGTAGATCCTGCCTCAAAGGTCTCCATTGCAGTCAAGATCACCCTCTCCCTCATGGGAGTACAAGATGCAGCAGTAATAGTCAACGTTTACATGCATCCAAAATGCAAAGCAAAAGACTCGGAACACTTAATGGACCAATTACTAAGGTACAAAAGCTAGTCGGACACATACAATTTTATTCTCGGGGGACCTGAACCATCACCTCCTAGGTGCGTCGCTTTGGGACGAAGCGTGCAATCAATCCCTACTCTTGAACATACTGGCTCAAAGTGGGAACTCCCACGGGAAAATGAACAGCAAAAGTAGACGCCTACTAGACTATTTAGAGCACCTCAACTTCAGGGTGCGCAATGGAAGACTCTCCACCAGTGGCCACCTACTACTCTTCCTCTACTTATTCAACACTGGGCCAGGGGCGGCTCCTCCATGTGGGCAGAAGAGCGTCGCCCCACTGCTTTCTCGCAGTGCGAGAAGCAGAAACATTAAATGTTATTATTATAAATACCATTTTATGTTTCTGCTTCTCGCACTACGAGAAAGCAGAAGGGTTTGGTTGGGGCGGACTGGTGGGCGGGCCTGCTTGAGGGCTGGGGGGTGGCTAGCCCAATGCTGTGGGCCCAACCAAGCCAGTCATGTGCACTCTCCACTTTCTCCTTAGGATGGAGAAAATGGCCTCCATTCTGTGCGGTCCCCTGTGCGGTCGGCGTCCCAGCCAATCACAACGCTGTGCGGTCCCCCTGTGCGGTCGGCGTCCCAGCCAATCACAACGCTGCCATTTCAGCCTTGTGATTGGCTTAGGGGAGGGAAGCTGCTTGCTTCCTGTTGCAGAGGACGACGCGGGATCGGGCCGGCAAAGGTACGTTTTTTTTAATGTTAAATTAAATCTCCCTCCACCCACGCGATTCCCCGCCCGTGAGTCATGCCAGCCGCAACTGCACTGGACTATACTTTAGTCAGCCTCTAGCTGTTCCACTGCATCTCTGCATTCCGATTAGAGGACAAGGGGGACAGTGACCATCGACCTCAGGAAATTCTCCTCTTAGCAACTGCACCCCCTGCACAACCGCCCTGAGGTTTCCCCGACTTCATTTACACGATTAACTTAAAGAGAATCGCATTTGAGGGAGCTATCATTGTCAGTGTCAACAATGGACCACCTACAACCTCAAACAGAAGCACCAAACAGTTACATAGTCGGATGGGAAAGCTTCAACGCTAAACTGGCAGATCTTCACGCCACATCACCCAAAACAAACTTCAGTCAGGACCCTAGCCTGGGAAGTAGGATGAGGAAAGCCCAACGGGCAAAAATAAAGCAAATCAAAAGAGCCATAAACAGCACTTTAAGATCTCTGCGACACCAGGAGTCCTGGATACCCTTTTTTTGGAAGTCAGATCTCTTGGCATAATTTCTTTTTTTTAATTTATGTTTTATTTGTTTATTGAGTCCAGTCTACATCGAGAATACAACTATAATCATATAGTACCACATTCTTGAATAATATAGTTTTACATCACATAGTATACAGTCATTTTTCATTGTTATAATTTTACATCTTGCTTTATCAAGGGGAATCACAATCTCGTCAGTCTCTACAATGCACATCAATACTCTGCGGTGAAAATAAAAACCTTCTGACACGACAATGTCCACTTTACCATCTTACACTTTATACATACATTGTTATTTAGTGGGTCCAGTCGACTCCCCATTGAGTACCTGACAAAATCGCCGTATATTCAGCTGTCGTTTTTGTGTATTCTTATGTGCACTCACCCGTCTGTGCATTTTGGAGGTATTGCAGCAGAGGCTCCCAGCAATCCCTAGGCCTGGATGCTTGTGGTAGTTCTTCCGAATAGATCTCTAAGGTGTCCCTACAATATGTCATGTCTTTGAGCCAGTCCTTGAATCTAGGGGGACGCTTACTGCCCCACCTAATAGCTACACGTCGCTTGGCCAGCAGGAGCGCTACAGCCAAGAATTTCCTCCTTTTTACTGGCGTTATCTTATACATACCCAGTAAGCATACTCGTGGTGCGTTAGGTATCATCCTTGACAACATAGTGGTTAGTGCCCCCGTCATTTCCTCCCAATATTTGTTTATCTGTGGGCAGGCCCACGCTATGTGTAGGAAGTCAGCCGCTAAAGCCTCACACCTGTAGCATTTGTCAGTTGGTCGGAGGCCGTATTTGTGTAATTGGGACGGAGTATAGTAGAATTGGTGTAGGAATTTAAAATGTACTATACGTAGATTACAGTTTGGTGTCATCAGTTGCAGTTGTGTGCAGCTATAGTCCCAGTCCTGTTAGCTTATAGTGTCTCCCAGCATCCTTTCCCATTTGCTAAGTGATTTGTCTGCTGACCCTATGTGTTCAGCTTGTGACGTGTTGCACAAACAAGTGACCAGTTTCCGGCGACTAGGTGCAGTCTGTAGCGCTTGTAGAGCTAGTAGTGTAGGTGGTTCTCCCAGGAAAGAATCATATAAGTCCTTCATCGCCATCTATAAACGCATGTGAGCGAACAGCTTCATTTGTGTGTTGCGCGTGCTTAGTGATGGATCCTCTTTTCGAATAAAACTGCCGCGTGGGAATACATCTGCCATAGTGTTTAATTTCATCTCAGCCAGTAGCTGCAACATCCTTTTTTCTTGCATGACCGATATTTTCGGATGATATGCGATTGGGGGTGCCGGGGCATAGACGGGAGATTTCTTGGCTCGATTCGCTAGCATATGCCAGGCTCTCGAAGTGCAACGTACTGTTTGAATTCTGTCGTTGTGGGTAAAGGACACCGGGTCCGATACATAAGCTGTCATTGGTGTCGGATAGACACTGTCCCTCTCCACCGCCAAATGCGGGATATAAGCATGCGGCTGCAGCCAATAGTAAGCATGTTGTGCCTGCGCACAATAATAATATAATTTTAGGTCCGGTGCCCCAAAACCCCCTTTGTGGTACGGTTTTGGTAGAATATGCCAGCGTATTCTGGCTTGTTTCCCCGCCCATGTGAGCTTCTGCATCGCTGTCCTCAATTTTGTGAACAGCGCCTGTGTCAGCCAAATAGGGATGTTACTGAATAGATATAAAAATGTTGGCAATACAATCATTTTTTGTAAAGCTATGCGGTCTGCTAGCGTGATCTCTTGGCATAATTTCAGCTTCATGGAAAGACTCGATCTCATCGATCCGCAGAAACTGAGACCAGTTCTACCAAAAAACTAGGTCTTGGTGGCGTTGATTGACAATGAGGCAAAATATTTTGCAGGTACTGTGCTAGTGGAACTCGCTTCTTGGGCAGCGGAAAATGCAATAATACCTCTAAATCAGACGGGATTCTGAAAAACATCAGGCACGACAAACATCTTGGCGATTTCACTAATAATAGATGCGGCAAAGGCTGTGGGAGAAGCTGGCCCGTTGAGAAATTTCTAACACTATTAAATATGCTGATATTTCTCCATATGCACACATGGGTACAGGTGAAGCTACGAACAGGCACACCTCTCCAGACAAGTAACAACCACCAAAGTTCTGAAGCAAGGGTGGGTGCTCGCTCCCACCTTTTTAAATTTATTCTTGGCAGACTTGCCGCAGGAACTCAAAACCAGCAACTCTCATGCCCCTAGGCTGGGAGAAAAAACCCTAACAATCTTCCTGTACGCTGACGATGTAGTCCTGGTCAGCCACACCCAGGTGGGTCTGCAACATCTTCTTAACAAAATGAAGGACTATGCCATGGAGAATAACTTGAATGTCAATTATGGGAAAACATGAAGGATGATCATCAACAAGAGGAAAGGGCCATGGCCTGGCACCTGGCCAACACACCAATACAGTCGTCAGATGATTACACTTACTTGGATACATCATAGACAAAGAAGGGTTCTTTGCCCGTCAAAAAGAAGAAATTAAAAGTAAAGGGCTGGCACTAGCAATAACACTGAATAACCTCAAATCAAAACTGACAGGGCCCACATCTGAAAGAGACAATTAGTTATAGATTCCTTAACTTAGAATTACCCCCAGGCGTCGGACTGGACCTGGAGAACTTTTTTCTTAGTAGTACCCCTGTGCGTCGGTAGGGCGTCGGTAGGGCGTCGGTCGACTCCGTCGTCGTGGTCGCCGGAATGACGTTGCGGTATCTACTTAGATGCCGCCCTTGCGCGTTGATGTCGGTTCTTTCCTTTACCGCGTCAGCCAGAGCAAATCCGGAGAGAAGCTTGCCGATTTTTGTCACTTTTTGACTAATCTTTTTCCACTTATGGCGACCTCTTTTCGAGTCTTATATCTACTCCTGGTGCGTGAGGGATATCCCATTGTCTGGGCCTCAAGCGTTGGGACTCCTGTCACAAGTTGATGTCCATTACCGATCCACACCTCGTGTGCCTCTGGTGTCTGGAACGCGACCATGACCCGAAGTCGTGCGCCGACTGCCGGGCCATGTCCCCGAAGCCTTTGCGGAAGTGGTCCCCAAAGCTTTTGGAGGGTCTGCAGTCCTCTCCGCGCCGTTTTAAGTCCCGGTCGAGAGGAAGGTCAAGGAGCCACCACTACTCGTCATCAAAGTCTTCACACTCCTTGGGTAGGTCAAAGCACAAGAAGAAGGCAAAGACACATCGTCGCTCTTTGCCTTCTTCCCATCTGTCAGCCGACGCGGGATGCGGAGGGTCGTCACTCTCTGGCTCCGCCTGCAGAGTCTACTCCGCACTTCCCTCCCTTTCCAGGAGCCGGAGCGACCCCTGCCCAGGTTAATCAGTTTTATGAAACCATGCATGCCATCTTTGGGCAGCCCAACTCCGCCGGTGCACCTTCGGGCCCCGTGGATTCGGTTGGGGGGGGCCTATCTCTTTGTCGCTGGCGGCTCCGTCCCCGACGCCGCAGGTCCCCCATGGATCCAGGCCTGGATCCATATCGGCCTAGGTCAACCTCACTGGTCCTTCCCTGATGCCGATTCGACAGTCGACAACTCTGTCGCCGGTTGTTTCTCCAAACGGCGTTGACCCCAGCCTCCCTCCCTACTCTAACTCAGAGCCGGACCGACGTCGATCGATGCCGGTACTGGAACCGGAGGGTACTTTTGTGCCCGCGTTCTAACCTGAATTTCCCTTTCGCCCTGACTGGCGGCCTGAGGAGGACTGGGAGGGGTCTGGTGACCCTTTAACAGACCAGCTGTAGGAGCCAGACTGGAGAGAGGAACTGGGTGATGCCATTGGTCTGGATACCTCTCCAGACCTTGTCATGCTTTCTCCCCCTACCGTGGCTACGGAGGAGGGAGCGTCGTATGTAGGGAAGCTGAGGCATTGGGCCTTGAGCTTCCTACGGAGGCAGTCAGGACTAACATCCTGACTGAGGTGCTTCAGCCAGCGGCATCCTCTTTGGAGCCTTTACTGCCATATAACAAAGCCCTCACTGATGTCCTTTTGGGCTCCTGGTCTAAACCCAACCAGGGGCTTGGGTGGACAGGAACATCGCCCGACACCACCGCCCAGCTCCGGGCGACCCACTTTTTCAATTCCAACACCCCACCCCGAGAGCTTAGTGGTTCAAGCCTCGTCTTCCAAAGGTAGCGCGTTCCATACAGCTCCACAAGATAGGGAATCCAAGAAGCTGGACCACCTTGGAACATTTTTTTTATCTTCCGCCAGCTTAGGACTGTGGTCGGTGAACACTGCATGTCTCTTGGGCTGATACCAACACTGTGTGGGGCACGGTTGCGCACGTGCTGCTACAATGCCCGGAGGAGGCCCGGGCTGTCCTCGCCAGTGCTGTTGCAGAGGGTCGAGATGCTCACCATCAGGTGTGGACTGGACACAGCCGACTCACAGGATAGGACGGTTTCAACGTCAGCAGCACTCAGACGCTACGCCTGGCTAAGAACATCTGGCTTTTCGGGGGATGTCCAAGTTACTCTTTTGAACATGCCCTTCAATGGACGTTGCCTCTTTAGTGGCAAGGCAGACAACGCACTCAAGCGTTTTAAGGACTTTAAGGCTATAGCCAGGTCCTTAGGCCTCTCAGTGTCCTCTCGTCCCTTGCAGTCTGCTTTTCGCCCCATTTGTGGCTACGGAAGTGGTGCCCCACCACGTTCCAACCAGAGCCACAGGCCGGTGCAAGCTAACCAGCCTCTGTGCGGCCGGGGACGTGGAGCCCAGAGACGTGGGTCAGGGGGCCAGAGGGCAGGCCAGTCCAACATCGCCCCCTCTGCCACAGTCTCCAGACCTTGTTAGTCCGACCCTTTAGGGCCACTAAAGACCAGTGGGCGGCAGGTTTCGCCATCACCTCCCCCACTGGTCCACCATCACGTTGGACAGGTGGTTTTTTGCAAATAGTCTGAAGGGGTTACTCCCTCCCCATCAAGACTCCCCCCTCACCCCCCCTCAACCCCCCCCCCCCGTCCATGCCACCAGTATTTCGGCACATGTCGGAGGATCACTTGGCTCTTCTCTGTCAGGAAGTTACGGCTCTCTTGGCCAAGGGTGCCATTGAACGAGTCCCTCTGCCAGAGGTAGGTCTTGGCTGTTACTCCCACTGCTTTCTGGTGCCCAAGGAGGACCAAGGCCTGGGTCCTATCTTGGACCTTATGGACATCAACCGCTTCCTCCGGAAGGAGAAGTTCAAGATGTTGACTCTGGCTCAGGCCTTGTCTGCCATCGACGCTGGAGACTGGATGGTGGCGTTGGACTTGCAGGACGCCTATTTTCACATCCCTGACCTGCCCGCCCACCAACGTTACCTACAGTTTACGGTAGGCCACAAGCATTTTCAGTTCACCGTGCTCCCCTTTGGCCTTACCAGCGCCCCTCGGGTGTTCACAAAATTGATGGCGGTGGTCGGAACTCATGCGCAGATAAGGGGTTCCAGTCTTCTCCCTATCTGGACGACTGGCTGTTGAAGGCGGTCTAGCCCCAGGCTGTCGTCTCCCACCTTCAGACTATGGACCTCCTGCATTCGCTGGGGGTCACTATCAACGTGCCGAAGTCACACCTGATTCCCTCTCAGAAGCTCCTTTTCATTGGAGCGGTTCTAGACACAGCGCAGTTTCGGGCCTATCCTCTTGAGCAGTGAGTCTGGGATATTCGGGCTATGATACCGATGTTTCAGCCATTGTCTCTGGTTTCAGTGAGACTGACCCTGAGGCTGCTGGGCCTCATGGCCTCCTGCATCCTGCTGGTGGATCATGCCAGATGGCATATGCGGGCTCTGCAGTGGGACCTAAAACTTCAGTGGGCGCAGCATCAGGACAATCTTTCCAATTGAGTCCAGATCTTGGAGTGCACTGCACACCAACTACAGTGGTGGCTTTCGAACCAGAATTGGGTCGCCGGCACATCACTCTCCCTTCCCCAACCAGTGTCCACAGTATTGACAGATGCGTCACTTCTGGGATGGGGCGGCCGAGTCCCAGCTCCATATCAACCTTCTGGAGCTATGGGTGATCCGTCTCGCACTGAAGGCATTCCTTCCTTCTGTCCAAGGAAGAGTAGTGCAGGTATTCACGGACAGCACCACCCCCATGTGGTACTGCAACAAACAGGGCAGAGTGGTGGTCGTGGACCCTATGTCAAGAGGCTCTCCACCTCTGGACATGGCTGGAACATCAGGGCATCTGAACGCCAGGCCAGACGAACTCAGCCGCAGATGTGTGATGGATCACGAATGGCGTATTCACTCGGAGGTGGTGCAAGGTCTCTTTCATCAGTGGGACGAGCCTTGGTTAAATCTATTTGCCACCGAAGAGAATGCACAATGTCGGCAGTTCTGCGCGTTGATAGTTCCAAGGCAGCACTTGCTCAGCTACGCTTTTCATCACGAGTGGAGTTGTGGTCTTCTGTACGCTTTTCCGCCTATACCACTAATACCCAGAGTGCTGAAGAAGCGCGACCGGACCCAAGTCATTCTTGTGGCGCAGGACTGTGCACGGAGAGTCTGGTATCCCGAGCTCTAACACATGGCCATCGATCCTCCCATCAGACTGCCTCTTCGGGAGGATCTTCTGTCACAGCAGCAGGTGAGGGTCCTCCATCAGAACCTGTCCAGCCTCCACCTCCTTGCGTGGAGATTGAGCAGCGACATTTGACTGCTTTCGACCTTCCTCCCGAAGTCTGTTATCTAATCTGGGCAGCCATGCGTACCTCCACTAAAATGGTATACGCCTGTAGGTGGAACAAATTTGTGGCATGGTGTGCAGCAAAGGCTGTAGATCCTCCTTTCTGCCCCCCTTTCTGAGGTTCTCCTCGTCCTTCTTTCTTCGGCCCAGCAGGGCTCTCCCCTGGACACTCTTAAAGGCTATCTCTCGGCCATTTCGGCCTTTCTTTGGCTACATGATCAGCCTTCTCTTTTCAAGTCCCCTATTGTACATTGTTTTCTTAAGGGCATCACTCACCTCTTTCCTCCTGTTCCTTTCGTGATGCCCCAGTGGGACTTGAACCTGGTCTTAACCTACATTATGTGCGCTCCCTTTTAGCTGCTACATAATTGCCCTCTCAGGCTCTTAACTCTTAAAACTGCCTTACTGGTTGCCCTCACATCTGCTCGCAGGGTGAGTGAGCTCCAAGCTCTTTCATCTAAGCCTCCTTTCCTTGCAGTCCATCCGGACAAGGTAATACTCCACACAAGGCCTTCATTCCTTCCCAAAGTGGTTACCTATTTCCACATAGGTCAGACCATCACTTTGTCCACCTTTTTTTCGCCCCCGCATCCGTCCATGAGGAGGAGAGACTCCACCGTCTGGATCCAAAACCTGCGTTATCGTTTTATCTTGATCGCACAAGACAATTCCGGGTGGACGATCAACTCTTCGTGGACTATGCGGTGCAAAGAAAGGTCGGGCCGTGTAAAAACGAACCATCTCCCGATGGGTCATTCTGTGCATCAAAATTTGCTATTCCTTGGCGAAAAAGGAACCTCTGGTAGGCCTGCATGCCCAGTCCATAAGGGCGACGGCAGCCACTACCGCTCTGGGACGTGGAGTACCCCCTCAGTGACATCTGCCAGGCAACCACATGGGCTTCACTGCACACGTTCACCAAGCATTTCTGCCTGTATAGTCCAGTCAGGAGAGACGGCTTCTTTGGCCGTTCAGTTCTCCAGGACTTTCTGGTGTGAACTTGGTTCGCAGACCCACCTCCGGGGTTGGTATTGCTGGGGTATCTATTCTAAGTAAGGAATCTATAAATAATGGTCTCTTTCAGATGAACAAGTTACTTACTTTTGGTAACGATATATCTGTAAGAGACATAGATTAGTTATAGATTCCTTACCGCCCCAGCCATCCTCCCCATTCTGCGAACTGACCTCCAGAGTAAGGGACTTCACTTCAGGGCCCTAGGTTTGTGCACCAGTTGTCAGCGTCTTGCATGGCTCTGTGCCTCTGGCAGGGAAAGTCTTGTACAAAGAACTGACGTCAGCGCGCAGGGGCGGTGTCTAAGTAGATTCCGAGACGTCATCCCGACGACGACGGACTCCGAGGCGACTGACAAGCAGGGGTACTGCTAAGAAAAAATTTCTCCGGATCCAGTCTGACGCCTGGGTGTAATTCTAAGGTGAGGAATCTATAACTAATATATGTTACTTACAGATATATTGTTACCGAAGGTAAGTACCTTGTTCATTAATCCCCCTCCTAATGGTCGTACAAGCAAAAAGCCTTCCAACACTTACTTGTGATTCAGAGACGCCAAGCTACAGGACAGCACGTTCAGGCTCCCAAATTATACCTCACCAGCTCAGATAAGGCTGGAGTTCGGCTTACTAAAACAATCTCTGGCCAGGCATGAAGCATACGTTATCTGCTGGAATAAGATCAGGTATTCCACCCCAAACACCTTAAAATAACTACTATGGCGAGAACTCCTCCAGAGAGACCTATCACCCTCAAGATTCTGTCTCCAGGAGTCCTGGCAGTAACTGGGCTGTCTCATCTTTGGAATGTACACATTCATCAATCAGCTTTAAAGAAACTGGCATGGAAATCAATAAAACAGCTCTCGCTTGTGGAGGATAAGGCTACTTTTTCAGCCAGAGCCCATGCCTAGATGACCTTAAACAACTATAGATTACTTGCACCTCAAAAAATATTTCAACCAGCGCTATCCTAGATCTATTAACCCCTTCCGTGCTCATGACGAGCTCCGCTCATCATGAGTCACAGTGGAGCTGTGCTCATGAGGAGCTGAGCACTTCATAACGGCCACGGCCCGCCCACACCCGATTAATTCTCCGCCTGTGCGGGAGAATTAATCAGTGGGCGGGGTCGAGACGAACTGCTGACGGAAAGGAGGCACCTGCTAAAGTCTCCCTTTAACCAAAGGGAAATTTGCTTGCGGAGGCAAGCAGCGTTTGCCTGCTTTAGACTGGGGGACCTGCAGCTCAACTTCAGACTGTTAAATATTTCTTATGCTAGCACCGGATTAGAAGTACGGTCTCAAGCTGACCGTGCATTAGGAACGAGTACGCCGAGGGTAGAGTGGACACTGATAATAAACTCTACCTGTCAAAACACCGGGCCAAGAGTTTTACTAGCTTGCACAAACAACCTTTATTGCACAGCACTTAGAAAAGTTTTACGATAAACTGTTTAACATTTTATATATATTTAATCTTTTATCTATCCTCACAGTTTTAAACGCGTATGATTTTATCCACTGGTTTCTTATTAACTATGCAATAATTTTAACTTGATCTTGACCCTCCCGTGAGGACCGGTTTCAAGCACTGTAAGGACTGTTGCAAACACAGATCTGTGACCGATCCTCACCAACTTTGCCTGTGGTACATGGGAACGAGCCACAACTCCCAAGTCCTGCAGTGACTCCCTGTCATTGAACCAAAAGCCCATGTGGGATTCAAGTTGAAACTCTTCGTCACCAAGCATCAGAAGACCCAGCGTCATCATGGATGAAAGACCATGTGTTCATTTCACGGCAGGAAGTGCAAGCCCTTTTGGCCAAGGGTGCTATCGTGAGGTTGCCTGTATCAGATCAGATTGGGTTGTAGTTGTTACTCCTGCTACTTTCTGGTGCCAAAGAAGACTGAGGCCTTCATCGTACTTTAAATCTATGCCTCTAAATCTCTTCCTTTGGAAGGACAAATTCAAGATGAACATTCTGGCCCAGGTCTTATCTGCCCTCGATCCTGGAGACTACATGGTGGCATTGGACATGCAGGTCACCTACTTACATGTATCTGTCATGCAAGCCCACCAGCGCCACCTTGGTTACGTGGTAGGACAGTAGCATTATCAGATTGCTGTGCTCCCCCTTGGTCTCACTAGCGCCTCTCGGGTGTTAACACCATTAATAGTGGCGAGAGCAGTTTATCTTCGGAGGTCATGGGTCCCAGTCTTCTTTTACCTCGACAAATGACTGATGACCGCCCGCCCCCTTCCAGTGTCCCTTCCCGCGTTTCTTGCCTCCCAGCTGTCCAGCCCCCAAACCCGCAGCACTATTAAAAGGCGGGGTTCCTTCCAAGTAGCCTCGACACTTCACACCTCAACTTCAAGTACCGTAGCTTTTGGTGTTCCACAAGGCTTCTCTTTGAGCCCAACTCTCTTTAACATCTATGCCCATCCCCTTGCTGACGTTGTAGAAGCGTTGGGTCTCACCATATTCTCATATGCAGATGATATTCAGATCATCCTTTCCTTACCTCCAAGTCCTGAAAATAACCTTTAGCAACTTAGATCCTGTCTTTTGGCAGTTTCCAAGTAGATGGATGCTAACTGCCTAAAGCTTAATGGCAGTAAAACAGATATACTGATGGTAGGGAGTCAGCCTAGTCTCCAGGGAACTCAGTGGTGGCCTAAGGTACTGGACCAACCTCCAGTGTCCAAACATGTACTAAAAAATCTTGGTATCTGGATGGACAATAAGAACTTTCGACCAACATGTAATCTCGCTTCTGCCTGTTGCTTTGGTCTTCTCACATGTTAACAGAAAATATTTTGATCTCTCCCTCCTTCCATCCAAAAGTCCACCGCCAAGGTGCTTATAATTTTGTGCCTGAATAACGGCAATGTGTTGTATTTAGGACTGACTAATGCCTCATTGAGAAGCCATTCAAAATGCTGTAGCTCGTTTGCTGGGCCACATCCCAAGGCGTTCCTTTGTCTTATCCCCCCTTCAAGACCTTCATTGGCTGCATGTAGAGAAATGCATAAAATGTAAAGCCTTATGTTTCACATATAGAGCTTTGGCCCACACAGCTCTTCGCTGCTTGAAACATTTCAGCCATAATGCCCATCTAGATCTCTGCATTCTTACAGTCACAGACGGGCACTGGTAGTCACATTACGCAGGGGGCAGCTCTTTTAGATGCCTGGCTCCAAAATTATGGCACATTACTCTCTGCCTAGACCTTAGCCCTTCGTAAAAGATACTTTACAAAAGCAACTTAAGGTTTTGCTATTTCAACCCTGCTCTGCGTGCAGGATTGCTCTGGAGTAGTCTTTTTCTTTTTAGCGCTAGGACACCCTGTTTGGGCAGCAGTGCCATCTACAAATCTCTAAATTAAAAAATAGAAGCAGTATGAGAGAGGGCAAAATCACATTCACTTCCATGTAGTGCTAGAAGATAAAGGAAAAAGTAGTCCCCTGAATACAGGCATTGGAAGGACATAAGTCCCCAAGTCAGAGCACAGTAAGGACTAGTGAAAGTAAACCATATTATTCGTAATCAATCTTCAAGAAGCTAAGAGATGAACTCCATACTCTAAAGGTCTTCACGCTCAGGCATGACCTGCATCTATGCCTAAGGACAAAACCAGGCAAAATGCGCTTTAGAAATTGTATAAAAACGGAACTCTTCAGGCTCATCTGCAATTAAATTAGAGTCACACAGTGATTTCTCTTTGAAGAATATCGGATTAGGAACTTTTTCGATGATTTCCCTCGAAATTTCCTCCTTCGCCCCTATTAAATATACTTCTGACCGTCCTCTTGTGCTCTGAAATACCCAAAGGCTTTACAAAGCAGATTTTAAACCTCCTTATTAAATAGGTTATCCTTAATGGTACAGTATTGTTTGGCAGACATTTTTCAGAATAGGGGACAACTTTGGGTGTTCGTACAGGCCAAGCGTAGTTCCAAGAACAGCCTACCTCTTCAAGAGGTTCTGTACATAGCAAGGATGTGGACACTGTTATTTCAGTGGCGGATGGTGGCAATGGGAGTCTGGTATGTTAGGCTAGTGGAAGTTTAGGAGCCAAAAGGAAAATACACATTGAAGATAATAGCATTTGGGATCAATCGAATAGCGCCACTTTTGTCTACATTAGTTTATCGTGACTTTGTACAGTGTGCTACAAAACCAAAATTGGATATTGGCATGTGTTCTTAGGCTTGGTCTACATGAAGATAATGTTAGATTATCCCTGGACAGGTGGTAGTGCTGAACAGGAATTATTTCTTGTTTGATTCCAACCACAGGTGCTAATGGCATATGTCTGGTTGAAGTTAGTGCGTATCCTTTGGTGTTTTTTTTTTTTTTAAACGAATAAGTAAACCCAAGCTCATCTATTTTGCCTGACCTTTACAATTGAAGAGATCTAGCAAGTTAAAAAACTTCAATGGATGGAGCAATCCTAGTGTCTGTTGCCATTTCTTCAACCTCCCCACTTTTCCGCCAACTTTTAATACTCTAATCTGGTCGACCTGATGTTACTAACAGTTGATATTGGTAATGCATAAGGACTGTCTGTCCCACGATCCTTTCTCTGTCTGCTTTAGTTTATGCACCGTTGTTTCTTAGAGAATGCACGTTGCAAAATACTGCTGGTAAAAGTTCAGCAATTTGTTGGTGAAGCAGTTATTGTCAGGGCTCATAATTCGCTACAAATGGGGACATGTGTTTTTAATTTATGTTAAGGGCTAACTAGTACCATCGAATTCAATAGTTGCACAATGCTGAATCAGTCCAATAAACTAAACACAAATTGACAGCCACTAAATTCCGTGGAGCTGTTTGGTTCTGGTTATAACGTTAGTGCATATCAACAAGAAATAGCCCTGAAGACTGATGTAGTTCCAAGAACATGCCGTACGCCAGGTGTTTTATCATAATAATCTGTTCATTAGTTGAACTCTAGTTCAATTTAAAATACCAAGAGATTTGGAGATGATCATGATGATTTAAAGTTTTAAATTGGGCTGTGCTTTTTCATTTAACTTAGCTTGGAATGCGTAACTTTTTCTCATTTTCTCATCAGTGTTGTTGGTTTCAGCACCTGTTGGTATGTTTGCTTCCTATAAAAATATAAATAAGTTGATAAATGTTCTCTTTTGTACCTAGATAGATTTTTGGACTTGTATGTAATCTGGATGCTAGTTCAGGTTCTCAAGTGTACTGATAAATAACCAATTTTTCTAAAATTATTGGCAATTGGTCTACTGATAAGTCCAGTCAGACCTTTTTATAGGTCTGGCTAGACTGCAAGAGCTAATTTAACCTGAGCGAAGTGTGCGGCAAAAGTTCAGCCCCATATTGATTGGTTGTTTTATCATTCCCATTATACTAATTTGTATAATCATACAATCAAAGTCATTGCTGCAGCAGTTCGAGCCCGATAGGGAAGGGAGTACTCTTTGTTTTGTGAAGACGGGGAGTAGCACCCACCAGCCAATGAAGTAGCCCCACCCCCCCCCCCCCCCCCCCAAAACACACAGACACCATCTCTGCTAATGTGCTGGAGGAGAACATTTACATGGCAATAAGAGAGCTCCTACTTCTCACCCCTTACTATGACACTCCTTTACTTCTCGTCTCCACTGGTACAACAGGTAATTCCATGCTCTGAACAGTGCACGTCATAACAAACTATAGCGCCCTGAGTTTATAAGTGCATTGCAGAGCAGCTGCAGTCTACCTGTACCTTCATATCAACGACCTAGAGGGGTTTACCATTTAACAGTGTCTGGAAACTGAACTAAATGTCAATGCGCCCCATCCTTTCATCTGTGCAGAACAGCTGATATTGGCATTTGTATCTACAAATTCACATAGATATCACCTTCTGTACCATACTGTTCTCAGCCTTTTTGGGGCAATTTTTTTTTTTACAAAGAAAAGACGTACACCGATCTGTACCAGGAACCCTAATGCATTCTGGAGCTCTTGCGCTAGTTAGACCTATGGTGATTTCCAGCACTCTGTGTTTTAGAATACAATGAAGGGTTCTCTCGTAGTTGCTTTATTTGGGTTGACAAGAGTGTTTTTTCTTCTCCCCACTACACTAATGATAATGTTGGTGTTTGCCAAGATTATCCTCTAGTTTACGATTGTTAAAAAAAGTGTGTACCTTGAATTATTGTTAAAGGGTTTACATTTTTAAAGTGCTCAGATGCCACTGGCCTTATTGCCCTTAACATTATTGCTAATAACCGTGAAAGAGCAGTTACACGCAAACTCAGCCTATTTTAATTTCTTTATCTTTACTTGTTTTTTGTTAAATAGGATATTAGTTCTTTTAGCGGTGTCCCAGAAGAGCATATCAAGACCAGAAAAGTTCACATCTTTGTTCCAACTCGGAATGCCATGCAGTCCGGTGTGAATAACACCAAAAAATGGAAAATGGAGTTTGATGCAAGGGAACGCTGGGAGAATCCATTAATGGGCTGGGCATCAACGTAAGTTGCTTTTCAAGTCATTTATTTATTTTTTATAAGATTGGTACATCTATGTATTTAAATGGTAAAAATTAACCATTAATTTTTTAAGTAAAGCTATTTCCATTGCTGTACTTGAAAAATGTCAGTGTGAATTTTCTTATCTGATAGAGATTTCTAGTCACAGATTCATTACTTTAGAATATTCTCCAGGTGTCAAACTGGATCTGGTAAAATCTTGAGCAGTAACTGTACGCTGGTAGGTGGTGTTCGGTGGCATTCGCGCCAGAAGTGTCATGTGCGGTGCCTACATAGGCACCACCCCAGCACACTGACACCAGTTCTTTTCTTTCTGTGCCATCAGTTCTTTTCTTTCTGTGCCATCAGTTCAGATCTGGAGAGAGTTAAGTTCTAATGTCCTCTGTTCACTTCTTGGACGACTTTTTCAAAATTGTTTGAGGCATTGTCTCTTAGTTTGCTAGGGATATCTCCTAACAACCTGTGAGCTTTAAACCCTGTGGTTCCTGTTAGACAGATGGCTGTGAGAGCCCTCATTCTGGTTTGCCTCTGGTTTCTGGAGCCAGGCCATGATTCCACGGCCTGTGAAGATTGTCGTGCCATGAATCCCATGACACTTAGGGAGCGATTCTTTAGATTCCTAGGTTCCCTACGCCAGTCGACTACTGATGCTCCCCGTCATGTGGAAGGTCCCTGGCCCGTTTGCATCCGTTCCTGTCACTCATCATTACACTCAGTTGTCAGGTGAGTAACCTAAGAAATCAAAAAAAAATCTAAGAAGTCGATGCGTCCTTCGACTGTCCCTTGCTGGTCTAAGTCATTGGACTGGGGAGGGAGCAACGTAATCACATTAAGCCCACACGTCAGCCGCAGATCCTGTGTCTGGGCTGCTCTGTGCCTCACCTCGCGCCCCCCCCCCCTCCAAAATGAGTGAACCCCACCTAGCTAAGGGAGTTTTATGAGGCCATGCACCTTCTGTTTGGGCAGGCTAACTCCTCTGGAGGAGTGCCTTTGGGACCCCATGGGTTCAGCGGTTATCCCCACAAGGTTTCTGCCAGGGGTTCAGCCCTCTGGGTCAGTCAGGCCCCTGGACCCAGTGCTGGATCAGGACCGACTCCAGTCTCAAGACTGTGAACTTTCATGGAGACCGTGAGTGACCTTGTACCCGGTGCCGCCAACGACCCCTTCATCATACCCAACTTCAGCATTGCCTGACAACTCAGGCCCGAACTCAACCTTTCCAGTGAGAGTTAGGACCTTCTTTTTTCAACAGGCCCTGTGAGGAGTAGGATTGGGGGCATCCATATGGCTACCATAACCCAATGGAAGACCCCAAACACAACTGCTATGTGGAAATGGCAGGTGCCAGTGGTATGGAAAGCTCCCCAGACACTGGATCAGTCTCCCCTCTTACTATGTCTATGGAGGAAGGCGCTTCCTTTGCCATGGTGCTGGGAAGGGTGTCTGAGGTCCTGGACCTTACACCGCCCTCAGTGGCAGTCAAGACTAACATCTTGACAGAGGTGCTTCAGCCAGGACTTTCACCCCATAGAGCCTCTCCATCCTATTAATGACGCCCTCACAGATGTCCTGCTCAGGGCATTGGCCAAGCTCTGCACAGGGGCTCCTATGCACAGGACAATTGCAGCTGCCACTGCTTCGATCCTGGGGATACAGCATTCCTCACCCAGCACCAGACAATGGAGAGCCTGGCTGTCAAGGCCTCCACCTCCAGTCAACCCTGGCACATTCCCTATCACACTACTGGATAGGGATTCCAAGAGGCTTGGATACCTTTGGCAAAAGGATTATCTCTTCTGCCAACCTTGCACTGTAGTCGGTGAACACCATGTGCTTCTTGGACAGATATACCCACACAGTTTGTGATTCGGTTGAGCAAGTGCTGTCCATGGTCTCATAGGCCTGAGCCATCTTGACCCAGAATATTGCCGATGGCAGGGATGCAGCAAATTTCTCCATTTTCTCCGGACTGGATACAACCTACATGCTAGCCAGATCAATTGCGTCATCAACGGCACTCGTACGCCACACCCTGCTGAGGTCTACTTGCTTTTCGGGGGATGTTCAGGCATCCCTTATGGACACACCCTTCAATGGCACCTGCCTATTTGGCGATTAGGCAGATTCCCAGCTGGAGCGCTTTAAGGACAGCAGGGCCACGCCCTGTTGCTGGGTCTCTCCGTGGCCTCACACCAATCCCATTTTGCCTTTTTTCCCTTCCATGGCTATGTTAGGGACTACCAGCTGTGTCCCGTCCATTTCTGGCCAGCCACCAAGGCCAACAGGCATACGCTGCTCCCACAAGTCCAGTGGGACACACAGCCATAGGTTTACCCAGTCTCCCACCCCAATAGCCAAAGCTTCCTAACATTTTAGTTGGCACTCCCACTAACACGGGCAACCAATTGGCAGCAAGATTCAACACCACCTGCCCTGCTGGCAGTCCATAACATTGGACAAGTAGCTTTTCAAATTGTTCCGCATGATTGCTCTATCCCTTTCATAGAAACTCCATTACCCATGTCACCAACCTCAAACCGCTTGATGGGGCAGCACCTCTTCCTGCTCTATCAGGTAGTGAGGGTTCTTTTGGTTGAAGGAGTCATCAAGCGGGTTCCATCATCAGAAGTATGTGGTGGTTGTTATTCCCGCTAATTTCTGATGCCCAAGAAGGACTGAGGCCTTCGCCCTTTTTTTAGGCCTGCGCCCTCTCAACTTCTTCCTGTAGAAGGAGAAATTAAGGATGCTCACATTGGGTCATGTCGTTTCTTCCCTGGACCTTGGAGACTGGATGGTAGCGCTAGACTTGCAGGACGCCAACATTCATAAAACAATCTTTGCTACTTTTTGCTGAGGGGAAATGGACTTCTGCAAGTGGCCTTTCCACTGACATAAGGCATCCTGATATTTAACCGCAACATCCACACCAATCCTTTCCATCCTCTTTCCTATCACCTAGATGGATCTTTCTCAAATCAAAACAAACACAGAGCAGAAGAGTTGTACTTATCTATTGTGTTCTCTATCTGGCAAAATAGGCCTTCTGAATTACTAGGCCTGGGCCAATATTCCTTATTCTGGGGCTCTATAATTTTCTTTCTCCTGAACCCAAATACTTCAGTGACACCCTCTCCAATGCTAATGTTTTCGAAATCCTTTAAGTATAAATACAACTAAGGTTCAGATGCCTCAATTAAATGCCTACACACTTAGCGAAGCAAAACCTCTAACTGATACTCTTTTAACCTTCCCTCTGAATTTTTATCAACCAGCGTCTCTCATAGTCTACACTCATTAAATTAAAAATTAACTCCACACCAAACCCACTGATACACGCTAGTTGAGATAGGGTCGACCAAAAACTGCAACAAGAAACATTCACAACATACATCAACATAAAGCAGCACAACTTATTAAACGTATTTGCAGCAACAGAACCTACACCAAATAGCTGTCAATTGAATTAATCAAAAATGGACTAAAAACCAGCCTTAAATAGGCTGTTCCTCAGCTATTCAAGAAGTAAAGTTGGCCCAATAAGCTACTTACTTGCACGTCTCTGCAGTTGTGGGTCAACTCAAATGCTTCTGGAAGGAAACTAGAAAGCTGCCAGTTTCAGTCTTAACATCCTATGTATGTAGCTGCAGATTCCTTACCTTTGATAATAGATACCCAAGCAATACTTCCCCCGGAGGTAGGTCTGCAAACAGATTTATACCAGGTAGTCCAGGAGGACTGAGTGGACTAAGTGCCTATCACAATGAACCTGAATGTCCAGGCAGTAGTGCTTGGTAAACATGCCAGCTGGTCACAAAAGGAGACTTTTACAGGGAGGGCTGGCAACCCCAAGAAAGCATATATGGCCGAAAGCAAGAGACTGACTCTGAGGCTGCTGGGCCTCATGGCTACCTGCATTCTGCTTGTGAAGCCTGCCTGTTAACATATGCAAGCTCTGCAGCAGGGCCTAAGGTTCCAGTGGGTGCAGCATCAGGGTAATATCTCCGACATGGTCCAGATCTCAGAGGGCACTGCAAAAGATCTGCAGTGGTGGCTGACAAACCATGATTGGGTCAGTGACAGAACCCTCTCCCCAACCAGTTCTGACTCATGTAATAGATGCGTCACTCCTGGGCTTGGTCAGGCATCTGGAAGAGGTGATTAGAGTACTCTAGTTTCCGGCGGAATCCGGACTCCACATCAACCTGTTGGAGCGCTGAGCGATCAGGTTGGCATTGAAAGCCTTTCTACCCTCCATCAAGGGAAGGCTAGTGAAGGTGTTCATGGACAACACCACGGCCATATGGCACTGCAACAAACAGGACAGGGTGGGGTGGTGGACCCTCTGTCAAGAGGCCCTGCATCTCTGGAAACAGCTGGAAAGTCAGAGCATTTACCTGGTGGTTCAACACCTGATGGGCTCTCTGAACTCCAGACCGGACAAACTCGGCCGAAAATGCCTAGCAGATCACGAGTAGCGTCTACAACCGTGGTTGCTTCTTACTTTTCTAATGTCTGCTTCATAGCTGCCTCTTGGTCTCCTCACCATCAAGATGGCCTTTCTGGTGTCAATTATATCTATTTGGAGTGTCAGTGAACTGCAGGTGCTGTCATCTCAGCCGCCTTAAATCTCTTGTTACCAAGACAAACTGGTCCTTCAGATTGTAGCATCCTTCTTGCCGAAGGTAGTCATCCCGTTCCATGTAGGCCAGGTCATCACTTTGCCTACCTTTTATGCTCCACCTCATCCCTCTAAGAAAGAGGAGAGACTCCACCGACTGGACCCAAAAAGAGCGTTGTCATTCTAACTTGACTTCACCCAACCATTTAAGGTGGATGATCAACTATTTGTGGGGTGTGTCAGAGCCAGCAAAGGAAAGGCATGCAGAAATGAACCATCACCCGATGGATTGTGATCAGCATTAAGATCTACTACGCAGTGCAAAAGAAGTAGCCCACGGAGGGCTTGCATGCTCATTCCACCAGAGCAAAGGCTGTGACCATTGCGTGAGCACGCAGAGTTCCGGTCCTGGAGGTCTGTCAGTCGGCAACGTGGGCTTCACTGCCCACGTTCACCTAGCACTACTGCCTGGACAGTCAGTTCCGTTGGGATAGGCACTTTGCCCTTATGGTACTGCATCCCTTTCTAGTCTAAATCGGGTTTTTAGACCCTCCTCCAGGGAGGTATTGCTTGGGTATCTATTCTAAGGTAAGGAATCTACAGCTACAAGCCCCTTTCAGATAAACAAGTTACTTATTTTCAGTAATGCCTTATCTGGTAGAGAAATTATCTAGCCTCAGATTCCTTAGTGACCCGCCAATCCTTTCCGCTCTGCGAATTGATTTTTAGGTAAAGGGCTGTTCCCTTTTCGGGGCCTTAGTTTCACACGCCAGTGGTCAGTGTTCTTCGTGGCTCCGCTCGCCTGGCTTAGAAAGTTGCGTAAAGATGTCAGCCCGCTGGGGGTGGCGCCTGTAAAGGCACCGGACACGTCAATTCCAGCTCAGACTATGACTCCACATTGAGCTGAACGACACCACCTACAGGTGCGCAGGGGTACTGCTCATGAAAAATGTCCATATCCAGTCTGACACTGGGTATAATTCTAAGGTAAGTAATCTGAGACTAGATAGTTTTTTTTAAACTTCTTTTTATTAGCATTTTCAGGTCAAACAACCGTCAGTTACATAGAAGCATCTCCTGCTGCGGAGCTGATGGGTTGCCATGTGGTCCTGGGAGCCTCCCCTCAGCCAAGTAGGAGGCCAGCGGAACAACTATTTCGGTGTGCTTTGACTGAGGAATTGTGACTAATCCGCCGAGCGACAGGTTCGGCTAGCCCAGTTCTAACACGGGAGGTCGATCTGCTCTCTGGCAACATGCACCCCCGTGGGAGGGCGAGTCTTTGGCAAATGGAGCATAGCGTATGTGATGTTTGCCTGCTGCAGTTTTTTTCTTGACCGGGAGGATCTTTTTCCGTGCTCTCTAGACCGCTAACATGAAGTCTTGGTACTGTGTGATGTTGTGGCCCTCAAATGAGATTGTCCGCTGTTACCTTGCCAGACGAAGAGCCTCTTCGCTGTCTCTATAGTGGAGTCTAGCCACTATAAGTTCGGAGGTAGCAGCTATGACCCTCAGTAGGTGGTCCATTTCACGCATCTGATCTCCTCTTTGGGAAGTGTAGTCCTCCAGTTCTGATATTTTGTGCTTTGCCTCACCTATCCTCCCATCGTGTTTTTCTAGCTTTTGGATTATGAAATCCACGCGGGTGCATATGGAATCCATTTGTATTCTATCGATGTGAGGCTGGCTTTCATCATTAGGAGGAGGGTTTTCATGTCCTTATCCCCAGCCTGCTTGTTGTTCTCCAGCCCCTCTGCCATGGCCGTGACCTGTTCTTGGCTCTGGCTATGTGCTGATTTGATGGGCTCAAAAGGTAGTTTCGACTGCCTGCCTTCTGCTTTGCCCATCGCCGTGGGTCACAGCGCCCTCCCCTCAATAACACAGCGCTCTTAAGGGCGGCGTGGCCTCTCAACCCACTCCTCCAGGAACCTCATTTGGTGGGGGGGGGGGGCACCAGTTCCAGTAGGCCTGTTTTTGTCTCCAGCAAGCGGAAGTGGTGCCCCAGTTATCCTCGATGCATTTCTTCCGACGGGGGTCCAATCAAGCCTTTAAAATCGTGCAACAGGCCTGATCATTAGGGAAGCAACAAGGAGCAAGGTCCTTGCCCAGGGATTTGCTGATTTATTTATTTTATTCTCCTTATTTTCCTCCCTTTATAAGCAATTGTGGTCTGTATAGAACTTGTGCCTTTGCTCCCTCTTTGGGCTCTGAGAGGTACTCTCACTTATGTTTTCACTGCAGTAACGCAATTGCAGCCTGCCCAGCAGTCGTCTTGGGTGAACTAAGATGACGGCCCTGTCTGAGTCTCCACAAATGCCCCGCATCAGACTCTGCGATGTCAGTCGCGCGTCTTTGCCTCTCTTCCTCCTTAGCTGAGCCGCCATCTCCTGTTGGCGGTGTCCTGCGTGGTGTCTCTTTTGGCCTTGTGCCCCTTCTGGGTGTCCGGGGGAGCCTGCTCGTCCCCACGCGGGGCCTCTATCTTCCGGAGTCAGCCGTGGCTCCCCTCCCCAGCCCAGCTTGTCTCATTACGTCCTCGATAGTCGGGCAGGCACCTCCATGAGCCAGCTGCACGGAGCCGGCGGCCATTTTACTGCTGTGGCCCTCTCCCATCTTTTAGCATCCACAGCTATCTCGTAGTGGCTGCAGCGCGGGTATGGCTCGTTCTTTGGCTTTGCTGGCCGCTCTGGAGGCCCCCTCTGCTTCGTAGCCCTCACTGCGCCGTCCCCACGATCAGCTGTTGCCCAGCTGGCCAGCACAGAGCAATATATCCCCTCACCTGCCTCAATTTTTACCAGGCTATTCCAGTCATTTTTGCCATCTTTATGGCTCCAGGGACAGGATTATGCCGTTTTGTCGTCCCGGACTGCAGGAGCCTCACACGGGTGCTGCCATCTTGCTGGAGTGCCCTCGGCCCCCACCCCCCCCCCCCCCCCCATTCCCCAAACCCCCCCAATCTGCAGCTAGATAGCCTCTACCAGATAAGGCATTACCAAAGGTAAGCAACTTGTTCTTTTGTTTAAATTTCTTTCATATGAAGTGCTAGTGCACATTGTAAAATGTTGTGATTCTTTCAAGTCTGTATTGATCGCCTTTGACAGCAGTTAATTTTTTAACTTAAATACTCAATATTTTTGATTGGATTTTTGAAACACTTCATCAATCTCTCCTATTGCTGTTTTTTTCATTTGACCAGATCATTCACCTCATAAGAAGTTATTCCACTTACCGTGGGATTAGGGCTACATTTCCTGTATTTTACATGTTGCCGGAGACAACTGGAAGATCAAATGTCGAAAAGATTAATCTTTCATTAATGCCTTTACTATTCTAAGCATTGGAAACGCAGTGGTCAATCCCTGTTTTAGTGGTCCTCAAACTTTGGAACACCCTAGAGCCTGATTGTGGAGGCAAATCAAAGTGCTAAGACTCCGCAAACTGCTTAGAACTGAGCTCTTCAAGAAACCACTTGCCTAAATTCACCCTTAGGAGCACACTCAAACAAAGTGGTTTGATTGTCCTTCCCTCTTTACATGCTGCTAGATTCTAACATCCAATTTGAAAGGTATACTATTACCATACATTGCTATCTTTATATTAGTACTTCAGAGTTATTCGCAAGTTGATAAATAGTCCTCTACAAAACACCTAAAGAAATATGTTCACATTGAGTGATTGCTATTAGATGCGAAGTGTTGTAGTTCTTGATGTTGGCCAATTCACAGAAAACTCTCAAATATCAAGCATTCAGATACGTCTGCATTCTCCTTTTCATCTTTTCCTCTGTTGCTGATTCTGGTACTGTGTAGAAGAAATTGGTAGGAATCTTGATGTCGGGGAGAATGAATGCCTAACCGTGGAGGCTTCAAATTGGTAGCTCCTTCAGATTACTGATGTATTTCTGTCCTTCTAAGAGCCTGCTCTAAGTCTGATTTCAAATTTGGCCTCTACTATGCCCTTTCAATTAGAATGTGGTGGTTGAATTCATTTAGTTTTGTATTGTGTGCTTATAATCTCCCAAAATAGTGACCTATTTAAATATGGGTCAGTACTTCCTTTTCAGTGTTCGTATTACAACAATAAAGCAATTGTCAAAAACTGCGTTGAACCTTCAAAAGTACATGGATAACAAAGTTGGTGACTTAAGTATGGACATGGTATTTATGTACCAGAAACTTAGCCTAAAGGCAGCGGATCGTTTTACAGAGCCAAAGACCAGTGCGTGTGTGTGTGTTTTTACACTCCTTAGTCTGATGATGTTCTGGCTGCGGGTGTGCGAGAAACACCACAGATAGTCTGCTGGTCATGATGGCATTGTAAATGATGCAGGTTGTTTTAAAGATGGTGTGGTTGGCAAAGAGTGCCAATGGAGTTCATTTAGGAGGGGGGGGGGGGGGGGGGGGGTGGTAAATGTGATAATTTTTTCAGGCCTTGGATGAGAGGTGCTGTGGTGTGTAGGATACTCTTGAGTGGTGCAAGTGTGGAATCTGGGAGGCCATTGAGCAAGGTGTTACCACCATTCAAATGTGAGAGTACGAGGGGTTGAACATCAATTCTGAAATCACTTTCTTGAAGAAACAGTTTCACTTTCTCCAGAAGGGAGAGCTGGTTGTATTGGTTTTTTAGCAATTTTTTCCTTGATGGAGAGGTTGGTGTTCAAGGTGAATACAAGTGACTTGGCATTCAGTGAAAGTTGGGGTTCGAAGCTGTCAAGGTCTCTTTCATTAAGCTAGGTTTGTACTGTATCTTGTTTATTGTTCTTGGTATCTAATAGGAATGGTCATTGTGAATCTTGATGCTGTTTTCTGTGAGTAGAGCTTCTGCATGCCTTACCAACCTTATTCTATGCATGTTTTCCGAGAAGGCACAGACTGGAACACAGTGGCAAAATGTTAGGCCTCCAAATGCACTGAACTTCTGAATGAGTTCTAATAATCCATTTGCTATGCCTTGCTTTGGCATAGAACATTGAGTCCCTCACCCACAATGTAAGCAGTCATTAGATGCTGGCAGATTTTTTTGTGCCTAATAATAACTAAAGTGAATCTTTTGTGTGTTAATTATTTTCAAATGTTTGATTTATATGTTGCTATGACTTAGTCAGGACTAGATGTCTGATGTGGTTTACATAAAACCATAACATCATGAGTGGCTTTTTCATATCACTGTAAATCCTGTTTCTCTTGTAGGGGATTTCCATGATAAGTCATAAGCACTTGAATAGTCCTGCCCAAGTGCCGGGACCCGGGAGCACTTCTTTAAATATATCTTCCTTAGTGGGTATTTTTTGACTTTCTTCAGGAAGGCCTGCAAAGACACTTAAGCGATAGAAAAGACAATATTGCAGCCAAAATACCAGGCTACACTGGCCGCAACTTCATCTTGAAGTGAAAAAAGGTAGCCAGTATAATATATTTTGTGCATTTTTTATGGTGTTTAACACCTAGAAAACTACCCTGTATAATCAGTGGTGTGGGGTGTATCAGGTTGGAGTGGGGTGTGTTAGTCAAATGTACACAGCAACACCAAAGCCAACACCCCATGCAAGAACAACGCTTTTGGGTGAGCAGCATCAATAGATTTTATTGGGCAGCTCATGGAAGCAGAAACCTCTAGAGATTTATATAAATGAATAGTGAAAGAGCTTGTTAAAGATTTTTTATATTTCTTATTATAGAGCTTCAACAGAAAAATATCTTAGGGGCCTTTTGCAAATTACACTTCTTCGAGTGGAAGGGACAGCAGATGCAAGTTCCCAGGGGTCCAAAATCTCATTAAGATATTAGGGTTTCAATCATATAGCCAAAAGCATGAAATATAAAAATCACAGTATGACTGGAAGATCTCTGAAATGCTGGCTTTTGATAGCAGGCATACACCAATCGATAAGGCAAATATATTTGATGTATACACATTGCTGGTGACATTTACAATGAGGTTAGATAACTACAGTGTAGTAGCAAAGCAGGTTACAGTGCTGATCAATACTGGCTTATAAGGCATGTGAATAAATGCAGCTTACCTGAGAATTTGATCTTAGTTTAGGTGGTATGGAGGAGGCTTTGAGCTCTCGCCCAAGGTGCTTCAGGCCCTAACAAGTTCAGGGAAAATAGGTGGCTACAGGAAATCGCTCTTTACTTCAGATGCCTTTAATTATGGGACACATGGACAAGGATGACCCAAGGAACATGGCAAGAATCTTTCAACTCTGTCACATGACCTGACCACATGGGTCCTTTTGACGATCTACACAAAGCAACAGTTATTTTTTTAATTCCAGTCTAAAAAACATTATTTACTAAAGGTTTTGCAATAACATGGAGAGTGCATGGAAATCACACAGTCCACCTGAAAAATAACAGGAGGACATATCTTGGTTTCTAAACATGTATTCAGTATATTGCAGTATAGGTCGGGCTGCTTGTTTTCACTGTATACTGTTTTTTAAAGGAATGTGTAGTAATAATTTGTATTTATTATTAATGTTATAATTTTATTTGCATTATTAAAATATTCCTATACATTTCTCCATTGAAGATTCTGTTACTTTGGAAAAATTGTGGTCCCTAGGAGGGCAATTAGTTCTCTGTTGCTCCCTGTTTACAAAAGTAAACTGTTAAATGATTTTAAAAGTTTTGTAACTGTTAGAGGATTGCATAAAAAAAATTCACAACAATGACACTAAATAGGACTATATTTTTGTTCATTACAGTGCGGATCCCCTGTCAAACATGCTTTTGTCATTCACTAGTAAAGAAGATGCTATTGCATTTGCAGAAAAAAATGGTAAGCACATTTATTTTTCCAAAATGGTTTTTGTGTTTTGATGTGTTTAAATAGGTTTGCTATATCGACTTTTCCCTTTTACACCCACTAATGTTTTAAAACAATAAAAAAAATTATATATGAGATTACATCTGTTTTTTTTGTAGATATATTGACCAATATATGAATGTTGGGAGTTCAAGAAAAAGACATACACTCCAAATTAATTAGGAAATACCCTGTAATAGTGGGCACCACATATCATAGTAGACCACTCTTCAAGATGTATGTTTCTTATACTGTTATTAAAGTCTAATTGTTGACTTCAGGCAGCCCCTCATAAAATGTAAAATAGAGAAGCTTATTTGTAAGCTTTGCATGTGCCTACTCCACTTAGTCAAATGTGTCCAGGACCCCAACAATTTCTACTGTTTCTTCACTTACCAACTAATTTGTTGTTACTTTTTTCTTCTGCTTTGTATCTGTGTTTAGTTGTTCTGGAACTTTAGCTATTAAATATTCTGTTACGTACATGCGATGTTTAAACAAATCGTATTATTTGGAGGTATAATACAAATATATGTTGCTAAAAAGTGCCAATATGCCAAAGAAAGAAATTGAATGTTCACCTATAGAACATCACAGACGCTGGACTTTGGGGATTTGGGAAAAGGAGGATAAGGAAGGCTAACAATATTAAGTCAACTGAAACATATTTTGTATAAACCATAATAAAGTATGACTTTGAAAATGTGAATAAAAACATGCCTAGATAATTAAGTTCTGTCTTATACCATTTTAACAGTTAGTCAAGTGGGCACTTGGGGGTGTACTGAGGGAGAATCTGGGAGTCATCCCAAATTATTGTGACATCCGAATATGTACCGCATTTAATGATTTCCCGGATAGTACCATTAAGGCCCGTCTCCGGTTTCCTCACGTAGAGCGTTATATCGTCTGCATACAATGAGACTAATACTGGTCTAGTTGGATATTGCAGTGCCTACTCTTTGTGGTGTTGCCGGAGAGTGCCCGCTAAAGGCTCTATTGTGTGCGCAAACAGGAGGGGCGAGAGAGGGCAGCCCTGCCTAGTCCCCCTGGTTATTTCAAATGCTGCCGACTACTCTCCGTTGATCAGTAGCTTAGCCTTAGGTTTGTGGCATAATAACTTAACCCATGCCAAATATCCTAGTGGAAACTCCATGTGTGCCAGCACGGTCATTAAGTATTCCTATGCTAGGAAATCCAAAGCTTTTGTGGCGTCCAAAAAGACCGCCACTGAGCTTAGTTCAGGGTCTATTTCTTTAATGATGGAGAAGAATGTGACTTGGATTATGTGACGTGGCTCTGCCAGCCACGAAACCCGCCTGTTCTGGCTGAACTAGTTTCTCCATTAGAAGACTCAATCGGTTTGCTAGTACTTTGGCAAGTATCTTAGTGTCCAAAACGACCTGGTATTGCAAGGGGGGGTCACCTGGATTTTTAGTCCCTGGCTTTGTGTAATCTAAGGAAACCTACCAAACCCACACATTTCTAAAAACTAGACAAGTGAGGTATCGTTTTACTCTGGAGACCAAGGGGAACGCTAGGTGTTAGGACATTTGTGCCGGCACTGTGATCTCACACAAAACTGTGTGGAAAAAGTGATTTTTTTTTTCAGCTAAATTTGATGTCTGTAGGGAGTAGGAAAACATTGAAGGATCCACGCAAGCCATACCTCGCTGGACTCCACCGGGTGTCTAGTTTTCAGAAATGTGTGTGTTTGGTAAGGTTCCTTAGATGGCTGCCGAGCTCGGGACAAAAACCCAGGTGACCCCCTCCTTGCAAAACCAGGTTGTTATGTAATTAAGGCTCCCTGTTTTCCGTTTTTACTGATTTTTTACAGATAAATACAGACAGAAAACATTCATTTTCTTGTCTGTATTTACTTTTAAATGTGGATAAAAATGGAAATTAGGTTGCTTTATGAGTCATTCTAAATACTGTCTGCTTTGACTGCCAGGCCAATAGATGTGTGGACTGATAGATAAGGGGGTTAAAAAAGAAAGGGATTTCAGTAAAGAGGCTTTAACAGCAGTAGTTATGCACAAGGTTGATACTGAAAATTGCATATTTTCATACAAGTGCATTGATTTATCTTCTGCGGGTGTTGACAGCACTGAAACCTGGCAGACATTCAAGCTTGAGTGCATATTTATTGGTTAAATAAATGTGGAAATATACTAATTTCAGCTTACTTTTTCCGCAAAACCCACAATAAATATGGATAAATACAGATAAAATGAGACGGAAATGGCAAAAAAATAAATACCATAAAACCGGGAGCCCTATATGTAATAGGTAATTTTGATGTCTCCTCAAAACTTTTGGGCCCTTGCCTGTACCGGGTATTTGGGCCACCCACACGGGTGAGTTACCATTTTTATCGGGAGACCTGGGGGAATGCTGGGTGGTAGGAAATGTGTGTCAGCCTGGTGATCCCACAACTTTCCCACACAGAAATTTGAGAAAAAAGTAATTTTTTTCAGCTAAATTCGAGGTTTGCAGGGGATTGGAGATAGGAAAATGTTGGGGGGGTCCACACAAGCCATACTTTCCTGGACTCCCCCAGGTGTCTAGTTTTCAGAAATGGGTGGGTTTGGTAGGTTTCCCTAGATGGCCGCCGAGCCCGGAGCCAAAAACCCAGGTGACAAATCCCACCCCCTTGCAAAACCAGGTTGTTTGGTAATAGGTAATTTTGATGTCTCCTCAATAAGTTTTAGGCCGTTGCCTGTACCGGGTACTTGGGCCACCCACAGAAGTGAGCTACCATTTTTATCGGGAGGCCTGAGGGAACGCTGGGTGGTAGAAAATTTGTGTCAGCCCGGTGATCCCCCAACTTTCCCACACAGAAATTTGAGAAAAAAGTAATTTTTTTCAGCTAAATTCGAGGTTTGCAGAGGATTCAGGGTAGGAAAATGTTGGGGGGGTCCATGCAAGCCATACCTCCATGGACTCTCCCGGGTAATTTCGTTTTCAGAAATCTGTGGGTTTAGTATGTTTCCCTAGATGGCCGCCGAGCCCGGGGCCAAAAACCCAGGTGACCCCCCCCCCCCTTGCAAAACCAGTTAGTTTTGTGATAGGTATTTGTGATGTCTCCACAATATGTTTTGGCCCCTTCGCTGCTGTGGGTACTTGCCCCACCCACACAGTGAGGTACCATTTTCATGAGGAGACTTTGGAGAAAGCTGGGTGGGTAGGAGAACTTTCCATCACAGAAATGTTTGGAAAATGTGTTTTTAATACAAAGTTTGAGGTTTGCAAGTGATTCTGGGTAGCAGTACCTGGATAGAGCTACACAAGTCACCCCTCCTGGATTCCTCTGGGTGTGTAGTTTTAAAAAATGTATAGCTTTTGTAGGTTTCCCTAGGTGCCAGCAGAGCTAGGGCTCGAAATCCACAGCTAGGCACTTTGCAAATAAAGGGTCCGTTTTCACTGTAAAAAATGTGGTGTGTCCACGTTGCCTGTTGGGTTGTTTCCTGCCACCAGCACTAGGCCTACCCACACAGCAGAGGTACCATTTTTATAGGAAGACTTTGGGGAATGCGGGGTGGGTGGAATTTTGTGGATCCACGCAGATTCCATAACTTTCCATCACAGAAATGTGAGGAAAATGTTTTTTTTTGTTTTTTTAAGTTAGAGGTGTGCAAGGGATTCTGGGTAACAGACCCTGGTGAGAGCCAGACAAGTCACCCCATCCTTGATTGTCTAGTGTTCAAAAATGTATAGGTTTGCTAGGTTTACCTAGCTGCCGGCCGAGCTGGGGTTCAAAATCTACAGCTAGGCACGTTGCAAAAAAAAAAGGCCAGTTTTCACTGTAAAAAATGTGGTGTGTCCACGTTGCGTGTTGGACCGTTTCCTGTCACCGGCCCTAGGCCTACCCACACAACTGAGGTACCATTTTTATCGGGAGATTTAGGGGCACACAGAATTGTGGAGCAACTGTTATTAGCTATTGACTTTTGATGCATTTCTGCCTTCCAAATGTAAAACAATTTGTAAAAAAGAAGTCACTTAAATTTTTTTCCTATAATTCACATGCTAGCATGGGTACCCACAATTTCGGACATGTGCAAATAGCTACTGTTTCTAACCTCTATATTTTGTTCCCGTTTCAGAAATACATAGGTGTCTTTCATACTGATATTTCACTGTTTAATTTTCCCAAATGAATTGCTATATACCCAGTACTCAATAAAAACCATTACAAGACGCTGCTCAGTTATTGGCTCTGGGTTCCTCTGCTTCTTGGTAAACCTACAAGTCCTATATATCCCCACACACAGAAGGGTCCAGAGGCTATAACGGTATGTTGCTTTAAAAAAATCTGTCATACTTAAAAGTTACAGGTGAAAATGTTGGCACAAATCGCTGTTTTTTTTAACTCATTTTAAATTTTTCCTATTTTTAACTGTTAGTTTCTATAAAAAACCTTGAAGGATCTACACAAATGACCACTTGCTGAATTCAGAATGTTGTCTACTTATCTGAAATGTATAGCTTTCCAGGATCCATTATTGATTTTATACCCATTTCTACCACTAACTGGAAGGAGGTAGAAAGCACAAAAAATAGCAAAAATAGGCTATGTCCCAGAAAAATGCCAAAACTGTGTAAAACATTTTGGTTTTCTTACAAAAGTCTGTCAGTGCCTGAAACCTGGGAAGATTGTGATTTCAGCACCACAAATCCTTTGTTGGTACCATTTGCAGGGAAAAGAACACGCTTTCATCTGCAGCACTTTTTTCTCATTTTTCCCCCCAAAACAATTTTGCTGTATTTTAGCTAATTTCTGGGACCCTTCTAGGGGAATCAACAAACCCTGGGTACCTTTAAAAATCCCCATGATGTTGAAACAAATAGTACGCAAATTTGGAGTGGATACCTTATGTGGTCAAAAAGTTACAGGGGCCCAAGCACAAACTACCCTAACCAGCCCAAAAAAGGCTTAGCGTAGGCCTAGCAGCGAAAGGGGTTAAAACATTATTTTGTAACTGACATTTTCACCTAACTATGATGTCCCCTTATCCTATGTTTTTTTCCAGTGAATTTTAAAGAAATATGTTACTTTGCATAAAAAATATTATAGTTCCTAACTATAACAGCACTTTAACCTTTGTTTTCTTCAGTGACTAGCTATGATTTCTGTTAGGATGAAAATTGCCTTTTGTGGCGTGGGGTTGGACGTACGGCCTGTCCTGTGGCCTGGCCCTGTGCTGACCCCCATAGACGTGGAGTTGGGCTGGCAACCCACCCACCTTGCACAGCTGAAGTACACAGCGGTGGGTTGACCAAAGTGCCTGGCCTGTGTCCAGACCCATGGTACATAATCCCCCTTCCCCCCCCCCATGTCCACCCACTTTTCTGTGAATTTCAGAGCCTTTTCATTTATTTAATAGACAGTAACAATGAAAGGGGGTTGTTCTAAGCAAGGCAGTCCTATTGGCTTTGTCAAAGGGTTAGAAAACCAAAATCCAAAAGGCAGGCCTATTGGCTTTATCAGGACATCAGACAGCACATGGACATATACAAAGCAGACCTATTAGGTGTGTCAAAAGTCTTCACAATAATGTATTTATAAGCATACTCAAATGTATTCTTTATTAATATACACATAGCAATGCTTATTAACTATAATTTTGTTTGAAAATCTTTAAATAAGCATTTTATTTTGAAACAACTATAAATACATGTTTGATTATTTTTTTTAAAAAGACTTCAGGCCACAAAATGCAGCCATAGACCCAACCACAAGGTGTTTTTTCACTGCAGCTGAAGAGCATTCATCTTCATCTCAGAGTGCTTTATAAATGACAGTATGTTCTCTTGCAGGTTATTTATTCAATAACCCATGAGACTTACTGTAAGGTTTTTTATTTTAAATGTTTCTCCGGGGCTGCTAACTTACTTCCACCTCCAACATAAAAAAAAAAAATAGGTTCTCTCACAGGGCATTACGTGGCTCTCGGCCAAAATAAGTAGTGAATATGAAATAAGCGGCTAATCCAATCATTTCATATTGCTGTTGCCAGTTTTTATTTTTTTATTGTTTTTTTGCCTATCAAGTTATACATTATTTGGAGTAATTCGCAAGGCCCTACCGGCTGCCAAGCCAAAAGCCATCTTGGGTGCCGACAGGAGCCAGCACTTTTTTTGTTGGCTGCAAACAAATAAGGGGTTGCCCCGTAACCCTGTGAATCTGGGCAGTACATTAACAAAAACAAATGGCTGTCAGTGAGAGAACTTGCAGCTCATGCTTTCTTGGCAATATTTTAAAAAAAGATATAGCATACACAATCTATGATCAATTCTTGATTTTGTACTACAATACAGAAGGAAACGTGCTCCAAATAACACAGCGCAGTGCAAGTAGTTTGTGACTGAGGTGCACATTGGTGCGCAAAAGATAATACACTACCGACTAATGATATATTTCTAATAGCACAGAACTAATGTACAAGAGGTTTACTACACAAAAGGACAACTTAATAGTAGGAAACAGTGTACGCCTAAAAACGACTGCTGTGGGGTCCTCATCAAGACAAAGAACAATGGTAGCCACTTATGACAAACAAAATTGGAGCAGTCCAGTTACAAACTGATTGACTGGATGATTAGAAACAGGATCTGTAAATATCTTAACCCTTTCGGTGCGTCTGAGCCGTCAGACGCATAAGCGGTCCTGTGCGTCGGAGAGCTCCCGCGCGTCCGACACCATGACCCAGGGAATCCCTCTGTGCGGGCACCAGAGGGATTACCTTTACCCCCAAGAGCCCCGGGAGCTGGGGAAGAGCTTCTCCAGCTCCCGAGGCCCCCCCCAGGTTTCCCTGAAATGACGATCAGCGCGCACGTCATTTCAGTGAAACCGAAACTGAAATGAGCCAAGAGGCTCATTTCAGTTTCCGTTTCTACCTGCTCAGGGCGCTATCTCAGCCCCCTGAGCACGTAGAAAGACGGGAGAGGTATTGTTGATACCCCTCCCCAGTGGATCCCTGCTTGGTGATCGCCCCAGGATGGCAATCCCCAAGCAGGGATCCACCCACAAGGCACCAGGGAGGGGGGAGCGGCCCCCAAAATAATTTAGTCTTTCTGCCCCCACCCCCCATCCCCCCAGAGGGCAAATGGGGCAGTAGCGCTCAATCTGCCCCCGGGGGGCAGAGAGCCCACTAGATACCGGGGATTTTTATATATATTATAATTAGGGGTGGGGGCAATGCCCCTGCCACAAAGAGATTTTTTTTTATATAGTTAGGAGTGGGGGCTGACCAGAATGGGCATGTCCATGCCCCCACCCAAAAAAAAATTCTACAGTCTTTCGGTACCCCCCTGGGAGGCAGATGGGGAAATAGCACCTTATCTGCATCCCCCGGGAGGACAGAAAGCCCACTAGCCACCAGGGATTTTTTTTTTCTCCAAAGTTCCGGGTGGAGGCTGCCAAGAATGGACATGCCATTGCCCCCACCCACCCCAAAAAAGATGCCAGTCTTTCTGCCCCTCCCACGAGGCAGATGGGTGCATTAGCCCCTGATCTGCCCCCCGTGGGGGGAGGGGGGGGGCAGAAAGCCCACAATGTGCCAGCAAATATGCTGGCTTTTTTATACACAGGGGTGGGGGCTGACCACAATGGGCATCCCAAGGCCCCCGACCCCCCCCCCCCCCAAAAGAATAGCCACAGTCTTTCTGCACCCCTCAAGTGCATATCTGGGCAATATCCCCTGATTTCCCCCCTCCCCAGGGCGGCAGAAAACCCACTATGCACAGACCTTTTTTTTGGAATGTGCCTGCCTGTGGATTTTGGGTCCTAGCGCAGCCAGCACCTAGGGAAACATAGCAAACCTATATATTTTTGAAAACTAGACACTGAGGGAATCCAGGATGGGTTAACTTGTGTGGCTCTCTCTAGGTTCTGTTACCCAGAATCCCTTGCAAACCTTGAACTTTACGAAGTTAAAAAAACAAAATGATTTTCCTCACATTTCTGTGGTGGAAAGTTCTGGGATCTGCACGGATCCACAAACTTCCACCCACCATGCATTCCCAAAAGCCTTCCGAGAAAAATGGTACCTCACTTGTGTGGGTAGGCCTTGTGCCCACGACAGGAAACGGCCCAAAACGCAACGTGGACACCCCACATTTTCACCGTGAAAATTGACCCTTTTTTGGCAAAGTGCCTAGCTGTAGATTGTGAACCCTAGCTCTGCCGGCACCTAGGGAAACCTAGCATACCAATACATTTTTGAAAACTAGACACCCAGGGGAATCCAGGATGGGGTGACTTGTGTGGCTCTCACCAGGTTCTGTTACCCAGAATCCCTTGCAAACCTCAAAATTTGTCAAAAAAACACATTTTCCTCACCTCACATTTCTGTGGTGCAAAGTTCTGGAATCTACGTGGATCGACAAAATTCCACTCACCCTGCATTCTTCAAAGTCTTCCGAGAAAAATGGTACCTCACTTGTGTGGGTAGGCCTTGTGCCCACGACAGGAAACGGCCCAAAACGCAACGTGGACACGCCACATTTTTACAGTGAAAATTGACCCTTTTTTGGCAAAGTGCCTAGCTGTAGATTGTGAACCCTAACTCTGCCGGCACCTAGGGAAACCTAGCAAACCAATACATTTTTTAGAACTAGACACCCAGGGGAATCCAGGATGGGGTGACTTGTCTGGCTCTCACCAGGTTCTTTTACCCAGAATTCCTTGCAAACCTCAATGTTTATTTTTTTTAAACACATTTTCCTCACATTTCTGTTGTGAAAAGTTCTGGAATGTGTGTGGATCCACAACATTTCACCCACCCTGCATTCCCCAAAGTCTTCCAAGAGAAATGGTACCTCACTTGTGTGGGTGGGACAAGTACCCGCGACAGGCAAGGGCCCAAAACCTATTGAGACATCAAAATTACCTATCGCAAAACAACCTGGTTTTGCAAGGGGGATCCCATGAGTTTTTGGCCCTGGGCTCGGCAGCCATCTCCGCAAACCTACCAAACCCACACATTTCTCACTTGTTGGGTGGGACAAGGGCCTGTGACTGGGAACAGCCCAAAACATAGGGAATAAGGGTATAGCACAGAGAATTCTAAGCCCTTAATTCTTTTAAAAATAAGTTTTTAGCCAATTATGCATTGGACACCCACAAAGTGAGGTATCAGTTTACTCGGTACACTAAGGAGAACGCAGTGGGGTAGGACATTTGTGCCGGCACGGTGATTCCACGCAAAAATATGTGGAAAATTTGTTTTTTTAGCTAAATTTAAGGTTTTCAGGGAATTCTGGGTAGGGAAACTTTGGGGGATCCACGCAAGACATACCTCATTGGACTCCCTAGGGTGTTTAGTTTTCAGAAATGTGTGGGTTTGGTAGGTTTCCCTAGATGGCGACGAGCCCGGTGCCAAAGAACCGGGTGCCCCCCCCAACCAGGTAGTTTTGTTATAGGTAATTTTGAAGTCTCCATAGTACGATTTGGGCCATTTCCTGTTTCAGCCACTATGCCTACCCACACAAGTGAGGTACCATTTTTATCGGGAGACCTGGGGGGACGCTGGGTGGTAGGAAATTTGTGTCAGCCAGGTGATTCTACAATTTCCCTACACAGGAATGTGGGAAAAATGTATTTTTTTTTCAACAAAATTGGAGGTTTGCAAGGGAGTGCTGGACTCCCACGGGTGTCCAGTTTTCAGAAATGTGTGGGTTTGGTAGGTTTCCCTATATGGCCGCCGAGCCCGGGGCCAAAAACCCAGGTGACACCAGGTTGTTTTGTGATAGGTCATTTTGATGTCTCCTCAATATATTTTGGGCCCTTGCCTGTCGCGGGTACTTGACTCACCCACACAAGTAAAGTACCATTTTTATCGGGAAACCTGGGGAAATGCTGTGTAGAAGGAAATTTGTGGATCCATGCAGATTCCAGAACTTTCCCACACAGAAATCTGAGAAAAAGTGCAGCTAAATTTGAGGTTTGCAGGGGATTCTGGGTAGGGAAATGTTGGGAGACCCACACAAGCCATACCTTGCTGGACTGCCCTGGGTGTCTAGTTTTCAGAAATTTGTGGGTTTGGTAGGTTTCACTAGATGGCTGCCGAGCCCGGGGCCAAAAACTCATGGGACCCCCCTTGCAAAACCAGGTTGTTTAGTGATAGGTAATTTTGATGTAGCCTCAATAGGTTTTGGGCCGTTTCCTGTCGCGTGCACTAGGCCTACCCACACAAGTGAGGTACCATTTTTCTCGGATGACTTTAGGGAACGCGGGGTGGGCGGAATTTTGTAGATCCACGCTGATTCCAAAACTTACCACCACAGAAATGTGAGGAAAATGTGTTTTTTGGGACACATTTTTAGGTTTGCAAGGGATTCTGGGTAACAGAACCAGGTGAGAGCCAAACAAGTCACCCCATCCTGGATTCCCCTGGGTGTCTAATTTTCCAAAAATGTATAGGTTTGCTAGGTTTCCCTAGGTGCTGGCAGAGTAGGGTTCAAAATCTACAGCTAGGCACTTTGCAAAAAAAGGGTCGTTTTCACTGTGAAAATTTGGTGTGTCCACGTTGCGTTTTGGGCCGTTTCCTGCTGCGTGCACTAGGCCTACCCACAGAAGTGAGGTACCCTTTTTCTCGGACGACTTTGGGGAACGCGGGGTGGGTCGAATTTTGTGGATCCACGCAGATTCCAGAACTTTCCACCACAGAAATGTGAGGAAAATGTGGGTTTTTATATATATATTTTTAAGTTTGCAAGGGATTCTGGGTAATAGAACCTGGTAGGAGCCAGTCAAGTCATCCCATCCTGGATTCCCCTGGGTGTCTAGTTTTCAAAAATGTATAGGTTATCTAGGTTTCCCTAGGTGCCTGCAGAGCTAGGATTCAAAATCTACAGCTAGGCACTTTGCAAAAAAAAAAAAAAAGGTCAGTTTTCGCTGTAAAAGTAAAGTGTGTCCACGTTGCGTTTTGAGCCGTTTCCTGTCGCGGGCACCAGGCCTACCCACACAAGTGAGGTACAATTTTTATCGGGAGACTTAGGGTAACAGAATTGTAGAGCAACTGTTATTACCTATTGACTTTCGATGCATTTCTGCCTTCCAAATGAAAGACAATGTGTAAAAAAGAAGTCATTTTGAAAAATGCCCTATAATTCTCATGCTAGTATGGGTACTCATATTTTCGGAAATGTGCATATATCTACTGTTTCTAAACTATATTTTGTTCCAATTTCAGAAATACATAGGTGTCTCTCATACTGATTTTTCTATGTATATATTTTCCCAAATGAATTGCTATATACCCGGTACATAATAAAAACCCATTGCAGGACGCTGCTCAGTTATTGGCTCTGGGTTCGTCGGGTCCTTGGTGAACCTACAAGTCCTATATATCCCCACAACCAGAAAGGTCCAGCGGATGCAACGGTATATCGCTTTCAAACAGCTGTCGTAATTAGAAGAAGTTACAGGTGAAAAAGTTGACACAAATGGCTGTTTTTTTCAACTAATTTTCAATTTTCCCTATATTCAACGGTTAGTTTCTATAAAGAAACCTTGAAGGATCTACACAAATGACCCCTTGCTGAATTCAGAACTTTGTCTACTTTTTTAAAATGTCTAGCTTTCTAGGATCTATTATTGCTTTCATACCCATATCTACCCTTAACTGGAAGGAGGTTGACAGCACAAAAAATAGCAAAAATAGGCTATGTTCCAGAAAAATGCCAAAACTGTGAAAAAAAAAAATTGGTTTTCTGACACAAGTCGGCTTGTCCCTGAAAACTTGGAAGATGTTGATTTCAGCACCACAGCCCCTTTTTTGATACCATTTGCAGGGAAAAAAACAGACTCTTTCATCTGTAGCCCTTTTTTCCCATTTTTCCCCAAAAAACAAAATGTAGCTGTATTTTGGCTAATTTCTGGGTTCCCTCCAGGGGAATCCACAAACCCGGGGCACCTTTGTAATCCCCATCATGTTGGAAGAAAAGGACGCAAATTTGGCGTGGATACCTTATGTGGTCAAAACGTTACAGGGGCTTAAGCGAAAAGGCCTAGCAGCGAAGGGGTTAATCTAAAAATGTGTCCAAACAATCCTATAAACATTAGGATACTCTATACCTCAGTGAAACATAACCACACATGAATTAAAAATGGCCCTACTGAAAATAGGAACCATGCACCCCATGATACAAGGGGAGAGAGCCAAGTACCAAAAATGTGTATAACTCCAGAACATCCTCAAGTTATTTGCTATTAGAAATATACCATTAGTCAACTGTGTATTATTTGTAAATCTTTTGCGCACCAGGTGAGATTCAGTTGTCTTCAGTGATGTCATTTGAGATGTCATGAATGATGTCACTGACCATGTCATGAGTGATGTAAAATGTGAGGTCCTAAGCAGTCCTTTGCGGGTGCATATGTAATAGTTAGCTCAGGTAACTAGAACTGCTGGCTTCCTATGGTTTTGTGCGTGGGAAATCTGTACCTAACTATAACATCCCTGTAACCTTTGCTTTTTTCCCTGTGAGTTTTTTAAAATTCCCAACTATAACGTCCCTGTAACCTTTGTGTTTTCTGTGAATTTCTATTTTAAAAATAAATTAATTCCTAGCTATAACGTCCCTGTACCATTTTATGGAAAAATATGTGTGATGTGTAAGACATTCAACAACTTTGATGAGGGAATAGTACAGTGATTGGGGGAACCCACTCCTGCCACCTAGACTTGAGTGTGAGATTTTACATTTTGATTCTCTCACCTGCAGGGGGCTCTTGACTTCCTGCTCTCTGAAATCTATATCCCTGAAGGATCCCTATGCTGTTAAGTTTTTACTCTTAGGCTCAAGTTAGCTGGTACCTATTTTGACGGACCTGTGCAATACCTCTCTAGATAGGCATTAGTCCCATCAAGTTGGAAGCATGCAACAATTGCTGATATCCTGAAAAAACAGCTCTCAATCCACCCATTCGTGCAAATTTTCAATTTGTATCCTCACTGCTGGTGCCAATTAAGATGTTGGAGATGCATGTGAATGACCTTTTCTCCACATTCTTACACTCAAGTAAGATCTGGTAGGCCCCTCAGTTTGGTTTCAGAGCTATACATAGCACTCAGCGGGGGACAAGATAAGATAGTATGAGGATTGCATCACTTGCTTTATCCAAAATTCGTTATGTTTTTCAGCTGCCTTTGACACTATCTCTCACAGAATTCTACTTGGTAGACTTTCGGAGATATGTGGTGGAGGGCAGGCCATCCTTTGGCTCAGTGCTTTTCTCTAAGAGCGCACACAAAGAGTGAGGACCAACTCAGCCCTAACCAACATATTTCCCAGTAGAACCCAAAATCTCAGATGATCATCACTAAGTCCTACTAGTTTTTGTTTTTTAAATGTTTGTGCCCCCTCTACTGGCCAAACATACCCATTAATTTTGGTTCAATGTTGCAGTGTATGTTCATAATACCCCACTTAATTTTGAAGCTGGATGAAGGTCATGGGTTTCACACTGTACAGTTTAAAAAAAATCCTTCTACCACAGCAAAATGGATTTTCATTAATGCTCTAAAACATATCTCAGATAAGACAGAGGTTCTGTTCTTTGGTCAGCTACGTTGTGGACCATGGAATTGGGAGCCCCGCCGTTACCCAACTCAGTAGTAAGAACCTGCCGTTGACAGGTTATCTCTCAACACTCAGGTAAATGAAACTGTATTCACTAGTTTTTTTTTACTTCACTTTTTATAAAAGTATTTTCCATTTTTTTACTTTAGAAGGGCAAAAAATTGGTGCCTTGGCTTGAAACCTTTCAAGATTAAAGTATTGTAAAGTATTGAAACAGCCTTTACGTAGGCATTTCCAAAGCGAGTTAGTAAAAACTTCAGGTGCTGCAGAGTGCAGCTATTCGTTTGGCAGATGCCACTGCATTCAGACAAAAACATAATTATTTGCCTGTTGAAAAATAGATCCTGTTTAAGTCCCCATGTATGGACCTTCAGGCAATCTACAATAGGGGACAATAGTACCAGTAGGGAATTTTTTGTGTGGTATGCAACTAACCTCCCTCAGCCAACAATCATAATCTTGTAATCCCCAGGTTCAAAAAATCTCTTTTGAGCAACATAGCTTTAAGCTATATAGATGGAAAAACTGGAATGCGTTATCACCCACAATAATCCTGATTTCTTCACATCTTCTGGTCAGAAAGGCACCGAAAGCCCTGCTCTTTCCTTAACAGTGTTGTGAAGTGACCCTCTTAAGCTGTCAAGCACCAGAATCCTCTTTATAAGGGCCAATTTGCTCTGCACAAGAACCTCGTACATAACATACATATTTTGCACAGTGGTGGTCACAACTGTGTAGTTCCAGGTAGGTCAGAATTACACCAAAGTTAGGATGCTAGGGGGCACACAAGCAAGTTGGCTGCACGTCCGTGAGGCTCCTGGGCCACAAATTCGACAATATCCTGCTCATACACCCATGTTTGAATGCTGACAAGACATCGAAGTGCCCAAGTAAGCCAAGGCCTGGCCTGTAGTGGCTGCGGCGAGGACAAAATCTCATCCGGGAACTGAGAGCACAGTGAGCCTTATTAAAGGCCTGGTGGAATCATTGCGACCTAATCAGGCACAACGGATCCCTGGAGGAGGGACTTCCCCCCCCCCCCCCCCCCCGTTGTTGAAAGACCCATGAGGTGAGGGGGGCGAGTGATGGCCCGCAAGCTGATACACGAGGGGACCCCTGCAGAGAGTGCATGAAGTGGAGTACGAGCCAGCCGCTGCGGGAGGATGAGACGGCTGGTGCAGAGGTGTCTCAGGACCCGGTGGACAAATACCTGTGACGCCCGCGAAGAAGCTTCAGCAGCGAGGGTCAAGTGGAGCTAAGACGGCGGACCGCTGCAGCTGCTCTGCACCGGTGAGGCTCTGCGAGCGCGCAGGGAAGCGTGTGCGCGGCAGCCCAACAGGCAGTGTTGCAAATGAGAGCGCGTAAGCCACAAGACCCTAGCCGCAATAACAAAGACTGAGGATCCAGAGGTGGGTGGCCTGCACTCCCACTGCACAGTACACTGGCACTGTCCGTGGAATGTGAGAGGTGCCAGAACCCCTCATATGATTAACAGAGAACTCTGCTAGTCAGGGAAAAGTGATAAATCAAAAGTAAAAATAAAGGCATAGGGAAGAAACACAAGAGAAGGAAAGCGGTCAGGACAGTATTTGCTGTGCACAGAGACCTACAGATGCTCGAGGCAGGCCAACAAGGCCCCACACTTATGGCTGCTACTCGGAGGCACCGTATGAGGCCCCAACCTAAGCAAACCTGGAGAGGATAAAGACAACAGGCCCAGAGTCCTACAGAGCCACAGACCAAAAACTTAGAGATGCATTGAAGAGACACCCTGCATGGGCGAGGCGCACAGCGGCTGCACAGGTGACTGTGCCCTGGCGCGACTAGTGAGAACTACCCCGCTCTGGACCCCTGCTCTTTGTGAGGGCCACATCCACGAGTTCTCTGGCCCATGAGGTGAAGGGGGACCGATTGATACAGCGCAAAGCAAGAACCCCCCCCCCCCATGGTTGGCGGAGTAGGGAACCAATATAAGCAGAACAGAGGGCACACAGTCCAGGTTGTCCTTCAAATCCCAACGAGTAGAGAGGTCCCGATCACAGGATATAGAAGAGGAGATGGCGAAGGGGCCCCCAGATACCCTGCGGATGATGCGTGCAGACCCTTCTGCAGACTATGAGCCTCACGTCCATATAAACTAAGATGTACTGCACAAGGGTCGATTTTTCTGGCTCAAAAACTGGAAAAGCATGATGGCAAGCTGCAAGAAGCAGAGCATAGTATCACAGAACTAGGACACACCAGCTAGCAGAAAGGAACAACTGTTGCAAATAATGAAGATTTAGAAGCACGCTCACGGTGCAACAATGTGTGCATTATGGGAGTGCAGAGGAGAACTCCAACACAGGGCGAATGGAGGACAATGTCAAACGAAGGCTGAAAACGCTGTTTGGAGTTGATGCCTTTTCTGCACAGTTGGTGGTTTAGAGAGCACATCGCTGGCTGTGGCCTCGTCCCCCTCCAGGAGCACCCCGTGACCAATAATCGCTCGGATCCTTAACTATCGAGACCGGGATATGGCCCGAGAGAAGAAGCAACTCTATTTGAGTGGAACGGTGTAGCAATCTACTTTGATTTCAAAATGGTGGTGTAGGAGGCCAGCAAGAAGTTCATACCGTATAGAAGCTGCTGCGGGAGGCCTAAATAGATTATGCAGTGCTGTATCCAGCACACCTTTGAATCGCTTATCTAGGAAAGCAATTCTTTTACACCAACCCACAGCAGGTGGAAGACTATCTGAAGCGTGTTGGCAGGGCCTCGAAAAGCAGAGGCACTGAAAACTCACAGAGGCGGTCGCCGTCTCCTCTGTCGGAGCAAGGGTTAAAATGTTCTCGGTGGGAATGGACTGGGCAACACCCCGAACCCCAGTCGAACGATTAGAGTAAGCCTGGCTTGAGGATCCCACAGTTGTAGGGGAGAACTGGGCAACAGCCTGTAATAGACTGCAAGAAGCCAGACTTCACTAAAGGACACAGTTCTAGATTATATGGTGGTAACGGTGCCCAGCTGCTGAGACTTCGTGCGCGCCATGCCGAACTGCTCAAGCGCCTGCGCTGTCACAATTATGCGGCCCACTCGGCTCGTGTTCATGCAACGTCAGATAGGGCAGGCCGGCTACTGGCCTTTGCTGCTCAGGCAGGACACGGTTTACGCTCCGATAGGCGCTATACGCGGGCCTGACAGGTCGTTGGTGTGCACGCAGTGGGAGATCCACCAGGTAATCACGGCGCATTACGCGTCCTTGTATCGTTCGGGATGTAGGCAGGCACATGACTTGGATCAGTTCTTGGAGGCTGCTTGTCTGCCCACGGTCTCAGATGAACACCAGGAGTCACTCGAGAGTCCCCTTACTGCGGACGAGATCAGGGATGCGGTTGCCTCTTTGGCCATTGGGAAGGCGCCGGGCCCCGATGGGCTACCGGCGGAATATTATAAAACCTATCGGGAAACACTGATACCCAAATTGCGCACACTTTATTTGGCCGCCCTTGAGGAGCGTACCTTGCCCGGTTCAATGCGAGAGGCTTATCTGATATCTCTGCTCAAACCTGGGCGGGATCCCACCCAGCTGGGGTCTTACCGCCCCCTCGCTCTGCTTAATGCGGATTATAAAATTCTGGCGAAGGTTTTGGCAGAGCGCCTGGCGCCAGTGGTGCCGGCGCTGGTGCATGCCGACCAAAATGGCTTTGTACCTAAACACAGTACCTCTTAACTTGCGGCGGTTTTTTCGAGTGGCGTCAGACAGTGTCCAACAATGGCCCAGGACGGGCTGCCTAGTTTTAGACCTTGAAAAGGCCTTCGACTGCCTGGAATGGGGAGACTTGGTGGCGGCATTGTCGCACTTCGGGCTGGGCCTCAGCTTCCTCCAGCTGGCAACCATTCTGTACAAGGACCCCACGGTGAGAGTAAGAACCGGGCCGTACATATCTGATGCCATCCCTATTGGTCGCGGCACCAGGCAGGGGTGCCCGCTCTCACCCCTCCTGTTTGCGCTCGCGATGGAGCTGCTGGCGGCCACACCCCGCAGGGAGCTGACTGACGGCATTCCCCTAGGTGATGCGACATATCAAGTGTCACTATATGCGGACGACCTGTTGGTCTTTGTCAGTGATGTCTCTCACATTCCTGTTGACCTGGAGGGTATTCTGCTGGAATTCGAGGCCCTCTCAGGTCTCCGGGTGAACGCTGCTAACTCCTGCCTCTATGCGTTCAGGGCCGACACCCAAGATCCGAGTTATCATCTTGGGGGAGTGCAGGTGCAATGGCGACCGGACACCTTTCGCTATCTGGGTATCCAAATATACCATCAGCCAGCGGATCTTGTGGAGGGCAACTTGGGCAGAGCCGTATCCGCAGTCCGGGCTCAGATGAGGTTTTGGGGTACGCTTCCTCTCTCGGTCACTGGCCGAATAGCATTAGTTAAAATGGTGATTTTACCCCGTCTACTGTACTTTTTCGCCAATCTGCCCGTTTATGTCCCGGTGTCCTTCTTCGCAGGATTGGCGCGATCCCTCCGGGACTTCCTGTGGGGTGCCACGCGTCGCAGCGTCGCGTTGCCCAAGCTGTACCTTCCCACTGACCAGGGAGGACTTGCAATGCCGTGTTTCGAGCATTACTATCTGGCTGCACAGCTTTAGTGGATAGCCCGTTGGCTGGCAGATAGAGGTCGTGAGGATACCGCGGCTGACATCCTTGGGCTCTTTCATCCGACTGCGAGGGTATCAAGGCCTGAGCCTCTTCTACTAGTAGTGGCCTACAAATGCTATCGCCGGTGTCTCCACCTTACCCAGACCCCCTATGCCTCGGCTATACCGTTCAAGGGCTCCCCTAGTGGGCAGGGGGTGCTGAAGGACTGGGTTATTCTTAAGACCCAGCGGTGCCAGGGAACAACACCTGAAACCTTCGTGGGTTACCTGTTCTGGCGTACTAAACACAGAGACACGGGACACTTCCAGCGACGTCAGAGATCAGCGTTTATTTACTGCAGGGATACAGAGGTCACAAGAAGTACACAACGTGTAGGTTCTCGGAGACTGCTTCAAATTCGTAGAAGTGGGTCGGTCCTTTTATACAGGTTTTTGCCATAGCGCAGTATGGCGAACAAAGGTTACAACTCAGTTCCCACAATAAACTTCAAAAGGGTCGCGTTCATGTCTCAGGAGGCCGGAACATAATTACGACAGTCTTGCCGGTTCCCAACTGTAAAAACATATTTCCTCCGCAATAAACACATTCCATCCTAACCATAAACACATTAAGAGGAAGGACGAAGAACAGATGCAAGGAAAGGACAAGGATGCACAACAGGTTAGAAAAGAGTGTTGGGGCAATAAAGGAAACTTGATAGAGGGGTCAAAGACCTCATGTCTAATGTATGCATGGCTGAAACAATAGACCGGCGCGGCAAGATGAGCCTCGAGCGGGGCCATCTGCCTTAGTCGTGTCGTTTCCCTCATCGTAAAAGTCACCTCAAAGAAACGTGTCCTTCGTGTAAGCTTGAGAGTCCCAGGGTCACGGAGCGGACAAGAAGCCCGTTCGCTGGCTACCTGAGGGCAAGAAACAAAATGGATGCTGTATCTAAAATGGAACCCGAGGGTCCAGATGAACGAACCCAAAAATGAGACGAACCATACGTGGCTGCATAGCGAAACTGCGTACACCCATTATACTCATCGTTTGCGGTTCGTAGATACCAAACTCATCCATATTCGTTACCACTCAAAACTGCGGTCCCGTGTCATACGGAACCTCAGACCCTCCTTTTGCCCTCATGTAGGCAAGCACTAGTCAAGATCTGAATCTATGTCAATATTCATCAGATCGTTCAGCTGCTGCTGGAACATCATCCTATTCATCAATGTCTCCTTGGTAACAGATGGCCGCCTTATACACGTCGCAGCACATAGGCCACATAAAGCAGGACCACACTGTACACAAAGACAACACGTGAACAGAAACGTTACAACAGCCCCTACAATCATTAGAATCTTCCAACCCCAGGTTGACATTAGGCCCCACAACCATCCTAGGAGCGTCCAATTACCTTCGTCCACGTGTATGGACTCGGAAATCTTGTGCAACTTCGAGATGGCTTGGTATACAGTTGGAGCATTGTCAGGAATAAAAATGCAACAACTCGAATGGATAATTTTACACACACCCCCTCTATCTGCAAGAACAACGTCTAGAACCATACGGTTCTGCAACGTCATGAGTCTATCCGCCTGTAGTTCAGCTGTTAGATTACCAAGGGCATTTGCAGTAATATTAGCAGTCGACTCAACTACACGGGTCAACTGTCTTAGGTTCCTACTATTAACCATAGGTCCCCAAAACGGCAAGAAACCTTTAAAGAAGTCTCCTGCTTCTTGACCAGCAGTGTCCTCTTTGCTAATAACGCCTCTCACGACTCTAGTTCTGTGGTAGTCTGAAGCAACCGTGAAAGTCGGAGGTAAAAGATTCGCAATATAACAGGTACCCGAAAAGTCGCGGGGTAACCATGTATATGCGCGTTCATAACATACAAAATAGGTGCCCTTAGCAGTCAGAAAAACAGGGGAGGAGAGCATGGGTAGAACATACGTATCAGTGCAAGCACTGTTCCCAAGTTGTGCTCTCGGATTTCGACCCAAACCTTTCAAGCAGAAATTACCAAGGTGCGGTACAATCCATATCGGGGACGAGCTCTTAAGCTGTCTATCACCCACTGACGTACTATACTCAGTCTCACTCAGATCCTTATAGGCCTGCACTTCTTCATCTGGAATGAGTGATGCATCAAAAACATCTCTATCCAGATCTGCTATGGCTATCGCCAAAGGCTTGTGGTACGGCCCAGGACCAAAATTGACAGACCGTGGCTCTCGACTAGGGTAGGAATCTAGTGCACTACGGAACATAGTTTGGAATGCTCGAGCTGAACCCTGGGAGCTGTAAGGAAGGACCAAATACGGAATACCCCTATCCATAGTGTGTGGCATTAAACCACATACCCAACAATTGGTAGTATTCACCACCAACTGATGCTGATGTAGAAGTTGAACAAAGGAATTATTCATTAATTCCGCACGTCTAACCTGCTCATGCTGAGGCAAAGGATGAAAGGAATGTGGGGAGACAGTGGTGAGGGAACTTAGGTTAGGAGAAAAGGTAGGCGAAACAGAAGGCAAGAACAACGATACTCCAAAATACACTCCACCCACCAATAGCATAGATAAAGTCAGAAACAGCAGAAACACCTGAAACAAAAAACATTTTGTTCGTACAACCCTCCATAACTCTAATCTCTGTGCCGACACCCTTTCTTCTTCCAACAGCTTAGAGAATGCCATCCTCTACAAACCGTCCGTGACGTACTTGACGCACTTCGTTCTGAATAGCGATTATCAATCCCCAGGAGTTCCCAGAGATCGACAAAAGTAACCGACCTAGCGTCAGAAACCTGCTAGACAGAAAGAAGTACCCGCACGGCCCTACGGTAACCCGGATGGAGAGGTTTCCTCGAAACTTTCAAATTTATTACAAATCTCTTAGCAGTGGAAAGGCACATAAAAACTCAAAAAGAAAGGATGTAATTGTCCATAATATTCGTAACGTCAAAAACCACCGTACTATTAATTTTTATTAGTCCTTGAACGAAGAAAGTATCGATTTCTTCCAGGTCGAGTTTGCTCTACAAACAATTGTTCAGCTGGCGCAACAGGATTCGATGAAGTGGACAACGAGTCAGACCTTGGGTTTTCTGCTACTGATGACTCCACATATGGGTTTGGCAGTGACGAATCCTCATCCACAAGTTGAGCGTCACTAAACGGCACAAAGTGCAAAGGAGTCTCAGTTTCTGTGGCCGAAATCCCAGTCCTCACCCAACCGTCAGTTGGTAAAGGGATCGGTACCTTCTTTGTGTGGCTGGCATGGACCCAGTTTTTCCGGCCCTCCAGTCGAACCGCTGTCCTCGTCGTCAACAAAACTTGAAAGGGTCCAACGAATCTTGGCTCCAAGTTACGTTTCCGACCAAAATTTCGGGTAACCACCCAGTCCCCTGGCCGGAGCTGGTGTCCAGAACCCTCTGTCTGCGCCGGTAGAGCTTCAAAGACCTGTTGATGGATTAACCGTAGTTTAGTGGTCAAATCATGCAGATAATCAATCAACATTGGATACTCAAGACTATCAAAAGCCCTAGGCCTCGGGACTCCCCAAATATTCGCAGGGCGACCGAACACAATCTCATATGGGCTAAGCCCTACTCGAGAGTGTACGGTTGCTCTGGTCGATAGGAGAGCCAGAGGCAAGGCATCAGGCCATGACAGACCAGTCGTAGCTTGAATCTTAGCGAGTTTCAGCTTTAGGGTACCATTGTACCCTTCAACCAAACCCACTGCCTGAGGATGATTAGCACTGTGGAATTTCTGCCGAATTCCAAGGCCCTTACACACACTCTGCATCACACTTCCCACAAACTCGCTTCCATTATCCGACCACACAATCCGTGGCATTCCGTACCTAGGAAAGTACTCCTTCAGCAGGATTTTTGCTGTGGACAGGGCAGTATTATCCTTAAGAGGATAGGCCTCAATCCATCTGGGGAACGCGCAAACCACAACCAAAACATACTTCAGGTTATTGCATCTTTCCATATGGATAAAATCCAACTGGATAACCTCAAAGGGACAAGCAGGAGGAGCGAAATGACCAGGCGGAGTGGGGGTACCTTTTCCGGGATTGTGCATCAAACACACCATACAATTCTTAACCACTCTTTCGGCACACTTAGCAATACCCTCATTCCTCCATACAGGGGACAAGAACTTACATATTCCTTTCGCACTAATATGTGACAACCCATGAGCCATCGTCACAACAGCTAATACATACGCATCTGGTAACATCCACCTCTGACATTCCGTCAGGTCAACCCAACATCCATGCATATCCAATTTTCCTGTACTTTCTTCCCACTTGGTCTTTTCAGCTTCAGTAGCTTCGTTCTGAATTGCTTTCACACTCTCAACAGTATTCTCGCACATACCAGTCTCCGTCGACCACCTTACTGAACTCGTGGCATACATTCGAGTCGCAAGATTCTTAGCCGTTTCCTTAGCAATCTCATCCGCAAACGCATTACCACGACCAACATCATCCGTCACTTTCCGATGTGCACTACATTTAACGATCGCCACTTGTTTAGGCAATGTAAGTGCATCCAAAAGATTATTCACAAGCTGCCCGTGTTGGATCTTCGTACCATGCGATGTCATAAATCCTCTTTCTCTCCACAACCTTCCAAAATTATGCGCAACACCAAACGCGTACTGACTGTCAGTAAACACATTCACTCGCTTTCCCTTCGACAAAACACACGCTCTTGTCAATGCAATTAACTCTGCCGCTTGTGCGGAATTCTGATTCAATCTCGCAGTTTCCACAACCGTGCTCAACGTCACTACAGCATACGCAGTCGTCACATCGCCATTCGGCAATTTGAAGCAAGAACCATCCACATACAAAGTACCATCGGGATCTGCCAAGGGAGTATTTTTCAGGTCCACACGACCTTTTGTTTCTTCCTCAGTCCGTAAATAACAATCATGTGGCAGCACATCATCTGATTCCATATTAATCGGCAACAATGTCGCCGGATTCAGTACATTACAACGTTTGATCTGTATATGACTTGCCAAAAGGGTCAGCTCGTACCCAGACAACCTTGCACTCGTCAGATGTTGAGTCTTTGTCCGATTCAAGAGCGTATCAACTGCATGCGGAACCATTACTATGAGCATATTATCCATGACCAGGCCTGCGGACTGTCGAATAGACGCCGCCGCTGCCGCTGTCGCCCTCAAGCAACTCGGCAACGCTCTAGCTACCGGGTCTAAGGTCGAGGAAAAATATGCACACGGACGCTGTTTATCACCAAATTGTTGCGTTAAAACACTCAACGCACAACCGTCCCTCTCATGGACGTATAATGTGAAAGGCTTACTGTAATCAGGAGTACCTAACACAGGAGCCGAACACAATGAATCACGTAATTCAGAAAAACTTTTCTGACATTCCTCCGTCCAAGGCAAAGGAGTCGAAACGTCCTTGCACGTGAGAGCTACCAATGGCTTCGCTAACAGTGAAAAGTTCGGGATCCACTGTCTGCAGTATGACGTGATACCTAGAAAGGCACGCACATCTCTCTGAGTTGTTGGCACAGACATTCGAGCAATTGCTGCAATTCTTTCAGGGGTCAACCTTCTTCCCGCCTTTGACAATAAGTGACCTAGATAGGTTACTTCTTGACAACAATATTGCAGTTTGGAAGGTGACACTTTATGATGTAAGTCACAAAGATGCTGTAACAGTGACATTGTAGCAGTCCTACAAAGCTGTTCGGTGTCGGCAGCGATCAACAGATCGTCAACGTACTGAATCAAGGCTGCACCAGCCGGTAACACAAACGCATCAAGTTGGCTCTTAAGAGCTTGGCTGTAGATTGATGGACTCTCACAGTAGCCCTGTGGTGCGCGCTTGAATCTGAAGCTGCGACCACCTAATGAGAACCCAAACAAGTCTCTGCTTTCCTCAGCAATCGGAATGCTAAAGAACGCATTCTTCAGATCGATGACCGAGAACCATGACGCAGTGGCTGGAATCAGAGTCAGTAAAGCTGTAATGTCTGGCACCACAGGAAACTGCGGAACAACGACCTTATTCACCTCCCGTAAGTCGATAACTAGACGGTACACAGGAGGCTTGGAGGGATCCGTTCGTTTCAGAATAGGCAACACGGGACTATTGCACACATTACCCCGTGTCTCCTCAATAACATCTTTACCGATCAAGTCGTAAATGATCGCTAATAGTGCCCTTTCACCATCAAGGGAAATACGATACTGGGGTATGCGTGGCAAACGCGCACCAACTTTCAGTTGGACAACATAAGGTGGTATATCCAACAGGCCCACGTCATTGGGACCTGTCGCCCACAAGGAGTCCGGAAGAGATCTCAATTCTGGTGGGAGCTTGTCGATCGATAAATACATAGGGGAAATCACGCTCTTACCCAACGTGAGCTCCACACCCGTAGGAGAACAGTACAAAGTCGCATGTAACCTTTTCAACAAATCCAGACCCAAAAGATTCTCACCACAACCAGTAGTCAAAATCAAAGGAGCTTCTAGCTCATGAGGCCCAATTGTAAGGGGCAAAGGGCTAGAAACTGGATTGCTAACGGGGGCGCCAGAAAATCCAACGGAAACATTCGTTAAGCCAGACAAAGGCGCGCCAGGGAGTTTCGAATGCATGATGGAACTTTTTGCTGCACCAGTGTCCAACAGAAAAGGCTCAACGACGCCCAAAGTGGCCACTGCAACATAAGGCCCTCTCTGATCAACCGGAACTGATACTTCTCCCTTCCTTTGTCTATGGCTGTCCTAGTAGATACCATCCGTATCAACATCACACTCAACATAACAGTCATCCACATGATACTGTGCAGACCGACCGGACGATGGTTCGCGCCTATCGAAACAATTTTGCGAGTCCGAAGACGTTGCAAAGCGTTCGGCCTGATTCTGAGTAACTCCACGACCTCTACCACGGGAAGCCTGTTGAGGGCCACTACGTCCTCCTCGAGCCGACACACCATTGTTCCTATCACGGAGAACCGGACAATCAAACTTCAGATGGCCCTCCCCACGACAATATGCGCATTGATTATATCCCAGCACAAAACGAGGTGCGGGGTAAGCATTTCGCGTCTGCGATCTGGAGAACTGTGATTGTGATCTAGTTTGCTGTTGTGTATCACTGAAATGTGAACGCGGAGGATAGGCTTGCTGCAATAAGACCTTAGTTTTAAGATCCTTCGTTTTCTTATCTGCACGCTCACTTTCCTCTTTTTCTCTGTTTTCATAATATTGGGCCGTAGCCAATATTTGGGCAGTGGTAGAAACAGCCCACGAACTCTCAGAATTCTTCAACTTGTTGCTAAGGTCGGGCAGCAAGTTCGATACAAACTTATCAACAAACAGCCGCTGACCACCCTCAGATCCCATGTCCTGACCACTATGATCAACAAACGCTTCCTCGAATCTCGTAAAGAAATCAGAAACGCTTTCATCCCTCTTTTGCTTGCATGCTGATAATTTGTCCCAATTGACGCGCATCGCTGGCATAAGCGTTTTCATGAGGGTAATTATCCTCTGAGGCAAAGCCACAATAAGCTGTTCAGGTTTAGCCCCACCGACCTGCTGGGCATCTGCCGCCGTAAGGGCAGCCCAGTCACCGCCTAACTCGGCTGCGTGATTCTCGTGACGAATTTTTGCCCAAATCGGCTGAGGCACCACATTGCCAAACAACATATCAATATCGGCTAGGTTCATAACAGTAGCATCCACCAATTGGGACAACTCCTTATAATAACCTGCAGGATTCTTACGGGGATCGGGCAAAGATTGCTTCACTTGTAAAACTTCCGATCGTTTCCAAGGGAGGTGTATCCACACTCTCTGGAAACGGCCTGGAACAGGAGGGTTGGCAGCAGGATCACCTGGCATCCATACCGGAGGAACTTCTCGCATAGGATATTGACCAGGTTGTGCCATCCATTCTGCAGTCTCGTCCTTAAACAACGCACGAGGTTGCACTGTACATCGAAAGGATAACAAGCGCTCTAAAGCCTCTCGAACTTTGTCGCCTACGATTACACCCGAGGCAAACCGATGCTGTAGCTCAGAAACCTCTGACGGTACATTATCTGTCACATCATCGTCCCACTCCTCCTTCAACGAGTTGCACAGTTCTTCAAACACAAATCGTTGCGTAGGCACATTAAACTGGGAGAACGTTTCAAACACTACACGTGAGGTGTATTTAACAGGGTTACGAATCCATCTACGTGCCGTTTTCACCAACGATTCACGTTCCCTACCATCAGGAAGCTGACTGCGCCTTTGAGCGACATCTGAAAGAGTCGAGCCAAGTATCGGCCCAAAAAGCGGAGAATAAAGAGAAGCAACAGCAGTCAAAAGACGACTACGAACAGAAGGAGAAGAGGAAGAAGATGCGGGCGCAGCAACAATAGGGGTGGAAACAGTAGAAGTAGACGCAGCAGCAGGAGCAGCGGGAACAACAGGCTGAGGAGGGACTTGGAAAAGCGCAGGAGGGAGAGAAGCCGGAACAAGAGGATGTACGATCTGGGGCCCCAGGGGATTCGGCAGTACGAGAGGAACGGCGGGCTGACCAGCAGCCGCAAAAACAGCGGGTTGAGGAAGAGGTGGACGCACGGGACCCATAACATCGGGAGCATAGGGAGGTGGCGATTTCATCAGATAAGACAAGAGCGGATCCTCCATCGCTTCTTCTCCTGTCTTATCGATATTAGAAGATAGCACCGGATAACACTTATCCACTGCCATATGGTGTAGCCGAGCACTAACTTCCTGCTCTTTCTCATCTTTGTCTAATTGATATTGTTCTGCATTTCGCATCACTGCAATAACACCTTCTCTTTTATTTTTCTTATTCTGTTTGATTTCTTTCTGCTTGGCCTCTTTCCGCCACAACCGGAAGGAATCAAACATGGCCGGCCTAGCTTTCTTTTTAAACAATTTAGCTTCCAAATTATCTAAAACGGCAGTCTCGAAACTACCATGAGATGGCCAACTGAGGACGCCATCCTTTTTAGTGTAGCGGACCCAATATTCATTATATACGATAGGACCCACGCCATGACGACTATAGAGCTCGTAAATCGGAGTTCCAACCGGAGGTATCGGACATGAATCCTCCAGCCGGGAATCCATGCTGCAACATTTGAGAAACCCAAACAAAGTACTACGGCCAGGCATCGTGCACACTAACCGAGTTTACAAACTTCAAGGGTTATCGAATTACGATGTCCTCACAAAAATGCAAGACCCTCGGTTTTGGCAATTGCAATCGTCAAATAAAACCCAACTACTAAGAACCACGAATGCTATGGAACCATGCAAAGAACAAAGCAACACTGGGAGCGACCCACAAATACTTAACTGAGAGAACAATGGCGTCACCAGGAAGGCCCGTCAATCGTCTCGCCGTACAAAGGACTACGCCAGGCGCCAAAACAGGTCGACAGTCAGGGCATCGGTCCGTCGCAGCCGTCAGGAGGCGGGGATCTTCGCGGGAAAAGACGTCGGGCCACTTATTTCGACAACTGGATCGATGAAGCGGGGTGCACCTTCCCTCGGAGATTTCACACGAAGTTCCTCACGATCGTCGGGCTTTGGACCGGTACCGTTGATGTCGCCCCACGTTGGGCGCCAACTGAAGGACTGGGTTATTCTTAAGACCCAGCGGTGCCAGGGAACAACACCTGAAACCTTCGTGGGTTACCTGTTCTGGCGTACTAAACACAGAGACACGGGACACTTCCAGCGACGTCAGAGATCAGCGTTTATTTACTGCAGGGATACAGAGGTCACAAGAAGTACACAACGTGTAGGTTCTCGGAGACTGCTTCAAATTCGTAGAAGTGGGTCGGTCCTTTTATACAGGTTTTTGCCATAGCGCAGTATGGCGAACAAAGGTTACAACTCAGTTCCCACAATAAACTTCAAAAGGGTCGCGTTCATGTCTCAGGAGGCCGGAACATAATTACGACAGTCTTGCCGGTTCCCAACTGTAAAAACATATTTCCTCCGCAATAAACACATTCCATCCTAACCATAAACACATTAAGAGGAAGGACGAAGAACAGATGCAAGGAAAGGACAATGATGCACAACAGGTTAGAAAAGAGTGTTGGGGCAATAAAGGAAACTTGATAGAGGGGTCAAAGACCTCATGTCTAATGTATGCATGGCTGAAACAATAGACCGGCGCGGCAAGATGAGCCTCGAGCGGGGCCATCTGCCTTAGTCGTGTCGTTTCCCTCATCGTAAAAGTCACCTCAAAGAAACACGTGTCCTTCGTGTAAGCTTGAGAGTCCCAGGGTCACGGAGCGGACAAGAAGCCCGTTCGCTGGCTACCTGAGGGCAAGAAACAAAATGGATGCTGTATCTAAAATGGAACCCGAGGGTCCAGATGAACGAACCCAAAAATGAGACGAACCATACGTGGCTGCATAGCGAAACTGCGTACACCCATTATACTCATCGTTTGCGGTTCGTAGATACCAAACTCATCCATATTCGTTACCACTCAAAACTGCGGTCCCGTGTCATACGGAACCTCAGAGCTTAGTGTTTCGGAACTAGAAGACTGGAGTGCGGCAGACATACACACCTTAGGGGACCTCTACCGAGATGGGACTCTTCTTTTGTTTGCTGCCCTGGCGGAGGAGACGGGGTTAGCTCCAGGCCACTTTCTCCGTCACCGGGCGTTGGTAGCGACACTCGCGGGCTGCTGGGGGGACCTAAGGGAGGAGCCAGAACAACATCTAATGGTACAATATCTTCATGTTATGGGGCGGGAGAGGCACCTGGTTAAATGGTTTGCGGCGTCCTTACGTACGCATATGGCGCTTAGCTTGGCACCGCTGCGTGGTAAGTGGGAGGCAGATCTGGCTCGGCCTGTGACTTACAAGGAGTGGGATAGGGTACTGCAGGGCCCGAAGAGAGTTCCCAGGAACATGCGCTTCCGCCAGATACAATTCTTCATCTTACACAGAGCATATCTCACGCCCGCCTCTATCAATAGATATTTTCACCGTGCGGATGCATGCTGCCCCCGCTGTGTGGAACTGGATGTTGGCCTGATCCATATGCTGTGGAGCTGTCCTGTACTGAGCACATACTGGCAGGCAGTGAAGGAGGCGCTCTACGAGTGCACAGGTCATGATATCCCATTTGAGTGGCCAGCCTACCTATTACACCTTTTCCACAGAACACCCTCCACAAAGGTTACCTCTAGGTTCATAGACCTGGAGGTAGGTGGTGGCGAAACAGCTTCTTACCAAGCGTTGGAAGGCGGCTGCCCCACCACACATGAGGGCATGGCGCGGTTCCTTTCTGGTCTGGGCTAGGGCGGAGGGCGCGGCCCTCCAGAGGGAGGAAACGCTAGGCCTCAGGGGGACGCCCATTGCGGCCCAGTGGGAGGCGCTATTACAGATCATGATGCGTCTAGGGGAGGATTCCGCAGAGGACTGCCAGGTACATGATGAGGGCGCCGCCCCGGGAGATGGGGAGCTGGTTTGTCCAGCAGAGTGTCATGGCATACGACCGCGTAGGCCTAGTCAGAATGGCGAGGCATAAGTGCAAACACAGCGCAGTCTGTACAGTGCCCTGAGTGGGAGGTATGGGGCTGGGGGGGGGGGACGACCTAAGGGACATTGGGTGAGCAATACTTGGACAATGGCCGGACACTGCTGCTGTTATCATTGTTGTTGTTCTGCTGGGGCGATAGCTGCCCAACTGTTTGGTCCCTGTTATTGTTATACAAATTTGCTTTGTGTTTAGGGAGAAACCCTAGGGGAGAATGGGTGCAACAGTAAAACTCTCGCCTTGGGGTCGCTCCTTATGTGGTAGGGCCTCAGGACGCAAAACGGCTCTATGGTTGGCGCCACTGTCGTGTGGGCCTTCACTGTGATAGGGAACCAAGAGATGCACCCATTCTTACAGTTCATTGTACGCCAGTCTGAGTACATAGCCATGATTTAAATGTTGCTGCACATTATTCTGTTTCATGATATGATGTACATCTTTCAAAATCTTAATAGACAGATTTTATAAATAAATATAGGGTGGTAACGGTACATCAATGACACTATACCCGGCACCCCCTTTCTATGAAGCAGTAGGGGGCTGGCAGCCCAGGAAAAACCATCCTGGAAGGAGATCTCCACTGGACCTTTGTGATAACCTCTGCTGTTTCTATTTCCCTTTTCCTTTTTCTCCTCTATTTCTTCTCCTCTTTCTTCTTAAGTGGTAGCTCACTACTTTTATATTAATTCTAGTTTCAACACTGCTAAGTCAGAAATGTGCACCTGCAGAATATAGGATTGGTAGGACATTACTGCACTTGTCCGATGTCTCAGACCCATGGAGAATGAGATGTGAGGGGTTCCAGAGGCTGACTAAGAGTTCATTAGAGGCACTAGTTCCTGGGAACATGGGTTTCTATGTCCTTGACAGGTTGTCGTTGTGGGAGGGGGATGCAGGGGAAAATGACTTCAGATGGAAGCTATTATATGTCAGGTGTGTCATGGTCTCAGGGGATGGCTGTCTTTCATTAAATGATACAATATACTCTCTCCTCTTTGTATGGCGAGACTGCGGGACGATAGAGGATTAGACCTCCTAACCTGAAATGTCAGTGGGTTGTCCTGGCCTACATGGATAGGCACAATATTCACATCGCCATGTTACAGGAAACGCACCTTGCACAGATCCCGCACGTGCCTACCTGTGGGCGGAACATAGATGTTTTTTTATGTACTCTACGTACGCTCGAGGCACAGTGATAGTGATGAAGAGCACACCATATGTGGCAATGGGGTTGGTACAGTATGCACAAGGATGCTACAGCATTATGTGAGGAAGATTGGATACGTAAATGGGTGTGTTGTTATGGTCCGAATCCAGATGACCCGTTCTTTTTCAATGTCCTTTGAGGGAAGGTGTTTGATATAGGATCCACATGTGTTGTGGGGGGATACCTAAATACAAATTTGGAGCATCACAAGTACAGATCAAATCGCCAGTCACATCACTACCCAGCTACACAGAGGCAAGTACAACATACAATTGCAGATCATTATCTCATAGACGCATGGAGACATTTACACCCCCAGTTGGAGGATGGAACCCAATACTCCGCATTACACTTTACCTGGTCCTCAACACCTGGCTCGTACCATGTCAAACCCCTCCCCGGTTCGGATCGCACTTGTCCCCCCCCAGTGGACTGCATTCCTCAGGCCACCTGGAGACTAAATCCAACATCCTTACTGGACTCCTTTTAGGACAGAGGTGGGGCAAGAGATACGAGACTTTCCTAAACGTAATGTCTGGTTGGTCCTCCTGCCTAACCATGGTGTGGGAGGCATTCAAGGTCACTACTGAGGCATATGTATCACCAAAGGGGGCTGGAGTACTGCGAGACATATGCAATACCCTCACCCGTCTAGAGGTGGACCTTAAATTCCTGGAAAGGTAGTTCTCAGACTCCCCCACAGGTTAGACACAAATAGCCCTCAGGGATAAACTGACGAAGTACAAGGAAACGGCGGAAAGTGAATGCTTTTTTTGTGGCCGGTACTTCAGAGCTCACAGATATGGAGAAGGGGAGAGACCGGGGAAGGCATCAAGACCAAATCCGCCACCCAGACCAAATCCGCCACCCTAGTTTTTCTAATTTCGTGCTCGAGAAACAAATGACAATACACACAAGGACACAGCCAATATCTTAAAGACCTTTACTACATTCTACTCACCCCTGTACTCCTCCAGGGGGAAACAGTCTATTTCATTGGGAACATATTTGGAGGATGTGGCGTTGGGGTGGATTGGAGAGGCACAAAGGCAGTTCCTGGCTGTGGAGATCGAGACCAATGAGATTAGAGTGGCAGTGATGCAGCTACCATTTGGTAAGCCACCTGGCTCGGATGGCCTACTGGCTGACTTTTATAAGAAATATATTGACTACCCGACTCTTATCCTTAAGCAGGTATATGATGAGGCTAGGGAGGAGGGAGTTCTTCCTATGTCCATGAGAGAAGCGACAGTTGTCTCACTGTTAAAACCAGGAAAGTCGGGTGATGAGTGCATAAATTGTGATGTTAATATCTTGGCCAGGTGATCGCCACCAGGTTGAGTCTCCTCATGAGCTCTCTTGTACTGCCCGATCAAGCGGCGTTTATTCTTGGACGGTCAACCTCGCATAATTTGCGTACCCTCTCCGCTCCTGCAGGATGTGGACCCGGGGATAGAAGCAGTTGCAGTCTTTTTAGATGCTACCAAAACCGTTTTATTCGGTGGAGTACCTATTTGGGGTGCTGGGACATATGGGGGATGCCTTCTGATTTCCTGTCCTGGATTACGCTGCTGTGCCAACAGCCACAGGCATGTGTGCTGACTAATGGTGTAGGTTCTGCCCCCTTTCCAGTCTCACGGGGAACGAGGCAGCGGTGCCCACTCTCGCCCCTACTATTTGCGTTGAACGTGGAACCACTCGCAGCCAAGCTGCGCCAGCAATATCTGGAACATGCGATTCGATATCCGTCCAGGTAAATCTTGATATTCCTCTATGCGGATGACTTCACACTATATGTTCTTAACCCACAAATTAGTCTCAACCCCATACTACTCACATTTGCTACTTTTGGAGGGATCTCGGGAATCAAACTTAACTGGGAAAAGACGCACATCTTTCCGCTAATGGAAGCAACTCACCCACACTCTCTAGATTACCCTATAGTATGGCGCCAGGCAGAGGCGAAATATTTAAAGATAACTATCTCTAGGGAAAGGACAGATATTATGCGGGCTAGTCATGCCCTGACATCTCTGACAGACATAACGCGCTGGATCGCCTTGCCCCTCCCCATGGCGGGGCGTATATCACTGATTAAAATGGTAATCTTGCCCAAACTATTGTACCTTTTTACTAAACATACCATATAACCCAGGCAGAATTTTTTTTAAACGCTCCTATCACAACTGATCAGGCTGGCCAATGAGGGGGAGGGGGAGGGAGGGGGGGGGGGGGGGACACAACCTAGTCTTCAATGGGACAGCACGGAAAAGGGCTAACCTGAGAGTAGGGGATTGGGTGAAACCACAGGGGGACGGGATAGTGGGGGTGCAGGGAGAGGACGAAAGGTCATGCGGGACATGAATTGACTATTGAAGGGCTATTTCCCTGTCTCAGGCATGTTACCTTTGGAAAATGTCATGTACAATTTTTTAATCGCGCATAATGATGTGGATGCACAGTTTTTCTGTTTGTACCTAAAATAAAACTTTAAAAAAATAATAATGATTATCACACCAAAGTTGACAGAAAACTAGATCTTTTCTCAGAAAGTTTGCTTTTTGTACTTGGTGAAAATCTGTTCCGCGTTTCTGAGAAATTACAGCTCAAAGTTAGTGTTATCTGGATGGTTGGGACCGCATTAGTACTGCAAAAATAAAAAGGAGCAGTCAGATTGGTCCAGAGGACTTTTTTCATCCCAGCAGCCATAACGGCCCACGGTACCTAGCGATCTGATTGGTTGAGAGGGCTTTTTCCCCCGTTAGCCATCTCGGTTCCTCATGACCCAGCCATCTGATTGGCAGGCTCTAACTCTAACAGAGATGTTGCAGCCTCCATTAGAAAAACACGGGCCTCGTGTCATGAAACTTATAAAAAAAAGTTTTTAAAAAAGAGGGATATAAGGGGGCAGTGAAGGGATACCCGGACCCTTTTAAAGTTATGGGGGTCGTATAGGAAGCCCACCAAGAGTTAAATATATATATATTATCTCGTCACTCAGCACTTGTGCTGACCGCCGTGGCGCTCCTAATCGATGGCGGTTGGCTCAATGCAGACTCAGCCAGTCTGCTCACATTTCTCACCACGTTACTTCTCCTCTATTGCACAGAATGGAGCCACACCATTGAGGTACCAACAAATGGTAATGTTTATTGAAGCTACCTCTTGACGCGTTTCGGCCGTCCCTGCAGCCTTGCTCACAATAATGGGTGCCATTTTTTCAAACCATTTTAAAGTGCTTCCCTGTGGTAAACATAGACAACATATTTCACTTTCACATCGCATTCGTCTTTTTTCAAATTTTTTTTAAAACTCAATTTTTTTGCTCATCATAATAGTATATAATCTTTTATCTCACACCCTAATCACGTTGCATGTTTATACATGCCAAGTTCTGAGAATCACGTTCTTTAATGTGCTACATATCTATACGTAACGCCAGTTCTGTCTCAATTTCAGAATTACATTTATTCCATGTGGGCCTTGTACCCTTTGAGGAAAGAGCCATTTTGTTATACTAACAACCTTTTTTACATATCAATTATAATATATAATTTTAAAAAGCATTCTTGAAAGCAATCTCATGTTTTTCACTTTCCCATTTGTGCTCATGTTGGCATACATCCAATTCAACACTTCTCAATATTGGTTACTTCCAAATACAAATATCTTCCTATTCTAAACCATTTTACACATTTTTCTAGTTTTTATGACATTTCCATAAAATGCTTGTGCTAAAGCGAATCTACATATTTCTTGTCCTATAAAAAGTCACATACAATATCTCAGTAACAAATCATTTCTATGGATGCAGCCTCTGTGGGCTCTGGGTTTGCATCCTTCCTAACATTTCCTATCTCAGTCATCTTTTTAATAAATACTAAAAAGTTCAACGTTCTTCTTAGATTTGCGACGTATGTTTAAAGTGCTAACATGAAGTGCTTGTGCTAAAGTGCATCTTCCATTTGTATTTCACATAAAACTGTATACTGATGTATTAAAAACTATATTCTACACCCCAAAGTAACTTCTTTTCCAGGGAAGAAAATTCCTTAGCGGATCATCAGAAATGTGTGTGTAAGTCGTCTTCTGCATTAAGCCCTTTCTGTGTCTTAATGTACAGTTCTATAATGTATTTTGGCTCAAGACATCTTAAAGCCTTCTCTCTATCTCCACCCCTTCTGTTCTTAGGAATTGAATCAATCACATAATATTTCAATTGATCAGCATTGCTGGCATAGCTTTCTGCGAAGTGCCTGGCTACTGGGTAATTCCTGACTTTGTTTTTCATTGCTCTAATGTGTTGGAGTATTCTATTGTGCACCTGCAATATTGTACTCCCTACATAACGTAGGGCACAAGGACATGACCGTATATATCTGCATGTTCAGTCTTACATGTATATTGTCCTCTGATCTTTCTCTTCCTTTTCTGAAACAGTAATTTATAGCCTGTAGTGTTTTTACCATGGAGATAGACCTTACATCTACAGTACTTTTTAGACCCTTAATTTGCCCCAGCCAGGTTGAGTTCTTCCACTCTTTCGGAGTACTCTTAACTATATAATTTCTCATTGACCTGTCTGGTTTGAATGTAACACCTGGTTTCTTTGATTCTAGTTTCCCTATCACTGGGTCATGCCTAATGAGGTGCCAGTTTTTCTGTAGAGTCTACTGTATCACACCTTCCTGCCTTCTGTATGTCGTGATCAACCTGAAGCTAGGACTTTTTTTTCTTTTTCTTGGGTTTATATAGCAGTTGTTCTTTTGAATGTTGATTGACTTTTTTTCTTGCTTGATCTGTAATCCCTCTTGAGTACCCACTTTCTCTGAACCCCACTGCTAGCTCACTTAGTGCTGTTTCTGATTCTGATTTATTGCTGCAGTTTCTTTTAACTTACATGGTATGCTAGTTATCAAATTTCATGGTAAAAACTACTAGCATGGAGAAGGGAATTGCCCGCTGTGGGTTTTCTAAGAATCTTAGTTTCCAAATGATATGCTGTCAAATCAAGGAAAATAACTTGCTGTGTATCCATTTCACTCATAAATCTCAAATTGAGATTATTTTGATTTATTCTTTCAGCAATTTTTTTGCACTCTCCACTGACCCTTTCCAGATTATGAACAAGTTGTTGATACATTTACACAAAAGAAAAACCCGATTATGCCATTCCTCTGAATATTCCACTGGGAACACCTGCTCCATATGCAAATGTGCATAGCTGGGAGCAAAGCAGGTGCCCATCATAGTTCCTCTGATTTGTATTAAGGGTTCCCAATTGAAAAGAAAACAATTGTTTATGAGGCATATGTTGACCGTCTGTACGAACGTCTGTGTATGTCTCCTTACTTTTAGTGGTCTCGTGTTCAAAAAGTGCTGTACTGCTCTCACTCCATCAATATGATCAATACTCCTATAAAGAGATGTTACATCTATGATCACTCAGTATATTAGGTGTTTGTATAGAGCTGCTACTTACCCGTGAGGATCTCAAGGCGCTGTGGGAGGGGGCTGCTGGTCCTTCTGGGTGTGGAGGTATAGTCGAAGAGCCATGTCTTGAGGTCCTTCCTGGATGTTGTCAATGAGGTGGATTGCCTGAGGTGGAGGGGCAGGGTGTTTCAGGTCTTGGCGGCGAGGTTGGAGAAGAATCTTCCTCCCGTTCTGGTCTTGTGGATCCATGGGACGGAGACCAGGGTAAGTTGGGTGGAGCAGAATTGTCTAGCGGGTATGTGGAGGTTGAGGGGGTGGTGGAGATATGCTGGTCCTGAGACCAGGTGAGCTTTGTAGGCATGTGTGTGGAGCTTGAAGGTGATTCTCTTGTTCACTGGAACCAGTGGTTGTTGGAGGTGTTGTGTGATATGGCTGCCGCGGAGGGATGTCGAGCACCAGTCTGGCTGCAGTATTTTGAATGTTCTGTAGTTTCCTGAGCTGCTTCTGGGTGACGCCGGCGTAGAGTGTATTGCCGCAGTCCAGTCTACTGGTGATGAGTGCGTGGGTCACCGTCATAATCAAAGTATAATCTTGTTCCCAAGAAATGTCAAAGATTTTTTACAAAAATTAGTAGTGTCTTGAATATGTGATGGTAAACACTATACAAAGTCTCTCAAAAAGTAATCTACATATTTTGATATGTTTTCATACAAGCTTCCCATGGCCGAAATGATGACCCGACCGGGGGGATTTATTTTGTTTTAATGAACTTTTGGAGTGAGATCAAGACCTTGGGATAGTCTACTTTTAGATATTGATATTCTTCCTCACTAATCAATCCTGCATCATGCCACTCTTTCAATTGTTTGTTCAATTCTCCATTTATTCCTAATGATACAGTATTTTAGATTCTTTTGTAACATGGGACGTCATTCAGTTGCTTATACGCTTCAATTAGATACAGTTGCATGGACCATTAAACAATATTCCCGCCCTTTTCAGAATTTCTGACCACACACATTATTTGCATTAAGTTTGGTCATCCGGTCTTTAAAGTTTATAGAAATGTACTTGTCTCTTGTTTTTCTTTTCCTATTGATTGTTCCCATCCTTTACTTCAATTCTTGGGTTACCAGATCTTTAAGTATGGCAATGGAATTTCTCTACATTATGGGCATAAATTTCGACTTTGGTCTAAAGTTCAAATTCACTTCTCCATCCACTTCCAGGTTCATTTGATTAACAATATCTTCTTGCGGTATTGGCTCTGCAACTTCTAGGTTCTCATTCTATAATTGATATAACTCTTTTATAAGTTTGACATCCGTTATGTATAGTTTTTTCCCATATTCTATATTTCTCATTTACAATTAGCTTTTCCTTTTTGGTTGTATCTCAAAATATTTCTTTATTTCAATTGTCCATGTAAACCTGAATAAATCTGTTCTCGTCTGTGTGTTAATCTATATCCGATTCAGGACAGTATGAAAGTCCTAATGTTCAAATCTCCTTTTCTTTTTCCGTTAGCATCATGTCCGTGAGAATAATTATTATATGAGCATCTCGTGTTATTGGTTCTTGTTCCATTTTTGTTGCCTGGTAAATGATTGTTTTTTCTTTCCTCTTAATACCCCTATTTCTCCTTTTACTCCTTGTTGTTTTTGTTCTTGCTGTTGTGGAGCAGGTTTAATCGCCTGTCTTAAAAAAATATTCATCCAGTACTGTCAGAACGCTTGTGCCTTCATCAGCGTCAGTGCCTACATATGAACTTAACCCACTGCTCATTTCCACATTTCCTGTCCTATCCTGTTTGCTTCAGCCATCGTTTGCCTACATAAATGATCGAATTTATGGACAAACGTATATATTTGTCCCCTTTCTGAATCAAGCTTGTGTTGTCTAAACTTCTCCGCTTTCCTAAGCTTTATTGTATCTTCAAGCTTCTTTAACCTTGCTTTCATATCATTCATATATTTGCTTCTTGTCTATTTCGGCATACTTCACTATAATTTCCAGCATGCGATTAGATGATTCGCTCTAATTGACATCCCATTCCTTCAATATATTTGGATTCGGGTTCTCATATCTGGGACATGGCCCACCTCTAAGTACCTCTGCAGTGACTTACTCTCCCATCATTTTGAAAGCTCTGATTTTTTTTTTTTTCAAACTTCCTTGCTTTCGTGATTTCACTCTCTTCACTTTGTTAGCATTCACTCGTCTAGATGCTTCTCCGTTTGGTGTCCTCGAAGACGCTCATCTCCACCTCCTCCCTTTCTTTCAATTCAAGAGCTGGCATTCGTGTGTTTTGTTGATGTGAGTAATTTGTTTGCTTATTTGGCTCACGAAGAGCTAATGCTCAGCTTACGCCTTACTCTGTGATCCAGACGCAATATCTGCTGAGTGCTTCAAGCTTGCTTTCGGTTCTGTTCGGATTTCAGGTTTCCTCTGACTCACTGTCCTCCTCCGTTCCCCGTTGGATAGCCTTATACGCTTTCCTTCTTGCTGGGGCACCTCAGCACACTGTTGTCAGTCCACACTTGTGATGACCTGCGTGGCACTCCTAATAGATGGCCAAGATCCCCAAGAGTTGTAATACGTGGGATGAAGAGCTTGCGTCAATATTGCATCCCGATCTAATGACCTGAGAAGGACGTGCCTAGACGTGCAGCTTTTCAGGATTACGGTTCCTGGCCCTTATCAAGGAGGCCCTACATGATGCATTAAATTACACCTACAGCACACTCATGTTCTGGGACGACCACTACGAGCAATAGTGACGCAAGCTCTTCATCCCATGTATTACAACTCTTGGGGATCCAAGGACCGTTACTCCTTACCCATTGTATATTCACCAATACCCTGAAGAAGTTCATTCCTTAATTAACGAAACGCGTTGGCTGGAGCTCATGTTGTCGGATGACATTGAAAATAAAGGATTATTTGACGTAAAGAAACATGTCAACCTGATTTATTGAAAAGACCTTTTGGGAGTGCACCACTCCAATTTTGTTCAGTTCCTATTCTGCTTGGCAGTTGGCACCTAACAACGGCCGGTGCAGTTGTTGCATGTGCACACCGACTCATCACTTTCAGATAACTTATAAGAGGAGTACAGCCAGGAAGTGCGGCTACTGTGGTCCGCCGTTGCTCGCTTCATTCCATACACACTTTAATGTGCAATATATCTATTTGTGATGCCAGTCCTGTCTCAATTTGAGAATTACATGACGTGATTGACGGAGCTTGCACATATAAAGATGCAACATGACGAGGGTGTAAGATAAAACATTATATATATATTTTTCGCAGAAAGAAAGCTCATCCTCATTAGGTGGTCATGCCCCTACTACGCACATATTTCACCTTTTACAGAAGTTATACCTCACATATTACATCACTCATGACATGTTCAGTGACATCATTGATGACATCACTATATATGTATTTATGAATATTGATTGGCTCACGTTTAGTGTGCTTGACAGTGCCCTCCCAGTATCAGTCCCGTGCCTCAGGTTGCCAGTTATTGCAGTAAATAATTTCCTTACTGAATTGAAAGGCAGATACTCAAACAGCAATTTCAAGCCTTTATTCTCCCACTAGTATTTTTATGACAGAAGTCGCTACGCATTTCGGCATTCTTTCATGCATTCCTCACTCCTTATCACATGACTAGTTTCAACCAATGGAAAGTGCTTATATAATCCGTACAACAAATTGACAGAAACTGAAGAGTAGGAGGCTAAATGCAAAAACAGCCTGTTGTGTCTGATTGTATTTATAGTTATTTCATTGTTTCCAGAACAATTTATACAAATGTACTGCCTAAATGGTCAAACTCGATCAAAATGTCACTTCTTGCATTGTTGCCAGCTCTAAAATATTTACCTTTTAAGTGGTTACTTAGTTAATTCAGTCTAATCCTCATGCAAAAGATGCCCCCTGCAAACAGCACAAATCCAGTAATTTTCCTATAAAAAATGTAAAAAGGCAAAGAACACAAAATAAATATTTAGGTACAGTTAGGCCCAGGTGAGCGAAACCTTACCTTAGCATTTTATGTGTTGCATATAGCTATCTAGCAAAGTAACAATAAATACAATTGAAATCGAGTAAAAAAAATAAAAATAAAAAAAAACCTGATCAGACAATGTATCAGATGAAAGGGATGTATAACTTATTGTAAGGGGCGGGAAAACCAAAGATTAAAAAAAAAAATCTGGATAAATAGATTCGAATTGGAACCATGAGGTTCACAGGTAATTGAGGTAAATTATTTCTTTTTAGAACAGTCTGCTTAATTTAAGGACTCGGTCAACCCCTCTTAGTGTTTCAGGTATTTGATTAATTGCAAGCAGTGCTAATAATAAACCTGTGCTATCATTTATAGCTCAGAAGTTTCTGGCCACACGATAAGTGAGAGGAACCTTTCTAATTTCCATTATATTTACTTCCTATACTGATCTTCTCAGAGGCATTCCAGAGCATACATGGTATAATCTGACTACCATGCGATTTATTAGACATTTTTGCACTTGAGTGTTTTGTTTAGTACTGAATGTTTACATTGCACATATACTTTGCATTTTCCACTCCTAAAACACCCACAAGCCCTACTGATCCATTTCATTTGTCGCACCTTCTAAACTGTTGGCGACTGTGATTCAACCTTTCTTTTCCTTAACGTTGTAGCTCTCCTGTAGGTAGCAAAGGGTTTGTTTTGAAGAATATTTCCAATACCCAATTTAGCTCTGATGGGACATCTCCCAGTGAACTACAGGTTGTTGTAAACCCTATTTCTTCTGAAACTTATTTATTTATTGACAATGCTATTCTAAAAATGAGCTCCTCCCGAGTATGTTTGTCTGCTTTTTTTTTTGTTAAATTTTTTAAACCTGTTCTGTACTTACACTATTTCTAAATTGTTACAAATGTAGAGTTTTGGTTAATCAAAGGCCAGATCACCGTTGTACGTTCAACAAGCTCGTAGTAGCTCTGTGATGATAAGAAGATAGTGGGGAATGTAGAATGTTGGGAAGCTTATGACATCAGATGGGATTGATAATGAGCGGGGTGGCACAGTAGCTGGAGGGCGGTAAGAGCTTGATGGGGGATGTCTTATGGACCTAAATAGTGTCCTGGTTATCCTTACAAGCTCCTCATGATGGATGCTCACTTCAAAATTCTCTGGGTAAAGCTGGAGACCTGAAGAACACTATGTCCGCAGTTTGTTTTCTAAACAGTGCAATTTGTAAACCCATTAGGTCACAGTTCATTCCAAATCAAGAAGTTTGCTTCTTACCTAGAGCGCTTTTGAATTGCACATTCAGTATATTGTCATTCATGGTTCTAACAAATATTTTGACATCCGGTTCCCTACCGTTCAAAACTGGGAACACATTGTTGCGATAATGTAATGTGTGTTTAATATATTTTTCGAAAGAGCGAGACCAGAACACCTGCTTCTCCCACAAGTTCATTAAAAGATTGATGTAGCTAGAGGTGAAGGAATTGCCCCTCACCATCCTGCATAGTGGTCTCTATATTTTATTCCAGAGCACAGAAATGTTTTACGTAAGGCAAAACCTAATCCTGTATTACAGCATCTTTGTATGTTGGTATGGCCCTAAAGGTCCAGCTCCTAGAAAATGTTTACATGCTCTGAGACCATCACCGTGATAAATATGTGTATATAATATACTAACAAAGCTTGAATTTTTTAATTCTCATTAAGTAAAAAAAAAAACAATACAGCATGTTAGGCAGCATTGTAACATGTGGATTTCGGCATACAGTACAGGTAAAACAAGTACAGTGTAGTTTCTCTCCCTCCCTAGGGCATAGCAATTTAGCCCCACAGATCTGAAGTCTGCGTTCAGTCCAACATGCCTGACCATTTGCCCCAGACTTTTCGTTGTTTGGCGGGGCAGCCCCTGGCCTCAAACAACTGAAGCTCCTGCGCGGCGCACCAATCCACTTCCTGACGCCATTTAGCCAAAGTGGGCGGGGTAGGGTTCTTCCATGCTGCTGCTGTCATGTCACGCTTGGCTACCACTAACACCGCCCCTGGAATGTCTTGTCCGCCCTGGACCCATCCAACCCGTCAGTGATGCCCAGAAAGATGTTTAGGGGGTTGTGTGGCAGCTCCCATCCCAATACCTCCGTAAGTTCCTCTTCAAAGGCGTTCCAGTATGGGGCAATTTGTGGGCAGGTCCACACTATATGAAAGAAATCTGCAGGATCCGAGTCACACCAAGGACAAGCCGGGGTGGGGATCAGCCCCGCTTTGTGGAGGTGACTGGGGGAGAGGTAGAAGGCATGCAGGTTGTAGAGCTGGACCTGGCGAAGCTTGACCGCAGCAGAAACAATTTGAGGTGCCATCATTGCATCTCTCCAATCCTCGTCCTCCAATTGACCCAGCCATGTCTCCCATCTAAGTCTCAAGCGGTCAAGAGATACAGGACCATTATTAGTTAGAGAGCGGTAGGTTCGAGGCATGTGGGCTGCTGAATTCATATCTGTGCATAGATCGCCGCCTAGTGTTGGGTCCGGATGTTTGCACGTTGTTGTCCTGGAAGAGTCTTCGAAGTATCACGAGATAGGTGACTCCCCCCCTGGACCACAGTGCGCATGGGCATCCTCTCCATCCTTAGATTGTTTTTTTCCGCCATTGGGTTCGGATGTGCTTATCTTAGCTCAAGATAGGAAAATTTAATTTAAGGCCAAAAGGCCTTTAGTTTTCGTCGGTACTGTTCCCGTTCGGTATCGACTACTTTCTTTACTAGTTTAGAACCTTCTTCCAGCCTTTCGGATCCGTTTGGTCCGAACATCGAACTTACATCGACGATGGAATCGAGGACTCCATTCAAACGGTGTCCTTTATGCCACGCAAAATACCCTCACATCGACGTCCACCCGGTATGCAACAAATGTCTCTCACCGGATCACGATGAGTCGAAATGTATGGCCTGTGCCCGATTCCGATCGAAGTAGACTCTCCGGAATCGACGGGCGGCGAGATTAGAAGCGCAGCAATCGGCGCCTGCCCCGGCCAACATCTTCAGCACCGAGGACGAAGACGCAGAGAACGTGGAAGAAGTAAACTCCAGCCCCGCTTCCGAACACGATTCCCGATCGGAAGACGACGAAGAAGTGCTTTTTCAAAGGGAAGAAGTCATCGACGAGGTAGGAGACTACGATGAGGCCTTTGGGGCCGAAGAAGATAGCTCTAGCGAGGAGCCAGGCCCACCCGTCGATACGGAGGCCGACAAAGTGCGTCATTCTAAGGCTCAGGTCGAGGGATCGCCTCCGGGCCTTACCCGAGATCACTCTCAAAGTTCTTCGGGCCCGGCCTCGAACATCCCGCACGAGCCATTATTGACAAAGACGACTGGATTCCCTTCAACAAAACCGAAACCAATCGTCGCACCAGTTCCACCGAAACCGAAAGTGAAACTGGCTGTAATCGGCTCCAAGGCCTCGAAGCCCTCCACTCCTTCGACGCCAGCAAAGGCCGTCGGCCCCGAACGAAGTAAAAGGGACTTCAGCGCCGAACTCACTGCAGCGGATATCGGTACCGACCCGAAGAAAAAGGCCCTCGGTCCCCCCAAAGCGCCTCGGGCTCCGAAGCCGCCGGCCCCGGCCACCAAAGTCAAAATGGCCGCTCCATCTGCGTCCACGTCGAAGACAGCGGCACACGCCAAGTCGTCGACTCCATCGACCGGCGATACCTGTCTTCGGATCGATGACCCCATGGCTACAAAGCAGTCGACGCCTACCTCCACGGTGCCGACCGGCTCCAAAGAGCCTTCTGCGTTCTCAGTGCAACAAGTCGCGGCCTCGTTGCAACGCATCAGGGAACGGGCAGCCCTCCGATCCACGTCGGGCCCCGACACGCACAAGGTCCCGAAAGCACCCTCGGCGCCAACCAACATCACTTTTGGCTTGCCGCCGTCCACGGCGCCGAAGATGTTCGAGATCCGAACACGTGTCCACCAGATACAGTCCCCATCTACTGGACACACAGACTCTGAGCCTTCACAGCCACAATTCATCGACGCCGACACTGGTAAACTGATGCTCCGCAAGCGGAAGATCACACCAGAGAGAGGACTGGACTCCTACAGAATACCTCTCAAGCACAAATTGCCAGCAGGGTCGGAACCAGTTCTGTATGAACGCTTACAAACCTGCTATCAGGATCCCCAGTCCTTTTCTCCTACGCCTTCGGAGACGGACGCAGTAGAGGACTACATGGGAGATAATACCACCTACCCTGGGGATGTCGATCCTGATGAGCATCTGCAGGACCCAGATCAGGCATGGGATGACCCTACAGACCAGGGTACCGCGCCAGATACCCAGGACACGCAGCTTTACAGCGCCAAGACATCTCCCACAGAGGACACTGCTGCCTTCAATGCCCTCATAGAACGGGCTGCCGCCAATCATGGAGTAGAACTCCATTCTGACACTGTTGAAGAAGACTTCTTAGTGGACACTTTCGCCTCTTCCGAAAGAACTGTCAAAACTCTGCCCATGTTAAAAGGAGTTCTCAAACCTGCAAAGGACATTTTCAAAGAAACAACTAGGGCACGGGTGCTAAACCCCAGGATTGAAAAAAAATACAAGCCTGCACCCGGAGACCCTATGTACATTAGAGGTCAGTTACCTCTGGACTCCATGGTGGTTGCTAACGCTCGCAAACGAGCCCATTCGCAGACAACATGTGATGCTCCTCCCCCAGACAAGGAGTCCAAAGTGCTGGAGACATCGGGCAAGAGAATTGCAGCGCAAGCCGCAAACATCTGGCGCATTGCCAACACACAGCCACTCCTGGCCCGTTATGATCATTCACACTACGACACGCTAGAATCACTACTCCAGCATTTGCCAGATTAATACAAAGAGGCAGCGGAGCTTCTCATCAGAGAGGGACAACTCCTTACCAAAGCATCCATCAAGTGCGCCCTCGATGCTGCCGACACAGCAGCAAGGGCAATCAACACCAGCGTCATGTTACGACGACACGCATGGTTGAGAATCTCAGGATTCAAGCCGGAGATTCAAAACAACATCCTAAATCAGCCAGTCAACCCCGACTACTTATTCGGCCCTGAGGTTGACACTACCCTCGAAAAAATTAAAAAAGACACTGACACTGCGAAATCAATGGGGGCTCTGCAGACGCAGCAATTTCGTAGTGGCTCCTTTCGTCGCCCCGGACATAAAGGAGCAGCTAGAGGCCAGGGGTCACAGCAGCAATACACTAAAGGGGGCACACAGAGTACCTACGATAAAACCAACAGAGGTGCATATCGTGGCTCCAGCACTAAGGACAGAGGACGTGGTTACGGCAACACCAGGTCCTCCCCCAAAAACAAACAGTGACGCCCTCTCCCTTCCCCCCGACCACATAACACCTGTCGGGGGAAGACTCCAGCGGTTCCTGTCCACGTGGAAAGCCATCACCACAGACAGGTGGGTCAGGGACATTATCCAGCACGGTTACTGTCTCGAATTAACCTCCACTCCACCCAGCATACCGCCAAAGCACCGTCCTATGTCCGTAGAGCACTTAGCATTATTGCAGCAGGAAGTGCTAAGTATGCTGCAAAAAGGTGCAATAGAGGTCGTGCCCGTCAACCAGCAGGGGACAGGGGTGTACTCTCTGTACTTCTTAATCCCAAAAAAGTACGGGTCACTCAGACCTATACTAGACCTGAGACCCCTCAACCACTACATTCTCTCAGAGCATTTCCATATGCTAACCCTACAGCAGGTTCTCCCGCTGCTCAGTCAGGGAGACTTCCTAGCCACACTAGACCTCAAAGATGCGTACTTCCACATACCCATACACCCATCACACAGGAAATATCTCAGGTTCACTATTCAGGCACAGCACTATCAATTCAAAGTTCTCCCCTTCGGAGTGACAACAGCACCCAGGGTTTTCACCAAGGGCCTAGCTACGGTGGCTGCACATCTTCGGAGACCACACATTCACGTCTACCCTTACCTGGACGACTGGCTTGTTCAGGCAAAGTCAGCCCAGCAATGTGCCAGCCACATGTCCCTCACCATTCACCTTCTTCACAGTCTGGGATTCTCACTAAATTACCCAAAATCACATCTCCAACCCGCACACGTACGACAGTACCTGGGCGCGACCTTAAACACTCTGGCAGCCACAGCTCAGCCAAATTTAGTGAGGATCAACAGCATGCAACTGCTGATCTCAAAGTTCAAACCTCAACACTCCCTTCCTGCGCGAGTGTTTATGCAGTTGATGGGCATGATGGCCTCCTGCATTTTCATAGTCCCGCACGCGAGACTACATATGCGCCCGCTTCAGGAGTGCTTGGCACGTCAATGGAATCAGGCTCACGGGCAATTAAAAGACCTAGTGTTGGTGAGCGGTCGGGCATACAACTCTCTGCATTGGTGGAATCCACAAAACCTTTGCAAAGGCCGACTGTTCCATGAGCCTGTTCCACAAATAATACTGACAGCGGACGCCTCTCTCCAGGGATGGGGAGCTCATGTACTCAATTATACAGTGCAGGGACTATGGACGACACAGCAAAAGAAGATGCACATCAACCTTCTGGAACTGATGGCAATCTTCCTGGTAATGAAGGCATTCAAAGTACACTTGTGCGACAAAGTCGTGTTGATCCGGACGGACAACATGACCGCCATGTACTACATACAGAAGCAGGGAGGAACACACTCTCCACAGTTGTCTCATCTGGCTCAGAGCATGTGGAAGTGGGCCATTCAGAGGAACATATTCCTCATGGCGGAACACCTCCCCGGCAAGGACAACCAGATGGCGGATCTGCTCAGCAGACACAGCCACCAGATGCACGAGTGGGAGCTACATCCGTCAGTACTCCACCCGTACTTCCAACAAAGGGGTCATTCAGAGATAGACCTATTCGCCACAAACAAACGCAAAATGCCAAAGCTTTGCCGCCAGGTTCCCACATCCGCAGTCACAGGGCAATGCGATATGGATGAACTGGTCCGGCAGATTTGCGTACGCTTTTCCCCCAGCGCCATTAATACCGCTAGTGGCACGCAAACTGCGACAACACTCACTGACACTCATCCTAGTTGCTCCCACATGGGCACGCCAACCATGGTACACCACCTTTCTAGAACTTTCCGTGGTGCCGCATCAAAGGCTGCGGATCAAACCTGCACTTTTAACGCAGAACCATGGCGAGATTCAGCACCCAGATCCGCAACAGCTGAACCTGGCAATCTGGCTCCTGAAGTCTTAGAGTTTGGCTACCTAAACCTGCCACCTGACTTTATGGAGATCATCAAAGAGGCCAGGAGACCCACTACCAGATCTTGCTATGCGGCTAAATGGAAGAGGTTTGTCATTTACTGCAACAACAATGACATTAACCCGCTGGACGCATCCATTCAAAACATCATCTGTTACCTCTTACACTTATACGATGCAATCTGGCATACAACTCCATACGTATCCATTTAACCGCGATAGCAGCCTATCTCCAAAACAGGCAGCACCTCTCTTTATTCAGAGTGCCTGCCATCAAAGCCTTCTTGGAGGGACTTAAACGAGTCATTCCCCCAAGACACCCACCAGCACCGGTGTGGATCCTCAACTTGGTCCTCACCAGACTAATGGGTCCACCCTTCGAACCTCTCCACTCATGTGAGATTGAATTCCTCACCTGGAAAGTAGCTTTCCTAGTGGCAATCACTTCGTTAAGAAGAGTTAGTGAACTCCAGGCACTAACCATTCAAGAGCCATTCATACAGGTTCACGCAAACAGGGTCGTACTACGTACCAACCCCAAATTCATGCCTAAAGTAATATCGCAGTTCCACATGAATCAAACTATTGAACTGCCTGTTTTCTTTCAAAATCCACAAAATGTCGCTGAGAGAATGCTCCATACACTAGATGTAAAAAGGGCCCTCATGTACTATATAGACAGAACTAAGGACTTTAGGAAAACAAAACAACTTTTCGTTGCCTTTTCTCCACAACACAAGGGCAACGCCATTTCCAAAGCAGGAATAGCCAGATGGATCGTTAAATGTATTCAAATCTGCTATCTCAAGGCTAAACGCACATTAACGGTTCCCCCACGAGCCCACTCCACACGAAAGTTAGGGGCGTCCATGGCTTTCCTGGGTAACATTCCTTTACAGGAAATATGTAGAGCAGCCACATGGTCCACTGTACATACATTTACCAAACACTACTGTGTAGATGTACACTCAAAACAGCAGGCAGCTGTAGGACAGGCTGTTCTCAAAACTCTTTTTCAGACTGCTGCAGCTGGCACTGGTAGCCGCCGCTAACAGGAGGTACTGCTATGTATTCTATGCACAGATATGAATTCAGCAGCCCACATGCCTCGAACTGAATATGCTACTTACCAGTATGCATCTGTTCTTGGCATGTAGGGCTGCTGACATTCATATCACCCACCCTCCTCCCCGGCGCCTGTAGCAGCTGCAGCTCTCAGAATTACTGTATAGCATGGTCATCACTTACTGTATCTACTCCATCACTGCCACAATGGCGAAAAACAATCTAAGGATGGAGAGGATGCCCATGCGCACTGTGGTCCAGGGGAGGAGTCACCTATCTCGTGATACTTCGAAGACTCTTCCAGGACAACAACGTGCAAACATCCGGACCCAACACTAGGCGGCGATCTATGCACAGATATGAATGTCAGCAGCCCTACATGCCAAGAACAGATGCATACTGGTAAGTAGCATATTCAATACGGGAGACCCCACCTCTTTCATGGTTGCTCATCATGACCTGGGCCTCAAGGGGGCTGTGCTCTAGTAGTGAAGTGCCAGACCTGATATGTGCATCTAAGGCGTGACAGACTTGCAAATATCTGTAGAACGGGGAAGGATCAAGTGTATACCCGGATTGCTAGTCGGCAAAGGAGCGAATGAGGTCGCCAGTCCATAAGTCCCCAAGTTGTAAATTACCGATGAAGTCCCAACTCCTGAAGTAAGTGTACCACCTCTCGCAGCCCTGTACCCTGCCAAAGCGGCGTTTGCTGAGCTAGTTTATTCTGCCAGTGAGTGTGTTGCAAGGAAGTGTGCCAGGCCAAGAAGACAGCACAGGTCACCATGGGGAGGTCCCTGGAGATAGGGGATCTGTATAGCATGCCTTGGACGCGGGAGAGGCCCAAATCGTTGAGTTCAATTCTATAGGCCGGGTCAGACCAACCCCCATTGAACCAATCGTGGACCACCAAGAGACGGGTCGCCAGGTAATACAGGTAAACGTTTGTGTGTCCCATACCTCCATCAGAGGGAGGAATTTGGCATTGGTGGAGGGTCATACGGGGACGTCGACCACTCCATCTATGCCTTGAAACCAGGTGCGGGTAATGTGATGTTCTGGAGAATGTAAAGAAACCGGGGAAAAATCATCATTTTAAATAGGGCTATGCGCCCCAGTGGGTTGAGAGGTAGTTTTCCCCATTTCAGCAGGTCCTGTTTGGTTTTGGAGACTTAGAGGGGTTACGTTGAGTGCCCAGGCCAGGTCTGGCAGCAGGGCAACCCATATTCCTAGGTATTTGAAGGATTGCCGTCGGATAGGAATAGTGGCTTGCCAATCAAAGCAGTCTCTGGATATGTGTAGGGGGACCAATGTTGATTTGGTTGAATTCAGCCGCAGACCAGAGATCTGCTCGAAGCTGTGTAAGATTTGCAGACAGCGAGGGCCAGATTGGACTGGGTCAGTAAGAAACAACAATGTCGTCCGCGTAAAGCGAGATTTTGTCCTCATGAGATCCCCCCCCCCCCCCACCGCCAGCCCCGCATCTGAGTGTCGGAGTGAACCAAGTTGGCCAGGGGCTCCATGGCCAGGGCGAAGAGGAGGGGTGAGACGGGACACCATTGTCGTGTCCCTCTACCTATCTAAAAAATATCAGAGAGTACCCCATTGACTTGCACCCGTGCGGTTGGTTTAGAGTATAGGACCTGCACCATACGGCGAAACTTGGGGCCCAGGCCCAAACCCTTAGGACATCTCCCAGGTAGCCCCAGTCAACCGAATCAAAGACTTTCTCGAAGTCGACTAGGAGAAGCGCCAGGTAGGGGGTGAGTACGTGCCGGTTGGCCAAAGCCACATCGAGACGCCGAAGACAGTGCCGGGTGCCCCTCGCCGGAATGAACCCGCACTGGTCTGGGTGAACCCGTCTGTCGAGGTAGGGTTTGAGTAGTTGAGCAAGGACCGTGGCAAAAATGTTAACCTCCTTGTTAATCAAGGAGATGGGACTGTAATCCGCACATATTAGGGAGGGAGGTTGTGTTTTGGGAACGAGAACTATGGTCGCTGTGTCGGTCTCAGGAGGGAAGGAGCCTTTTTCGATAGCCTCCTCATACAGTGCAGCCAAGTGAGGGGTGAGAATGTGTCTGTAGGCGGAATAGTATTCCTGCGGGTAGCCATCCGGGCCCAGGGTCTTGCCAGCCGCGACCAGCAAAATGGTTCCCTGTATGTCCTCGTAGGAGATCGGACCCTCCAGGCCATCGGACTCGCTTGCAGCTAGTGCAGGAGGGCAGAGGTCCTCTCGGTCGATCAGTTCCGCCCGTAAGGATTCAGGGTTTCGGGTGGAGTAAAGTTCAGAGTAGTAGTCCGCGAAGGTTTGGGCTATAGCCCGAGGAGAGCAGTGAGTATGTCCCGTCGATTCACGGATCTCCGGGATTATCCGGATTGCCAGGGGGTAACACTTAACCTGTGCAGTAGCTTCCCGTTCTTATCGCCCCACCCGTAGACACGGGCTACAGACGACCTCCAAAGGAGCTTCGCTGAATCCAGCGAGATCAGCTTGATCTCATCTCTCACCAGCTCCAGTTGGGCTGCTTGGGTTTCCAGGAGCGTGAGTCTGCTGTCCCTGGCCACCCGTTGGGGCCTCGAGGTGACTCTTGGCTTGTCCACGGACCGTGGCTTTGCCCGCTTCCCATAAGGTACCCGGAGAGGGGACAGAGTCCTGGTTTGTAAGAAAGTACCCTTCAACATCGGCTTTGAGGGCCTCTTTGAATTTGTGGTCGTGGAGGAACCATGCGTTCATTCGCCACATCAGACGAAGAGCAGTGGATGGGCTCCCCATGGTCTTGAATTCTCATTCTTAGGAAGCAATATTCATCTTTTTCCAGAATCTGTTCCTGATGCCATGTCAATAACATTTCAGGCTAAACCCTTTGAAATCTACTGTGCTCACTTTCTTAATATTGTATCATTTAGATGTTCATAAACTTATCTGGTGTACATTGTTTTCCTCAGATTCTATCCTTTTCGGGCCAAATCACTATATTTGAGACCTGCTTCCATGATGGTATTACCTCCCATTAGGCCCTAGCAAATAATTTCTCCTACTGAATTCATAATCTTTTGAGATCATTAGTCATCGCCTCCTAAATACATGAAGGTAGTCATGTGGTATTTATGATGTACGTTTGGATGGTGATTTAAAACCACTGCCACTAACAAGATCAGTAACAATGCCCATTTTTCTTCGTAGAGTTCTCTCATCTAAAATATTGAATTAGTTTGACTCTCCATCCTTGGATAACGAATCCAGACATGTGTCTCCGATACCTCCAGTACTGGTGCTGTTGATACCCGTACTAGATTTTTTCTTTTTTTTGGAGATCCAAAAATCTTTTTCCAATTGCAATTTCTAAATGAATTTTATAAACCTACTCTCAATTAAGTGGTATTAAAAGTGCTTTCCAGGCAAAAAGAAATATCCAAATCTAAATCCTAACTTTCTGGCATCATCATAATTCTATCTGATACATTTTTTACTGTATTGGTATCGGTGTTAGCTGCTCATTTTTGGCCCTGCTGGATACATTTGTATGCCCTGTAGATATTTGTCTGTCCCATTGCTTTTTTTGTCCTCCTTTGGCAGCATCTCTTTTCCTGTTTCTCCATCTGTTGGATGTCCGCTTCTTGCCCAGTGTGTGTCTAAATATGTCACATGTGAGTGTCACAACTCCTGAAGCGCATTGCAGTCTGGTTACTGTCTAGATCAGAACATAGATCCAAGCTTAAGTCTTAACCGTTAAGAACGTTAATGTTCTAAGAAAATGAAACCGCTTCCATTTAAGTTTCCGTCCCTCTTGAATTATCTTCCTTTCCTTTCTATTCTCCAACTTCATGTTTCAGTTTCTCAAACTTTGTGCATGGACTCCATAATAGTTGTAATCTTTTCCTGTGTCTTCCATTTATCAACTTCTTTTGTCAAAAGTCTAATTTCTTCTCAAATTGAAATGAGGTCAGTCTTTCATTTTCACAGAGATTTATAGCATCTGTAAATGAATGTAAATGATGGCAATGTAATTATTTCCACGGTTTAATACAATTGGCATGAGACCAATGCGAGTTACCACATCATAGATTGTATATTACTGTGACTTTATATAGAGAAACAACTTTGCTGATAACCATGCGTCCTTTCACTATGATCACTGTGCAACTTTACCAGCTGACTTACTTTTAGGCAATTAGCTGTTTTAAAATACACATACACATGAATAACTTCATGTTTTAACCCAATTATGTAAATGTGCAGAGTGTAATTTGTAATATATGTTAGATGGGGTGTTCAACCAAAATGTGTGCTATTTTCATTCAACATATTTACAAGCTGATGAATGATCATAGCCTTTCTAATCATTCCAAAAGTCTCTCAGAAATTACTTTAAAACGATTTGATGGTTTATTTCTATATTAAACTCCAAAAATAGGGTGTCACCTTTCACTAAACAATAATGGTCTAGTGTATCCTGTTAATATAACGCATACATTTTCCCTTGGGCATTTAGATTAATTACCATGCTGTTCTGCAACAGTCAATAACGGGGCCACTCATCCAAATAGGAACAACAAATATTATAAACAACAATTTGTGGGAGCGAAACAAACAAATTGTAAAACAATATGTAATGCATCAGAGTCGAAGATTTTTGTCATTTGTTTACAAAATTGTTATTCTACAGTTCAAAAGGCCAAACCAATACACAGAAAACCCCACCCGTCAACTATTATATGCAAGAAAAACAATCAATATATGCACAGTAACACAAAAAAGTCAACATGTTAAACCGGGGAAGATAGATAATCAAGTGGGTGAAGGGAGTACACCCCAGGTCTGCTATTTCTAATTCTTTCTGATGGTTGCCCTTTTGGGTTGGTTATTCCATTTGCTGAATCCAGTTAATCCGACGATACAATATGTCACAGTTTTGTCCCCACTAGAATACTTATATGTTTAAAAAAGATTGTGATCCTTGTAGGATGAGTGGTCACATTATTGATTGTTGAAGCACAGCACAATAATTATGGAGAGAGGATGTAGCCTACCGGCTAGAGCGGTGTACCTCGAAGCTGGGGAACCAGGATTGAGTCTTGGAAAAGACGCTCAACATCCTGTGATTCTAGGCAAATCACTTAATCTCCCCGTGCCTAACAAAAATGAATGTGTCCACCTGTAACGAAACTGGTGCTTATGTAAAGCGCTCTCATACCCAATGTCCCTGGTCTAGTTTGCGCTATATAAAACAAACAAAAAAAAAAAAAAATTATAAATGCCGAAAGGATAATTTTATGTGTTTTTAGTGATAAATTAGTTAATAAACAATAGCAAATAAATGCTCAAAGGACTGGTTAAAAGAAAAATATTGCGCCAGTTGCAATGTTATACTGTGGTGCAGAGCTAAATAATAAGAATACATCTAATCAAGTTTAATATTCAACCACTTATGTTGGTTTTTTTTCAACTTTTGTGCTGTCTTGGGTGGATAGGTAGTACAAGCTACAAACTAAATGGTTTACAGAGCCCATACAAAGAACTTGAAAGAATTGTTGATATGTCTGCACCTTATTTAGCTGTACATCACTTGCTTTGCACATTCATGCCAGCCAGTGTTGGGCTCGGAATGTTACAAGTTTTTTTTCTTCAGAGACGGCGTTTCAGTTTAGAAGTAGTGTGTGATACTTGCCCATGAAACTGCTAGTGACTGCTCCATTCCACTGTGCACCGTACTCCACATTTCTACACCAGAGGATCAGAGCATTGTTGGCAAAAATGATCAACCGCATCTCACTACCATCGTGCACTTTGGGATGGAAAGGTCGGACAAGCCTGGGCCCTAGGTATACGAGAGTGACTCATTTGGTGAAAAGGGTATAGAGAAATCACTTTTTAAATTCTGCTCTTCTTGCAATAATAAATTCCCTGGTTAGATTAGCTTCAATAGAATCGTTTTCTTTGTTTATTAATAGACCACAACAAAAGCACGTTTGGCTTCTAGGGCATTTTGATGAAAGAAAACCATTCAGCACCAACGCGATCGGAGGTGGGGCATTACTCTGTGATAACGTGCTAAGACTAGCAAGTCAATGTCCTCAGTGGTTGCATAGTAAATTAAAGGAGTCCACTCGGACGATGAAAGGTGAGACCCATCCGGTTACCCGGAAGTCAGCAGCAGATGCAGGTGCTCATTACTCTGATTCTGGAGATGAATCACTAGAGCCCTATAAGAAACCTGTGTCCAGGATAAGGACCACATCTCTGGTTTCAACCTCTGACACAGGAAGGTGAGCGCACCTCCACAGCTTATTGCAGACACAGCTCCTCAGTTCACCAAGGACCCTCCTTTCAGGGTTCACCCTGGAGCAAAGCCTGCACTTCATACAAAGGAACACTCCCAGAGAGCACCATGCTTTGACCTTCCAAGCGGTTGCCAAGCTACCTTCAGCACCAAAACATTATTTGAAGTTAAGCGCACACTAATCACCCATCACACCACCTCCTCTCCTGGAAGAGGTTGAACAGCCTAATGTTAGGCAGAGCACGATATATATTGCCTCAGTCAGTGTTCATAATCTTGTGTGGCCCTTCCACGGTCCCTTAATGTTCCACACAAATAAGAACATTCACATTTGAAGAGGCTATTTCAGAAGAACTAAGGGCTTACCATGAATCCAATAGTCATGCCTCCGCCACCAATATGTCCCCCGCCCCCCACATGATCTACTTTCAGACTTTGTCCAAAACCCTTCATCTGATCCATTCCCACCATATCCTTTAAAAGCTTCGCCACCAGATTACACCTTTGCATATCACTCTGTCAAAGGTAAATCAGCAGCACTATATGCAAAGAACAGATGTGTCTTCTGAATTTAAACTTTTTCCAAAACCTCTTTCCAATTCGCAAAACAGTGCTAAAGTGCTAATATGATCATTTTAATGACGCTTTTAAGACCAGTGCGATCACCCTCTGGTCAGAGAAGAAATCTAAAATACCACTACAGGACCCTCTCCTTATTCATGGGCATGTCCCACTAGACTTCCATGTAATGCACTTTAGTAACAGGAAAACAAATTACTTTATGTGCTGCTGCACTAGGGTGTATTGCCAACAGCATGGTGTTTATTACCATGTGCAACAGGGGTCAGTGGGACAAAATAATTAAACACCTCCATGACACCCACCAGAAGAGGGTTGCACAAATTGTCAGGACCAGCTTATTTCTTACGCAAACGTTTGTTGTGCATTAGATGCTGCCTCACTGTAAACCATCACCGGTATCCTGCTTATGGCCAGATAGGCCATTTATTCAACCAGCCATTTCCCCTGTGGACTGGGGCCTTGGATGCTGGTTTTGAAAGCCTGGGGACACTACTGGTGCTACTTTCACTTTCTTCAGCTTCCTGAGGTTTATTGTAGTAGGCACAGGGAGGCTTTGAGAAAAAGAAAGAGAGGGCGGGGAAGGTAGATAAATTAATTCAGGGAGGGAGAAGATAGACAAAGAGAGAATAAATTAATTGAAAGAGAGAGATTGCATTAGAAGACAAATGTAGCGAGGCTGGTTTGAGCATTTTTGCCTGGGCTGCTTTTGTTTTCCCAGTCCGGCCCAAATCCTGCTCTGCCTTCATGATCAGCTGATGGTCTCTAGTTTTCAGCCAGAACTACAGGGGCATCTCATTGGTTTGCCCCTTGACTGTAATCCTCTCTCGAACGAAGGATACCGACAATACAAAAGCTGTGGTTGTACTTCAGCACGAGCAGGATCAAAATTGGGTTTTGAAAGCCATAAGCACATGTGAGATAAAAGTGCTGTATTGCGGATTGGAAGAAGCACCTATTGCCACCCCCCTACTCCTGGGAAAAAAAGCCGTCATCCACAGCAGTGGTCTTCAAAAGATCATTAGCAATTCAAACAGGAGCAATGCAACAAAGCAGTTTCTGTGAGAAGTAACTCTACCAGGCCAAAGGTACCCAGGGCATAGACACCTCTGCCTCCAAACAGTGACGAACCATTTATTCCTCCAACCATTTAACACATCTCGGCATTTCTGATAGTCTGCTTGCCAATGGCTGAATAATACCTCACATTAGTAGGCCCTTTCCATCTTCACTCAAGGATAGTTCCTCAGGTTCCGCATCACCCTACCCAGTATACTATCAGGCCCATACAATACGACTCCCCAGCATTAATAGCATTGTTGTGCTAAAGTGAGGCATAACGTACCCATAGTGCCCTAGACACATTCTCCTTGTGAAGGGGAAGTCACTATGGCCTTTCTAGACTATATCCCTTTACCAGATATCTGCAGAGCTGCAACTTGGTGTACTATCCATCCTTTTTTTCTAAACATTGATGGAAATTCATGTTTACCAAGAAAAATAAATTGGACAAAAAATTTTAAAAAGCTATTTGTATGTGCTTGCAAACCCTGCGTTTTAGGGTTAGAGAGACTGCCTTTAGTATATGCAAAGCATAGGATATACAGATATATATGCTGAAAATGGAAAAAAGTTACTTACGTATAACAATCCATTTAAAGCTTGCAGTGCTGTAGAATCACATGCACCCTACCCACCTCCGCAGATGCTAGATAACATTATGTGATGCGTGCAATACTATTTCAGTTTTGCTTTACTCCAGTTCACAGGCATTATAAATCTACGTTCTTTCATAAGAGAAGAACACAATCCGAGGTGGAATTTGTGTACTGGTGCATTGTGAGCTTCAAGGGAAGGTATCATCATGAGTGAACCTGAAACTACTTATTTGAAGAAAAACATCTTGTGATGTTCCTAGCCCAATACTAGATGTCAGGAGTGTATAAAGTATGTGAATATACAGCACTATGAGCTGCGATCAGATTGTTATAGGCAAGTAACTTTTTCGTCATGTTAAGGTGGAACATTTTTCCAATAAATATTTCGGAAACAGCTATGGCATTTGACATTTTTCGACTTTTTGTGGACCAGACCAAAGACTCCCATTGATTCCGTTAAAGTAATGAACTGCATCCAACTTTTAAAGCTTTTAAAGTATTTAAATGTATGCGTACAAGAAGCCATTTCATGGTGGGTTTAATTTATTTTCCAGTCTATATATACCTTGATAAAATATTTTCAACAGCATTACCCATATAAACAGATTTTAATACCTTCAGCTATTACACTCCTCGAAAATGGACTACCCCTCTGCATCAAAGAAATACTACATTTATTGCAGATTTCACATTTATCGCAAATTCACCACAGCGCGTTACACAATTGGCTCATAAAATTGTTTCAGTACGAGTATAAGTTAATGTTTTTATTTCAGTCCTCTCATGGTCATCGCTCTATCCATCTAGCTTTCCTTATACCAAAGTTGTGGCTAGGGATTGGTGAATGTCCCTGAAATTGGTTCACCAATATTTCCAGGTCTACTAGGAAGGTTCAGGCTGACCAACGAATGTCTGTAAGACCATTTGAGCTTTCAAAACCCCATATATTTTTGCATGAGGATTTTTGAATCCATGAATGTTGGCTTCTTTTCTGTATTATGTTTGAGCTCCCCAGGTTACTGACAGTTTTTTTAAAAAAAATGTAAATCTCAGTGAGAAGATGGCAGCCTATCTCCAGGCCCCCAGCCTAATGTTGCATATTATTTTAAAACAAATAACCACCACAAACCGAGTAGGATCACCTTATGCTAGGCCTGTACCGAATAGATGGCTGACTGTTGCATTTTAATGTCAACACATACTTTTGTATTAAGCACAATTTGCCATTACCATGGCATTGCAATGCCTTTCGGTCATCCTCAGATTTACATTTTGCAAAGGTGTGTAGTCAGTCAATTAGCATGCCAGTCTTAATGTTAGGTATTTTAGGTGGGCAAGAGATATGTTACAAATTGCTTGCATGTTCCTCGTTTGGGTTGCTCATTGTGCAGCAAATGTTTGTGTTAGTAGAAGGTGGTATTGGGGTGTGTGTTCAGAGTTCTGCCTTAATATGTGGTGATAAATCCAAACCTGGGCACACGTAAAAGGGTATTTGTACCCAAGGTGTAGTTCAATTAAGGCAAATAACATAAGGGCTATCAATGTTCATCTAAGGTTCATAGGTTCTTTGTCTTTCTTAGCTCATAAATGAGCAAAAGAAAAACCAGTCAACACGTGTTTCGTCACTTATGTCAATTAGTCCTGCGACTTCCTCAGGGCTGGGAAGGATACAAAAGGAGTAATATAAACACAAAGTAGATTGAATAGATTATATTGGGGAATAAAATACTATTCGTTATGATGGTGACTACATAACTTAAAAGTGGAAACCCTAGATGTATCAACATTTCGCTTGCATAAAAAGTGTTACATCTGTTATGATAGTGACATAACACCTTAGAAGTGGAAACCCTAAACGTCCTAAATAAACCATATATGACCACAAGGCAATGCAAGTGACATGGTGAACACAGTGTCTGCCGTATATACAAAAATAGTGACTGATGTGGTTATCAAATGTCCTAGACAAAACAGTCTAGCTACCAAAAGAATTAAAATAAAGTAGTATAAAGACCTATTTGAGACAAAAGGTGGGGCCTGAAACTGGAGGGGGAAAGACACAGAAAAAAGTATAGTAAGAAGGAGTATTATGGATCAAATTAGGGTTCTGTTAGTCGAATAAGCGTGCGGATGCTACCTGAAGATGAAGGTACACCTTGTGTAAATCTGTAGAGAAAATGGATATAGTAGATACCATAAGGCGGCTACAAAAAACCCTACATTGGGACAGGCAGTTACAAATATGTAATGTCAAACTAAAGAAGAGCGCTTACCGCTCCGCCGGTGATAATTCCAACCCGGCTGGGTAAGGTTAACTTCACTTGATGTCGAAAATTCCATAATGGTCAATAGTGCTGAACGCTGCAAAATGTGGCATTACAGCATACTAGAAATTCGAAGTGATTGGGGCCAAATCTTACCACAGTAATGGTGGTCCAAATTCAAAAGGTGCCGTGAGTATCCAAAGGACGGAGGGTAATCCGTATTTCGAATGTAGATCTGTAAAGGAGATCTCACTTCAGTAATAATCGGTACAAGCGAAAGTACCTTAACATAAACCGGGGCTTGTATTGATCAATTGGACCGAAATAAAAGGTTCTTACCTACAGCGGCTGCGCTGTGGTTTTCTCACGGCATGGTACTGAAATTATCTGGAGTTAGTTCCGGGTATGGACATTTACAGGAACCCGCTAAGTGATTTATATACTACCCACGTGAACAGAGAACTAAAATGCTAACTCCATCTTCTGACCTGTTAGCGAACATTCATTAGTACTACTAGCTTTGAAGACAGTGAAAAGTGTAAGAATCGCTAGAATAAAGAAAGGAAATTAAAAACGTCTAAAGCGAATCAGAGAAATGGATATTTTTATGGTGAAAATTCACGAAGGCTAGAGCGGTTTCAGAGAGAGGACTTAAAACCTCTAATGTCATGTGTGTCTTTGCAAGGCAAATCTATATATTGTTTAATGTTGGAATATATGAGAAAATATATCAATTGGCCAGATGAAAATACAATTTGAAAAATGCCACGATTAAACGCCCATTATAATGGATGTGTTATTGCGTGGTTGTGGTAGTGATTTAGGGAGACATAGGGGGGTTATGCCTATCGATACTATCCATGATTTAGTATTGACAGATAAGTGTATCACGTATCACAAAATGACATCATGAAAGGGTAATCAAATCCTAGTTGAATATCACACAAGTAAAAGCCATGCAAGTTGGTTGGCCCTGAAAAACATTAGATCCAATAAAGTCACAAGCTATTATACAGGAATGTAGTCTGATGACATAAAGCAAAAAAAAGTATGTAAAGTGATAATAGTCACAAACATAAAGGTGCAATACGTCATTGTCAATCTTAAGTCAAAAGAGGAACATATTTTGGTTCAATATGTGTGGAGAAATATTGCTGGCCAATTTTGCATCTCGGGGTCACAGTTTAAACCGAGTTCCACCGTATGCAGGCGCATGATCCAAGTTGCCTCTGTACGTTTCAGTTCTCTGTTGCCTCCTCGCACACTTGGTTGGACTTCGTCGATTCCAAAGAAAGAGAAGCACTTATGTGTTCCTTGAGATGGACAGGTCACCGCGTGTAGTGCCACTGGATATCTTGCATCCTGTTGATGTAATGCTCTAACATGCTCGCTGATTCTGTCTTTGAGGCCGGATGGTACTTCCGACGTATTGTCTTTTGCATGCTCATTCAATGACGTACACCACAAATTTGGTGTTGCAGTTGATATTCTGTCTGATGTTGTATCCTTTTTGGTTGATACTAGTGAAATCACAAATTCCATGTTTGGCCCATCTGCAAACACCACAGCAACCACATTTATAAAAACCTATAGTGTGTTGAGTAAGCCATGTAGATTCATGTGCGGTGCGTGGAACCGTTGGGCTGAGTCTATTTCTGAGTGTTCTGCCTCTCCTAAAAGTGATCTGTGGGTAAGAGGTGATATAGTCGTTAAGAGATCTGTCAACCTGTAGGATTCCCCAATGTTTGGCGAGGCTCCTTCTAACTGTCTGGCTCAGACCATTAAAGTCCGTGATCAATCTCACCGGTTGGTTTTGTTGTTGTTTGGGAGTCTTGACTCGTAGGGTGTCTACTCTTTTTATACGGCTGATTCTATTCTCTGCTTTCTTGATGGTTTGTGGTGTGGAACCTCTCTTGATGAATCTATGTTTCAGTCTGTGGCGCATTTTAAGAAATCGGTCTCCTCTCTACAAATCCTTTTTGCCCTCATCAATTCACCATATGGTATGGCATGAATCTGGTGTGCAGGATGAGAGCTATTCGCATGTAGAATTGCGTTACATTAAGTTTCTTTACGAAACAGTCTACTGTGCAGTTTCTCTATCTTAACATATAGTTCCACATCCAGGAATGTAATTTTGGATGTGCTAGATTCTATGGTAAATTTGATGCCAACAGTTTTACCGTTCAAATGGGTATAGAACTCCTCCAATTTCTCTTGTGTGCCTGACCGCAATAACAGACAATCATCAATGTACCGACCACAAAAGATAATGGAGTCAATCCATGGTGCTCCCTTATCGCCTCAGATCCATTCTGCTTCAAGAGTGCCCATGAACAAATTTGCAAAGGACGGCGAGAATTTGGAACCCATGGCAACGCCCCTGATTTGTTTGTACAACCGTTTTTCAAACATGAAGAAATTGTTGTCTAGGATAAGGTTCATCATGGAGATGAGCATGCCTATGGTGCAAAAGTTGAGTCACTGCGTGTATGCCGAGATCTGGTTGTATGCTAGTGTACAGGGACACTACATTGAAGGTGACTAAGATCATCCCTGGTTGCCATTGTAGGTCTGCTAGAATGCTCAGGATGTGTTTGGTATCTTGGATAAAGGACGGCAGATTGCGTACCAAAGGTCCAAGGAAGAGATCCACATATTCTGCTATTCTTTCTGTAGGTCCTCCTAGCCCTGAAACGATGGGTCGGCCAGGAGGGAAAGGGAGATTCTTGTGTACCATGGGTAGGGTGTACAACCAAGGAAAGGTGGATCTGAATACCTTCATGTAACTACGTTTGTCCTCATCTATTAGACCAGCAGTGTGCCACTCTACCAAGAGTTTGTTGATTTTAAGGGTAAGTGACCCTGTTGGGTTATGTGTAAGTAATTCATAGCATGTGGTATCTTGAAGTTAGGTCAAAATCTCCTGATTATAGTCCTCACGATTCATAATCACTACATTGCCCCCTTTGTCCGCCTCTCTGATTAGGATGTCATTATTAGTGCTGAGCGCCTTAAGGGTCAGACGCTCGCCAAAGGCAAGATTATCTTTTTGTCTGTACTTAGTTTTAGTTCTCTTGTTTTCGTACTTGTCAATGTCTTCCAATACCCGCTTATGAAAGGTACCTATGGAATTGCCTCCTTGAAGAGTGGGTATCCATTTGGATTTAGATTTAAGGCCACTTGTTAAAGGGTAGTCAGTCTCTATATCCAGCTCTTGTGGGAGTAGTTCCATATCGTATGGTGGTTCTTCAACATCTGTGAGTGATAAAAGCAATTGTGTGGCTTGTACATCTTGATTAGTTAAGACATTCGAAGCACAGACACTGGAGATGTTCTTAGTGCTTTTATTCATTTTGTGGTTAAAAGAACATTTTTCTTTAATTTGAGACACCTGATGAATTTAAACAGGTAAATCTTAAGTCTGCAAATGACCCCTGGTTCGTATGGGTTAAAACCCAAACCTTTGCTAAGAAGTGAGATCATGTCTGGTGTAAGGGATTTGGAGGAAAGATTAACCACCTGTACTTCCCTTTCTTGTTCATCTATTTGTTCTTAACATCCCCTGACCTCAACCTCTTTTTGTACTCTTCTTTGTCCTGCTCTCTTGCCTCTGTGGGTCTTGTATCTTGACTTCCACGTGTAGGTTATGTTCTGTTCCCTTTCCTTATTCTTTGTACCTCCCTTAGAAAAGATTTGGTTTGTTCGGTACCTGTTGAGTTTTCTGCTTCACTTTCACTGGTAGGGGGGGCACTTAGCGAGGTGGAGCTAGAGGAGATGGACATAGTACCTAGTCTGGTGGATCTATCAGCCTGTTGACCGCTATGAACCAATTGGTCATATTTCCTTGCATACGTAAAAACTCTGCCTTCTTTGTAATCGAATTCGTCCTTTTTAAGTTGCCTAGCTTTCCTATTTTTCATTTCATTCTGATGTTTAAGTAGGATGTCATTAAGAATGACGTAATTCTTTTCAGTTGCCTCCTGCATATTGAGGTCTTTAATTTATTTTTCCAAAGTGGAAATTTCTATCTGAAGTCTAGTTATTTTGCGTTCAGCACTTTCCATTAGTATATTCATGAGAGTATTAGAATTCGCAGTTAAGGCCTCTTCCCATTTCTCTAGCAAGTCCTCATCCAGATCGTCATAAGTTGGGAAGATCGGAGCTCTTAGACCCCTTGGCACTTTGTTCAATCTTAAGTATTGTTTTAAGGTGGCTCCATCCCACTACTTAGAATTTTCTAGTTTCTTAAGTCTCTCTAGCTTGATGAATTTGTCCCTGAGTCCCTCTTTGTGTAAAGGGTTCCCACTTGTGGAAGCAGTGCTCGTTGCGATGCTGTCTTCCGCTACGTTTTCAAATAGTTTAATTATTCTTAGGTTGACTTATTGACACACTGAGGATAAACCCTGAGGTCTAATGTAGAAGTAAAACTTAAATAGCAGTTCAAAAGTAGGGCTAGTCTTTAACCCCTTTGCTGCTAGGGTTTGTGGATTCCCCTGAAGCTGACCCAGAAATTTGCCAAAATACAGCTACATTTTGTTTTTTTTGTGAAAAATGGCATAAAAGGGCCACAGATAAAAGCATCTGTTTTTTTCCCTGCAAATCGTATCAACAAAGGGGCTGTGGTGCTGAAATCACCATCTTCCCAGCTTTCAGGGACAAGCAGAGTTTTGTCAGAAAAACCATTTGTTACACACTTTTAGCATTTTTCTGGGACATAGCCTATTTTTGCTGTTATTTGTGCTTTCAAAGTCCTTCCAGTTAATGGTAGAAATGGGTATGGAAGCAATAATGGATCCTGGAAATCCATACATTTTAGAAACGAAGACAAAATTCTGAATTCACCAATGGGTCATATGTGTAGATCCTTCAAGGTTTCTTTATAGAAACTAACAGATGAATATAGGAAAAAGTGAAAATTAGTTGAACTTCTTCTAATTATGACAGCTGTTTGAAAGCAATATACCGTTACATCCGCTGGACCTTTCTGGTTGTAGGGATGTATAGGACTTGTAGGTTCACCAAGAACCCAACGAACCCAGAGCCAATAACTGAGCAACATCTTGCATTGGTTTTTTATTATGCACCGGGTATATAGCAATTAATATATACATGGAAAATCGGTATGAAAGACACCTATATATTTCTGAAATTGGAACAAAATATAGAGTTTAGAAACAGTAGATATTTGCACATTTCCGAAATTGTGAGTACCCATACTAGCATGAGAATTATAGGTCATTTTTCAAAATGACTTCTTTTTTACACATTGTCTTTCATTTGGAAGGCAGAAATGCATCGGAAGTCAATAGGGTAACACAGAACTGTAGAGCAACTGTTTTTACCTAAGTCTCCCGATAAAAATGGCACCTCACTTGTGTGGGTAGGCCTAGTGCCCGCGACAGGAAACGGCTCAAAACGCAAAAAACTGACCCTTTTTTTGCAAAGTGCCTAGCTGTAAGTTTTGAACCCTAGCTCTGCTGGCACCTAGGGAACCCTAGACACCCAGGAGAATCCAGGATTGGGTGACTTGTCTGGCTTTCATCAGGTTCAGTTACCCAGAATCCCTTGCAAACCTCAACATTTGTCAAAAAACACATTTTCCTCAAATTTATGTGGTGGAAAGTTCTGGAATCTGCGTGGATCCACAAAATTCTACCCACCCCGCATTCCCCAAAGTCTTCTGCGAAAAATGGTACCTCACTTGTGTGGGTAGGCCTAGTACCCACGACAGGAAACGGCCCATAACGCAACGTGGACACACCACATTTTCACAGAGAAAAGTGACCCTTTTTTTGCAAAGTGCCTAGCTGTAGATTTTGAACCCTAGCTCTGCCGGCACCTAGGGAAACCTAGCAAACCTATACATTTTTGAAAATGAGACACCCAGAGGAATCAAGGATGGGGTGACTTATCTGGCTCTCATCAGGTTCTGTTACCCAGAATCCCTTGCAAAGCTCAAAATTTGTAAAAGAAAAAAACAAAAAACACATTTTCCTCACATTTGTGGTCGAAAGTTCTGGAATCTGCGTGGATCCACAAAATTCCACCCACCCCGCATCCCCCAAAGTCTTCCGAAAAAAATTGTACCTCACTTGTGTGGGTAGGCACAGTGGTGTTGTGCAAGCACAGACACCTAAATCATACAAATATCTCCCCTCCACCCCCCGAACTCCTTTGTGCGCCGGTGAGGATGGTCTGGAGACGAGGGGGTGAAAGGTCAATATTTTTCTTTTCTGTGTCTATTGACACTCTAACTTGCTGATGCTGGCATTCTTCCGGTAAATGGGTCCTTTTAGCAAGGTGGTATTCCATGGAGGTTAATATTATTCCATTCATAGGAGATAACGTTTTTTGTATCTGAAAGGCTATCTTCCCCCCTCTGGGCTGTTTAGCTCATGATTGCCTTCAAGAAAGCAGCAGGCTATTGCCAAGGTTGTCAATGTGCGTAATGTTTTGTCATTGTAATCGCAGCCTACACTGTGAAACAGGCCATGCACATGCTGCCAAGCCACGCTAACGGCTGACGGGACATGGACAGCGGAAGTGCATAGGCCTTGAACTATAACCCTAATATCAAAGCATATTCTTCCTCGCTGCTAGCAATAGGGCAGTAACAGGGAGGCAGCCCCTTCTGTCTTGCATTCTGTATGGAAAGGCAGAGCCATGGAGGCTTGAGAGAATAGCTCTTGGCTCTGCCTTCTGCAAAAGTCAGTGACTGACACTTTATAGCTGGGGTGCGAACATTTACATAAAGTGTATTTTGGGTTTTGTAACTTTAGCACCTTAGATTATAATCCCTGCTGTAAGCGGCCTTTATTCAAATTGTGAAATACACCCTTTCTGCTGTGACAATTTTTTTAATAACTCAAGCGAAGTCAGTTGTCTTGTTCCCTATTATGTAAGCTTTTATTGGAACAACATTGTCTATTAAGCCATATTTGAGTGGTTGGTATACAGTGTGCATCCTTAACAATTTCAAATTGCTCTCAAATGTGGCAATTGTGGAAAAGGATGCACAGTGGAGAAAAGTAATTGCCTAGTGTCACACTGTTTCGTCAAGCTTGGAAGTTGGGATCGAAATTTGCATCTGCCTTGATGCAAATTGTATTACTTATCCAAAAGGCATTTCGGTTGTTTTATGCCTCCTATACATGACCAGCCCCGGAGATGGGAGTTTCATTTGCTGTAGAAAGACTAGAGATAACAGGCTGGCAGTGCACTGTGTGTCTGCAGAAAGTTCCAAAATGAATTTTCTATGTTTAGAGCGGTCTCCATCATCTCTCTGCATAAAGATAAGTCTTCACTGCCTCTTGAGTTTCCATCTTATCCTTTTTATTCTGCTTGGAAAGCTGATGCATTTAAAAAGCGGCTTGGTGCATTGTCAATAAATACTGCAGTGTAGGCATGTTGGTATTTGTATTTTTAGCCTTTCACTATTCATAGACTGATAGAAACCGTATTATTGGATTGCCTCAGCAGATCCAAAAGTTTGCCTATCCTCAGCGTATATCTGGTACCATGTGCAGCAATGATCTGTGTTAATGTGAGAATGGATGATTTAAACAGTAGGCATGAGCTGATTGAACCCTGGGGAACGCTGCAGTGTTTGAGGGAGTCATAGAGTCTCCATCTGGACCCTGGGAATGATGATTAAACAGAAATGAGGAAAACCACGTCAGGGCATGCTTCACATGTTTCGGCCTTTATCCATCCAGTTAAACAGCAGCTCAAAGCCCACAGTATCAAAGGAAGCCCAAAAAAATCAGAGGACCATGACAGCAGATCACCCCTCATCAAGTAGTTTCAGCAACTGCCACATGCTATTTAGTACAGCTGTCTCCATTCCCCCTGTGGATGGAATCTTGATTGGTTTTCAAAGAGGAGGGAATTTTCTTTCTTTCTATGGATTCCTAAATTGCCAACTGCCTTTTTCTCTATTATTTTAGCCAAAGATTGTATGGATGCGGTAGGTCTGTAATTTGCTTGAAGGCTAATATCTATTGTTTCAAAGAAATGTATAGCTAACTACCACCTGCTTCTAGGCATCAAGAAATATAACTTGGTGATAGAACATTTATAAGAGTATATGACCCTGGTTAATGTTCTCCTTAATAAAAGCAAGCAGGCACAACATCATGTATAGCTCCCAAAGGACCCAGTGTGGCTACCACATATGTAATGAATAATTTTTAGGTGTATAATATGGGCTCCTTACACCAAGAAAATTCAGAAAGTGGACCCCAGTCCTGGACTGCTAAGTCGTCTGCTGGGGGATGCCAGTATACACATTGCTATGTATATTATCTGACTCAGAATGTAGCAGCTGAATACAGACAAGCATCAATTGCGACCATTGATGTGCTAGACCACATATACGGCTGTGAAAGTTTGCCTATTATGGTGAAGTTTGAGTTCTCATGTGATGTGGGTGGTTGAAGTGTGCACTAGGCTAATGGTATTAGAAAGCTGCACGGCTTTAATTGTTTGCGTTTATGCACATTGAATGTGAAAAAGTACAAATACAAGAGAGATTCTAAACAAAAACGGTGGTAAACGTGTGCCAAACAAGAACCTAATCGTCCATAATTTGAGAAAGAACTGTTTAAGGTAGAAGCAAACATTCACTTTAAAAACCGCGCCCACTGTAGTTTTTCAGTAGGTTTTGATTAGAGGAAACATTTAAATGAAGGCATTATTATATCATGTCTCCAAATCTGTTCTCTCATTGTCGATTCTCTCTGCTTTGATCCCATCATCCTTTCTCCTCTTGCTCTACACAGAACGGTCCTCTACCCAGGGCCATCAGTTCTCATTCAACCACCCAGTAACCGCTCCGCTACCATCGTGCTGTAATGTTCCTAATATGCCTCTTACACAAAAGTACCAATGATAATGGCATTTTTGTAGATTATTGCCACATGGAACCGAGGTACTCCATGCTAATTGTTCTTGAATTGTTTAGGGGGAATGTGCCTTTGTCATCAGCACATTGATATAAATATTTATTATATCTTATTAGGTCCTCTGAGTTTTTGTTCAATGTTTTCTGTGCATATTTCGAGTGAGGTTCTTCCTGTTTTTCTTTGAATGTTTTGCTTGTTAATTCAGTTTGTCCATGGTTCTAAAGCAACAGCAATGAATATTTTTGTGACTACAGATCCTTTTTGCCCTGTTAAGACATTTTTTACAATACACCATAGTACTTTTATCTTCTGTTTTAATTTAATATTCTTGTTTCACTTTCTGTGTTTTTTCCAGGCTGGAGTTACGAAGTTGAAGAGAGGAGGACACCGAAACCAAAATCGAAGTCTTACGGAGCAAACTTTTCATGGAACAAAAGAACGAGGGTGTCCACAAAATAAATTGGCAGAGGCTATATGTATGTCTGACTGTGAATAAAGTCAGCTGTGCCGTATTTATAGACCCTGAATAATACAACTCTTAATCTCCTAATAAATATGACCTTTAAACTACAAATGCATCTTGTGATGTCTATTTAAAATGTTTTTGAAGTTGTGGATTGAACCTCTGACAGCTTTAGCTATATATAGAGGAGATTTGGGGTGTTCATTCCTCTAGGAAATTGCTGGGCTTAGAATCCAGTAACAGGAATGTGTGAAATCATATGTAAGATGAAAGATTGTGGCATTGCCTGACAGTAATTCCATGTCTTGTTCAGTTTGACAATCCTATTTGTGGTGTTAAAAAATATTTAAAGACAATGTAAGCAAGTACTGACTGCTTAGCCTTTCATTTTTTTTCTGTTGCATAACTTTCCCTAAGCGCCTGTTGTCTCATATAACCGCTTACAGAAAGTGTGAATGGGAACATATTTCTTTTGTGCGGTCTTGCTTAATACCAAACTGGATCTGATCCAAGGAATCGGAATCAAAGTCTTAAACAACAAATGATTGCTAAGCCTTTCTGGACACTCCTTAAAGGTGCAACCTAGTTTTCTTGAAGATGAGTTCAAGAGCATTTGATCGATACCAATTATATCATTTATACCACACCTCTGCGAGCTCCAATTGAGACTATGCGAGTATATTATTTACTACAAAAAGTTTTCTCCTCTTGATACCTTGCATACCGCAGTAAATTGTCCTTAATACCAAACCTAACCCTGGTTCAATCGTTGTTGCAACACTTATTGACAGTAGAACTGTAGTTCCACAGTAAAGAGGTGCATGTTGGCTTTAATAGGGAACAGTGCTATTTACTCACATTTCGTGTAGATTACTTAATCACTTCAAAAACAGATCCTGGCTTCTAAAATATGAGTGTCCTTTATGGCTAGGGCCATTGAGACACTGGATTTCTAGCCTGAAATATGTTCTTTGCAATGCTGCTAGGTCACTATTAATTTGGACTACTAATATATAAATACCATATTTGTCCTTGTTTGACAGCAGTGAAAATTAAACAGTAGTTATATGTCTGAGATGGTTCTGCAGAATTTTTCATAAGTTTAGTTTGATTTATTTGAATTTATATAGCGCTTTCATCTGAAGCTCAGATACACAAACTTATATAAAAATCACAAAAGATTATGGACATGAGCTCCAAATCAAAAAGAAAATTAGACAAAAAATTCAATTGCACTATCATCATGGAAAAACAATTCCCCAACTATAAATTTTAAGATTTTATTTATTTTAAACGAATGTTAAAGAGAAACGCAGATAGTAGGAGGATGATCTTGCCGTATCCTTGGATCCTATAAGACCTAAATCTAGAATGGACCATGGATAGGAGAGAAGGTTTAGTCCTGCAGGACATAAATTATGAGCAGGTTGATAAACAAGATAATTTGGAGCAATCCCTTTAATAGATGTAAAGATGATGCATAAGCAAGGAAGTTGAATAGGCAGCCAATATAAAGGTTATGAGTAATGTGAGCAGAGTTGGAAATACCAACTTGAATACTGACAGAAGAAAGAATGGAACTGAAAGCAATGTATGCTTTGAACGGGCCTATTAGGCCGCAGTAACCAGGTAGTGGGAAAACCAGGACCTTAGCCACAGAGATCAAAAGAACGGGCTGAAATTTTTGATGGAAGCAACAAGTTTGAGAAGCTAATGAAATTTGTTTTTGAGAGGAAACCATAAAATCAAAAGTAATGCAAGGAAAAGGAGGCGTAGTAAAAGAAGGGAGAATGTGGAAGCAAAAGCAGTGGATTCAGAGACAGGAAAGACGATATTTCAGTTTTTGAAGGATTCAGATGGAGAAAATAAAAACTTATCTATATTTTATGAATAGAGATTCGCATGTAGACAGTAAACTGTGGAAAAGAAAAATAGACATTTAAAAGGCCATTGAAAGATTTGGGAGATGTGAAAAGATACAATAAATATTATAGAAAAACATGTTTATCTAGGATTATGACATGCAATATGCACAGGAATTGACATCAAAAGTATATGAGCAATAACAATGCAAATAAATTTAAAAATGTCATAATTCCGATCACAGCGAACATAACAATCAAACAGAACTTTGTGTCCTTCCACAGTCTGACAATTTCCAAACTGGTAGTGCCCCTGCCTCCTCGCCATTTGAGAATTGCCCTGCAAAATGCGTTCACAAAGGAATCTGCTTAATAATGAGAAACAGGGGCATGTCTTCTAGGAAGAGCACTATTGCACTTCCAACGTAAACACTGTTTAGTTATGATGTCAGCCTTTGGCACCAGTTAAAGAAAGGCACAAGGATGCTAAGGGCAGGCACTTAGAGCCAAGCAGAGTGTAGAGCATCTGAAAGAGACAAATAATTATGAATTCCTCACCTTGGAATTACCCCCAGGTGTCAAATTGGATCCGGATAATTTTTTCTCAGCAGTACCTCTGCGAGTGGATAGGTGGCATTGGTCGACTCCACGTTCGTCGTCGGGGTTGCCGGAATGACGTTGTGGTATCTACTTCGGGTGAAAAGTGCTACGCAAACAAATGATGGACGGAATCCTGAATAAATCATACATTCTCCCCCAGTCAAGAGATCTGGGTTAAATCCATTGTTATTTTGCTCACCATGCCACCCCAGTTTAGACGCAGCCATATGCAAATCAGTTTTGACCCTGTGCCTCATGGGAACAGTCCAGATCGAACTGCCAAGCCAGGTCCTCCCTGGACCGGAAACAAGCGTCCTGGGACCGGTTTCTGGGTATTACCCTTTTTCAGCCAGACCAGCTTGAATCCAGTGAGCAAGGGACCCACGTCCGGGCATACACATCCCACTTAGGGTGAAAAGTGCTACCCAAACAAATGATGGACGGAATGCTGAATAAATCATACATTCTCCCCCAGTTAAGAGATCTGGGTTAAATCCATTGTTCTTTTGCTGTTCGGGCTGGACTGTTCCCATTGGCGCAGGGTCAAGACTGATTTGCATATGGCTGGGTCCAAACTGGAATGGCATGGTGATCAAAAAAACGATGGATTTAGGCCCAGATCTCTGTACTGGGGTAAATGTATGATATGGTTCTGCATTCTGTCCATCAATTGTTCTTTTTGCATTTGTCACCCTGAGTGGAACGGGTATGCCAAAACGTGGGTCCTGTGCTCTCCATGCCACTGGAGTCCAGCTATTCTGGCTGATGAGGGTTGAAAGCCCGAAACCAGTCCTAGGATGCTTGTTTCCAGTCCAGGGAGGACCTGGCCTGGCAGTTCGGGCTGGACTGTTCCCATTGGGCGCAGGGTCAAGACTGATTTGCATATGGCTGGGTCCAAATTAGAATGGCATGGTGAGCAAAACAACGATGGATTTAGGCCCAGATCTCTGTACTGGGGTGAATGTATGACGTGGTTCTGCATTCTGTCCATCAATTGGGGAGAGGAGTTGGCCTAACGGCTCGGGCGGTCGATCTGGAATCCAGGGGAACTGGGTTTGAGTCTTGGCAATGACGCTGAACATCCTGTGATTCAGGGTAAATCACGTAATCTCCCCGTGCCTAACAAAAATGAATGTGTCCTAATGTAACGCAACTGGTGCTATGTAAAGCGCTCTAATACCCGATTTGGGTCAAGTTCGCGCTATATAAAACTCTATAAATAAATTTTTTTATAAAATAAATTGTTCTTTTTGCATTTGTCACCCCGAGTGGGACAGGTGTGCCCAGACGTGGGTCCCGTGCTCTCCATGCCACTGGAGTCAAGCTATCCTGGCTGATGAGGGCTGAAAGCCCGAAACCGGTCCTAGGATGCTTGTTTCCAGTCCAGGGAGGACCTGGCCTGGCAGTTTGGGCTGGACTATTCCCATTGGGCGCAGGGTCAAGACTGATTTGCATATGGCTGGGTCCAAACTGGAATGACATGGTGAGCAAAAAAACAATGGATTTAGGCCCAGATCTCTGTACTGGGGTGAATGTATGACCTGGTTCTGCATTCTGTCCATCAATTGTTCTTTTTGCGGTATCTACTTAGACGCCTCCCTCACACTCTGACGTCAGTTCTTTCTTTTTCCACACCAGCCAGTAGACCTCGAGTCACTTCTTTACTCCATTTTTGGGGATTTTGTCAACACCTTTTTTGTCTCGATCGACTCCCAGTGCACTGAAGGGATATCACGTCGGACCGGCATCTGAGCTTGTGACTCCTGTCACAAATTGATGTTGGTCACGGACCCGCACCTCGTGTGCCTTTTGGTGCCTGGAGCACGACCACGACCCACAGTCATGCTCCGACTGATGGGCCATGAATCTGAAGTCTTTGCGGGAGTGGTCCCGAAAGCTTCTCGAAGCCCGGCAGTCTGCTCCGTGCCGCTGGAGGTCCCGGTCGAAAGGGAGGTCACGGAACCAGTTGCAGAGCCACCACCACCACTCGTCATCAAAGTCTTTGTCTTCGGGTAAGTCGAAGCACAAGAATAAGGCGAAGAAGCAACATCACTCTTCACGTCCTCCCTGTCCATTGGCCGACAGGACGCAGGAGATAGTCGTCCAGCTCTGCCCGCGGAGCCTGATGGGTCGACTCTGGCCTTCCTTCCCTTTACAGAACCCGGAGCGACCCCTGCCCAGCTTCGAAGCTTTTACGAAGCCTTACATTCCATCTTCAATCAATCAATCACGGCATTTGTATAGCGCGCTTACGTCACTGCTCGAACAGCCAGGTCTTGAGCTGCTTCCTGAAGGAGAGGTGGTCCTGGGTCAGCCAAAGGTGGATGGGGAGGGAGTTCCAAGTCTTGGCTGCCAGGTAGGAGAAGGATCTTCCTCCGGCGGTGGCTCGGCGGATGCATGGTACGGAGGCGAGGGCGTGGCTGGTTGATCGTAGCTGGCGGGTGGGCGTGTAGAAGGTCAGGCAGTCGTTGAGGTACTTTGGGCACAGGTCGTGGAGAGCCTTGTGTGCGTGGGTGAGGAGCCTGAACGCGATTCTCTTGCTGATGGGGAGCCAGTGCAGGTCTCTCAGGTGGCCGGAGATGTGGTTGTGTCGTGGGATGTCCAGGATGAGTCGTGCGGAGGCGTTCTGGATGTGTTGGAGTCTTTTTTGAAGTTTGGCTGTGGTTCCAGCGTAGAGGGTGTTCCCGTAGTCCAGTCGGCTGGTGACGAGTGCCTGGGTGACGGTCTTCCTGGTTTCGGTGGGGCTCCATCGGAAGATCTTGCAGAGCATGCGCAGGGTGTTGAAGCATGATGAGGAGACGGCGTTGACTTGTCTGGTCATCGAGAGGGAGGAGTCCAGGATGAATCCGAGGTTGCGTGCATGGTCCCTTGGTTTGGGAGTGGTGCCCAGGGCAGGGGGCCACCAGGAATCGTCCCAGGCGGAGGGCGATGATCCCAGGATGAGGACTTCCGTCTTGTCTGAGTTCAGTTTCAGGCGGCTGTTCTTCATCCACTCGGCGACGTCTTTCATCCCATCGTGTAGACTAGCTCTGGCGGTGGTGGGGTCGTTGGTGAGGGAGAGGATCAGCTGGATATTGTCGGCGTAGGAGATGATGTTGAGGTTGTGTTGGCGTGCGATGGCTGCGAGGGGGCTCATGTATACGTTGAAGAGGGTTGGGCTGAGTGATGATCCTTGTGGTACGCCGCAGATGACTTTGGTGGCTTCGGATCTGAACGGGGGGAGGCGGACTCTCTGGGTTCTTCCGGCGAGGAACGAGATGATCCACTCCAGAGCCTTTTCTTGGATTCCGATGTTGCTGAGGCGCTGCACTAGGGTGCGGTGGCAGACAGTGTCGAACGCTGCGGAGAGGTCCAGGAGGATGAGGGCCGCTGTTTCCCTGTTGTCGAGCAGGGATCTGATGTCATCGGTGGCTGCGATCAGGGCGGTCTCGGTGCTGTGGTTGGCTCGGAAACCGGACTGTGAGGGGTGGAGGGATCCGTTCGTCTCGAGGTGTCTGTTGACGGTCTTCTCGATGACTTTGGCCGGAAAAGGGAGGAGCAAGATGGGGCGGAAGTTCTTGAGGTCGGTGGGGTCCGCTGTTGGTTTCTTCAGGAGGGCGCTGAGCTCGGCGTGCTTCCAGCTCTCCGGGAAGGTGGCGGTGTGGAAGGAGGCGTTGATGATGTCCCGGAGATGGGGTGCGATGATGGCGTTGGCCTTGTTGAAGACGTGGTGGGGGCATGGGTCGGTTGGGGATCCGGAGTGGATGGTGTTCATCGTGCGGGTGGTGTCTTCGGTGCTGACTGGGGTCCAGTTGCAGAGGGTGGTGGTGGCGGGCGTTGGTTCGGTGGTTGGGTTCATGGTCTATGCGCCGAAGCTGTTGTGTATGTTGGCGATCTTGCGGAGGAAGAAGGAGGCGAGTGAGTCGCAGAGGTCTTGCGAGGGAGTGATGTCGTTGTTTCCGGCACTGGGGTTGGAGAACTCTTTGACGATGCTGAAGAGTTCCTTGCTGTCGTGGGTGTTGTTGTCCAGTCGTTCTTTGAGTGCTGTCTTCTTGGGGGTGCGGATCAGCTGGTGGTGCTTGCGGGTGGCGTGCTTGAGGGCGGTCCTGTTGTCTGTGGTCTGGTCGTGGCGCCAGGCTTTCTCGAGGGTGCGGCAGTTCTTCTTGGAGTCCTTGAGTTCGTCGGTGAACCAGGGGGTTTTCTTGCAGCCGGGTCTGCTGGTAGGGTTCTTTAGTGGTGCGAGGTCATCTGCGCAGGTGGTCAGCCACTGTGTGAGGTTGCTGGCTGCTTTGTTGGGGTCCGTTGTGCTGGTGGGAGGGTTCTGGTTGAGGGAGGCGGTGAGCTGCTCGGTGGTGATCTTGCTCCGGCTCCGGCGAGGGGCCCGTTGCGGGTGGTGGTGGGTCGTGGTTCTTCTGAAGCTGAAGTGGACGCAGCTGTGGTCAGTCCAATGAAGTCCGGTGGAGTGGCTGAAGGAGATGTGCTTGCTGGATGAGAAGACTGGGTCAAGCGTGTGGCCGGCGAAGTGGGTCGGGGTGTTCACCAGTTGCTTGAGTCCGAGGTTGGCGAGGTTGTCCAGCAGGGTGGTGGTGTTGTTGTCATTGTTGTTCTCCAGGTGGAAGTTGAGGTCCCCTAGGAGGATGTAGTCAGCGGAGGGGAGGGCGTGCGGGCTCATGAAGTCTGCGATGTCTTCGCTGAATTGCGTGCGAGGTCCCGGGAGTCTGTAGATGAGAGTGCCTCTGAGGGTCGTCTTGAGGTCGGTGTGTATCTGGAAGTGCAGGTGTTCGGCGGTTGTGAGGGTGTTGTCGGAGTTGGTCGAGATGCGGATGGTGTTCTTGTGTACGATGGCGATGCCTCCTCCCGTCTGGTTGACGCGGTCCCTCCGGGTGATCTTGTATCCGTCCGGGATGGCGATGTCGGGCGCTGAGGAGGCGTTCATCCAGGTTTCCGTGAGGAAGGTGACGTCTGGTGCTGTTGTGTCGAGCAGGTTCCAGAGTTCGACGGCGTGCCTGTGGACGGAGCGGGTGTTCAGCAGGATGCACTTCAGGTGGTTGTTGCTGGGGCTCGGTTTGGCGGGGGCGGTGCAGGTCCGGAGGCAGGTAAATTTGCAGGCTTGGCAGGTGAAGGGTCCGTGGGTGCGTCCCGGGGTGGCTTGGTAGCAGGCGGGATTCCGGCCGGCGTTGAGTGCGTGGAGGGTGGAGGAGTCGTACGTCTGTCGTGTGGTCTGGCATCCTCAGGGGCCTGGTGCTGGGCGCGGACGGGCGCAGACGGGCTTGCCTTTGGCGTGCCTTCGGCGCACTATCGGCGTGACCGCTGCGCGTCCTCGCGGTCTCCATTTAAGGCAAAGTGGGAGGGAGGAGCAGCTGGGAGGCGGGAGCAGGGAGGACACAGAAGCAAAGGGGGCGAGGCCGCGTGATCACGGTGGCAGGGAGCAGGGCTATCACCAGGGGAAACAGGCAATACAGGGTACAAATATCACACATATCACAATGAGACAGCAGGGGAAACAGTGAGGCAATACCAGGAAAAAACGAGCTTAGTAAAAACAGGCAAAAAACGGCAGATCGTCACAGTGAGCAGCAGCGAGGGGGCACACACACAGCTGGTGTGCCGTGCGGCGTGGGGGTGTCCTGAGGCAGCCCGGGGTCGATCCCAGCCACCCCCTCGATGAGGACACGGAGCCGGACCGATGTTGTCTGATGCCTGTACCAGCGCCGACCTGTGCTTTTGGCCTCCTGTTCTCCCCTGATGTTTCCTACCGCCCTGAGTGGCTCACAGGAGAGGGTGAGGAGGACTGGGAGGGGTCTGTGGACCAGTTGGAGGAACCTGACTGGAGAGAGTAATTTGGTGAGGCCAGTGGTCTGGATACCTCCCCAGACCTCGGCATGCCATCTCCCCCTGCCGTGGCTACGGAGGAGGGTGCATCTTACGCAGTGGTGTTGCATCGGGCAGCCGAGGCCCTAAACCTCTAGCTTCCCATGGTGGTGGTCCCAGGACATCTGACAGAGGTGCTTAAACTAGCAGCGGCCTCCTCGGAGCCCTTGCTGCCGTTCAATGAGGCCCTTACGGTCATCCTTTTGGGCATTTGGTCCAAGCCCAACAAAGGGGCTCCTGTGGACAGGATGATTGCCCAACGCCACTGCCCACCCCAGGGTGATCCCATTTTCCTCTCTTCCCATCCTACCCCTCAGAGCTTGGTAGTCCAAGCCTCAACGTCCAAGGGCGCATTCCATAACGCACCACCTGATAGGGAATCCAAGAAGCTGGACCACCTTGGAAAGAAGATGTTTTCTTCCTCCAGCTTGGGACTGTGGTCTGTGAACACCGCATGTCTAGTGGGCCATTACTCATGGGCCGTTACTTCCACTCAGTGTGGGACACAGTTGCGCAGGTGCTGCCACAGTGCCCGGGGGAGGCCTGGGCCGTGCTCTCGCGTGCTGTTGCCAAAGGGAGAGATGCAGCAAAGTTCACCATCCGGTGTGGGCTGGACACCGCCGACTCACTGGGCCGGACGATTTCCACGTCAGTAGCATTGAGACTCTACGCTTGGTTGAGGTCCACCGGCTTTTCGGGGGATGTCCAAGCGACACTTTTGGACTGCCCTTTGATGGCTGCCGCCTGTTTGGCGACAAGGCAGACATCGCACTTGAGCGCTTTAAGGATTCTAGGGCTACGGGAAGATCCTTAGGCCCCGCTTCCACCTCCTGGTCTGCACAGTCTGCTTTTAGCCCCTTTCGTGCCTACGGAAGGGTTGCCAAGCCACGTTTGGCCCAGAGCCACAGGCCTGCTCAAGCTATCTAGCCTCTGCGCAGCCGGGGACGTTGGGGGGCCAGTCTACCAGCGCCCCCTCTGCAGCAGCCTCCAAACCCTCCTAGTCTGACCTTTTAGGCCCATCAATTGCCAGCGGGCAGCAGGATTTGCCATTGCCTCCCCCACTGGCTCAACATCCCGTCCGAAAGGTGGGTTTTGCAGATAGTCCTAAGGGGCTACTCCCTCCCCTTCAAGAATACCCCTCCATCCATGCCACCTCAATTCCATCCCATGTCGGAGGATCACCTGGCCCTTCTCCAACAGGAAGTTATGGTTCTTGGCCAAGGGAGCCATCAAGCGCGTTCCTTCCCCAGAAGTACGTTGTGATTGTTATTCCAACTACATTCTAGTGCCCAAGAAGGACAAGGGCCTGTGTCCTATCTTGAATCTCAGGATAGTCAGCCTCTTCCTCCGGAAGGAGACCAGTCCTGTCTGCTCTCGACCCTGGAAAGTGGATGGTAGCATGGACTTGCAGGACGCTTACTTTCACATCCATGTCCTGCCGGCCCACCGGCGTTACCTGTGGTTCACGATAGGCCACGAGCACTTTCAGTTTACTGTGCTCCCCTCGGGTGTTCACAAAAGTGATGGCAGTGATCAAAGTTCATCTGCGCAGTCTTTCCCTATCTCGATGACTGGCTGTTTAAGGCGGGCTCGCCCCAGGCTGTCGTCACCCTCCTCCAGACCACGACGGACCTCCTGCATTTGCTGGGGTTTACTATCAAAGTGCCGAAGTCACACCTGATTCCCTCTCAGAAGCTCCTTTTCATTGTAGCAGTTCTGGACACAGCACAGTTTCAGGCTTATCTTCCCGAGCAGTGAGTCCGGAATATTCGGGCTATGATTCCGGTCTTTCAGCCTCTATCCTGTGTTTCGGTCAGAATGACCCTGAGGCTACTCGGCCTCTTGGCCTCCTGCATCCTGCTGGTGGACTTTGCCAGGTGGCATATGCGGACTCTGCACTGGTACCTGAAGTTCCAGTGGGCACAGCATAAGGGGAATCTTTCCGACTGCGTCCAGATCTCGGAGGGCACTGCACACTAATTGCAGTGGTGGCTAACGAACCAACCCGGATTGGGTCAACGGCAGATGCCTTTCCCTTCCCCAACCAGAGTTCACAGTGGTGACAGAGGCATCACTGCTGGGGTGGGGCGGCCACATGGGAGAGGCGGAGATCAGAGGCCTCTGGTATCCGGCGGAGTCCGGGCTCCATATCAATCTTCCAGACCTTTGGGCGATTCGTCTTGCACTAAAAGCATTCCTTCCCACTGTCCAGGTAAGAGTGGTGCAGGTGTTCACGGACACCACCACCTCCATGTGGTACTGCAACAAACAGGGCAGGGTGGAGTCGTGGGCTCTATGTCAAGAGGCTCTCTGCTTTTGGATATGGCTGGAACATCAGGGCATATCCCTGGTGGTTCAACACCTGGCAGGTTCTCTGAATGCCAGGGCGGACGAACTCAGCCGCAGGTGCATGATGGATCACGAATGGTGTCTTCATTCGGAGATGGTGCAAGGTCTCTTTCAGCAGCGGGGAGAACCTTAATTAGATCTATTCACCACCGAAGAGAAAGCGCAATGTCAGCAGTTCTGCGCGTTGGAGTTTCCAAGGCGACACTCGCTATGCAATGCTTTTCGTCACAAGTGGAGTTGCGGTCTTCTATACGCCTGTCCGCCTGTACCTCTTCTGCCCAGAGTGCTGAAGAAGATCAAGCGCGACCAAGCCCAAGTCATTCTTGTGGCCCAGGATTGGGCATGGATAGTCTGTTATCCCGAGCTATAACACATGGCCATCGATCCTCTGATCAGACTGCCTCTTCGGGAGGATCTTCTGTTGCAGCAGCAGGGGACAGTCTTCCACTCTAACCTGTCCAGCCTCTACTTCCTTATGTGGAGATTGAGCGGCAACAGTTGACTGCTTTAGACCTTCCTCCCAAAGTCTGTAATGTTATCTTGGCAGCCAGGCGTCCCTCCACTAAAACGGCATACGCCTGTAGATGAAACAAATTTGTGGCATGGTGTGCAGCAAAGGCTGTGGATATCCTTTCTGCCCCCCTTCCAGAAGTTCTCCTCTTCATTCCTTCTTTGGCCCAGCAGGGCTCTGCTCTGGGCACTCTAAAAGGCTATCTTTCAGCCATTTTGGCCTTCATTTGGCTGCCTGACCAGCCTTCTCTTTTCAAGTCCCCTATTGTAAATCGCTTCTTTAAGGGTGTTCCTCCAATTCCTTTCATGATGCCCCAGGAGGACTTGAACCTGGCTCTTACTTATCTAATGTGTGCTCCTTTTTGAGCCGCCACATAACTGTCCTCTCAGACTCTTAACCCTTAAAACTGCCTTTCTGGTTGCCCTCACCTCTGCTCGCAGGGTGGGTGAGCTACAGGCCATTTCTTCCAAGCCTCCTTTCCAGGCTGTTCATCCGGACAAGGTTGTCCTCCGCACTAGGCCTTCTTTCCTTCCCAAAGTAGTTTCCTCTTTCCATATGGGACAGACCATCACTTTGCCCACCTTCTTTCGGCATCCTTCTAAAGAGGAAGAGAGAGAGAAGAGAGCGGAGGTGCCCCCGGTGTGAAGGAGCAGCGAGCTGGGAGGAGACGCCCTAGCACTGCGTCGAGAGGGTTTGGTGCCCCGACCCCGGAGGGTGGTCCCGCCTGGAGGTGGGCCGCACAGGGAGAAGCGGACCTGGCAGCGCAGGGTCTCGCCAGGGCACAATAGCAGCCGGAGTCCTCCTGGACGACCAAGGCGAGTGGAGGTTGGCGCTAGGGTTATTTGGCCCGTGGCCCGCCCCGGTGGCGTGGCTGCCTTTGGATCGGGCTGTCACTCGGTACTGAGAGTGGGTAGTGCCGATCGCCTAGCGGCTGGAGACCCATTGTGGACCAGTGGACGGAACCGAGGGACGCCTGCTAGGGAGGAGAGTGGGCAGCAGTGCCGGGCCTGTCGCGCCTTCGGCAGTGCGACGGGAGAGGGCTATGCCCACAACTAAGAAGAGGCAGGGCCGGTCGATCAAGGATTTGTTCGCCCAGGGCCCGGCTGAGCAGATGGCCTCGAGTGTGGAGGCGGGCTCCACCGGGGGTGCGGCAGCACAGACTGAGTATTCTGGGCCGGTCACCAAGGCCTTTCTGAAGTCTATGTTTGGGGCACTGAGAGAAGATATTCGCACTTTCAAGCCGGAGTTTACTGCGGAACTGAAGGAAGTGCGTCGTGATGTGGATGCTATTGGGGAGCGAGTGGCGGATCTGGAAGGCAAGGGGGATGGTCGGGATGTGGAGATTTTGGAACTTCAGCAGGAGATCATCCGGCTCCATGACCAACAAGTGGATCTCCAAACCCATCTCGAGGACATGGAAAACCGCTCTCGTCGCCACAATATTCGGATTAGAGGGGTGAAAGCAGATGTAGCCTCAAGAGATCTGTTTGACTACGCTCAGAAGCTCTTTAATCACATTCTGGGCAACCCCTCTGAGACTGAGATTCAAATAGATCGTGCTCATCGAGTAGGTCCCCCGAGGGCGCCAACGGCTTCCCCTTCGGATATCCTCATATGTGTCCAGGACTATCGCACTAAAGAATCCATCCTCCAAAAAGCACGCCATTTACATCCCATACAGTTTCACGGACAGACCCCGGTTCTGTTTCAAGACTTAACCGCACTCACATTACAAAAGCGGCGAACATTCAGGCCTGTCACTGCGCACGTTCAACAGCATGGCATTCCCTACAGCTGGGGCCACCCCTTCCGGCTGGTGTTCCGTAAGGACAACAAACTGTTTCAACTGCGCTCTTTATCGGAGGCCTGTAAGCTCCTGGGCCTTGACCCTCCGGACGAGGGGTCGAGCGGGGAGCCACGTAAGTTAGACCCTGAGAAACATGGGGCTCGATGGCGCATACAGAGCTGTAGGCGTCGCCCTAAGAAGCCCCCAGCAGCGGACATTGCAGAGGGTCAGCGATCTGCCTTGGAGGCCGTCTCCGTGGGCCTGTCGGGGTCTGGCCCGGACTGACTCCGAACCACTATTTGCTCAATATTGGCAGCCTGTTTTTTCCTAGAGGGGTCGCTGGCGGGAGGAGGGCTCTCGTCCCACGGTGGAAGACTTCACCCACATGATCACTGACGAGTGATGGACTCGGAGTTATTGGAGTTGGTTGTAAATTGTTTGTTTTTGTTGATGTGTTTTGGGGGTTTGGTTGAGGGAGGGATTCCACCACCCCGTGCTCACCTTCTTTGTGTTCTGTTGGGGTCCGCGGGTACTCATGCATGGCCCCGACGTCTGCTGGAGGGGGGGATGGGAGCGGCTTCGGGGATCGTTTGCTTAATGACGCAAGGAATGGGGTCTCTTGCAAATGCCGGTCATCACACTTAAAATCCTTACCCTCAATGTGAGGGGTCTGAATAACCCTGTGAAGCGTAGGGCTGTGTTGTCCTGTCTGGAGAACTCTCAAGCGGACCTGTGCCTCTTGCAGGAGACCCACCTACTGCTGAGAGACTGCCACCGTCTACGATCTCGGAAGTTCCCTATACAGTTTTTTTCTTCTGCCAATACTAAAACGGCAGGGGTGGTGATATTGGTGGCACAGAAGTTCCGGGGGGCAGTCCTTCACAGAGTAGCTGAGATCCGGGGGAGATTGTTAGTCTTTCGCTTTGCCCTGGGGGGGTCAGACATTCTCGGTTGGTTCCCTATACGCCCCAAACGAAAACCAGGAACGATTTATACACTCCGCTTTGATGGGGGCAACAGCCACAACAGATCGGAATGTTATTTTAGGGGGCGACCTGAACCTGGTGTTAGACGCTCAGAGGGACAGTCTAGTCATCGTACTCACTTCAAGGGGGCCCTATCAGCAGAGGAGGTCGCACACGTTAAAGACTTGGGTCTGTGTGACCTATGGCGCAGCTTTCATCCTTACTCCAGGGAATATTCATTTTATTCTAATGCACACAAGACGTACGCTCGCCTGGATTATTTTTTGGCGTCTGAATCGATACGCACACTCACCAAGACAGTGGAGATTGGAGTCGCCGTTTTGTCAGACCATGCGCCGATTCTGGCTACTCTGGCCCTGCCACCCACACCACGACCACTTAGGGTTTGGTGACTCAGGGACACTCTCCTACACCGACCAGACGTCGTCCAACACGTACGTAGCACCATAGACGATTTCATCAAACATAATGCAAATTCCGACACCACATTGGCAATACAGTGGGCGGCCATGAAGACAGTAATTCGAGGGGACTTCATAGCTTTGTCATTGGCGGACAACAGAGAGCGCGGTCAGAAACGGGATGAGCTCACGCAGCAGACCCGGAAGTTAGAACAGATACACCAGAGAACGGGGGCACCCAGGGTGTGGAGGAAACTTAAAGCCGCACGCCACCATTTAGCCGCGCTAGACCAGGACAGAGCGGAATATGCGGCATTGCGGCTGAAGCATGCATATTACACCGGGGGGGGGCAGATGTGGACGTCTCCTCGCTCACAAGCTGCGGGAAGTACGTCAGCAACGGGGGGGTCCAAACTATCGCCTGAGGGAACGGCACTTGTGGCTCGGAAGACGGGGCAATAGCGGAGGAGTTCCGTGCCGTCTATGCCAAGCTATATGCAGGAGACTCGTTAGAGATCTCGGCGGGGACAGCCCTCCTGGCGTCCGTTAATTTACCTACACTGACGGAGGATCAAGCGACCCACTTAGACAGGGAAATCCAACAGGAAGAGGTCATAGCAGCTATATCTCGCCTTAAAGCAGGGAAGGCACCCGGCCCAGACGGCTTTTCCGCGTTTTTTTACAAAACGTACTGTGCGGTGCTTGCCCCGATCCTCACCCGGCTGTTTAACTCCTTCGCCACCCCGGGGGCTTTGCATAAGGATCTATTGGAAGCATCTATAGTGGTAATCCCCAAGCCCGGGAAAGACAGATCCCGGTGCGGATCATATCGACCGATCTCCCTCCTCAACATAGATCTTAAGCTATACACGGGGATCCTGGCCTCCCGACTCAGTCCTTATATGACCTGTCTCATTGACCCGGATCAAGCTGGGTTTATCCCGGAACGGCAGATAATACCAAAAGAGTCCTGCATCTCATCGAGAAAGCGTCTCGGATGCCAGGCGAGTATATGATGTTGGCTATTGATGCCGAAAAGGCATTTGACCGCGTGCACTGGCCATTTCTGGAACAGGTGTTTGGAAAGGTCGGAATGGGGGAACGATTTCGCACGTACATATTCAATTGCTATAAATTCCCCACCGCAACAGTTAGAGTAAATGGATATACGTCCTCCCGCTTCCCGATTGAAAGAGGTACGAGGCAGGGATGTCCTCTGTCCCCCCTTCTTTTTGCTCTCTATATGGAGCCATTGGCTCAAAGAATGAGGCAGAACCCGGAAGTACAGGGGATTAAGTTCGGGGAGTTCACTCGCACCATTAGTTTATACGCAGACGATATCCTGTTGTCGCTCGCCGAGCCGAGGTTCACGTTGCCGGCGTGCATGGCAGAGCTGGAGGTGTTTGCCCGGGTCGCAGGTTTTAAGGTGAACACTGATAAGTCTCTGGCCCTAGATTTGTCTGGCGGGGGCCACAAGGGAGTTCTTGCAATCGATACTTCCCCTACAGTGGGTGACGGACACAATCCCCTATCTGGGAGTCCAGTTGGCCCCCTCGCTCCCTGCAGTGGTTGATGTCAACTATACCATATTGCGCGAGAAAATTCGCCGGGAGGTGGGCCGTTGGAAACATTATCCACTGTCCTGGCTGGGTTGGGTGGCAGCAGTTAAGATGACCATTCTGCCGTAGATCCTCTATCTCTTCCGTACCATACCCTTGCGACCGCCAGCCGGCTGGATTCGCCGGACCCAATCCGATTTAGCTCAATTTATCTGGAATGGCCGGAAGCCACGAATGCGACGCGCCCTAGTGGTGCTCGCTCCAGAGAGCGGGGGGCTGGGCGTTCCGGATCTCCAGCTCTATTTCCAGGCGGCGCAGCTTAGGTATTTGGTGGAATGGAGCAAATGGGAGTCGGGTAAACGCTGGCTATTCCAGGACCAGGCTGTCGCAGCCCGCGCCCTGCAGGACATCCCGTTTCTGCGCAAGCCGCATAGACCGCCTAACCTATATGCCTCCTATATCACGTGTGTCCCCCTAGAAGTGTGGGACGCCACTAGCACTAAACATAACCTCACATCCTTCCCGCCTCCGCTCACCCTGTTGACTGACAATCCTGATTTTGCCCCGGGATTGGATACGGTAGCCTTTTCTAAGTGGAAAGCAGCGGGATGCCGATTTCTGTACCACGTCTATGGGCCTGAGGGGGTCCACTCGTTTACCCAAATGCAGCAGGAATTTGGGTTTCAGGAGGTCGAACGGCATCGTTACTTTCAGGTGAGACACTGGGCGCTTCAGCCACAGACCCGCTCCGGTGCGGACAGGAGCTTTTCCCCCTATGAAAGGTGGCTTCTCACACGTACGTCTGACCGGAAACTCATATCGGATATCTACAAGACACTGCAGCTGACACACGCGCACATTCACAACCCCAGTAGAGAGAGGTTGGAACGCGAGCTGGGTAGAGTTTTAACGCATAAGGAATGGGAAGATATATATTACAGAGCCAGGGACTCAGCATACCATATGGGCCTTACGGAAACATTAACAAAGATAGCAACATAATGGTACTACACCCCGGTACGATTGCACGACATGGATCAGACTCGAGAGGCGACGTGCTGGCGAGGCTGCGGCCGGGAAGGCACTCTAGTGCACTTGCTCTGGGAGTGTGCACTCATTCAGCCATACTGGGCACAGGTGCTGGATGAGGTAGACAAGCACTTCGAGACGAAGATACCGCGCTTCCCAGCCTATGTCCTCTTGGGTCTTCCTAACCCCTTGACCTACCCACTGAGGTCCCGTAGAGGCAGGCAGATGGCTATAGCGTTGGGATCAGCTACGCAAAATATTCTCGCACATTGGCGTACCCCTGTTCTCCCAGATTTTCCAGGTTGGCTGCACCGCTTGTGGTATGTCTTGAGGATGGAGAAGCTTGCACTTACCCTGGCAGGAGAGGGGGCTAAATACGGGGAATTGTGGCGCCCATTCCTATCCCTGCTGGCCACGGAGTTCCGAGAGGTCACATGCCCCAGATACCTGAGACTGCTGCGACTGGCAGAGGGGGTTAGGGACGAGGGTTAGAGGCGTGGTTGGAGGACCCCACTGTATCCCTAAAGACGGACGCGGGGGGCCAGAGGGAGTGGGCTGGGGTTTTATGGGGATTTATGGGGGTTCGTTACTGACTGTTTGGTAGTGGGAGCTACGCACAATTGAGTATATCTTACGACCACCGTGTTTGGTGGAATGCAAAGAACACCTCCTGCTCATAGATGTCTGTTTGTGATGGTATATTTTTGTGTCTAAAACTAATAAAGATATTTAAAGAGGAAGAGAGGCCCCACCATCTGGATCCAAAATGTGTGCTTCGTTCTATCTGGATCGCACAAAACAGTTCCTGGTGGATGACCAGCTCTTTGTCAGTTATGTAGGCGCCAAGAAACCTCAGGCCGTGCAAAAACGAACTATCTCCCGACGGGTCATTCTTTGCATTAAAATCTGCTATTCCTTAGCGAAAAAGGAACTTGCAGTTGGGTTGCGTGCCCATTCCACCAGGGCGACGGCAGCCACTACTGCTTTGGGACGTGTAGTCCCCCTTCTTGACATCTGCCAGGCAGCTACGTGGGTCTTAGAATTGCCTGGTAGTCCAAGCGGCGTACATTTAGGTCTATTACTATAGGTATTGGAGGAGTACGCATTGGAAGGCGTAATAGTTTCCTAAAAACTTATTTTCACCCACCATGAAAGTGTTATTAGATGAGAGCTCCCACAGTTCTGCCCCGTAGTGATGCCGATTGTGCCCTGTACTTATATACTTCAAGGGCTGGGGATACCGTATTAGACATACTGCTCTCATGTTTCTTAACTATTGGTAGGGAATTTTGGAGTAGAATAGTCTTACTTTTCTCCAGTTGCGGTTTACATGACATTTTATTGTCCAAAGTTATACCTAAATAATTAAAATTTTGCACACATTCTAGCTTCTGGTTTTAAAAGACTTGTGTGGATTAATTGCCATATATTTTGTTTTGCTAGAATTTATTTCCAGGTCTTAGCCTCACAATATGTACCAAAGGTATTTATTAAAAATTGTAAACCTTTTGGAGTTTGGGATAATAAGATGGTGTCTGTAAATAGGAGGGTGGGTACTGGCATCCCACATTATTTGTTTGCAGTGCAATAAATACTCTGGAATGTCATTTACGTACAGTGAAAATAAGGTGGGTGCCAGCACACATCCCTGCCTAACTACCCTATTTACTCTAATTGGCTCGGTGAGCTCCCACCTCGGCCCCCATCTGACCTTTGCAAAGTTATCCTCATGCAATCTTATAACTTGCAATAGTATTTACCCCAGTACTCCTCGTTCTTTTAGAGATTTCCAGAGGAGACTTCTGGGGATGAGGTCGAAGCGGCCTTTAAGTCAACAAAGGCGATATACAGATGGCCCTTCTTAAGTACTGTGTATTTCCAACTCATGCAAATGAATCTATAAACCTGGTCAGTTGTGCTGGCTAAAGCCGGCCTGATATGTTGATTAAAATATTGTTCTTTTTAATCCAAGAATTTAATTTTGTTAAAATATATTGAGCAAAAACTTTTTGTAAAACATCTATTAGACTAATCGGTCAATAATTGTTGTAATTTCAGCTCCTTTCCATGATTCCGGTATTAACGCACCTGCGGCAACTGAATTACATAAAAGATTGATATAAGGACCCCAAACCTCTTTATCATGCCTTATTAAATCGACCGGTATCTTATCAGGACCTGGCGCTTTTCCCGGTTTTACTGCATCTATAGCTATCAGAGTATCCGAGAGTTATTATAAATCTTCCCCTTTTTATAGTCTTTAGGAATCCTACTCAAGATAGGTGTCAGTGCATCTACCAATGCATGATGAATATCCATGAATGGGCAATCTGGAGCAGGGAGATCTACATATGGAGGATTGATATCTACAAGGGTTTCGTAGAACTGTTTCATGGCATCTTGATTTCCCCCTATAAAGGGCCATTTTAGGGCTCTACGATTGTTACTTAGTAGTGGTTCGATGACAGTAAAGTTAATATCTCTATTATTCAAGGGTGTTGATTGAAAAAAATGGACTGCTTTGGTCAAACATAGGGGATAATGGTCACTGTCAGATCTATCCTCAACTACGAGATCATGTAAAATTGGCCAAAGGTCAATGGATACCAATATGTAATCAATACAACTCTTTGCCATTACTCCTACTAAAAGTAGCAGCATTTGGGCTATCAGAAGGCAAACGGCCGTTGCAAGCTTGGAGACCATGTCCTGACACTAATCTTGTTAACTGTGCAACAGCAACTGTGCATGGTACTGCCAGGGTACTTTCCAATGGGGGAATATTATTTGCAATGTCTTCTTCTTTAAACATATTTTCAAGTGCGGGGGGCGTGGCTTGCAGCTGTGGAAGATGGCGGCTTGGTAAGAAAGCTGCGCATGCAGATTGGGAATAACCCCTAAAATCCAGCATAATCTGTACACCGACGGGGTCACCGAGAGCGCTCACTGGCATTGGAGTGTGACGGTGATCTGCGGTGGTGAAAGGCAGCGGTCTGGAGCGGCTGAAGGCGTGGATAAATTGTGCGGCGTGCTGAGGCGAAGACTGCAGAAAATGGCGCCGGCAGGAGACCCGCGAGCAGCGGACGCCAACCATCTCCTCATCGCATGCAATGCGTCCGAGGATTAAGACGCACCTTCTCCGCGCAGCTGTGTGTCCCAGGCTTGCAGCAAAGAAGCCCTGGGAGCGTGCGTGAGAGCGAGCAGTCTAGACAGCGAGCGGGCGCTACCGTGGCCGCCATTAACCTCGGAGGTGACTGTAAGGACCAGGTGTCTCGTCCGTGTCAGGAGCAGAGCACCCTGCAGGGTACAAGACGCTGGCAGAGCTGACCGGGTGTATGGACTTCAGCGGTGCTGCAAGGCAGACAAGTCTGGTGAGCGGCCCCTCCCCCCAATGGCTTTGTGGTAGTGGCGGTTGCTGGCGCGCACCTCTGGACACGCAGAGAGTGTCCTGGGCCATCCTAACCGTTGTGCCAGACGGTATGCCTTGAAGGAACCTTGCCTCTGAATCTTGTAATGTCGGGTGGTGGGCGGCATGGATCAGGGCGGCCGGGTCGAACGCTCTTGGTTTGATTCTAGAATGGAACATTGTAGAAGTTGAGGATAATCAATGTTATCCATGGGCCTCCTGGGTCGGTGGTGGGTAGGCGCACTACTACAGGTGAGCTGTCTTGCTACGTATAGTATGGGGGTGCATGATTCGAAAACAGTTATGTAATTCTTTCTGATGTCTGCAAGTCCACGTTTCCTCACAAATGTTTTTGGTTGTAGTATCGGGGTGACAGGCACTCTGCGAGTTTACAAGGTGGGAGGTTGGGGGCTCACTTGGCAGGGAGGGGGGAGTTGGGATTTCTGAGGGTCGTTATTTTGGGGTTTGAAGAAGTTGGGGGGGATGGGGAGTTTGCTCAAGGCCATCCTATTCATCACGCACTGGGGATCGCTTTGGGGGTCACATCTGGGACAATGGTCTGTCCGAGAGGGTGGTCAGGCTTCCGATATGATGGGTGACCCGGCCACGGTAAAGGTTTGGACCTGGAATGTCAATGGGCTGGGTAATAAAATTAAGCGTACATTGGTGCTGCAACACATAAAGAGGCACGCCCCGGATGTGGTCCTTGTTCAGGAATCGCATCTGAGGGGGAATAGATGTAAAGCCCTTGATCGCTTTGGTTACAAAATGGTCACACACTCAGGGTTCACATCTGGGTCACGAGGAGTGGCTATCCTGGTATGTAACACCCTACCTTTTGTTACTTCGGGTACGTGGGTGGATGAAGCTGGCTGTTTTGCTGCAGTGGCAGGTAGATGGGAGGGACGCACATTGACATTTTGCTCTTGCTATAATGCCCCTGGCCTTCATTCGGGGTGCTTTCCCAAGCTAAGTGCGTTCCTGACAAACCTCCCTGCGGGAATCCTACTTCTTGGAGGTGACAACAATGCTGTTATGTGCCTGGAGGTCGACCGGTCTAATGTCCCACCAGGTAGGCAAGGGGAACGGGGCCTCTCAGACTTTGTCACTGCTATGGGTCTGGGTGACCTGTGGCGGGCGCAGACCCCCTCACTTAGACAGTACACGTAATCACTCGGCGCGGTATGGGTCCTTCTCCAGGATCAACTATCTCTTTACCTGCACGGATCAGATGGGGGAATTCGGTACCACTACACACATGGCTCGAGGGATTTCGGATCATTCCCCCGTATGTACCACCCGTAGGTGCCCGATCGTAAACAGGGAGGTTTTTCTGAGAATAGATCCCTGGCGACTCCGCGACCCGGAAATTGGCGATAAGCTTCAGGAAGGGTCCAAGCTATACTTTAAGGAGAATTTGGGGTCTGTGGAGTCCCAGATTATTCTGTGGGAGGCGTACAAGACGGTGCTGAGGGGGTTGGCCCAGTCACTAATTGGGGCACAGAAAAAGGAGGAGTCCCTCGAGATCCGGCTCCTAGAGGGTGAGATCAAGCAGCTGGAGGGGGACGCTGTTGCGACCACCTCCGTGGATCTGGGTACAGGCTAAAGTTGAAACAGAAGGATCTTAGGGCCTTGGCCGAGTGTGAGGCCCGTGCCTATACACTGGCCACGCAGCATCGGATCTACGATGTTGGGGATAAGGCACTGAAGTTACTTGCGTGGCTGGAGTGCCAGGATAGGGAGCGATCGTGGGTATCCGAAATACGGGACGAAGCGGGTTCACTATGCTTGTCAAGCACAGATCTAGCAGAAGCCTTTGCGGCTCATTTCGAGAGTGTACTCTCCTGTGTGTTCCAGAACTGAAGAGGACTTTGCAGACTTCTTGCGAGATTTTGTGCTTCCCACGCTATCAGAGGAGCTGTGCGAACGCCTGGAGGCGGACGTCACAGTAGAAGAACTCGGCACTACGCTCGCCTCACTGCGTCCGGTTAAGGCCGCGAGTCCTAAAGGGCTCCCAATTGAAATCTACAAAAAACAAGCCACGATTGTGACTGCCCCTATGCTCGGGATGCTCAAGGAGGCACGAGAGTGTGGGAGCCTGCCCCCTGATCAAAGAGAGGCCATGATAGTGGTGATTCACAAGGCAGGGAAACCGGCAGACCAATGTGCCTCATACCGGCCGATCTCATTGCTAAACGTGAAAGCTAAGGCACTCGCCTAGGTTCTGGCGGATCGACTACTCTGTGGTGACAGAATTGGTTCATGTTGACTAATCCGGCTTTATGCCCCGCAGAAGCACTCGTCACAACCTTCAGCGTCTTTATGGGGTTCTCTACATAACCGAAGATGTTGGCGATACCTAGACGGCGTTGATGCCGCTGGACGCCTCAATGGCCTTCGATAGTATAGAATGGCCATATTTGTTTATGGTCCTTCGCAAGTTGGGCTTCAAACCGATCTTCTGTAGCTGGGTACGGCTCCTGTGAGAACGACCGAATGCTCTGGAGCGAGTCAACGGGCTGTATCTAGGGCCTTTTCCTTACGGAGGGGGACGAGGCAGGGATGCCCCCTGTCCCCTCTCCTCTTCGCTCTAGCACTGGAACCTTTGGCCCGCATATCTCTCTATGCTGATGACATCATCCTATACCTGGCAAGACCATACCACTTGATCGCCCAAATAGTGCACCTATTTGAGCTGTTCGGCAGCTACTCCGGCTATACCATTAATTGTTCGAAGTCTGTGATTTTTCCTCTGTCGGGTTCCCCCCCTCGGGTCCCGTCTAGGTGCTCACCACCGGTGGTCTCGGAGGGATTCAAATATCTAGGGGTCTATGTAACGCGCGATAGGAAGGAGTTTTTTTAGAGGAATCTCAAGCCCCAGCAGTTGCTTTCTCATATATACATAAGTATATATCAGACTATACGCCAATTTTTACTATTTTCTCCGAATGTGCTCACCACTTAAGATTATTACAATAGAGTGTGTGTTTTCCGTTTTTTGTGTGTTGGTCTTGTATTGTCTTCTTTTTCCCTAATAGGTCACAGCACCTCTTTTACGTTAAAGGATTATGGTTATACAACACTAAAAGTCACACTGTGGCGCACTGCTTATTTTTGCAGGTACTACGTATTTCGCTTACTGGGGACACTAAGCTACCATATTTCTTCCTTTTTTTCTTTTTTTCAGAAACTGATTAAGGCATACCATTGTGTATTGTATACAAATGCTTAACTGACTGCATTTTCATTCTCTGGAATCACATAATTACCAGTCACTAATTTGAGTAAACATAGGAGGGATCTTTATTTTGTCCTGATGAAGATGCCTTGCCGCATCGAAACATGTTGACTCATTAGGAGTATCCGCACATTACGCAGGACATCTCCACACCACCTTTTTAATAGCACCAGCCTCCCTTGACCTATTAAAGTTTGTATGTCTAAGAGGCCAGGTCCTTTTGAAAAACTCACTCACCTACATTCACCCCAGACCCTCCCTCTTGCATCACACATAGCACTACATCATCAGTGCTCCCGCGTAGTCGCAGGTCGTAGCACGCCCCGTCCCGCAGCGGGGCGGGAAGACCCCTATGATGAAGCATGACACCAAGGGCCATTTTGGTGTGTGAGGGGTATTTAAACAAACACAGTGTGTGCCCAACCACCGTAGGATACACACTTTTCACTACCCATGATATCTGACCCCAGTAAATAACCCCCCCCCCCCCCCCACACCCCCCCCCCTGAGGTGGATTCCTTTGTTTTTTGTAACTGATTCTATGAGGAGGAGGTATCCACCTCCAATGCCCTTGTAGGGCGCTACCTCTTCAATCCCCAATCTTGTTGCTTATAGCTTTGCCTCCTATACCATTCATCATCTATAATGAGAAATTACCAATACTGCCAAGTAGGTTTTTTCCTAAACTTTGGCTTTTTCTTCCTAACTGGGCATTCAAGAAGTAAACCAGAGAGACCTTCATAGTTTTCAGTCACTAACACACTGCCTCAACCTGTGTTACAGGTTGCCCATGTGCAAATGACAGCATGCATGAGGGGGGACGTGAGCAGCAGAGCCTAAACGTACGCCAGAGATGAAATCTGGAAGATGTGGCCTCCGGGAGCCTGGTGTTTGAGGCCAGGGGCCTCTAGATCATGGTTTCTAACACCAATAATCTGTTAATACTAGAAGGCATTTAGGGGATACTTACCAGTGGCGGCTGGTGACATTTGAAAATGGCGAGGCGTAAAAGTGCCCCGTAACAAAGTCGCGTCAAAACGCACTCTCAAACTAGGACCAAAACACCCCTTCCCCTCCATGGATTTTCTTCAAAACACTTGCAATCAAAATGAGACCTTCCCAACTCTGATCCCAGCTAAGTACATATCCCGCCATTTTCAAATGTCACCAGCCGCCCCTGTGTTACTGTAGGTTCAATGTTCAAATCAGTTTGAGGACGGGGAGGACGTACGCGTTGAAAAAGAGGGGTGACGAGGCTGATCCTTCGGGTCAGTCATATTTCGAAATGAGCAATATGACGTTGTCGCATACTGCCCACCTCCAAAGGCGAGTTAGCCTGTCTACATAAAGGCAAGCCCTCCAGGCTCCACTTGGCCCAGCCTTGGCAACAACATCTCATGCTCTCCACTATCAAACGCTGTGCTGGGCACTGAGAATTGGTAGTCCTGGTTCTGCAGGAGCCGCCTATAACACCGCCACCACTCAGTCCATTAGAAGGCATGAGAACATGTCCGCCTGCCATAGTCAGTCAGCAGCAAAGTTATTGTACAGAACTGAGAATACCCAATACAGGCGCCGTAATACCGTTTTAGATTCAACTTTAGATGCAATTTTAATTCATTAAAGCAAAACACTCAAGCCACATACGGCTACAATATCCATTCCAATGAAAAATGTTATATATATTTTATACTTCTCATTTTACTATTGGTCCTCACCAAGCTCCAATTAAAACCTAGGAGAACTCAAATGCCACAGGGTTCTTGATCTGAACAGATAGTGCACCAGCTCTCCGTTCACACTGAATACCTCTGCGTTTCTACCCGAGTCTCCAAAGGCGATAAGCGGGTAAACGAGAAGAAGCATTGGCAAAGCCGATATGTCTCACCTTTTCACTCTGTCAATGCAGACCTATTGTCTTTGTTTTTTGCCGATGCTGGCCAGCAGTGCCAATAAGGAAGCATACTAGACAGCACTGCAAAAACAGAAACCCTAAACCACCATAATGTATATGTGCAAGTGCGCGTATGCATAGTGATGTTACTGCGGCCTGGTGCGATGCATGATTCATGACGCAGCACTGTTTCTAGCTTTAGTGGTTATGGAAATGTTCTTACAATGATATATTTTGCTGTGTCAGGTTAGGGCAGTATTAGAGACTGCGCTTGCTCTGCTCGAAAGCACCCAGTCATGTTCTTGCTGCTATAGCGTCTGGAGGATTGACCATCAGTAGTGTGGACCAACCGGTTGTATTCTTTAAGAACAGCTGTGAATACTAGTCCAGAAAAAATCTGCTTTTTCAGCCTAAATAGAGAGCAGTTGGGAAATAATACCTTTAACTTTAAAGAGTTTAGTGGGTTTGCTCACGTCACCGTCTGCATCACGGTGTCTTCTGTTACTAAGCCGCCGTGGCGTAAATACATAGCATTGAGTTGCACCTTTGGCTAGGTTAGCTCTGCTCTAAGTGGCTTCATGCAAATGAACAATACAACCAATTGCCACAGAACTGTAGGCTGCTATGACACTGACAACAGCTATTTATCACTCAGCAAGGCAACAAAACAACCATCGTATATACACACAAACATCCAACAGAGCAGAATGGGAGAGGAGCTAAACTTAATTGCTAAGGGAATGCCAAGTGGAATTAAAATAACTCAAAAGCCCAGAATGAAGCACAACAGAATAAAACGGAAGAAAAAGGAAAGGACTATAACAGAACAGAACATAAATGATAGGCTTTCTTACACTTATGATGCTGATCAACAGCACAAGGAACAGGAATCCTCAAACCGCACCGATTATGACTCATGTACCCTAAAACTAAAATTAAAAAACACTTACCTGACCGCCTCTTCTCCTGGTCCGCGTTGGCGCCTCTCTGCCCCTTCAAACGATCCGGAACACCACGTCCATGTGACGTGACGCAAGTGACTGCAACCCGGCCCTCAGCCAATCCTGGCGCTGCAGCAGCGCCAGGATTGGCTGACGGCACCGCCTACTCCTCGCCCGCCGCCTGCCCATTAGGAGACCAAGGGGCTCCTAATGGGCATGCGCAAGGCAGCAAAAACACAAGTACGCATGACTGGGCACGGAGTAAAAATTAAGCTCCATGCCCACTCATGCGCACTTGTGCTGCCTTTCCCAAAGGCGTCTGACAATGATGTCAGTCAACATGACGCCGGACTGCCCACGGTCCGACGTCATGCTGACTGACATTCACAGAGGAGGGAGCTAGGAGGGAGCTGCGGGCGGGGGGGCTATGCCCCCACGCCCCAATGGACGCACCGCGCCTGATACTTACTATCGTCAGAAAAATGAATTAAAGATCCTAATTAAATTAAATGTAGGCAGCAGGATGACACTGAATGGTTTCTTAAAATATTTCGAGAAATACTTAGGAACAAATACAAAAAAAAAAAAGCATATCTGTGAATTTCTGTGGACTACTTAAAATTGAAATCTTCTCTAGTGGTAATCTATCCCTGAGGAGGGTGTGAAGGTTAAATACAAGATTGTTTATTGCCTCCTATTTGAACGAGTATTGATGTTGTTACCTTGTGCCGTATTTCGAGCTTTTGGACGTGTTTTATCTCTTTCTGTAGACCAGATAGAATAGATGTTATGTGAGTGTTTCTTCAATAGCAGTTGGAGTACCTCAGTAGCTGGGCTAAGCTCATAAGAGCTCTAACTCCTGATGGCTGTGTTAGTTGGAACCCCCCAGCTTTCTAGCAGTAACCTGAAACTTTAGTATTCGAATAACCTATATTTATTCATGTGCACATGGACTTTCCTTGCAACACTGTCAAAAATTCTAACTTACCTAGTAAAATGCCGCAAACTACTGGAACTGATGTTGTACATATGATGGTAATGTCAAATCGCACCAGCTACCAAGGGATGGGTTGAAGAAGATTCTGCATCACTTTCATAATGACTGTTCGAAATGGGGGTTTATAGTTGCCAGTGCTTTACACTTTGTCGAAATAGGGACCCTCATTTCTAACACTGGTGGCCAGCGATGAGGATAGGAGTTGCTTTTGTACTTGACCTACATTGATTGGTGTACACTACTACTGAATCACACACTGTTTTTCTTCTTTGGCTGTTTTTGCATTTTGGTATTTGTTTTACCAAGTGTTGAACTTCCAAAATCATCATGTCTAAATGAGCGTCAGTTGCATCTTTGGATTTTGATTTTGAAGAGGATAGGGTGTATTCCTACACTGCACCATAGTTGAAATCCATCTGCAAAAGGTTTAAAGTCTCAATGAGAGGTCTTGCCAGAAAGGAGTCAAAAGGCGCTGAGCGCCTGGTTAGAACCTAGGAAAGCAAGTTAGCATTCAGTACAGCCTGTGGGGGAGGCTGAAGATTTAAACTTGCAGCAGAATGGACTGTTGAGCCAGGACCTACCTGGAGGGAGGGTGCCTTCCAGGACTGGCAGCAGTGTCTCTTCAAAAGGGTAGTCTCCAGAGGAGCTGGAAGACATACAAAGGAGCAGGTAACATGAGTTGGAACTTGAGAAGCTAAGGATGGAAATTAAAAAGCAGAAACTTGCAACTGAAGAAAAGAAAATGGTGTTAGAGCGTGAGAGAGGGTTGAAGGAACTGGACATAAAAGCCAAGATTGTGGAGTCCTGTTGAAATGGTGGCAGCGTGCCTTCAGTGCATGCAGAAGGGAAAGTACATTTATCTAAGGGAGTGATAAAAGATTTGTTTGTAGGAGATGACATTGGCCAATGGTTTCAGGCTTATGAGTTAGCAATACAAGCCCACATGGTCCCTGAGAGCGATTGGGGGTCTGGCTAGTGGAACCACGTCACTGCAGAGGGGAGGGACACTTTGATAGCTTTGCCTAGGGAGGATCGGGAGAGTTTTCCCCCTATGAAGAAAGCCCTCATCAGAAGGTATGGGTTGACTCCAGAAATGTACATACAGGAGTGCAGGGCCTTCAAGAAACTTGAATCACAGCCATGGGTTGACTATGTTGCTTTTTTCTGCAGAGCATTGGATGGTTGGGTGAAGGGCAGCATGGTAACTGATTATCAAGGGATTTATGGTTTGATGGCATGGAAGCACTTGTATGATAATTTTCAAGAGCTTGATTCACAGTAGACTTACTGATCCCAGGAAGCTTGCTGTGGAGGCAGACCTCTGGGGCATCACCAGGGTCCACAAAAGGTATGTGGGAGACTCAGCCAAGAGTGGGCAGGGTCCCCTGCAAAAGAGTGGGGAGGCAAGTGTAAACAGAAGTTCTCAAAAGGGCCCCAATCTAGATACCAGGGTAAAGATTCCCATCCCCCAGGCGATAAGAAGGCTTCCCTGCAGAGGGGGTCCCTGTAAGTGATAAGAATGTGGTCAGAAGGGTCACATGAGGGGAAAGCCCAAGTGTTCCAGGTGGGCACCGGCACCCACTGGCGCGCAGTCACATGGGTTGGTCAGTGTAGCGCTTGGGGAGGAGTTGGTTCCAATTGAAGGGTGGGAGCCCCCTGAGATGACCCTTGTATCACTAGGGGACAGCGAGATGGTGCAGGAAACCTTTTTACCTGAGAACACTAAAAAATACAGGCAGTAGGTGACTATCCTTGACCAAAGGTTGGAGGCTCTAATAGACACTGGAGACAGTGTGAGATCTGTCAGGTGTCAGCTGGTGTCTGAAGAGAAGGCAATCCCTAATACATTTTACCAAGTAATTACTGTAGACAACTGAATGCACCTGTGTAAGGTGATGCAGGTCCCCTTTAAATTAGGGGGGTCTCAGGTTCCATGAAGGTAGCTGTGAGTCCAACCATGCCTGTTGACTGCCTGTTAGGGAACGACCTGGAGGATTCCCCTTGGAAGGAAGCCTGATTATTCCACTCCATGACTCGTGGGTAAAACAGTGGAAGTAAGGCAGCAGAGCAGACCATGATGTTAGGCTGGGCCCATGAGTAGTGTGCTTGAGGAATCAGCTGCCCCAGAAGGACTGGCAAAGTAAGCTATGAGTGAGAGGGGGGGGGGGGGCTGCCCGATGCTCCCCCTACTGCATAGAAAGAGGAGACTGGGACCTCAATCAGCCCTGGGCTGACGGGCAGAGGAGAGCAGGGGATATGCTATCAAACACTCATCAATCAATTGTGCAGCTCTCAACTCCGGCAACTTTCCTTCTCCTGCCGGCCCAGGAACATCCAGATAATTTCCATGGGTTTCTGGAAGGTTGAGGCTATCTCAGGGGCGATGGAGAGCCTCGGAGTGTAGCAACCCTGAGCAGAAACCTACATGGTGAAAGACACCCCCAGGGCCGCAGAACAGATTGCACAGCACTGCCGGACAAATTGAACCAAATATCGGCAGCCATAGGGGATACATGTACAGTGCTAGAAGCAAAAATTGGCACACTAGCAGTGGCTATCAACTTGTTCCTCGAAGATAAACTATGGACCAGGATCAAAACTAATGAGGGCCTCGTCCATGACCTGCTCCCTCAAACAGCTTTCATTGATAAGACCCTCAAGGAAGTTAAAGAACTACTCCAAGTCTTGGAGCAGTGGGCTGAAGATGCAGATGGGGGAGTAGGTGGAAAAATATTCGGATCATAAGGGTCCGGGCGAATGATGAAGGAACAAATGCCACCATATATTGAGAACTAGCTGCGAATTAAAGTAGCAACCTCCAGGCTCTCTGCAGTATTCATCATTGAGAGGGTGCATAGGGTCCCAGCCAAGAGACCCACCCGGGCTTCACCACAGCAAATGTTCGCCTGAATAATGAACTTTTTGGGATTGAGATGCAATCCTCAAGGCCACCCATGCTGGACCTAACCTGACGTGGAAAACTCAAAGATCATGATTATCCCAGATTACACGCTAGTGGTGAAGCACAAGAGAGCCGCCTTCTTAAGCATCAAGAAAAAACTATGTGAACTAGGATTGACTTGGGCCTTGCTGTTCCCTCAAAATTGAAGGTAATGGCTGACCTCTGCTCCCACTTTGTTGATCCAGAGGACTCTTGGAGGTAGCTTGATTAATACAACAGAAGTCCTGATACCGAGCAGACTCTGTGGAAACAGAGCTTAACTCAACCTCAACTTGAACCAAGGGGTGACTCGCAAAGACTCATACATGGCTTCCGTGGGCTCCTCCATCACACTCTCAGCATTTATTCAAATAAGAGACGACCATCGCCACTGTGGTGATCTGCAGAACAAAAACTTCAATATAGCCCTTCGGGAAATGTCAGACAAAGCAGGAGACTCAGAAACAAGTGATGATGGATGGTGACCCCGCAGACGAACTGATATGAATAGGGGGCCCTCTTTGGCGTGGCCACTCTCCCCACCTAGCGGCCAAGAACAATGGCGAGGAGTTTGCCTATCCTCCCTCCGACCTGATGGCCAGAATCATGCTCAAAGCTGATTAAATGGGTGAACTGCAGGGTTTCCCCCACGCCCCTAGGAGGTGTGCTCCCTTCAAGGACCATGACCACAGAAGTAACTGTCACACGCTGTCCGGCATCATTTCCCTCACTACAACAGCCCTGCACAGGAGCATGGATTGTACATCAAGATGGATGATCTCCATACATCGATTATGGTTTTTGATGTTTTCAGATATGAATATACATCCTCAAGTGATAGTTCTTCCTTTAAGTTATTAACAGTTGACAATTTGTTTTGTTTCTTTGGTTGTTTTTCTTTTTTGGTCGATTGTAGTTCCACATGGAATGTTAGGGGTCTGACCACAGTTTCTAAGAGATACAGGGTATTAGCACAGTTATTGTGCCGTAACATACAGGTGGCTTTCTCCAAGAAACTCACGCAACAGGGAGGGAGTGAAGTTGTGATGTAAATGAAGAAGCCAACTTTACCACTCAAATCACTCTGCATATGTTATAGGCGCAGCAATTTGCATGTTTAGACTGAATAATGTGTTCAAACCCACTTGAGATTAGTTATGAGGCAGAATACAGACCCCAGTTCCTTCCTGGAAGTTTCAACTCGCATGTTTGGAAGACCAGGTTCTCCAGGAAGAACTCAGGGAGGACATTATGTAATATTTTCAGGAAAATTAAAACACTGCCTCAATAATAATATGGGAATTGGAGCCCTTCAAGGATGTAATATAAGGTGCATGTAGAGGAGCCACACTGGATGCCATTCATACACTTCAGTCTGAACTCAAAATTATGTAATACACGCTCCTGGGTCTGGAACACTCAGCAGTTCAAGACTCGGAACGGATTAACGAGATAGCCGAAGCTCGACAAACTCATGCCGGCTTACTGGAGCACCTAAGATGTCAGGACAGGGAAGCCTGCAGAGCTAGATCCCACATGGAGAGGGTGAAAGCAGGTCGCCGCTTGGTGTGGATAATGAAACCACCCAACCTGCAAATGCATATTCCAGCAGTCCTAATCCAGGACTGGAAAAGAGTAGACACATGGACGAAATTAACCGAACCTTCCGGACTGACTACACTGCATTATACACGGCAACTAATGAAGCCGACCTTGCTCCAGGTAATAAATGTTTGTAAAGTGTGACCTTTCCACAAGTGTCCGCAGAGGCAGCTGCAACAATGACTGCTCCTGTCACAGAATAGGAACTCTGGGGAGCATTCTAAGCCTTAGCATGGGCAAAATGCCCGGCACAGATGCATATTGAGCGCCAAATGGCGATGCTCACATGCCTGTTGTACTACTTTGTTAACCTCCTACTTTTCATACCCACATCCTATTTCCGACACCTTGAAACATTATTGGTTGAACTGATTTGGGGCTCGGAGAGACGTAGGGTGAGTCTCGCCACACTAAGACTACGGACAAACAAAGGAGGGCTGGGGCCTTTCGATTTCCGGGGTTATTATTATGCAGCACAACTGCAAGGGGTGGTGTATAGGCTCTTAGGTTTTCATTAGGGAGAAACCCAAATTACAGCAGGCCGACTTCAGAGAGGCAGGTTGCATAAACTCCTTTTCCCATCAGCCATACCCAAGGCGCACACTTTCTCCCAGGAAATTTTGAAATATAGCCTCCAATATACCGATTCAGAGACACAGTATGCTTCGGCTATTCTCAGTTTCCCAACAGCCAATGGCTCACTTATGCGTTGGATGCTCCGTCATGGACAGCGGCGGGAATCACAACACTTAGTGATCTATAGGAGGATGGGGTACTCCAGCCCTTCTTAACTTCAACAGACATGGCAAGTCTACCGAAAGGCAGTTTCTAGTATATGGCAAGATAGTACATACACTCCCAAGGGCTATGGAGAGGCGACCAGGGAGAGCCCCCTCCCTACACTACCACAGCCATTACACACAATAGGTCATGGGCACCAGGATCTACAGAGCCACAGTAGAGCAAACCGTGATATCTCTCCAAACATTCCACAGAACCACAGTAGAGCACACAAGGACATCTCTGCAACCATTGAGGCAGTGGTGGGAGCAGTGTGTAGGCCGCCCTAATCATGAGAAGGAATGGCATAAGGAGCTTGAATATCCACAATGCGTCTCCAAGAATGTATGCTGTAAATGTATTCAATTTAACATATTGCACAGGGCATATCTTACATCATCTAGAATTGACAAGTGCCCCAGATGTCAGCACTCCCCAGGAGGCTTCTCCCATATGTTGTGGTATAGCACCATACTCTGTCCATCTTGGGACAGAGTCACAGCTACACTGGCAGAAGTGATGGCCCTCCCCCAGCTTGACAGCCTGGAGGCCTGCCTATTGGGGATCTACCCTCATCTGAAAAACACCAATGTCTCAAGTACATGTTCTGATCTGGCTTTGATACTGGCCAAATGCGCCATATCAATGTGTTTGAAAGCTTCTATATCCCTCTACACTAGCAATCTTGAAGCAAGCAGTGATCACCTGGGCAGATGTCTTGTGCAGAGAAGAAAATGGGGGATTACATTGAACACCCAAAATCTTAGCACAATGGCTTGTTCAATATCATGGGCCGGACCCCAGGCTCTCTGCACTACAGACATCCTGACAAGCAGGAAGGGTGAATGGGAATACTAAGGGATGTTAATGTTTATACTAAAATATTGAGGTTGACGTTCAAAATACTTTCTGGTGAACTGACGACGCCATGGGCCTTTCAGCCAGGGAAGAAATACATTAGAGATACAATGATTCGCAATGTAGTAACGAAATGTTAAGAATAAAAGCCAATAAAAATTGTTTATAAAAATATATGCATGAAGTTGTAACAGTTCAAGCATCAAAACACTTGAATAGGTGACCACTTCATAAAAAATAAAAAAAAGAACCGGAGGTAGATTGTTGCATGGATTTGAACTGTGATTTTGTATAAATTATTACTTCAATTATGACTTCTGATCTAAGCAAATATTAGATTGAAATTAAAGTTGGTGTTCAGTCTTCTATCTCAAGATCACCTTTGGATACCTAATAAGTACTTATGTTTGCTTCTTCTCTGTCAAATTCTTCATCATCTAAAATTATCGGTTAGAAACAAAAAATATGTGAATAAGGCACGTGCTGTTTAAAACATTTCTCTAATAATAGATTGTTGTGACCTATTTATTTAGACCATGTCTATATTAAACTATGTACATGTTTTTTGGTCATGTGTATCTGGAAAACTGTTAGGACTTCTGCTGATGTTCTTTGTGAATTTTAAGTGATTATCACAGAGATGCAGTGCTTTGATGTAATCTTCCAGCATCAGAGTTCCATGCTAAGATGCCCTGTTCTGCCAGGAAGGGTCCCTCTTCTTCCATCCGTAATTTGTAATATTGTTCAGTATTGGCATTCAGTAAACAGCAAATTATCTGAGTATTTGAAGGGGTGGTAACCCAATTATGTTTTTTACCTAACCATGACTCGATGCAGTTTTACATTCGGAAAAGACTGCCTATGTAGTGTGAGCATCTACTGTGTCACATTATTTATTTTTAAATTTGGAATAGAAAGTATAGTAGAAAAGGAGTTAAACAATGGGGAGTGACATTTCCTATTCGTTGTACTTGATTGATATTTGGAAGATGCCACATATTGTGTTTGTAATGTACAAAACCCACTTATAACAACTTGTACACAGGAGGACACTCGCACCATGGCAGCAGACTGCTCTTCTGGTTTCGCCTATGGACAGCTTTTCGCTGTTTTCAGTCAAAAACGTCTTGTGGCCAGTACCAATGCTTACAGTGAGCTTTGATTCAGCCCATTGCTAACCATTAAATGGCTTTGATTTCACTCCCGCTTGATCTCATTCAACTGCTTTCCTTCCTCTTCTGTGTGTTCCTGCTGGAAACATAACTTCTTTACCATCCTTTGACTGGATGACTTGTATCCTTTCACTGCTTATCTTTACGGTACAATTTTCTCTCTCAGCATTCCCTACAAATGAATGTGTTTTCTTGCTTTCTCCTTTATGTGCCGCTTCCCCACTGAAATCACCACTCCTGCGCTCTCTGTGCTAATTTATTGTTTCTTTTATGCCGCCTGCTCGGTTTTTTCTCTTTTTTTTGTATTTTTCCTACTCTACTTGTCAGCGCATACTCTAGGACTTCCATTTTTGTTTTATATTTCGTCAATAGTTGCCAAATTGTTGTTGGAGTCGTTACATATTATATATATACATATATACTGTTAGAGTCGGGGATCTCTGGTTGGCGCAAGGTTGCCCTTGTGTCAAGCAGGAACCCTCTCCTCCACGTCAGGGCGCAGGATAACCCCTCGCGAATGACCCTTGCTCACCCTCTAGGTGCGTGGCGTGAGCAGCCAAGGCGATTCCTCAGGCGTTGTTGGTTAAGCACTTACAATCATACACACAGTAAATACATCAATCCCCCCAGAAACGGACACCAGCCTTGGATATATATAAAAATACGATTCTTTATGTAAAAATAAGGTATATATATCTCAGTAGACTTATCACAAGACCAATAACGTTTTCGCTAGGCCACCAGGTTATACAGCAGGCAAATGTTCTTGGTTCGGAGTTTCAAATGGATACTTTGTAGTCTCTTGCAAATGTTACTCGTGGTTCCAGTACTCACAGAGATCGGCTCCTGCGAACGGGGAAATAAGGCGTTGCGGGCCCCGAGCCCGATACTGGAACTTCTTTCGTGATGGGGAGAGTCGGCACAGGTCGGTGCGACTCTCAGCTTGGGAAGTGTTCTTGGGTCCTCAATCAGCAGGTGTGGGCACGTAGGCAGGCGCGGCCAGCGACCCTTTAGCACGGCGGTGCAGGAGGGTCTCCACAGTGGGGGCGGCGCGGCCTGAGATGTCCGGGGATAGCGAAGCGGGGTCACAGGGCACGGTCAGTGCAGCTGGATGACCCGGCGTGGATCACAGTCGTCGGACGGCTTCCGGCAGGAGGGGTGATAGCGCGTTCAGCGCACTCCAATGGCAGGCGGTGACAGGGGTGCAGGCGGCCTGGCCCGGGGACAGAGAGCGGCTCCGGACGGAGCGGGGCTCTCACGGGATTGCGGCAGGCGAGCTCCTGAGTGTCACGGCCCTAGGAGGGGCGATGAGGGGCGCAGTCTCTTTTCCAGCGGGATGCCCACACGGCTCGAATTGGAGGATGAGCAAGAAGCACAGAGAACCCACTGTTCCTGGGGTTCAGTTCAGGGGGCAAGCTCAGATCAAGCCCTTGGAGAATGTTCAAGCACAAAGTAGCAAAGTCTTTTCAGTAAGTCTCTTCCTCTTCTTTCTCAGCAAGGCAGGCAGCAGGCCAGCTCCTCCAGCGTCTCCTTCTCCTTCTAGTCGGGCAGAGGTTCTTTGTGGTAAACAGGATTCTGATTTCTTAGGAGCCATGCTCCTACTTTTATACCATGATTCTTTTGTTCTTTAGCGCCAGGGGGCCTAGGCCTGGCTCAGTCCAGTTCTGGAGCACTTTGTTATGGTGACTCTGCTCTTTCCTTTCAGCAGCAGGGCAGAGACATCAGCCGCCCCACAGGGGGTGGCGCCGGCTTTGTGGTGGCAGAGCACAGGTCTATTCAAGAGTCAAGGTGTACTCCTCCCACCCATCCAGGTGTAATCTCTCTACCCACCACCTGGCAGCCAACCTGTCTCTGGGGATCCCCCCACCCTGCTCCTTACTGTTGCTGGGCAGAACACACACACACACAGCAGAGGCGGACTGAGATGGTCAGGTCAGTAAATACTAACTTTCTAAAAGTAGTATTTACAAACCCAGGATATTAAAATAAACTTGACTACAAGAAGTATTTTATCATCCTGAGTTCAGGCATATCAAACTTGACACTTCTACCATGCTCTCTGAGTCCACTGGGGTCACAGCGTTGGCGTGATCCCGGCAGCCCATTCTGGCCTATGGAGAGCAGGTAGCCTTCAATAGTGAAAAACGACAAGGGCTGTAATTCACTACTAAGACATGCCACACACATCAGGGCATGTCCTACCTTATGCCTACAATGCACCCTGCCCTTGGGCCTACCAGAGGGGTGGCTAATATGTAAGGAAGGGAAGGTTTAGGGACTGGCAAGTGGGGGCACTTGCGCAGTCAGCGCGACGGTCCCGGACCGCGCACAGGGTCTGCGGTGGCAGACCCTAGACACACTTTACAAGGCCGCTTCCGTGGGTGGCGCAACCAGCGCTGCAAGCCCACCAGCAGCATTGGCATTCACAAGCCCTGGCACCCTCGGTGCACTTTACTGAGGACTGACAGTGAATCCAATAAACCAATCATGGACATCAATTACAGATACCTTTTACTTTGGGAGCACTTGCACTGCGGCACGGATTAGCCGTGGCGCAGTGCCCTGAGCGGACAACACCAGCAAAACAGTCGAGGCACACCATCAAAAAGTGGAAGGGAAACTCACGCCAAGGTGCCAGGTCTAACATATACACACACACACATATGCTCAAATCACCCGAACCATAGTGAGCAATTAATATTTCGTCTGCATATCATAGCACCAGGAATGAGGATCATGATTTATAATGTTGATGGTGTTTCGTATTTTTTGCCGCTTTTGTAAAAAAAAAAAAACGAGCAGTATGGGGCAAGGGTAGTGCGGAACACCACACTTAAGTATGATTCACACCACCCAAGAAGCCTCAAAGACAATCTGCCATATGGACTGTTTTTAATATTGCGCCGGAACTGTTAAAAAAGAAGTGATTTCTACCGAGAGACGGATGTCCTCATCACTAAACTGAGAGATCGAGGGTATTGCAAGGGCCTTTTAAATCATGCCAGGAAAAGGGCTTGGTATCGTCCAAGAGAGACTCTCTTGGAGATACAACCTCCAGTGGAAGATTCGGAGAAGTTGGTTTGCGTGACCACGTTTAACACAGTAGTCATGAAATAAAGAAAGTTTTGCTAAAATACTGGCACTTGATAGGCACTGAAATCGACATCCAAGAAAAACCTCTATTTGCTTTCACGAGAGCCAGGAACATCAAGGATTATGTTGTGTGCTCCTTTTTAGAATCTAAGAAAACTCCAGACATCAGACAACAACTCAATTTACCCCCATTAATTGGTCATTTTAAATGCAGCAATTGCATAGCGTGTGATTTTGCAATGACTGGCTCCTCCTTTGAACATATGGGGAAAATATACCATCTGACCCAGCATACCAATTGCAACAGTAACAACGTAATTTATGCCATACGATGTCCCTGTGGGAAAGTCTGTGTTGGTCAGACCACTCAAAAGGTCAAAACAAGGATTCTTCAACAGCACAGCAGAATCCGCTGTAATGTCCGGGGGGCACCCCTGGTGGAGCCAGGGAACAACAAACCAAGAGGCAACACGAGAGTGAGGTTCCAGAGAAACGACAACCATGGAGAAATCAACACAAGACAACAGACCTACAGGTGGTATCACCACCAGAGAGATTCGATGAGCAGACTGTTGTGATAACTATGGATTCACAGCGTGAACTGACCCCAGATGACATCCATTTGGACATCGTCCCAATGCAGGAACTGCTACTTCCATGGCTTGAACAGCCCCCTATTACCTTGGTGACCAGTACAGCAACTGACCTAGAGCCGATAGCGGATCAAGGGACAGAGATCTGCTTAACCTCTAAAGACCCCATCATTAACATCTCAGATTACGTACTCACACGAAGTGAACATGATATTCTATCAAAAGGTCTATAATTTATCCCAACGGCTCCACCAAATGACTTCAATGTTAAACTGGAACTTCAGCAATTTTTCCGTAAAATACGCCTAAAATATTACTTCAAGAAGAATGAACATTGGAGAAAACATCCAGCTGCTGCAGAATTCAGACCTGCTTCAACTTTCCTTCCAGCTGCATACTTGATGAGCGAAAAAATGATTGCATATGAAAAGATCGTGATGGAGGAGGTGATGGGTCATCTTAACAATAAAAAAAATCATTAAATATAACATCACTAAGGACGAGAAACAAGCCTTCCATTCACTAAGCAATAATCCTTCGATTGTGGTGAAATCAGCCGATAAAGGCGGAGCAGTGGTCATTCAAAACACGGAAGACTATATCAATGAGATCAACCAACAGCTTGGTTGTATTGAAAGTTACCAACGAATAAGAAAAAACCCCAATCAAGAAATCTCTGAACTTATTCGATCACTCACACAAGTGCGATTAACAGAAGGTTTCCTCACTGAACATGAATATAACTTTTTGAACAAAACTGATCCAAGAATACCTACCATCTACACACTACCAAAAATCCACAAGGACCTACAAAAGCCACCTGGTCGCCTGATTGTATCTGGATGTGGATCAATCTTGGAGCCACTTAACCAATTTTTGGATAGTTTTTTACATCTGTTTGTGGTATAAACACGCTCATTTCTAAGAGATATCATGCACACCATTCAAATAATGGAAAATCAACTCTTTGATACTCAGACACAGTTCCTTGCTACGCTAGACGTTTCTTCACTGTATACGAGTATACCCCAAGACCAGGCAATTGATGTGATACGCAGGACATTGGAGAAACGACCTGCACCTACTTGGATTCCAACTGACTTCCTGGTGGGGTTACTAGAAATAGCCATGACAAAGAATTACTTTATCTTTCAGAACACCTATTATTTCCAACGCAAAGGTGTGGCTATGGGGGCTGGGTTCGCCCCCAGTCTAGTGAACCTCTACATGGACTACTACGAGGACACCTACTTGTATGATCTCACCAATCCATACTTGGACAATGTTTCTGTCTGGAAGCGGTACATCGACAATGTGCTGATGGTATGGACAGGCACGGAACAGAGTCTAATTGAATTTAAAGCATGGCTGAACGGCCGGTCACCTGACATACAATTTACCATGACCTACAACAATGAGGCCATAAGCTTTTTGGATATCACACTGAAAAGTGAGGAAGGGAGAATCTTTACAACACTCTATAGGAAACAAACAGAGCGGAATACCACACTTAAGTATGATTCACACCACCCGAGAAGCCTCAGAGACAATCTGCTATATGGACAGTTTTTAATATTGCGCCGGAACTGTTCAAAAAGACGTGATTTCTAGGGAGAGACAGATGTCCTCATCACTAAAATGAGAGAACGAGGGTATTGCAAGGGCCTTTTAAATTGTGCCAGGAAAAGGGCTTGGTATCGTCTAAGCGAGACTCTCTTGGAGATACAACATCCCGTGGAAGATTTGGAGAAGTTGGTTTGTGTGACCACGTTTAACACACGCAGTCATGAAATCAAGAATGTTTTGCTAAAATACTGGAAATTGATAGGCACTGAAATCGACATCCCAAAAAAACTCTATTTGATTTCAAGAGAGCCAGGAACATCAAGGATTATGTTGTAAACTCCTTTTTAGAATCTAAGAAAACTCCAGACATCAGACAACAACTCAATTTACCCCCATTAATTGGTCATTTTAAATGCAGCAATTGCATAGCGTGTGATTTTGCAATGACTGGCTCCTCCTTTGAACATATGGGGAAAACATACCATCTGACACAGCATACCAATTGCAACAGTAACAATGTAATTTATGCCATACGATGTCCCTGTGGGAAAGTCTATGTTGGCCAGACCACTCAAAAGGCCTCAACAAGGATTCTTCAACATCGCAGCAGAATCCGCTGTAATGTCCAGGGGGCACCCCTGGTGGAGCATTGTTCTACAAGTAACCACACAGCAGAAGACCTACAATGGTGGGTTCTTGAGAAAACTATTGTACACCCAAGAGGAGGCAACATATATTCATCATTGAACTTAAAAGAATACAGGTGGATCCATACTCTTGACTCACTCCACACAGGGTTAAATGAACAGGAGGAAACATATAGACAAATGGCTAGATTGTAGTGCCTCTAAGCAAACTAGTCTCCTGATTACATCACTAGCTTTTAGGGTCACAAATTAGACGTTTGTTCAGGTCTCCCAAATATCCTGTTTTGCAATATACTGACTTGTATTTGTGTTTCAAGATTATATCACGCTTCTTCCTCAATAGTTTATAGCGTACTCCCTAATCCTCATTGTAAACTGTTTTTATGTATGGATGCGCATTTGATAAATGTGGATAATCAGAAGGTCACAATGTTTTAAATGTTTGTTCACTACGTAGCCCAACGGAGCTGCTTCATCATAGCGCGCCCGCTGACATTGACATGGCTCTTTGTGCTGCTGCATGTAAGGCGATACTTGCTTCCAAATAGCCTTATCTAAATATATTGTTCAAACATTTACTCACTGAATTTGCACTGTTCTCGTAACAGCCTTATTGTGTTGCCATATATAAAGTGAAACAAATAGCCTGATTTTCGTGCATATATTCGCGCTTGACAATATAATTGTGTGGAACAAATTTCAAATGTTACACTATTTCAACTGGCTGCATCGACCTTATTTATGTTGACGTTTTCTAAATATGTTATTGCTCAAACGTTTAGTGACTGCATTCGCATCGTGTTGCCATATGTAAAGTGGAACAAATAGCTTGATTTTCATGCTTACATTCGCGTTTGACAATTGTAATGTATTGAGTTAATTTTATTGGTTACATGATTTAAAATGTCTGTATTTCAACTGGCTACATCGACCTCTAGCCGTCATGTTTAAGAACGTGTGCCGAGACTGCCTTGACAATATAAATGTATGGAGCCGATTTAAAGTGTACACCGACCTCTAGTCGTCATGCTTAAGAGCGTTTGCCGAGACTCCCCTGACACTTTCTGTGGCTCCCGCGTCACTTTCTCCGGCTGAAAGTGACGTACTCATTTTTTGACAGCTCACCTGAGCTGCTGCACTCGTGCTAGAAGCGCATTTAAAAAGCAGTCTCTTTTTTCTGGATCCCAGTAATCGATCCGAGTTGCTGTCGGACGGAAGGACGTACCTTTTCATTCACTAAGGTGAGACACCAGTAATTGAGAACCCAATTTTTGGAGAACCATAGATAGCAAGTCTTAGCGCCACCAAGTGACAGGTTATTTAGTCGTCTCATTTTTTTTCTCTACAGTAGCCTAAATCGATAGGCTTTGCAACGAGACCCCAACCGGCTGGCGAAGGTCTGGAATATATAAATGAGGTATGCATTACTTCTTGTCATCTTCCTTTTACAATATGCCTTATGCTGATCCACAAGTTAATCTTTTGCTAAAATTTGCCCATTATCTTTCTCATGCTCCAACCGGCTGGTGGAGACCTTTTGTGTCAATCCTGACGCATTGCCAAGAATCATTGATCGCTACAATTTAATCTCTACAATTTGGTAAGAAAGTACTCCAGTTGTTGTTTGTTAGTCAATTCTTACAGTCCTCTTCAGTATTTTAAAAGGCCTTTGTTATTTGCAGATTTCATCTACTAAGACTTCTGCCTAATTGGTAAGCTCTCCCCTAGTTACTAAACAGTTAAAAAATTACATCTGTTTAAAAATATACACTTTAGAAACATCTTTTCTAAATTAATCTCATAGGCTGTCCACTGATCCCTCCATAGTCCTGAAGAAGGCCCGTTCTGACGCACCTCATATTTGCGCTACTCTCAGGGTCGAAATGTCGACATGCCATATATGTCCGCACAGCCCTCATGATCACGATGTAATTCAGTATTGGATCTTGCAGCACATGTGCAAAAGAAACAGGTCAAAACTCTTCTTAAAATTTCCCCTCCTGCGTTTTAATTCCACATGTACTTGTCTTGTATGTAGTGCACTGTTTATATCACGTAATCACTATATGTCACTCTATTTCACCACGGTCACTTGTTGTTTCCTGACGCAATTGAATGTGTAATTGTGACAACCATTAGTATTTGATACTGATTCATAATACATCATTGATTCTTACTTTGTGTGTGTTTTTCCTTTTTTGATTTAATTTTCAATTTTTTTAAATCATTTCTCTAGGTTGTGTGAAAAAGTAATTGCTCTCTGTATTTACAAACAGTACCCTAAGCAATTGTACTCATCCCAACAGAACCAATTGTTTTTGTTGAATATTAATACCCAGGTTCTGAGGGACACCGGGTCGCCCCATTATTGTTAATATTGTCCAAGGATCAGTTGGCTGACCTCCTACGTGAGCTAAAGGGACACAACAAGAGACCTCCCTGCAACTGCTCATTTGACCAGCACAAACTGTATCTTCCCAGTCTCTGCTGCTGGGCTCTGCTGGTGTGAGTCCTGATCCCTAAGAGGTGCTCCCCCCATCCTGGGCCCTTGGATGGCATCAGTGAAAACTTTTCCTGAAGAAAAGGTGAAGTTACACAGGTTCTGGGCTCCTCGCAACTGCAAAGTGACCTCTTCATGCTAGGACTCAATCAGACCAGTGCTCTATTACAGTCAACCTGAACTTGTGACTTTCCTCCCAGTCTAGCGCAAGCAAATAACCACACGTGGTGCTTTGTGATTATTTTCACCTAAAACCTTTAAAATTTATTTCCCTGATACTACTGATTGGATTTTGATCATTTTGTCCCTCTATTTTTCTAAATCGATGTGAGATTTTTCTTGTGTTGTGTTTTCACTTTATCACTTTTATATGTGCTGCATAAAAAGAGGGTTAAGCTCAGGATTATTTTGTGACTTTTGTGGTTCACCCTGACAAAGGTTTTTCCACCTTTCTAGACAGTGCTGGCCCGCGGCCTTCCCACTGAAACCGACTGGCCACTAAGCAAGGGGCATACGGGCTAGAGGCCCATCAGCGGGGCTGAAATAGAACAGCAGGGACCCAAATCACCACACAACAACACGTCCGTGGGGCCACGCCAGGGGTGAGGTCTCATAACCCCTGGCCGAGAGGAGCACTGGCGCTTTGAGTGGCAGAGATGGGAGAGCCCTGAGGAGAGGAGCCGCCTGATCATCCTCAGCAGCGACTCCTTGCAGCACTTGGTACCGGCCAACATGAGGAGGGACACAAGAGAAGTCACAATAGCCTGTTAGCCCTCCATCACGACATACCGAAATTGCCTGGACTTGCGCTGGGACCCCCCCAACACGCAGAGATGGAGGTAAAGACAGAGCAGACCAGCAGCAGCTTGTCATAAACTCAGAGAGAGGGCACGCGGAGCATCCCCACTCCCACGACACTGCCCGGGGGTCCCAATCCCAGGCTCTGGGCGGCCCTGACCTACCACCGCACACCCCATTTTATTGGGGTAGAACATGTCCTCTACCCATGGGAAGAAGGACAAAACACTAAAGGAACCCTTTGCACGTGCTCAGGGTGGAGCCGCAGCAGACCCCTCACCATCTGGCGAAGTTACCTCATCACAGATGGGTGAATCCAAAGAGGAACCAGTGACACGGGCCTTCTTGGAATCCCTATTCATGACACTACGCGACGATCTACAAACGGTCAAACTCGATCTCACCTCTGAAATCAAGAACATACACAAGGATGTGGACAACACTCGTGAGCGAGTTGCAGCGCTGGAAGACAAAAGTTGATGGCAAGGACACTGAAATGATGGCCCTACAACAAGAGGTCATTCGCATCCACGATCATCAAGTGGATCTGCAAACACATCTCGAGGACTTGGAGAACTGCCCCCGTCGTCATAACATCAGAATCCGCAGGGTAAGGGTGAATGAGGAGGCTGGCGACATCTTCACGTACGTGAGATAACTTTTTAATCACGTCCTGGGCAACCTGCTCGATGCAGACCTCAAAATAGACACAGCACACAGGTTGGGTCTGCCACGCCCTGACAAACTCCCTCGTCAGACATATTGGTATGCATCTAAGATTTCCGCACTAAGGAGGAGATACTCTGCAAGGCCAGATTGATGCACCCTATCACATTCCGAGACCAAAACCCTGTTCTGTACCAAGACCTAGCTGCACTCACTCTGCAGAAGCGCAAGGCCTTCCAGCCTATCACTGCACATCTACGCCATCGCAACATCTCATACCATTGGGGGCACCCATTCTGACTCATTTTCTGATTGGAGGGCAAGTTCTACCAACTCTGATCCCTTTCCGAGGCAAGTCAGCTGTTGGGCGTCGACATCCCAGATGGAGAAGATGATAGCGGTAGCCCCACCCATGGGAGACACACAACCGCGTTGGCGACAACAAGGACTGCATCGACGCACCAAACGACCCGACCCTGCAGAAATCTCGAAAGGGCAACAAGCAGTGTTGGATGCCCTGCCTGAGGCACTGGCAAAGATGCAGACTCCGTGACCGGCACATAGGTCACCGATTCTTCCTAACTCTGCTAATAGGGTGGTCGGCGGGAGAGGCGGAGGGACGACCTCGGCCACAACATGGCTCCCATGACGACCCACTGCCGATCATCTACGGATGACAAGCTGAACTCTGATTTACAAAGTTTCCTGGGCGCCTGTTGTGCCAATCTTACGTTTTTTAAAATCTTTTTCTATTCTTCTATAGTTTTTGGGGTTCCCTGTCCTCTGTCCCCCGTACCCTGTAGCCACAACATGGGTTTATCGGTTGTATCCTATAGCTACGCAATAGCCAACATGCTCGGGATCTATTCCAGGGCCCCCCGATCGCACGTCAGGCCAACCTTTTGGATGCCGCTTAATGCTCTCAAAGTCCTCACGCTTAACGTGAGAGAGCTCAATAACCCCGTCAAACGCCGGGCGATCCTTTCCTACTTGGAGAATACCGGCACTGATATTTGTCTCCTACAAGAGATGCACCTACTCCCGAAAGATTGCCATCGACTCAGGTCCTGCATGTTCCCCACACAATTATTCTCGTCTAGGCCCTCCAACACAACAGGCGTAGTGATCTTAGTCTCCCAGACATTCAAAGGTAAGGTGATACAAAAGGTGGCAGAAATTAAAGGTAGGTTGCTGACGTACCAGTTCGTGATCGGGAGGCACACTCTAGTCATAAGGTCCGTATATACACCCAACGAAGGATGGGAGCGGTTCCTGCGCGAGGCTCTGACCGAAGCTACTGATACGCCAGAGTGTAAAATTCTGCTAGGGGGCGACCTTAACCTGGTATTCGACAACACCCTAGATAGGTCGGCCCAACTAATGCCTCAAGTTGGTACTCTGTCCCGGGTTGGGTTGGCTAGGCTTGACGACTTAGGCCTAATAGATCTCTGGAGATGCCATCACCCACAACTCAGAGAATACTCCTACTACTCTAGCGCTCACAAAACCTATGCACGTTTTGACTATCTGATAGGCTCAACGGCGCTCCGCAACATCACAATGGCAGTAGAAATTCTAGTAGCAGCACTGTCCGACCATTCGCCGGTTGTGGCCACTCTGGCACTACCACCTATCCAACAGCTAGCGCTACAGTGGCGCTTACGGGACACCCTCCTACAGCGTGCAGATGTGTTTGCCCAGATAGAACGAGCACTTCCAGAGTATCTATCACATAAGGACAATCCCGATACGCTCATGTCCACTAGATGGGAAGCCCTGAAGGGGGTAATCAGGGGTGAACTAATCGCCATATCATGCGCAGATAATGCAGATCGCAAACAAAAGAGAGAGGACCTTACGTAGAAAGTGAGGGAACTGGAACAAATGCACCAACGCACCGGGGCTCCTCGTACCTGGCGCCAACTGATGGCAGCCCCCGGGCACAGCTGGCGGTCATCGACCGCGATAGGGTGGAATATGGTGCGCTGCATTTGCGCCACTCCTACGTTGGTGGAGATAGATGCGGGCTGCTGCTAGCACATAAATTAGGAGAGGCTCGACTGCACCAGGGGGTCCAAGAGATCAGGAACCAAGGGCGGATGATGATTACTGATGACGCAGCCATTGCTGAGACGTTTCTAGAATTTTATGCCGACTTGTACAATGGGCAGCAGCTGGCAGAGGAGGATATAGATGCATACCTGACGCAGGCACACCTTCCCACACTGAACCCAGATCAGGCGGAGCATATAGAAAGGGAGATATGAATTGAAGAAGTCATAGCGGCTATTTCAAGACTTAAACCAGCTAAATCCCCCGGATCTGATGGCTACACTGCGGCCTTTTACAAACAATTCTGTCCCACACTCGCACCCCTACTGACAAGGCTTTTTAATTCTTTTGCGTCCCTAGTGGCGATTCCCCAATCTATGCTGGAGGTCGCAATTGTGGTCATCCCTAAGCCAGGGAAAGATAAGACTAGCTGCGGGCCTACAGACCTATTTCCCTTCTGAATATTAATCTGAAACTCTATACTGGTATCCTAGCGGCTCGGCTAGCTCCTTATATGCCCGATCAGGGGGATTTTATCCCCCAGCGTCAGACCAGTGACAACACCAAGAGGGTTCTGCATCTCATAGAGAAGGCGTCGCGCATCATGGGGAACTACATGCTTCTCACCATCCATCGACACTGAGAAGACCTTCAATCCATTCATTGGCCCTACCTAGAGCAGGCCATGACCAGCATAGGTCTTGGGGAGAGAATGAGGACGTTCATCCTAAATTGTTACCACTCCCATACAGCCTCAGTGAGAGTTAACGGACACACCGTCGCTCCGTTCCCCATCAGTAGAGGCACACGACAGGCTCTTTGCCTTATACATGGAGCCGTTGATGCAGAGAGTCAGAGAGCACCCACAAATCACGGGCATCCATTTCAGGGACGACATACACACTATAAGCCTGTACGCGGATGACGTTCTCGTCACCCTAGCGGACCTGGAGATGGCTCTCGGAGTCTTCCTGGGGAGCTGGACTCCTTTGCGAAGGCCTCTGGGTTCAAAGTAAATATTACAAAATCCACTGCCCTAAATCTTTCGCTGTCACATCAGGCACAGACACGCCTCCAAAGTCGGCACCCCATACAGTGGTCTGGTGAGACAGTCCCATACCTGGGAATTCACTTGGCTCCTACGCTACAGGCCACGGCATCGGTAAATTATGCCAAACTACACACTCAAATCCGCACAGATCTGAGGCGATGGAAACACTACCCTATTTCCTGGCTGGGGCGCATTTCAGCTATTAAAATTACTACCCTACATAGCACTCTTCCACCTAATGAAGGGGCCCTTGGGATTCCAGATATCACGCCTTCTTACAAAGCCGCACAATTGCGGCATCTGGTTTAATGGAGCCACACTGAAGCGGAGAAGCACTGGCTATTCCAGGACCGGGCAGTGGCGGGCACCTCCCTTATGAAGATCCCTTTCCCTAAGAAATCGCAGAGACCACCCAATCTCTAATCATCACTCATCACACGCAATATGTTAACAACATGGGACCAGACCAGTACTAGACACGGACTGACTACCGTCCCCTCCCCCCTCACACCACTGTTCGACAACCCTGACTTCGGCCCTGGGACAGGCGAGACGTCTTTTAAACATTGGAAAGCCACCGAATGCCGTGCACTGGGTCATTTATTCAATGTGGAAGGTATCCTCCCCTTCACTCAGCTTAGATCCGATTATGGCCTACCAGAGTCCGAAAGGCTGCGATATCTTCAGTTACGATATTGGACACTACACCCAGACAACAGGTCGCAGGGGCAAAGACATCTTTTCCCTTACGAATGGTGGCTAGTCACGCGGTCATCAAATAAGAAACTGCTCTCGGACCTATATAAAATGCTTCTCACTCAATACATGCGTGTATATAATGCAGGCCGCATACACTGAGAGAGGGACCTCCGCCGCGAACTCAGTAGCAAAGAATGGGAAGGGGTATACTATAGGGCGCAACACCGCGAGTCACATGGGTCTTACAGAAACACTAACCAAATTAGCATTCTACTGGTATTATACTCATGAACGGCTACACCAGGCGGACCCTAAGCACAGTGCAGACTGTTGGAGAGGGTGTGGGAAAAAGGGAACTTTTGTCCATCTCCTATGGAAGTGCGAGCATCTACAACAATACTCGTCTCAAATCCTGGACGAAATTGACAAACACCTCAACACAGAACTCCCCAGGTTTCCAGCTCATGTCCTCTTGGGTGTCCCGAATCCCCTCACATATGCCCTAAAGTCTAGAAGAGGGCGACAGCGATAGCATTGGGTACGGCCACACAAAACATATTACTACATTGGAGGACTCCTCGGATTCCCACACACACAGGTTCGCTTTAGCGGCTGTGGCACATACTAGGGATGGAAAAGATTTCACTCACGCTGGCAGGGAAAGGCTCGATGTTTAGCGAGCTCTAGGAACTAACATGTCCCAGATACCTCCGGCTGCTGCGTCTTACCTCATTGGACACGATTGCTCGGCGGGATCCGTCATAGCAGCGACACCTCACAACGCGACACGATACCCAACATGCAGTGGACGGGGAAGGGGGGGACCTTGGGAGGGGGATGGGGGTGTTGCAGTTAATTTATATGTTCAACTTCTTTTGATACTGTCTGCGCTAAATGATCATCCCTGGGTTCTGCGTAACCCAGATGTTGAGCCTTTTTGCATTGCACATAGCTAGTCTGGCAGTTGATTCAATAAAAACATTAAAACCTAAAAAAAAATATATATATATATATATATATATATATATATATATATATATATATATATATATATATATATATATATGTGCGAGGTAAGTACAATAATTTTTATAATAGCTATCCGCTAAGCCATACCCAGGGGGTGCATAATTCACTGTCGATTTGTCTCGAGTCTGCTGAGTGCAGGTCCATAATTAGGACAAACAACTTCAGATTGGTCCCTGAAATACATCGCCAATAAACAACTGAAAGAAATTTATAGGCAAAAAGTTTTCAGTATTCACTCTACACCCTGCAACACCATTAAAGGCTGGCAACGCCTGCTGCATCATGTTTGGGGCAACCCAGAGTTCAGTTCTTCCAATGAGAAAGCTTTCAGCCCCAGCCTGCAATCCAGATGCCTCTTGCTGCACTATCAGCACATCAGCGTCTTCCTCTAAAAGAGGCACTTTCTCCGCACTGAGAGTTGCTTCATCATCAGATGATTCCTCTCGGACAGGAAATTTACTGCCAGAATCTTTCTCTGCCTCCGATGCACAGTTTTATTATCATGGTCAGAGGAAGACTAGAAAAGCATAGCAACAGCCTGCTGAGTGGTCATACTACGCCTAGCCATAATCCTTACTAAGATAATTAACTTGACAAACAAGTCAACAGTACCCAACACTGTGTAAAACAGCGACTAAACAAAGTGTGCCTTTATCAAACAAAAAGTTAAACTATTGGCATATAGCAATTGCAATGAAAAGTCAATCAATAAAAAGCACACAAAGACCTATATACTGTAAAACAGTACAACTCGCCAGCGACAGCTACACTCCCCAGTACCTACTCTGCACAGGCACCGCAAGCACCAACGGTATCCCACTAGAAAGGAAAAACAAAAGAAAATTACACATAAGACAACACAATACACATTGTACACAAATACAAGGAGAATTTCACACAATCAAACAGAACCTACATATGCTGCTATTATTACAGCATATCAAAAAAATGCATTCATACAGGGCAATTATACGTATTTGGAGTAAACAATACAAAAAACATTTTCTCATCAAACACTTGCAACTGCACAAACTGCAGATCTACCAGTGCCGAAACTGCAAACACAAGTCACAACAAAGGAAAACAAAAGCTTTGCAGTAGAATAAAAAGAAGATAAACATTACAATCACAAATGATAACAAGAAATAAAACAGCTAACATTATAAAACACTATGAAGTCCGCCCATCACCATTCGAAGGCCAGCCACGCACACTGCCAGCCAAACGCCAGTCCACACACACTGCCAGCCAAGCGTCACTCCATACCCACCACCAGCCAAGTGCCACTTTACGCATCCGCCAGCCAAGCGCTAGCCCACATATACCAAGTACACACCGGCCTTCGGCCAAATTCCAGATCTCACACACAGAAGCTTTCCCTGGCCCCTAATGGGTTTTTGCACTCCTTGAGGACAAACCGGCCTAAAAATATGGCCCATTTGCCCCTAGAGGTTGCAGAAGCAGCCAATATACACGCCCCTTTCAAAAGGGAGCGACCCTTCCCCCAGGGGCCACTCCCCACAATCACCAATTCATTATTTCCCTGGTGCCTAGTGGCTTGGGCCTAACAATATGGTCGATCTGCCCCAAAGGGGAGGCGGAAACAGTGAAACATTTACCCCCTAAAGGGGAGCGACCCTTGCCCACGGGACCAAGCCCCAGACAATCCGCAAATAGAACAATTCCTGGTGGTCTTGTGGCTTCTGCCCCCGCTTGGGGACAGATCAGCCTAAAAATAAATGACTGATCTGCCCCCAAAGGGGGCAGAAATGACCAAAACATTTACCCCCTAAAATGGAGCAACCCTTGCTCAAAGCGCTGTGCCCCAAAAACAACAATCCACAACTAAAACAATCCTGGTTGTCTAGTGGGCTTCTGCCCCACCTTGGGGGCAGATCGGCCTAAAAATATACGGCCAGTCTGCCACCCAGAGGGGCAGAAATGGTCAAACATTTACCCCCAGTCACCCTTACCCCCAAAAGCAACAATTAGGAAACATTTAAAAAAAACTGATGGCCTAGTGGGGATTCCTGCTGAACGATTGTGGTCCTAACCTCGATCGTGCAGCAGGAATGCAGTGTAAAGAGACATTGAGGGAAAAGATAAACTCTTTCCTTACCCCTGATGCCTCTGTTAACTCCCCGAACCCTACACCCCAGGAAGAGAAACTTACCTCCTCCACCTCCGACAAGTTTGAAGAAAATGGCTTCCAGAGCATCCCAGCAGCTTCTAATGATGTTGATGCGCTGTGCGCCTGCTTCCTTCATCAGATACTGACGGGGAGCTCGAAGGTTGCAGCGGAAGCTCTTCATCTGCTGTACCTGTTTTGTGGTAGGAATAGGTGGCCCACAGGGGGAGCGTTAGCGCTTCCCACGTGGCTATGTGGCATGACTGAATGCTTCCGTCATCGGCACAGGAGCGCTGTGGCCGATGAAGGAACCGTTCTGTCATTGGCGCCCAAGGGGAGAATCCACTGTATGTCATAAAAATATTTGTTTTCCTGATTTTGAGGATGCTTTCAATATAATTTACATTTTTTAATTTTTAATACACTTTGAATATCAACAAAGAATATAACATGAATAACAACTTTGTGTGTAGTAATTTCTAAATCAAAAATTGGACATAGCTGGAAGATAGACACTCTCAGTGAGTGTGGTAGATTGACAGGTGGTGCATCTTGTCTAGGTTGAGGAGTATCTGTAGATTCTTGTGCCTTTGTTCACTGTAAAGAATGACATTGGTATGTTTTGTTTATTGCTTCTATCATTTTTATGGCCAAGGAATGTTGCCTTGCACTCTCTTCCCTCAAACTTTGAATATGTTCTTGGTGAATTCTGCCATATCTGTATCTTTTCACAGTGCTATTCAAGGCATGGGTCTGCCTGTCATTTATCTGAGGGACTACTTAAAGGGCAACAGCTATCTCATGGAAAGTAGTCTCCTTTGCATGGAAATCCTCCTGCACGGTGGATTGTTGCTGAAACAATAGAGCAGGATAAGGCCATGGTAGCCTCCATCCATCTGCATCTATGGCCATCTGACATGGCCAGCAGGTTGACCACAATGGAGATGAATGATAGAAGACAGGAGGTCCACCTTCATGGAAGGAGTATTTATAAGATAGATTCTACAGAGATACCTGTTAGTGTGGGCTGTCTGTAGGTGAGTCTTGCACAGGCAGAGCAAGCATCTGTGGCTGCTTAGCTAATGGCTGGGGACCTGCAATCCTCAGAAGTAATTTTAGAGGAAGAGTGCTGCCCAGCCTTAGAGTAGTTTTCTTGGAGGTGTGCTATGTTGGAGCAATATGGCTTTCACCTCAACAAGCAACTCCTCCTCTTCTGGAGTGGTAAGTCGCTGAGATACTTGCTTGACGGAGGGCTGGATTTTCTCCTCCACTCTTAGATAGTTCAGCATCACCATCTGGCGCAATGTCCCCAGTACCTGTGAGAATAAGATTTAAACATTTAAAATACATCCAATACAGTTTTGTGTCAAAAGTTGCACGCACTACATTAATTGATATTTTTCTTAAAACATAACAAATGTAATACCATGTGAACATAAATAAAAATATGAAGTTAAGGGTTGATCCATTCATTGAGTTAATATATCTCAACAATGTCAGCTCACCTGCTCGAGCCACAAAAGTTTAATTTCAGGATGACCCGGTGATGTCAGCTGTTGAACCAGTGTCCTCATAGGTGTTGTTGCCAGGGTATCTCTTAATCCAGCAGCTATAGAAAGAAGTTCAATTGTTATTGACAAACTATAAGTAAGTAAGTAAAACTTTTGTAAAGAGTGCACACACCTAAGTGTCTTAGCACTGAATCAGCTCCTTAGAGACAGCAGGTGCGAATAGAAAAGAAAATGCTTGACTAATTCCCAGGCCGAGCAAACAGCTATGTTTTTAATAGTTTTCTGAAATGGGGATGGCTAGGTTGAGATCTTAAGGCTAGAAGAAGAACATTTCATACATTACTACCAAGATAGAGAAAGCTTCTGCCTCCCCATTGTGATTTATTTATCTACTATAAAAGTACTCTACCAAAAATGCCGACACATTAGAGATAAATACACAAAATGAAAACAATCAACACCAGTTAAAACACTTTTAACTTTCTATAAAAAATGAACATTATAAAAAAATAAGTTAGTGAAATAATAATGATGAGCTGTAAAAGTGAGCATCAGAGGTTCCGAAAGCTACCTGGCAGGCAACCTAATTGCTGCCGTCAGAATTCCACTTGAAATGAAATGAAATACCAGTATTTGTAAAGCGCACAGCTACCTCCAAAGTGGTGTCCCGGCGCTGGGGGCCGTCGGGAAGATTAAGCGAGCGATTGCCCAGAGTCACATGGTGCTAGGCTAACCTGCCGCCGGCACCGGGGATCGAACCGTGCAGAGATCTTCCTCCCTGCTACAGAAGTCTCTACTAAATGGTTGGAACATAAAATATGGTTGTAAAGTTGCTTACAGTAACTTTATGGCATAAACTACATTTACATAGACTCTGTCCCCTGAAATGAGGGAGTGTAGATATGTAAGTCTACACACTTAGGAGTACCTTTACACTTGGAAATGGTGATTAGCGAAAAGTAGTCAAGTTACTCCCAGGTGTAAATTTGCACATGAGTAAATCTACATGTGTAAATTTAGTTTTGTGAATGGGGCCCACAGAGTTCACCTAACAACACTTAATCACTTCATCATCCTCTCAATACCTTAATACCATACATGTATCAAAAAAGATTATCAAAGTCTGCGCAAAGATGAGGATCCTTCTCGCTCCTCTCATGGAAACAATCAGGTGCAAATGTGACTGTTCATAATCCTCCAGGGACAACTCCTAGAACAGAAAAGTCTAAATCCTTAAAGAAAAGTAATGCTCTAGAATACTCCTCTGTATCGGTCTTTTGTCAACTTTCAGGATGAACAACATATTGGTAAAGTTTCACAGTTACAGCAACAAGTTTCTGGTTCGACCTCGAAGCTTGAAAAACGGGTTCGAGTCTCGACAGGGACGCCCAACATCCTGTGATTCGGGCCAAATCACTTAATCGCCACGTGCCTAACAAAAATGAATGAATGAGTCCGTCAGTAATATAACTGGTGCTCATGTAAAGTGCTCTGATACCTTCCGGTAGAGTTTGCGCTATATAAAACTAAACAAAAAATAAAAAAACTATGTAAATTGAATACCTTAAGACACTGTGGATCATGAGGAATGTATATGATGACAGTTAAATATGGCCACAGTCTTGTAAGAGTTCTGAGGCTTCCTGGGACATGTACTCCTCTTTGCCTTCACTCGTGTATCACCTAGTGCAACTATCAGAGATGCACAGCCTCTTTCCAGGAGGCACCCACACTCCACACATGGCTTTCCCGCTTCGAATATGCAGGCAGGCAGAGTGAATCATAACACCTCCATGCAAGACCAGCAAAAGGACTTTAGTAGGGCAATGAATCATGACAAAGAATAGCAGCAGGATTGCATAATATGTATGATTGTGGTGTTTGTATAGCTGTGACCTACCAAAAACATAGCAGAGTTCTGTACGGGCTAAAAGGCAAGCCTAAAATCAAAGAGTGATAGCCGAGGTAGCTGATTACTGGATCATTGCTGCATTACGAAGTAGTGTTCTTTAAAGAGGTGTGTATTCAATGCTTTCCTAAACTAGAACAGCGTTGGGTGGTCCTTGTATCTCTAGATATATCGGTCTAGATCCTAGGTGCATAGACTGAAAAGGCCTACTGCCTTCATTTTCTTAGTCTCTGGTCTGAAGGTGGCCTGGCTGCAGGTGTGCCAAGAGCTATGCGGATAATTATGGCTTTGTAAATGATGCAGCTGGTTTTGTAGAGCGTGCTGGCCAGCAAGGAGAGGGGGGGGGGGGCAATAAGTATGGGTGTGGTATGCTCATATTTCTTCTGGTCTTGTATGAGATGTGCTGCCAGTGCCTTTGTAGACTTGGAGGCCATGGAGCAAGACATTACCACCATTCAGTTTCAAGAGTATGAGGTCCTGAACAGTTCTGAAGTCACTTCTCTGGAAGAGAGAGCTTATACCAGGCTGCCTTTGTCTTTTTTGGCACTATGTTCTTTGTACGAGAGGTTGGTGTCCAAGGTGAATTCACGTAATTTGGCAGTCAGTGAAAGTTGGGGGTCAAAGCCAGTGCATGTCCATAAGCATGGAATGTACTATTTCTTGCTTGTTCTTGGCAAATTACAAGAATTCTGTCTTGTTTGGGTTGATGAAAAGGGAATGACCAAGTCTTATGAAACGCTCTTTGCAATATGGAGGTCCACGCAGGCTTTACTAGGTAGGCTTATCAGGCCAAGATGAGGTTTTATTTTTTCCTGCGATGTCAGTTTGTTTAAAACGTATACAAATGAGGCATGGTGTGATAAATGTGTAGCAAGGCATTTGTTTCCTTATGTTTCATCATGTTCATTGCCCACTTGAACTATTTATGTCCTTGATTTTTGCCCTTTAGAGACAGAATTCCCTGACGATTTTCAATTGGATGTCTGTCTTAGCTCTTTCTTCACCCTTACAGCAAGTAGAGTTTGATGCATTGATTATCTTCTTCCACTGTTAATCTTCATAGAAGCGCTACAAAATAGCCAAGGAGGTTTTTGTTGCACTTGTGACTTTTCCCTTTTAATTGAAGCCCTAAAAAGACACATTCCATCTTTCTCTTTCTAATCTTCCATAAAATGCAGGATGGAACCGTGGCTTCAGGGACAACTCAACCTTTCTTCGTGCAATCAGTAAGGAAACTTGACAGACCTTCACAGTACTCAGCCCTAGACACAATTACTATTTTCCCGTCTACTTCCCATTGTTAGACATTCCTTATTCACTGTTAATTATTTTCAATTTGATGTTGGAGAAATACTAAGAGAACAATGGGAGCTATTTTTAGACATGACAAGCTTTTTGCGATTGGGGTCGATCCTTGTATCAGATATCTGACAATTGGTTGTTGTCACATGACATTCTAATGAGGGGCAGGTGGACCAAGGTGAGGCCTTTTTAGGTCTCGCCTACGCAGTGCGCATGCGCTGCATAGGCAAAAAGACCTTTTGCAATCGGTTTGGCTTTACAACCAAATACGTGCTCGCGTTCCATTGCCTTCAATGGCAACGCGTGTACATGTGGAGATTCACTTGCGGGAGAGCGCAGCGCCATATGGTAGCAATTATCGCTCCTGGCGCTGCTCGCTCTCGCAAGTGAAACACTTTCACTCGCCCCCTCCTCTCGCCCCTCCCCCTGCTGCCTCCTTTTAGCGCGAGGAACGCGCTTGTCTCCATTGCTCTGTGCTACATGTTGCTCTCCCTTTCACCTATATGCTTTTCTTCAGACCCCCATGCCCTACATGTTGCTTTCCTCCAACCGCACTCCGGTGCTTCTTCTGCGCACCCCCATATTGTCTCCCTCATGCTTGCTTTAAAAAGATCTTTATAGAGCATTCTTTTCAGATCTGTAGAAAAAAGATAAAAAAGTACCTTGAACATTTTGTAGGCATGAGCATGTGCACGCCTACAAAATAACGTGCTGCCGCATAATAAGTGTTTGTTCTTGTAGCCATGCTATAAAGCATAAGGGATGATGTACAACATTACTAAAGACGATTGACAAAGTCAATAGGTCGCAATGTCGAGACCTATTGGCTTCACACATGCTTGTTGAACAGGCTGCCATAAGTGTCTGTAGCAATGAAGTGACATCTGCTGCACAGAAAACTTTTGGCCATGAGCTTGTTTAACATGGGGGAGGTTAAGAGGGTTGCCCAATATCACAGGATATTGAGTTCCTGGTTCACATTTGTTCCAAAGTCTGCAGCTCTGGCAAGTTAGGCACATCTCCTTGGCGCTCACCAGTACGGGCCTCTAGAAGCGGTGCTATTCCTGTTAGTAAAGTGTCGAGCAGCTCTTAGACCCCTCACCCCTGCTCTGATAACTACCTCCCCCCGTACCAGTGCACGTGATGAACGGGCCACAGCTGGTTGCTGTCCCATCCTTACATAACCAAACTGCGACATGCCTGTGGCATTCGGTGGCGTTGTTAGTCATGTTCTCCCACGCCCTCTCCAAGCTGGACCTGGGCTCAGGGGTGCTGTGTGGATGCACAGCATGCCGCTGAACCGGGGTCCAGGCTGAAAACTCACCCACGTGTTAGCAGAATGAGGCTGCGTCCTCCCACGTGCACATGGAATGCAATACGTGACCTTTGGCTTCCATAAATCTCGCCTTTTTTACGTTTTGGGATATTGTTGAAAACCTTTCATGTTGGTAAAACGAGACTGGCTGATTGTATTTGTTTTCCATGGTCTGTCCGTGTGGGGTCTCACACTGGTGTATTTGTCATGGTAAAAATGTAGAAAGGTGCCCTGTCTGTGCGCGAGCCTGCGGGGTGCCATGCAGATCAGGCAGGGTCTCTGCCACAGGCTGCCGTCCCGGCGTCCAAAGACAGCTGCGGGGGCTTCTCTCCCGGGGGCCGCCACCAAGGACATCATGTGATGCCTCCTTACTCTGATCAGGGCAATGGCAGACAAGAGTATGACGACAAATTGTACTCCTTCTAGTGTTTGCCCCAGTAGTGGTTGGCAAGCCACTGAAAGCTCGAGCCTGAAGCCTGGCTCTGGCTCTGGCTCGAGGTCACGTTGGAACCCTGAGCCCATAACCATCCAGGCTGTGTAATATGGCTTCTCCCTCCCTCTGTCTATCCAGGATGTGGCATTACATAGGGTGACCAGATTTTCAAAAGCAACAAGCATTGGCATAGCCAATAGGTCTCGCTTTTGGGACCTTATAAGTATTTAGTTATGCAGCACAATATCCTTGATGCAACAACATCAACCGTTGCATGGCTAAACACTTATAAGGTCCCAAAGGCGAGACCTATTGGCTATGCCAATGCTTGTTCCGCTATGGCGGGGAACTGAAGGCACTGAGAGATCAACATTCAGGCCCACTTGTAATAGAACTATTTGCAGTCGCACACTAAGATTGTGATATGTCATTATACCTAGGAATGGCCCTGGATGCAAGACTTTTTGACTTTCTTCTACACAAATTATGAAGGGTTCCAGAGTGCCAAACAGGAGAGGAGCGATGATTGAAAGTATTAGAATTAATTTAGTGCAAACCTGATTGGGGAGCAACTAAGAGCAGTGCATTCAATTGAAGACTTGTATCTTTAATTTATATTTCACATATTTACAATTTTAAGCACGTGGAGGTTAAATGATTTACCCAGAATCCCACACGTTTCAGTCAAGGGGGATGGGCGGGTTAAAGGCTTTACCCAGAAACCCGCACGCTTCAGTCAAGGCCAGAATTAACGAGTTTCCGGAGCCGACAGTTAAGCCACATCCCCTCACGATTGAAAACATACACAATGCAAGACTATTCTATTTGATTTCTTCTTAATGTGTTTATTTTTGCTTGTTCATTAAGGTTTGGAATTGTTAAAGCTTCAACACCATACCGATTTTGCAAAAAGCAAAAACATTCCGAGACTAATTTTCCTGCGCTTACTTCTCTGTGAACTGAGACAACAGTGGAAGGGATATTCGTTCTCTTGCCCGTTTTCAGCTTTCAGTTTATGGGCACTTGTAAGTCTTGAAAACAGAGGATGGACGCGCGGTCGAGGCGTTGCTGGAGAGGGAGGCCCATGGGCTAGAAATGTGGGGTAAAAGAAAGCCCTTTAAGGACTGATCACAAGTAGCTTTGCTTTGGTGTGAGTGGCAGTCAGTGTGTGTGGTGTGAACCAGGGTTACAACTATTGATCGCATTCCATCTGTCTAAAAAGTGGCATGATGGAATCTAACCCCATACATCAAAGGGCCTTTTCGCATACTTCTTTAAACTGCAAAAGGCTTTTACAAAACAAAAGTGCTACATGCTATGGGCTAGATTGACAACAGTTAGAAAAGGATGTGCTTTGCTGAGTTTTGAATGGGCAAAAACAACTGTGGAATTTTGAAACGAACAATGAATGGTTCAGACACTTCCTCTAAAAAAAAAAAAAAAAAAAAGGAATTCCAGTATAATGGCTAAGCTTCATTAAAAAACGATGCTTTAAGGTCCAGTTTCTGGTCATTCTCTATTCCTACTGTGTGGCCAGCTTTGGAAAGAATGTGAAATGACAAGTTGAAATGACAAGACCCGTAAGGTTATTCCTTACTTTTTAGACAAACGTATCTCATGTTGTTTTTCATTTTAAACACTGACCACCGATAAGTCCCACATTATTAAAAGAAGTGTAGGCCAGTGAGCAACTGAGGAGCACTCGACTGCTGCAATTAGTTCTTTACTAGAAAATGAATCTTGCAGGCGACTGCAAGCTGAAGATCAAGCTGCAATATGTGAATACATTCTTGATGGAATAGAGAGTGACAACATATATACAATAGGACAAACCATGGCCTGGGAAAGGATGGATAGAGAATAAAGTTACAACAGTATGCCGAAGCATTTCTATTATGTAAGCGTTCGTAAGGGCAGGGGAATTTTAAACTGAAATCCGGGAGAAATGTGATGTTCACTTCTGGCTCTGCGCTAAATCCCGTGACAGTGCAGTGTAGTAACAGTTTTGTAGGTGAGGTTTTACCAACTAAATCAATTGGCCCGTTTTTAAACACAAAATTGCATATATTCGTCCGCAGATTACGTTGCATGCGTGTATATTTATGAATTGTATAAGTAAATAAAGGTTTCAAACAGTACAACTGAAAGCCTCAGGCTGATACAGAGTTCTATCAGTAGTCCTCCACATGCATTTTTCCTGCCTTTTAGTCCACTGGGGGAAGTTTTTTTTCCATGTCCCCAAAAAACCACCACATTTTTTTTGGGGGGGGGAGGATTTGCCCGTTCTCATCCTGGAAAGGCATTTACTTCTGCCCTTGAGAGAAGTTCATTTCGAACCATTTCCAGGGTTGGTACTCAGAAAGGAGTTTGTGAATAAACAGTTGCTTTTGTGGGTGTCCACAAACTAAGTGCATTCCAACCATCGAGCCTATAGGTAAGGTCAGGTGCCATTAGTAGAGAATGTCAGTGAGGATGAGGATATTTTAAGTGAGTTCCCTGAGATTTTGAATTAAAATTGGGATAACTAAAAGACTTTAAAGCACGAGATAATTCAAAGAAAATCACTAAACTGGTTGTCAATACATCAGGAAAGCTCCCAATCTCATGTTGGAACCTATGAATTAGACAGATTACTAAAGATGGCTGTTAAAAGAAATGAAGGGGCATATTTACTTATAAAGTGGTGAAGTGTGTTGGTAAGCCAAGAAGTCTAACGAAACGCTCTGTCACTTTAGAAATGCAGAGCTGCACCATATTTCCAAGATAATGGTGCAGTCCTGCGTTTTCCCCTGCGCTGGGGCTAAATTTAGCTGCCTAGCGCCAACGCAGGCACCCTTGAACCAGAGTGCAAGGGTGTCTGCGTTGCAGTGGAAGATTATTTATGTGCATGAATGTGTCCCTTCCGGCACATAAACAATCATTAAATGGTGTTTTGTAACTTCTACGTGTGCTGCTCAATGCAGCACACATAGAAGTTGCAAAATCGAATTTTTTAAAATTGGTTGTCTATGTGCAGGAAGGCACACCTTCCAGCACATAAACAATTATTGGCGTTTTGCTGTTTCCATGTGTGCTGCACAATGCAGCACACATGGAAACAGCAAAAACAAGGACAAATTAAACATTTCTCAACGTTCACCAGGGTAAGACCAGGTTTTTCCTGGTTTTAATTTTAGAACTGCCCAATATTTATGCCACTATTGTAAATATGGGGCAGCGTCAAAATCAATGGGTGTTGCGGTGGAACGCCCACCGCAACACCCCTTGCACTCCCCTTTCACGCTGAGTATAGCGTGAAAGGGCGCCTTATTCACAAGGCAGTGTTAAGCCACATTAAGTGGCTTAACGCTGCCTCGTAAATAAGGTGAAGCCCTAATCGCCACCGCAACACACTGAAAAGTGACGTTGTGGTGGTTATAGAGGCTGGTAAATATGCCTAGAAGAGTCAGAATGGCTGGTGCTAGTGGTCTTGCACCTAAGGACAAGGGCACGAAAATTAGAATGTGTGCAGACCATGGAGACTTGAATCAGTGCATATGGATAGATCAACACCATTGCCTAATATAGCTGAGGCACTATCAATGCTAATTTTAGTTTAATGGATCTTTCTGCAGAATACCAGCTCATGTTGTTTTATGAGGATTCAAGAGCTCTCACATCTTTTGTAACATCATTGGGGGCATATAGATTTGTTAGGATTCTGTTTGGTTTAGCTTTGGTGGCTGTTAGGAATCCTACTAATGTAGCAATAATTACTCGGGGTATACGGAGGAATAGGCAGGGATTCAGGCTTAGAGTCTTAACTAAACATCCAGTGATTAATCATTGGACAACCATATAGAGTTCAGGGTTGTTTCCAAATTACAAGAGGCCTGCAGTATTGCTAGAGGAGTTTAGCATTCCTAGCGAGAGTTCTAGGGATCAGACTGTTGCACGAGCTATGCTCTACACACTTCAATCCAACATTTGAGAAGACCAGAGTTCTAGTTCCCTCCTCTCCACTCGAGTACCTGTTTGAGGTGGAGTTCTGTTTTTCCCCAACTGTATTGATATTCAAGAGTAGCGTTTCTCTTGAGAACTTTGCATTGGTGAACTAAGACTGCGCTTGGAAAGCGGTGTCTCTCCTGAGCAGATCCAGTGTCAGTCAGCCTGACTTCGATGGGAGAGCGGCGTCTCTCCTCAGCTCATCCAGTTTCAGTCAGCCTGACTTCTATGGGAGAGCAGCTTCTCTCCTCAGGGCATTTAGTTTCAGTCAGACAGATTATGATCGGAGAGCAGCATCTCGCCTGAGTGCATCCTGTTCCCTAGCCAGCCTCCGGTGGGAAAGGGGCTCTCCTGAGCACATCCTTCTCATGGTGGTCTGTCATTTGCGGGAGAGCTGTCTCTACTTGAAGCATCCTGTTTCTGGCAGCAGGTTTCATTCGTGCAAAATTCTCTTTTTTCAGTGCTCCTCCCCATACCAGATTGACCGGCAGTCAGTCAGCTTTCAACTCCATCCTTCAGAGATAGAATCTCCTGCATGACCGTAAGCGCGCTCGCAAACTGTGGTGTGGTATTGGGTAACCTCCCTTAATTTAAAGCTTCCTTTCAGGGCATTGTTCCTCTTCTTTCCCTCCCCATTCCTTCCTTCCCTACTCCCTTTTTGCGTGCTTCATTTTGGAATCAATCAAATAAGAAACTAGAGACAAGAGATTCTCAAACAAGATTACAGAGAATGAACACCCCTGAGGCGGAAGCCGGGGGCCGTGTGAGTGCAATGCTGTGTCTTTGCTTTTTAATAATATTAATTCTGTGTTGTGCGCTGTGTGGTGCGCTTTGTCAGTCTTTTTTTAACTCTGCACACGCCAGCTCACCTTATCTGTTTTTAAACTAAAACGCATTTCTTGCGCACTGTTTACCTGGCACTTTGACATCCTTGTCATCCGCTTGCTTCCACCTCGCTCGGTTCCCCTACCGGCCGGATTCCCTCCTTGCTCGGGACCCCTGCCATTGGGTCGAGCCGAGGGTGGCCGCCATCTTGGGAGTAGGCAGGGGTAGCGCTCTAGTTGCGGCTGCCTCCCACCCTCCTCTCCCTCCATAAAATGACCACTGCTCCTAGACGGCGCAGCGGGCGGGCGCAGCGGGCGTGCCGGCGGCGCGCCGAAGGCAAGCCCGTCTGCGCCCGTCCGCGCCGGGACCGGGCCTAGGGCCAGAACCCCTGTCCAGAATCCCCGACATGGACTACTCACTTATTCGAAATCCACCTTGTTGGAACTGCGCACAACGGCTACTACCCAATGTGTCCAACATAGTCTATGTAGAGTCCGGGAAACTACAGAACTCACATGCCCTCATTGCAACACTAGGCTACATATAGCTAATGATAAGGTCAAGATGAACACCAAGACAGCCGTTACCACCATCGAATTTTCAGTAGCACTTATAAATGCACGTTCCTTGGTAAAGCACCGGCAGGAAGTATCCGACCTCATTTTGGATAATAATTTAGACTGTCTCTTTAGAACAGAGACATGGACGGATGAGGCGTCCGACCCAGATATGGCAGTCGCGGCCCCCATAGCCTATAAAGCCTACCGTCAAGATAGAGTCGGGAAGCGTGGAGGGGGGCTAGCTATCATAGCTCGCGATCACATAAGTGTGAGAATGTCACATATCCCTTCCAGCTTTTTTGAAGCCCTCCAATTTGACCTTGAGCTCACTCCGTCATCGCACTTTAAAGGTATGCTCTTATATCGACCCCCTGGCGCCCGCACTGGTTTCATCGCCAATCTTGGTTCAATACTCGAAGCATTGGCGATGGAAGATTCTTTTACAGTTATGGGTGATATGAACTTCCATCTCGAGAAGTCTTCTGATAACGACACACGCACCTTGATATCAGATATGGATACCTTGAGTCTCCGGCAATTGGTCACCATCCCCACTCACAAGGCTGGCCATACCTTGGATGGCATCTTCTCCAACCTGGAAGGCCTAAAAATAATAGATACCCTGCCAATGCCTTGGACTGATCACTATGTCATTTTAATGAGAATCTCAGTCATGGCGAGCAGGACTAGAAAAGACCCTGCACTGAGACCAGAACCTTTTAAGGTCTGGAAAGATATTGATCAGTTGGAGCTAACTGCTCTTCTGGATAGAACCCGGCCTTGTCTTTCCACCAATCCCAACACTGCCACATGTCAATTTCAGGAGTGGCTGGGTTTTGCTACAGACACATTGGCCTCTATCAAACAGCCTTCGAGAAATAGAACAGTGCCCTCGGCCCCGTGGTTCACAGAGGAACTGCGCAAACAGAAACAACTCTGCAGAAATAACGAAAGGCATTGGCGCAGATCTTACAGTTCTGAAGAAAAAGCTAGCTACAAGGAATCACTAGGGCTGTATAAAGCCCTCATTGACGAAGATCAGATCGACAATGCAAAAAACTCCAGTAAAAAACTATATGAGATCACCAAGATCTTAGCGGGAAACACTCCAGACCTAGTTCCGCCTCCATCCCAATCTCTCTGTGATTCCTTGGCCAATTTCTTCTTTACCAAGGTGAATGACATATATCAGGCATTCACCGTTAATACTGTAATTCACCCGCCCATGCCTGACTGCACGACTCAGGATTCTGAACTGTCTCAGTTCACAGACCTCGCAGAGACACATATCAAGGACATCATCGCCACTATTAAATCTGGATCTGCATTAGATCCCTATCCTCTCAAGGTCATCCGTCCGGTGATGGATTGCTGGGCTCCTGAGATCACCTCAGTCTGTAACGCAATGTTCAGAACTGGGATGTACCCGGATTCACTGAAGAACACTCTGGTCAAGCCCCTTCTAAAGAAAGCCAATCTGGACAAGGAGCAATTAAAAAACTACCGCCCCATAGCTAGCCTACCTTTCTTAGCCAAGGTAGTCGAGAAAGCTATGAATACACAACTTTCAGAGTTTGTAGAGAAGCAACAATCACTGGACAACACCCAATTTGGCTTTCGCAAGTACCATGGCACAGAGACTGCCCTAATTAAAGCCACTGAGGATATATGAGTGATCCGTGACCAGGGAGGAACAGCGGTACTGGTTCTACTCGATTTATCCGCAGCCTTCGACACGGTCGACCATAAGACCTTGGTGGACCGTGTTGGGAAGATGGGCATTCGCCACCTGGCAATGAACTTGCTTTCCTCCTTTTTGGCAGGGAGAACTCAGGTGGTCACAGTGGGGCATTTTCAATCAGACAAGCTGTCACTGCCGTGTGGGGTACCTCAAGGCTCATCCCTAAGTCCAACACTATTTAATATCTACGTGTCGGACCTGGCATCTGTCATCAAGGCCCATGGGATGAGCCTTACCTCCTACGCAGATGACACGCAACTTGTGCTGGCCGTTAATGGTGATGGAGAGAGGGTAGCAGAAAACTTTCAGGATGGTATGCGGGCAATTGGAGAGTGGATGGCCTCCAACTGCCTAAAACTAAATTCCGAAAAAACGGAGGTGGTCATTTTCGGACATCTCTCACCTTGTTGGTCTACTACATGGTGGCCGCCCACGTATGGGACCCCCCCTAAACCGGTCCCTACTGTCAGAAACCTGGGAGTGACTTTTGACGATAACCTGAATTTTATGGCCCACGCAAACAAAATAGCAGCCACTGCCCACCATAAATTAAGGCTGATCAAGAAAATGATGCAGTTCTTGCCAGCTGCAGCTGGAAAGACCCTGGTAAGTGCTCTGGTGTTGTCTTCCCTTGATTATTGTAATGGCTTGTTTATCAATGCTCAGGCCAGAGTGATAAATAAACTACAGACAATCCAGAATGCGGCAGCCCGTCTCCTGTCGGGAATCCCGAACTTCATGCCAATCTCGGAGACTATAAAAGATCTTCACTGGCTCAAGATCAGGAACAGGATCAAATTTAAAACCCTTTGTATAACATACAAAGCACTGCATAATCAAGGCCCGCATTTCCTGAAGGCCCAGCTCCGGCCCTACTCATCCATTAGATCTCTTCGTTCTAACAACCTAAATCTTTTGCTGGTACCGCGTACCAAAACAGTCATGTGGGGCGATAGGCGCTTCCTGGTGGCTGCCCCCAGACTTTGGAATTCTCTGCCAGTAGCCATCAGAGAAAGCTCGTCCTTGATGCAATTTCGCAGAAAAATAAAGACCTGGCTTTTGATCAATAACAGATGCCGACCTAGCTTCTGTGGGTACTTCACACACTGTTTCTAGCGCCGAGACGCCTACGGGCATTTGTTCGCGCTTTATAAATTGTAAAAACAAATAAATAAATAAATCCGTAGCAAACTCAATATTTAAACTGCTTAGGAAATGCCATTTAAGCAATCGAAAGAAAGATATGCATCATATGCAGTGTTCAGGAACTGGAAAAATCAATAAAAGTACTGTCTATAGTTCTTCTATAAAATCTTCTGATTCAGCAACTGTATATGCTATAATGCGGAATAGGTGAGGGGCAATTACTCCTAAGGCATTTGGTAGGCAAAAGAGTACCCAAGCTTAGTATGTTATAAGGAATATTGTAGTTAGGATGCTAACCATTCCTTATCTCTATCCCACTATGCAATAGGTACTTCTTCCGCACCAAGAATGTAATCCTACCATAAGGAAATCAAGAAGGTAGAGTGAGCCTTAATACTAGAGTATCTCAGCCATAGGAGTAGTCTCTTCTCTTTTCCCAATTCCCCTTTCCTCCTTGCTGGTGAAACCCAACTGACCTCTTAGTGGGTGTTACCAGTAGGAGGGCATTGGGAGATTATGTCTCTTCTGCTCCTGTGGAGAATCAAGGTACTTGACAGTGGCTGCATTGTTCCAAAGATTGATGAAAGCGGTCCATTTGGCATAATAAATGTATTTTTCTTCCAGGATGACATACTAGTGTGTGCAACAGACAAAGTGTGTTATGATTTTACCTTGAGACAGGTGTTGACCAGATTAAAAGATAAAGAGCTAACACAAAAGACTGTCAAAGCACACCTCCCTGGGGACGAAGATGAAGCAAGGTCTTTCTTGGGGTTAGTAGAGTACTACTCAAACTTTGTCCTTAATTTTGCCAGTGTCAACATTTAGGTTATTGCTAAAGAAAGGTGCTAAGTTTGATTGGTCAGCTGAGTGTGAGTTGCCATTTGCCAAGGTATAATTGTATATAGGAAAAATGCCTACTCTAGTGCATTTGGACATTGCAGATAAAACAATTTTGACCACCGATGCCAGTGTGAAGGGATTGGGTGTGATTGTGACCCAAGTGGTGGACGCCGAAGAGAGGGTGATAGCATTTGCCTCCATTTACTTACTGAAAGGGGCAGAAGAGAGAGATTCAGTCATAGAGCGCACAGCTCTTGCATGTACACAGGCAATGCACCACTTTAAGTTCTTTCTGTGGGGTTTGCCTTTTAAATTGAGAACAGATCACAAAAGGTTGACTAAGATATTTACTTGCAAGAGAATGGAAAGGGCAACACCCAGGATCAAAATATGGATAGAGGATGTGATGGAATTTAATTTTAAAGTGGAGTGTCTGCCAGGTGCCAAAAACACTTCTGCTGATTGCCTTTCCAGGATGTCTTTGAGGAGCCCCATTCAGGGACATCTTAAGGATTCTGGGGGCCCTGGGCCAAACATATTTTGGGGGCCCCTGTTCAGAACAGCTTTGAATTTACGATCCAATTTAAGCCCCTGTTTCCCACGCCGTTTCTGCTTCCTCAGCTGCGTTAGCGATCCAGTCCGCATCATAGTCATTAGCCTATATATTCCCGATGTAAAAGACGCGCGCACCTGACAGCGGTAGGATCTGTGTTTCCTGCCCTGTTACTAGGTTTTCAATACTTTTAAAATTGTATATGTGTGGCTGAATTACTCTGCGTTTTTTAACAATTTCTCCTACCTACGTGCACTTGCACTTTACTTGATTCTGCTTGCCTACACCACCTTAGCTGCTCCGATTTGCATCTCGCTTTTCCTCCAGTCCTGGTCTGCCACGGCTGATACGCTGATTGTGCGGAGGGCTGGGGCTACTATCGGGCTCCTCACTTCCGCCCACGCAGTTTCCGCTTCCTCAGCTGCGTTTGCGATCCAGTTTGCATCATGGGCATTAGCCTATATATTGCCATGTAAACGGACATGCACAGCTGACAGTGGTAGGATTTAGTGTTTCCTGCCCTGCTACTAGGTTTTCAATACTTTTTAAATTGTATATGTGTGGCTGAATTACTCTGTGCTTTTTAACAATTTCTCCTACCTACATGCACTTGCACTTTACTTGATTCTGCTTGCCTACACCTCCTTAGCTGCTTGGATTCTAATCTCACTTTTCCTCCAGTCCTGGTCTGCCACGGCTGATATGCTGATTGTGAGGGGGGCTGGGGCTACTATCGGGCTCCTCACTTCAGCCCACACAGTTTCCGCGTCCTCAGCTGCGTTAGCGATCCAGTTTGCATCATAGGCATTAGCCTATATATTCCCGATGCAAACAGACGCGCGCAGAGGGCGCCCGGAAGGCGCGCCAAAGGCAAGCCCCTCTGTGCCCATCAGTGTCCCGGAGGCGTCCGGCACCGGCCATGCTGCCCAGTTCCCCTCCAGTGAGTTTCTTCAAATATTTTGCAGTAAGGAAAAACTGCTTAGCCTTAGGCGGCTACCATTATGTCAGTGTACAGCTGCTGATCCGAGCTTGGAGGTAGACTTTCGATGCAATAAGTGCAACTGGTCTCTCCTCCAGCCCAGGAAACTAGCACCCAAGATCCTCCCACGCAACATTAAGTGTAAAAACAGTAAGAAAACAGAGGACTTAAAGGCCACCCTTTTAAATTGTCGCTCTATGTAAAAGCATGAACCACACATTTATGACCTACTTTTATATGAACAGCCTGATCTTTTATTTCTAACTGAGACCTGGCTGTCTGATGCCTCCAACCCAACTATCACCTCGGCCACCCTTACGGGTTATAAAATTCTTAGGAGGGACAAACCAAGTAGGAAGGGGGGCGGTGTCGCCATAATTAACAATAAAATATTTGACTGCTCTCCCATACCGATGGAAAACATCGAGGGCACAGAGTCCTTAGGCTTCCACTGTACCTTATCCCCCATCATAGCATAGCTGGTTTTCTGATTTACAGACCTCCCGATGCAATTGGAAATTTTATTACTACGCTTAATACAGCCACCACCTCCCTGTCCTTAAAATACAATAACTGCCTTATTCTGGGAGATTGCAATATACATATGGACAATGTAAAAGACCCTCAAACAATTTCCTTGTTGGAGACGCTGCCGGCCTGCAACATGTTTCCATCTATTTCTTCTGCCACCCGTGAGACGGGCCATACCCTAGGCCAAATCTTTCCCAACTTTGACATATCAGTAAGCCTACCTCTTCCCATTACCTGGTCAGATCACCGCCTATTAAAATGTGTAATTCCCAACTCTGCGACAGCCCCTCGGGCTAATGCAGGGCAAAGGGTCCCTAATTACAGGATGTTCCATAAAATATCCATACCGATGTTAGCAGATGCCCTCGGTCGTTCCTCACCGGAGCTGTCTGTCTGCCCCGACTCGGATGCCTTTCAATAGATTCCTGGCTCGGAACCAACATTGTGCCCTACCAGCTTCATGGTTTAACGATTCCCTCAGATCTAGTAAAAGAAATTGTAGAAAAATGGAACGGAAATGGCGTGAATCCTATCTACTTAAGGACAGGACACCTTAAAAGCTTTCTACATTCTCATGAAGGCAGCCAAGAAAAACTTATTTCAAACCTAGATAGAAAATGCCCAAAATAAAAGTAAGGATATCTTTAGCATAGTTAAATCCTTTACCGCCCCGAAAGCCAGCACAAAGGAAGGGCCATGAACGGAAGAATGGTCTAAGCAAATAGCTCAATTCTCCCACAAACAGATCTCCGTGATCCAACAAGCCTTCACTAACATCTCAAAGGAAGAATTGACCTTTTACCTTAGCTCTAATAGCAAATTTCACCTCTTGGATACTTCATCTTTACTAGCTTTCCATGAGTCTCACCTTGAAGAGTCACTGACCCTTCTCCAAAGCATTAAGTCCGGCTCACCTACCGACCCATGTCCAGCGAATATCCTGAACCTATTAGCTCCCATCATAAACCGCACAGTAAACCAGCTCTTTAATGCTTCCCTCTCCTCAGGCAACATGCCGAAATTATGGAAGAATGCTAAGATTCTTCCACTGATAAAAAAGGCTAATGCCAAACCGATGGACCCTGCCAACTACAGGCCAATCTCCCTTCTTCCGGCCCTCTCCAAAGTATTAGAGAAGCATGTAAACAAGGCCCTCCAAAAACACATGGAAGATGGGAAGCTCCTTCCTGAGTCCCAGCCCGGTTTTAGGGCTAACTACAGTACGGAGTCCGCTCTGCTGGAAGTGACTGAATTACTCAAGGGTAAGCTAGACCAGGGAGGCAAGGCTGTTCTGATACTGCTCGATCTGTCGGCGGCCTTCGATACGGTTCCACATGAGAGGCTCCTGGAGAGACTTCCTAACATCGGTGTCAGGAATCACGGGAGGTTTCCTCCTTCTACTCCCACTGTGGCTACCATTTTCTCATTACAAACCCATTTGAAAGCAAGTAACCTTTTTAGTTGGAGCAATTGCTGGCATCGCAGAAATTCCAACATGGCTGCCAACTTTCCGATTTCTGCAACTGCTTACTGCAGTTTAGCAGTCTAGTGTTTCTTAGTACCAACTGCCTGAAGAATGTTCTCCAACATTCCTCAGTGCACTTCACTGAAGAGATTAACCAGAGAGCACCTGTTTACCAGTCGTCGTGGAAGATAGTTAGGGTAGAAGCGGCACCTCGGGGTTAGATTCGCCGGTCACCTTACACTTCAAGAATCAGGTTAGCATTGTAACCAGTTGTGAAATATCATATTTCTGAGAGAGGCTTTTTTCGTGATAAAAAAAAAAATTAACTAATGGAAAATCTAGTCATGTAATAAAAATCGTTAAGGAAATAAGAAACAGAAGTCCTTGCTAAGAACCCCTCTAGGTAGTTTATAGTATTTATGACGTACTTCTCAAGTGTGAGCGTTCTGTTATTATTTAACGCTGCACACACTCAGAAGTACCTTGGAGTTTGAATTCAAGGTTATCTCCTGTAAATTAGTACCATTTGACCAGAGCGAGCTTCTTGAACAGCTGGCGCTTGTTTGTTCTAGTCTTTGAAACCTGAGACGGAGGCAGCGGAGTCAGTCTCCTCTCAGCCCCAAACACGAACAACAGGAAAACGCTTGCGTATTTACAAGCAGCGTTACACGGACGATTATTCGAAGCCTTGCTTGAGGGAAGGTTATTCCAAACTAAAATTGTCCTTCATATTTAAAGAAACGCGAGGGAGTCTCGGCGTTAGTCACCATAGAACTTCCAAGTTCAAAGGTGACATAGGTACGCGTGAGCAGCAAATAAACGCGTTACCCCTAAGAACCTCCTAATTGCTTGAGGCGCTTTACTAGCTTAAAAAAGATAAAAAGAAGAGTCCAATTAAAACTCCAATAGGTCAGCACTTCCACCTCTTGGGCCTTAACGCTAATAAGTAGCCAACTAAACAATAGAGGAGTATTCTTGAACATTACTAAATAGAAGTCAGAATCGAAATCCCGGCAACTTTCATACAAGGCTTCACCAGATTCTCATACAGTGAGTGGAAAGAGAGGTGGGTTTAAGCGGCCACATACACACGATAGAATTAGAAAATACTCACCATAATTTTTTCTCTCGCCTCAGTATCGAATAGAAACCAGAGAGACACAACCTGTAAAAGAAAAAAAATAGAGAACAGTGTGAAGACGTCTCCTCATACAAGCTACACATGAGAGAGATAGAAGAGAGGCAAGCCCAAAAACACTATCCTGGTAAGATAAGTTATCTATAGTTAAAAAATACAGTAAGTTATAAAAGCAATAAGGGCAGTTAATGATTTAAGATAAATGTTATAGCCTGAAGAAAAGAACAAAAAGAAGACGAAGCAGACTTGGCAGAGTTTTTGGAGCTGTCTCTTCTTGTCCCATTCCCCTTTCCCCCCTGGGAACTTACCTGCAAAGGATGTCTACAAATACCTAGCGGGAAGTTCTTAGAGGGGCATTGGTATCTAGCTTCAGTCTGCTCCTGTGCAGTCCGGTGCCCTTAGAAGACACCCTCTGACAGAGTGAAGTGCCCACGTCAGTTCAAGCACCCGAGCAGAATGGCAGAAGGATTAGATTTAAAAAGATTAGGAGAAATTTTGAGTAGTATACAAAGGGATTTGGAGGCAGTCAGGGAGGACAATAAAGCAATGAAACAAGAGATCTTAACATTTAAGGCAGGAGCGTCAGGTTTAGGAATAGGGCAAGATACCACCCCCTTTGGAAACCAAAATCCTAATCCTAGTACTTCCTCCTTTGCCCCCACTCAAGTCATCCATTCATTGTCCCCAGTAATTCCTCTAGCTCCTCCAGAGAGGTTTAATGGAGACCCACAAAAGACCCAAATTTTTTTAACTCAATGTTCCCTCCATTTTATGTGCCGCCCAACAATTTTCCCCGATGCTCAGTCCAGAGTGGCATTCATCTTATCCTACCTCAGTGGGGACGCCGCTTCATGGTCAATGCCATTAGTAACAAAGGATGACCCAATACTCTATAATTTGGAAGATTTCAAGAAAGAATTTCTTCGAATTTTTGACCGAAGAACAGCATCACAAGCTTCAGATAACGAACTGTTAGAGTTAAAACAGGGAACCAAGGAACTTGTGGCTTACCTAGCCCAGTTTAATAAATTAGTAGTGGAGACCAACTGGCCAGAAGATAAACAAGCAGCAGTGTTTTACAGAGGGTTGCGAGATGAACTGAAAGATGCCCTATCGCAGATCCCAAATCGTCCTACAGACATCTCAGCGTTGATAGACTTAACCTTGGAAATAGACTATCGATTAGGTGAACGGAAAGGAGAACGAAGAAGAGAGTTTAGACCTAGCATTCCTCGCTTTGATCGAACCAAGACAGAATCTTCTCGGTCGGCGGAAGGCGCTTCTGGAACTGAGCCCATGCAAATTGGAGTAGTCAGAGGTCCACTCTCTAAGGAGGAAAAAGAGAAGAGAAGATTGAACAAACTATGCCTGTATTGTGGTGGAAGTGGGCATTTCGTTAAGAATTGTCTGAAACGGCCCAAGTTGCCGACCAAGGAGAAGGGAAACTAGAGGCTCCACAGGTAAGCGGAGTTGGACCTGTGGATGCGAATGGAGCCACAACTCCACCAATCCACCAATTGGCAAACACATTACAAGTTTCGTCACCCCATCTGATAAAGACAGTGACATTAAGGTTCAGAGGGAATATTTTGAACGGAGTAGTTGTCATGGTGGATTCGGGAGCAACCGGAAATTTTTGCGACCTCAAATTTGCTGGCCAAATCGGATTGCAAGCTGTCAAAAAGGAGAAAAGCGAGAAAGTTCGTGCTGTGGATGGTACTGAGTTAACTTCAGGACCAATTACTAGTCACACTGAATTCGTTCATATGACCATGGGTGAAGGACATCAAGAGACATTGCAATTCTATTTAATAGACGCTCCCCAATTTCAATTGATTCTAGGACTCCCGTGGTTAACGGAACATAACCCCTTAATTGATTGGGGAGCCAGAACCATTCAATTAAATTCTGAATATTGTAAAGGACATTGTTTTGAAGAATTGCCAAACCCTACAGAAATTGGAGCGGTTACACCGTTATGCTCTAATGGCAGTTCCGTATGTGTGATTCAAACTCTGGAGATACCAGAAGTATATCAGGATTTTGTAGATGTTTTTGATGAGAACAAGGCAGAAATGCTACCGCCCCATAGGCCCTATGATTGCAAAATTGATTTGGAGCCTGGTGCTAACTTGCCTTGCAGCAGAGTATACGCCTTAACTGAAAAAGAAAATATCCACCTGAAAGACTATCTAACGAAAAATCTGGAGAACGGATTTATTAGACCTTCCCAGTCCCCAGTCTCTTCCCCCCTTTTTTTTGTTCCGAAGAAGGGAGGAGATCTCAGGACCTGCATAGACTTTAGGGCCATCAATAGAATCACTGTAAAAAACCGTTACCCTTTGCCTCTTATATCAGTACTGATCGATCAAGTAAAGGAAGCCAAAATCTACACTCGTCTGGATCTACGAGGAGCGTACCATCTCATTAGGCTACGAGAAGGCGATGAATGGAAGACTGCGTTCAGGACCAAATTTGGACTCTACGAGTACTTAGTGATGCCGTACGGTCTCTGTAACGCACCTGCGGCCTTCCAGTATTTCATCAACGATGTGTTAAGTGACTTCATTGATCGGTGTGTCATAGTCTACATAGATGACATTTTGATTTATTCACAATCGACTGCAAAACATCATGATCAGGTCAGAGCTGTCTTGCAACGTCTACGCGAGAACTCCCTCTATGTAAAATTGGAAAAATGTCTATTCAACACCGATACTGTGGAGTTTTTGGGCTTTGTGTTGTCCCCTAATGGAGTTCAAATGGACCAACAGAAGATCCGAGCAATCACTGACTGGAAATCTCCTACCTGTATCAAGGAAGTTCAAAGTTTTATCGGATTTTCCAATTTTTACAGAAGATTCATTCATGGGTTTTCCTCCAAAATTTTGCCTCTAACCCGTCTCCTAAAGAAAGGTGTTCCGTTCCTGTGGTCTGAAGAGGCGGAGCAAGCCTTTCAGTTGATGAAGAACAGTTTTATCACAGCACCAGTATTACTCCATGCGGATCCTTCTGAACCCTTCTATTTGGAAACGGATGCTTCGGATTTAGCCATTGGAGGAATACTTTCTCAGAGGCACAAAGACACCGGGCAGTTACATCCAGTGGCCTTTCGCTCCCGCAAACTCAACCCTGCGGAATGCAACTATACAATTACAGAAAAGGAACTCCTGGCTATTAAAGATGCCTTCAAAGATTGGAGGCATTACCTAATGGGGGCTAAACACACTGTAACGGTGTTTACGGACCACCGCAATCTGAAGTTTTTGCGTTCAGCTCGCACTCTTACTCCACGCCAGTTGCGTTGGTCACTGTACTTCGCGGATTTTGATTTCGTTATCACCTTCCGTCCGGGTTCCAAAAACGGGAAGGCTGATGTTCTTTCCAGACTGGATACTGAAAATCAAACAACTGTCATTGAAAATCAACAAATCATACCCGAAGAAAAATTCATCGGATTAATTGCAGTGGAACCTTTTGAGCAACTTGTTCGCGATTCATTGTCTGATTGGGATATGGAAACCTGGGCCTCCGAAGATCCACTTCGTTCCATCCGCCATGGCCTCCCTTACCACGATTCCACTCTGTATTTACCCACCAATGAACTTCGACTAAAGGCTATGCAGGAATGTCATGATAACCCTCTGGCCGGTCACAAGGGCATTCTAAAAACCGAAGATTTACTCAAACGACGTTTTTGGTGGCCATTCATGTGCCGAGATGCCCGTCAATATGTCCTAAGTTGTGAACTCTGTGCACGGGGTAAATCAGTTAGACAAGCTCCTAAGGGTCTTTTGCAACCTATGCCTACCCCTCCATGTCCTTGGCACACGGTTTCCCTAGATTTGATTGTAGATCTACCTTCCTCTCAGGGCTATGACACCATTCTGGTAGTGGTTGATACCTTCAGTAAAATGGCACATTTTATACCTTCTAAAGGTACACCCACCTCTAAACAACTGGCACAACTTTTCAATCAACACATAATTCGCCTTCATGGCATTCCTAAGGTAATCATTTCGGACAGGGGTTCCCAGTTTCTTTCACGTTTTTGGAAGGCTTACACCAAGGGCCTTCATATCGATCATCGTTACTCTACTAGCTTTCACCCAGAAACCGATGGTCAGACTGAACGTGTTAATCAGGAACTTGAACAACACCTCCGATTATATCTGCTAGACGAGGAGGGCGATTGGCCTGATCATTTATGGACTGCTGAGTATGCTTACAATAACGCCCTCAATGTCTCCACAGGTCACCCCCTTTCTTTATCAATTCAGGCAGACATCCTAATTCCTATGCTAATTTTGACAATGCTAACACTCCTGCTGTCGAAGACATTGCCCAACAGTTTACTAGGATCCACCACACTGTAACCCAGAATTTAACATTAGCTAAGACTCGTTACAAACACTTTGCTGATCGTAAACGAAAACAGGCACCTGAGCTTCATGTAGGTGATTTAGTCTGGTTGTGTACCAAAAACCTAAAACTCAAGGGTCCACGTAAATTTCAACCCCGTTTTATGGGTCCCTATCCAATCGAGAAGGTTATTAATCCTGTCACTTACCGACTATCTCTCCCTAGTTCCACTAAATTTCATCCAGTCTTTCATGTCTCTTTGCTAAAACCTACCCACCCGGGTTTGCGTAGGTCCTCTCCTCCTGAGCCATTAATACTGCATGGTGAGCCTGAGTATGAGGTCAAACGGATTTTGGATTCCAAATTCATCCATAATGAACTCTTTTACCTGATTGACTGGAAGGGTTACGGTCCGGATGAACGTTCTTGGGAAAAGAGTGCTGATGTCCATGCTCCTCGTCTAATTAAAGCCTTCCATGCCAAATTCCCTGATAAACCTCATCAGGAGGAAACCCCGTTGGGAGGGGGTACTGTCAGGAATCACGGGAGGTTTCCTCCTTCTACTCCCACTGTGGCTACCATTTTCTCATTACAAACCCATTTGAAAGCAAGTAACCTTTTTAGTTGGAGCAATTGCTGGCATCGCAGAAATTCCAACATGGCTGCCAACTTTCCGATTTCTGCAACTGCTTACTGCAGTTTAGCAGTCTAGTGTTTCTTAGTACCAACTGCCTGAAGAATGTTCTCCAACATTCCTCAGTGCACTTCACTGAAGAGATTAACCAGAGAGCACCTGTTTACCAGTCGTCGTGGAAGATAGTTAGGGTAGAAGCGGCACCTCGGGGTTAGATTCGCCGGTCACCTTACACTTCAAGAATCAGGTTAGCATTGTAACCAGTTGTGAAATATCATATTTCTGAGAGAGGCTTTTTTCGTGATAAAAAAAAAATTAACTAATGGAAAATCTAGTCATGTAATAAAAATCGTTAAGGAAATAAGAAACAGAAGTCCTTGCTAAGAACCCCTCTAGGTAGTTTATAGTATTTATGACGTACTTCTCAAGTGTGAGCGTTCTGTTATTATTTAACGCTGCACACACTCAGAAGTACCTTGGAGTTTGAATTCAAGGTTATCTCCTGTAAATTAGTACCATTTGACCAGAGCGAGCTTCTTGAACAGCTGGCGCTTGTTTGTTCTAGTCTTTGAAACCTGAGACGGAGGCAGCGGAGTCAGTCTCCTCTCAGCCCCAAACACGAACAACAGGAAAACGCTTGCGTATTTACAAGCAGCGTTACACGGACGATTATTCGAAGCCTTGCTTGAGGGAAGGTTATTCCAAACTAAAATTGTCCTTCATATTTAAAGAAACGCGAGGGAGTCTCGGCGTTAGTCACCATAGAACTTCCAAGTTCAAAGGTGACATAGGTACGCGTGAGCAGCAAATAAACGCGTTACCCCTAAGAACCTCCTAATTGCTTGAGGCGCTTTACTAGCTTAAAAAAGATAAAAAGAAGAGTCCAATTAAAACTCCAATAGGTCAGCACTTCCACCTCTTGGGCCTTAACGCTAATAAGTAGCCAACTAAACAATAGAGGAGTATTCTTGAACATTACTAAATAGAAGTCAGAATCGAAATCCCGGCAACTTTCATACAAGGCTTCACCAGATTCTCATACAGTGAGTGGAAAGAGAGGTGGGTTTAAGCGGCCACATACACACGATAGAATTAGAAAATACTCACCATAATTTTTTCTCTCGCCTCAGTATCGAATAGAAACCAGAGAGACACAACCTGTAAAAGAAAAAAATAGAGAACAGTGTGAAGACGTCTCCTCATACAAGCTACACATGAGAGAGATAGAAGAGAGGCAAGCCCAAAAACACTATCCTGGTAAGATAAGTTATCTATAGTTAAAAAATACAGTAAGTTATAAAAGCAATAAGGGCAGTTAATGATTTAAGATAAATGTTATAGCCTGAAGAAAAGAACAAAAAGAAGACGAAGCAGACTTGGCAGAGTTTTTGGAGCTGTCTCTTCTTGTCCCATTCCCCTTTCCCCCCTGGGAACTTACCTGCAAAGGATGTCTACAAATACCTAGCGGGAAGTTCTTAGAGGGGCATTGGTATCTAGCTTCAGTCTGCTCCTGTGCAGTCCGGTGCCCTTAGAAGACACCCTCTGACAATCGGCCTGGGGGGGACCGCCTTAACATGGATGTCATCCTTCTTGGCAAATAGATCTCAGGGCATCTGGCTCCCCCCTTTCTCATCCCCAGTTCCAGCAATGAATGTAGGTGTCCCTCAAGGCTCCATTCTCAGTCCTACCCTTTTTAATATATATCTATCCCCCCTTGCATTTCCAGTAGAGGAAGAGGGCGCCATAATTGTTTCCTATGCTGATGACCCTCAGCTGATTTTTACATGTGAAAAAGGAACCAACTTTGATGGGGCAATGATTAGGTCTTGCCTCACAAAGGTTTTTAACTGCCTTAAGACAATCATCTGAAGTGCAATCCTGACAAAACTGAAGTTGTTTTCTTTGGTAATCCAGAAACGCCTGACTGGAACTCTTGGTGGCCAAAAGATTTGCCGCCACCGCCCGCAGAAAAGGAGAAAGTCAAAAATGTAGGAATTGTCATAAACAAGACACTATTGATGCGCTTTCAAATCCAAAATCTAACTGGGGCGTGCTCTGGCATACTCCAGATGCAAAAAAAATACCTGCCACTGTTCCCGCTTGAGAACAGAAAGCTCGTGGTGCATGCTCTGGTGACATCAAAGCTTGACTGTGTCAACAGCTTGTACCTCGTCTTCCCAAATCCCTTATCCAGCGCCTACAAGTGGTACCAAATGCGGTGGCCAGAGCCATCCTGAGACCTAAATCCAGATCTAGTATGACTCCTATTGTTAAGTCTCTATACTAGCTGCGCATAAAAGAACGGATCGACTTCAAAGTGATGACCATCTTCTTTAAAGCTTTCCACGGCTTAGGAGCCATTTACCTAAATAAGCGCGTTAATCGCTACACAACATCTAGACCCATAAGATCTTCCAATGCCAACTTGGCCATCATTCAAAAACAATGGGAGAGGTGTGGAAATATGGATTTTTATGATCAGTTATGTCCCCTATCTTGGACCCCAACGGTTTCATGTATAAATCACGAGTACATGTATGTTCCCTCCAGTTCCAGTTATGAAGACGCAAACACATGTGCGTCCACCGTCAACATGTCCTCTTTCAGATCCGCCATGAATGGGCCGGATATTCTATTCCTAAGTATGAAAGGCCACCGGCTTTATATGGTTCATTTATCCCATTTTACAGTCCAGGCGAGTAGGCCCTGATTCTGCCACCAAGCCTTTCCTGCCTTCTGCCTCTGAAAGCTCCAGTCTGAGCCTGCATCTGTGACCATGAACTTTGTCTTACTCCCTGCGCGGCTAACGATGCCTGATCCAGCCTGTCTGCCTGCCAAAAACTGTATTTCACCTTCGAGATTATCTCCTTCGCTCCTCATCCGATGCATTCCTGTCTAGTAGTTTAGGTAAACATTCTTCCAGCTTCCGTGCAAAGGGGCCAGGCCTCGCTGCCCTCATGCAAGTAATTAATAGCCCTGTTACCATGGAATATTCCTACCCCCTCGCATCTAGTGTAGACACTTAGACGCTTGTACACGCACTAACAGTCAGTATAGTCAGTATAGAATAAGATTCTATCCTAAGAGACCTCTCTTTTTGGATAACACAGTTCTTTAAACATAGGATATTAGATATGATTTGGGATTAGGTTGACATAACCCCAGGCTTCTGTCTCCACATGTAGAGCTAAATGTCAAGTCCCCTTCACCCTCTAGTTACACGTCAATCATACGTCATGCTGCTGCGCGCGCATCTCTGCCAAGTATTTTTGCTGACATTGCGAAATTCTTTCATGGAACCACCCATTTATGACATCATACCCAATGACGTTCTTTAGTTACGCCTAGTTACACCCATTTTAGTAACGCATGTATGCCCTTATCTCTGTTATCAACTGTTACGCCTCCTGCATCTGTTTCACTATAATGCCTCTTCTATAAATATGATTGTCTGTCAATAAAGTATTGTCTTTCACTTCCTGAACCTTCGTGGTGACGGAATATGGAGTCCTCAATTCGAATTGATTTTGGAATAAAGCCCGTTCCGAACCTCTAATACCACGGATTCTGCCTCTTATTTTACTGAGCTATTATTATAGATTTTCCGCATCAAATTAAGTACCGGTAATTAAATTATTTACCACATAAATGGCGCCCGAACAGGGACACTTTCTCATCTCACGCGCCGGAGGTGCGTTGCAGGCCCGGTTTCCTGCCACAGCTGGACGGACAACAACGCGTACCCACAGGATTTCCTGTATCTCCCTCCTGCCGAGCGGTGGTAACTGAGGCTGCGATCAACACCCAGACGAGGCGGTGAGAAGTGCGAAGTATCCCGACCAGAGCCTAGCTGAGAGAGCAAGATCCGAGGTATACAGAGGCCCACCAGGTTCCGAAGTTCCGAAGTTTCGAGTCGAGTCCAGTCCGGTCCGAGTCCAGTTCAGTTCAGTTCCGAGGCCTTCCGTTCCGAGCTACCCGGTGAGTACCATTGCCGGGGAGGCGTTCTGACGTGCACATAGGTTGTGCCGGTCAAGACGGGTTTGGGTACACAAATCCGGTCTGCACTGTTTCAGCAGTGTATCTGTACTGTTTAGCAGTATATCTAGTATGTCTAGTATATAATTCAGATCCTACCTAGTTAGTGCCGAGTATTATGCTTAGTGACTAGTTCCCTAAATGGCCATCATTGTTGTTCATTAAATGTTAAATGTTAAAATGTTTTAAATACATTCTGCATATTGTGGTGTGAATGACTGTTCATTATTGTGTTTTGTTGTATTAAACGTGTTCAGAATTAGGTATCAGATCAGTTCTCAATATGCCGCTCTTTTCGAAATTAAGACAGATCAAAACTAGAAAAGGGGTACTCTAAGAAGCTGTTCCCATTCCTCCTAGGGACACTCCAGGGTACTTCATGTATCATAAACATGGCCTAGACGCCATATTATTTCTTGATTTATGGGTAGACTACACCAAGGAATTACCAGAAAGTCAGAGGTGGCCCGCAGCTGGGACCTGGGATGCAGATTGCATCATGAAAGTAGAGGAAGAATTATGGAAAAAGAAAGCTAGACAATCACAGAAAGATGCCATTGAATTATGGCGTAAAGAATCGTATAGACGTACAGAAAAAGCACGTAGACAGGAAGAGAAGAGTAAGGAGAATTCAAATAAAGTCCGAGAAAATCTATTAATTGAAGAAGGTACTCGAGTTAAATCAGAACAAGTAGACAGACAAAGAAATGCCCTTATGAATGGTATGTATCCTCTTCTGGCCGAAGGGTTACCTAAGGCTACTCCGGAGATACCAAAAGACTTGCCACCCCCATTGTTTCCGATAAAAGCACATCCCAAAGGGCATCCCAGAACCGCAGAAGATGTTTTCCTTTCTTCTTATTTAGACGACGCAGCTCCCGAGTATGCCGAGGGGGTTCAACGCCAAGACCCTCCTCCGTCTGTACCTCCGCAACAACAAACTCCGATACAAGTTCCGGCAAGCACATCTGTTTCTACAGCTGTACCCACACCTATGGTTGCTATATCACGTTCAACGAATCCTTTCACACCCAGCACCCCAGGCGGTGCTACAGGAGGTACAACAAACATTTTTTCCACGCCACCCAGAGTAAATAAACTTTCCTTTCAAGAATTAGCCCACCAACGTACGCCCACACTAGTAACTCCCGACACGCTTAAGGAACTTCTAGTAGATTGTAGATATGACCCTGTGCCCGGCAAAAAGGATGAAATGCTGCTGGCATCATTACGTATCCGACGAGCTGCAATATATTTAGGGAGGCTACCAGGAATGACTACACATTTAGAAAATATATATCACTTTGTCCAGTCAGGGCGAGATTCTGAAAGTATTAATAGAGCCATGGAGTACCAGAAAGTGGAGATACAGGGAGAACTGTTACGTTTCCTCATAAATTGTGTGGTCAGAAATCAAGATCGACCAGGGGTAAATCCGGAAGAAATGCAAATTCTTACCACATGGAGTCGGAATATATCAGAAGGGAGACATGATAAACGATTAAGTATAATAGCTATGTGCCGAAAGATCCGCAAAGAAGTAGAACGAATACACGAAGAAAGATTAGCAGTAGACCAGCCTGAACAAAACGAGGAGGAGGAAGAATTAGAACTGCCCACGGGACAGTTAGAAACTATGGCCTATGTAGGTAGAGGAAGATCTTGCAATAATACTAGATGCTTTACTGATCCGATACGTCCGATACGTCCAGAAAATAACAGAAATTTCCAAACACCTATAATAAATATAAGGTCACCCGAACATTCGTTCCAAGCCGCTGACAAATTACTCCGAGAACGAAGGGGTTATCATATACTCGATTCTATGGACGAACAAGAATTAGCCAGGTCAGCCGTTCACTGGGTTGACAGTCCCGGAAAATATAGTGATGATACACTAGCACACACGTTTTTGAACCTCACCCCAGATGAACAGCGTTTAGCTGGTATCTACATGATTCAACAACTCCTTATATTATATAAAAGCCAACACTCCGATCCTGGTCCCTTACCTGATATGTTAACCGAATTACTCACGAATAAATGGAGAGGTTCAGGTACTGAGTTAATTAGAGAAATACTAGAATCCAGAAAGCAGTACATTCTTTTTGTATGCCCCGAACATGTCTCACTGCCCATCAAGGAAAGAACGACGTATTATATGGATAGACAGAATCCCTTACGCGAAGTCCACCCGATAAAAGGTGATGACAATCAGTTTAAACGTGTGTTTGTATACACACCCATATCTAAAATGGAACTATTAGAAATGAAGAAAGTGGTACCCAGTCATGACAAAGACCCAGCGGGTTTCCACCATGAAATTAAAGACATGTTGCTCATGGGAGAGTATACCTATCCCGACATTATGAAAATATTAAAGGTATTAATGCCTGCGGGCATTTACGAAAAACTCAAAGAAAAGGATTGGGAGGTGGGAGACCAAAAGATAGATTGGACAGCATTAGAAAACGAAGAAACAGCTCGAGGTCCAGGTTTAGGGCTTGGGGAAAAGACCAAAATACTACCAGGTTTACTAGTACAGGTACTGCCACGTTTATTAACTACGAAAAAGGAAGACTGGGGTGCAATCTCAGCCTGTAAACAAAAGCAAGATGAAGACACTAGTGACTTTTATGCCCGATTCGAAAAATGTTTTGGTATAAATAGTGGAATAAAAGCAAGTAGCGAATCTTATCCACATCTGTTTGTGACAAAATTAGTTGAAAATGCCCTGCCCCAAGTTAAGAATAGAGTATTGAAATTCGAGAGTACCTGGCAAGGTAACACTCCGTCACAAATGTTACAAATGCTACAGTACCATCACAATAGAATTAGAGAGGAACAAGAACATGAACAAAGACGCATGAAAGACACGAAAATGAAAATGCTAGTTTCCCAGACAGTTCCAGCTGACGGTCATAAAAAGGGTATGACACAGTCCAGTGTTTCAGCAGTTTCTGTAAAAGGGACATGCAACTATTGTAAACAGCCAGGTCATTATGTACACGATTGTCCAGTTTTAAAACATAATATCGCCATAGGTAATACAAAAGAAAGACCACGACCACTTAGACAGGATCAGAACCAACAAGGAGCTCCGCAGCATGCACAGGCCATGCCAGCTCCGCAACAGTCTATGCCAGCTCCACCACCGCAGCCTATTGCTGCCACACCAACAACGACACGACAGATGTACCAGACCGCACAGTATGACTATCCTGATTATCAACGATACTCATGAAACAGCCTAGAGAGGGAAGTTGGCTTACCCCTTATTGAGGTCCCTGTAGATCAAGAAGGACCTTATGTACACAGTGAATTATTAGGCCAAGACAGAAAATTTTTACTTGATACAGGGGCAAGCCGAACAACAATAAAACGTAGTGAAGTACCAGGGGCACCCCTCTCAGGCTCACAGAATATTTCCCTTGGTTTTTCAGGAAAACCTATCATTAACGAGGTATCACAGCCTCTTCCACTTACGATTGGTCCCTTGACACGAACTACAGATTTATTGCTTACTAAATCATGTCCAGAAAACCTGTTAGGTATAAAAACATTGAAAGCTCTAGGAGCTATAATATGTTGTTCTCCGGAAGGAGTAAGATTGTTTTTACGTGATTTCAAAGGGCACTATGTGTCCCGAGACATGGATCACCGACTGCAGACTTTACCCGCACATTTATGGGCACAAGGCCCTACAGATGTTGGTTGCATGAACATTACACCATATCGAGTCACACTAAAGACAGGAGTGGTACTACCACGAATGCGACAATACAAGTTACCCCCAGATGCTGTAGTGGCTTTACTGCAAATCATTGACGAGCTTATTACCCAAGGAGTGGTTGTGGAAACCGACTCCAATGTATGTAATTCCCCGATAATTCCGATCCTTAAACGAACTGATCCTAAAGCCCCGCCAGTATATCTATTGGTTATTGATCTGCGCGAATTAAATAAATGTATTGTACCACAATACCCCGTAGTTCCAGACATTTCTTCATTACTGACAGCCATTGATTCCGAAGCAAAATTCTTTACTGTAATTGATCTCAAGAATGCCTTTTTCAGTGTCCCAATAGATCCGGAAAGCCAATACTTGTTCGGATTTAGTTTAAATGGACGAAGCTTTAAATTCACACGCGCACCTCAAGGATTCACAGAAAGCCCCAGCATCTATAGCCAAGCACTGAAACGAGAACTTGACAGTATCCATATGCCAGTCAACACTGCCCTGTTTCAATATGTCGATGATCTGCTGATCACCGCTAGAAGCGAACCTGAATGTGAAAAAGCTTCACTGACGGTTTTACAATTTTTGGCCGAAAAGGGGCACAAGGTGTCCCCTTCTAAGCTGCAATTCTGTGTCCAGCGAGTTGTTTACCTTGGGCACTCGCTGTCCAAGGAGGGAAGGCAGCTTACGTCAGATCGCATCCAGTTAATTGCTAACATGCCAATACCCAAGACACAAAAGGAGGTACGAGCTTTTATAGGCCTCACTTCATATTGTAGGCAGTGGATCCCTCAGTATGCATTTCTAGCAAAACCACTCATTCAGTTGACAACACAGGAGGCGGCCACATCGACTGTCCTCCCTTGGACTCAGGAACATACACACGCCTTTGAAAGTTTAAAGAAAGCTTTATGTCAAGCACCTGTCCTAGCAACACCATGTTACAGTAAACAGTTTACACTCTTTGTTACAGAACGCGAAGGTACTGCCTTGTCAGTACTCACTCAGGAACAAGCAGGATCACACAAGCCATGTGCTTACTTTTCTAGCACATTAGATCCCGTAGCTCAGGCTCTGCCTACGTGCCTGAAATCAGTGGCAGCGACAGCTTTAGCAATCAGACAAAGCGATGCCATAGTGTTAGGACATCAATTGACAGTACAAGTACCACACGCAGTAGAGGTTCTTTTGAACCGCACACAAACACAACACTTGACTATAGCGAGACTCACCGGTTACGTACTAACATTGTTTCAGCCACATATAGAAATCAGACGTTGTAGTACATTGAATCCTGCCACACTTTTGCCAGTAAACGGAACAGATCCACTAGCACATGATTGTATTGAAGTTATTACTATCACGACGAAACCCAGACAAGACTTGACAGACGTCCCATTGTCAGATCCAGACCTGACGTTGTATGTAGATGGTTCATGTATGAGAACAAGTACAGGAGAGCTAGTGGCCGCGTATGCAGTCACAACAGACACTGAAGTCATTGAAACAAATCGTATTAATACCTTGTCAGCTCAAGCAGCAGAGCTCATCGCTCTGACACAAGCCTGTATTCAAGCCACAAATAAGAAAGTCAACATATACACTGATTCACGTTATGCATTCGGAGTTGTACATGACTTCGGCGTGCTGTGGCGAGAGAGAGGTTATTTAACTTCTCACGGTGCCCACATTCAGCACGGACCCCTCATTCATGCCTTATTAGATGCAATACATCTACCCACTGCAATATCAATTATGAAATGTAAAGCTCATACGAAAGTTACTGATATCATTTCCCAAGGCAATGACCTAGCTGACAGAACAGCTAAACAGACTGCTCAGAATAAAACTCACACATCTGACATGACAAAGACAATAGTTCTGACACCAACACATTGCATGACGGTTAAGGATCCCGCTCTTGACGTAATTGACATACAGACACATGCTACACCAGATGAAATAAAGAAATGGACTGAATTAGGAGGGATCCAAACCGATCAGGGATGGATGACGAAGGAAAAATCTATATGGTTTCTTCCCGACTCAATGGTCCAAGTTATCATTAATACAATACATAGTCCAGCGCATCTAGGAGAAAAGGCTATGCTAGACAGCATTCAACACATTTGGTTCAACAAACATTTACGAGCAGCAGCTAAACAAAAAGTTCGTACCTGTATGATCTGTTGTCAGTTTAACCCAGGTAAAAGCATTCCCGTAGAACAGGGTGGATTTCAGCCTCCTGATCACCCTTTTGAAGTCCTCCAGATGGATTATATCCAGATGGAACGATGTCGAGGATTCAAATATGTTCTTGTAGTTGTTTGTGCTCTTTCCCGTTGGACAGAGGCATACCCGGTCTCAGATTACACTGCCCCGACTACTGCCAAACAGTTAGTTCGAGAATTCTTCCCACGGTACGGTTTACCACATGCTGTCTACTCAGATAACGGCCAGCCGTTCTCATCCGAACTAATGAAACACGTTTCACTTTTGTTAGGCTATCAATGGAGATTTCACTGTGTCCGACACCCCGAGGCAGCAGGTCTTGTGGAACGACATAATCAAACTCTGAAAATTAGATTGTCCAAAATATGTAGACAGAAAGGTGTCGATTGGGTAGTAGCCTTACCAGTTGCACTCTTTTACATGAGAATGGTAGCACACTCTCGAACAGGGCTATCCCCGTATGAGGTGATCTTCGGTAGACCACCAAATATGTGGGGGACGCCTATACCTCGTAAAATCACTGACGTTGACTGTAATATGCTGACAGATTACCTGGCTTCCTTGATGTCTGCACTACAATCTTGTCGTTCACAGGTAGCTGCAGCCTTTCCCGACAACACCGAGGTGAAACCCCATGACGTAGTTCCCGGGGACTTGGTGTTAGTGCGGAATTTTGACCGGAAGACTCAGCTGGATCCTAGGTGGAAATCGCCTCAACTTGTACTGCTCACCACGAGGACAGCCGTGAAGATCGAAGGTCGCAAAGGTTGGATACACTCAAGTCATATCAAGAAATTTTATGGACTACCATCCGATATAGAGACTAAACCCTGTATTTCCTCAAAGACCGACTTAAAGCTCCCCTTGGTTGAGCAAACGAACTCAGAACTATATAGACTAAAATTGAGGTCCAGTCAGTCAGACAATTTGATTGTTTAAGTCCTCTCCAAGGTGAATCGGTTGAATTTGTCTCTGACATGTATCCTCTGGACCGGGAGTAGAGAAAGAAATAATCAAATGCAGTTGAAAAAACATGCGTACTGTAAATCACTGCGTAGTCATTGCACAGTGACGTTATTAATTTTGTTTTTCTTATGTCTTTTAAATAATCGCTGCAAGTATATTGTTGCACATATATTATCCTATTTCTAAACATGTTTACAATGTTACTGCTGAACATTCTTTTAGTGAATTACCACCGCATGAGTTGTCATATAGATTTGCGCTGCGCAATAACACTTTTATTAGTATGTTACATCATTCCCATCAGACTAGCAATGCTACAAATTGTTGGATATGTGGCCGACTCCCTCCCTATCAGAACTATAAGGGAGTTTTGCCCCTCTTTCCATATCCGTTCACACACAATGGCTCCTGTGGAGCATGGTTTAGTTTAATTAATTCCTTAGATTCGAATTCCGCAGTTTATCAAGACAACTGGGTATGGGGAAACCTGAACTTAGTTTTGCTTAAAGTCTGCTACCCTAACAAGGAGGGACTTCCCAAAAGAACAGGAACTGATCTAGAAAAGGAAGTATATGGATTAGGTAATTTCACGCTTAATCTCATGATCCTGAATATTGAATCCGAAGCTGCACCAATTTTGCCCGCCATGTCAGTATTTCCAGTTAAAGGTGAACTATGTATAAGAAAGAATGGCTCCATACACATGGGCCATAGTAAATGCACCACTGTGATAAAATTCAGTGATCAAGGCAAATCTACATTTAGAGCTTCTCGTCATTCCTACTTTATATGTGGCCAGACCGCATATATACGCCTACCTTTAGATTGGGATGGTACCTGTTACATAGCATTCCTCCTACCACCTGTTTTCTTAGCTCCTCCTGATTATCATAGAAATACTCATTTAGTACACAATAGACAGCAGAGAGATCTCCCAATCGTCGATTACACTGAAACAGCATGGGAAAAATACACAGATTTCAATAAAGGTTTCTTTCCTTATATAGGTACAGTCACTAATAGTAAGCTGATACGTAGATTAACCAGAACCCTTGAAGCAGTAGTGAACGAAACTATTTCCGCCTTAGGCAATTTAACAGAAGAGCAGTCTGCTATGCGGATTGTTGTGCTTCAGAATCGTCTTGTCCTTGACGTCATCCTGGCCGATAGGGGCGGAGCTTGTAGGGTCATCGGATCAAGTTGTTTCATACCAGAAAATTCACCGTCAGTATATAAAGCCATAACCCGCCTTCATAAGATTGTAAGCCAGATACACCAGAGTCCAGGCACCTGGACTTGGTCCGGTTGGTTCTGGGGCGTGTTGTCAGCCTGGGGATGGAGCATGCTCTCCTTCCTAGGTATTGGCTTTCTCATACTATTCAGTTGCTGCTTATGTCTACAATGTGGGCCAGCGATTTGTGGTCTATGTGCCACCTCGTGTATCCCACATCCAAGTTTTCATTCAAGATCCCGGAAGAAGAAAGAAGAACAAATGATGTTATATGAACAGATCGATGGATTGATGAAGATTGATATCTCTTAAGGGCAAGTAGGGGACAAGGAGGGAATGTGGAAATATGGATTTTTATGATCAGTTATGTCCCCTATCTTGGACCCCAACGGTTTCATGTATAAATCACGAGTACATGTATGTTCCCTCCAGTTCCAGTTATGAAGACGCAAACACATGTGCGTCCACCGTCAACATGTCCTCTTTCAGATCCGCCATGAATGGGCCGGATATTCTATTCCTAAGTATGAAAGGCCACCGGCTTTATATGGTTCATTTATCCCATTTTACAGTCCAGGCGAGTAGGCCCTGATTCTGCCACCAAGCCTTTCCTGCCTTCTGCCTCTGAAAGCTCCAGTCTGAGCCTGCATCTGTGACCATGAACTTTGTCTTACTCCCTGCGCGGCTAACGATGCCTGATCCAGCCTGTCTGCCTGCCAAAAACTGTATTTCACCTTCGAGATTATCTCCTTCGCTCCTCATCCGATGCATTCCTGTCTAGTAGTTTAGGTAAACATTCTTCCAGCTTCCGTGCAAAGGGGCCAGGCCTCGCTGCCCTCATGCAAGTAATTAATAGCCCTGTTACCATGGAATATTCCTACCCCCTCGCATCTAGTGTAGACACTTAGACGCTTGTACACGCACTAACAGTCAGTATAGTCAGTATAGAATAAGATTCTATCCTAAGAGACCTCTCTTTTTGGATAACACAGTTCTTTAAACATAGGATATTAGATATGATTTGGGATTAGGTTGACATAACCCCAGATTTCTGTCTCCACATGTAGAGCTAAATGTCAAGTCCCCTTCACCCTCTAGTTACACGTCAATCATACGTCATGCTGCTGCTGCCAAGTATTTTTGCTGACATTGCGAAATTCTTTCATGGAACCACCCATTTATGACATCATACCCAATGACGTTCTTTAGTTACGCCTAGTTACACCCATTTTAGTTACGCATGTATGCCCTTATCTCTGTTATCAACTGTTACGCCTCCTGCATCTGTTTCACTATAATGCCTCTTCTATAAATATGATTGTCTGTCAATAAAGTATTGTCTTTCACTTCCTGAACCTTCGTGGTGACGGAATATGGAGTCCTCAATTCGAATTGATTTTGGAATAAAGCCCGTTCCGAACCTCTAATACCACGGATTCTGCCTCTTATTTTACTGAGCTATTATTATAGATTTTCCGCATCAAATTAAGTACCGGTAATTAAATTATTTACCACAGAGGAAGGGAACACAACACGACTACTCCCCTCGAGGAATTAATCTCAAAAACAACAAAGTCCGTGTGAATTCAACAGAACCTCTTTGGGTCAAAGGAGCACGTGTCAGCTGACTCAAAGCAACCCTATATATTGTATAGGGAGAAAGGAAAAGCAACCTACATCGGTTAGGTTTGGTATAAAGCCCTCACTCGCCAACCTGGTTGGTGACATGCTTCGGGCTCCACTGGGTATGGCCGAATGCCATCCCAGTGTGCTACAACGCCAGGTTACTGCGGAGCGGGGTTCATGTGAGGTGACAGTGAATTTAAAAACATCCAATTGAGTCAAAAAGAGAAATTTTATTAGTTTTGCTAATTGGAAATATTAAAAGGAAGAGTGAGGGTCAAAAATTAGAAGACCGGATTCACTCTGTGGCGGTCAACATGTTTCTCTCGCTACCAGTTTGGAAGTGAGATCGTCAGATTGGTTTCTGAAATCGCCCAATGCGGTACAATTCTGCCGGAGACGGAGGAATTGGCCGTACGGTAAGTTCTCCTTCAATGTACGGGGGTGGAAACTCGTAAACTCCAGTAGATTGTTTCTGGAGGTGGGTTTATAATATGTCTTGGTATGAAGTGCTCCCTGCTTTTTCATAATTATGACATCCAGGAATACTACTTCTGAGTCATCATGGGTGTAGGTGAATCTCAAATTAGGATCCAAAGTATTGACCCATTCGAAGAAGGCGACCAGGGCAGTTTGGCTCCCCTGCCAGATTAGTAGCACGTCATCTATATATCTTCTCCATAAGCCTATGGAGGATATATATGGGTTAGTGCTTGGAAGGATGTATTTCCGTTCAAAATCATATACGTACAGTCCTGCCACGCTTGGGGCGAAGGTACTCCCCATGGAAGTACTTGTAGATTGGCCATCATGCCTAAAATATGCCATGCCCGCACTGGAGGCAGATGCCTTGGCTTCCTAGGCGCAAAATTGTGGAATAAACTCTCTGAACCTAACCACAGACCTACTCTCTTTCAGGAAGAACTTGCTGGCTTTTTAATACCTGATGGGTCTTTTACGCATGTTTTCCTACCGCTGTCACGCGCCAGGAGACTCTAGTCTGAGTAGCTGCACGCTTTATTAAATACACAATTTCATTTCATTAGGTCCCTGACAGTGCAAAGGAACACTCGTCTAAATTCTAAGGGCCTTATTTATGAGGCCTTGCTTCACTTTTATGCTGTCGGTGTGTCACTTTTTGTGACGCACCGGCACCGTAAAAAATGTGCCATGTTGCGCCCTATTTACAAAGTGACGCATCTAGGCAGATGCTTTATTTTATAACCCCCTGCACCACATTACACCTGCGCCAGGTATAATGTATGCAGGGTGGGTGTGCCCCCACAAAAAACCTCGCAGAAGTGGTGCATTAAAATCTACGAGAACTACTGACGTATCTGTAACTCCTTGCGACATGATGCGTCATGTCACAAGGTGGGTGCACGAAGAAGTGACGCATCCCTGTTTTCACACAGCGATGCATCACTTCTCATAAATAAAGCCCTAAATGTGTTTACATCTAATATTCAGGGATAGATAGATATGTGTGTTTTCAATATTGTAACACAGCAGTAGCTCACCAATATTACGGCAAATAATCTCTGTGACGCCCTCCCATTTCTTATATGTTAGGCCTTGTTTTGATCTAAAAGAAACTTTTTTTAATGTATATTGCATGAAACATAAACACAAAATTTCTCTGCAAAATGGCTGTACTAGACTCTCACACATCAGGTACATAAAAATAAATTAAAGGAAAACAGTATTTAAAACGATCTGTTTAAGAAATATTCAAGGTCATTAGGGCAAAACTCTGGAGAACGGAGGTAACTCTGTCAGGGGGCCCCTGAAAGGCTGGGGCCCTGGGCCAGAGCCCTTTTTGCGCATGCATTAAAGCGTCTCTGGCCTCATTGCTAATGGAACTGACAGCCAGGTAATGTGGGTCAGAGAAGCAGCTTTTAGGGAAGAAGAGTGGCTTTCTGAAACTACTAAAGTTGAGGTTTTACAAAGTGTGATGAATTTTGTGGTTAGGGATTCAATCAATGACACTTATAGAGCGCGCTACATACCCGTAGGGTCTCAAGGCGCTGGGGGGGGGGGGGGGGGGGGGGATGCCGCTACTGCTCGAACAGCCAGGTCTTCAGCTTCTTCCTGAAGGAGAGGTGGTCTTGGGTCAGGCGCAGGTCGGTCGGGAGGGAGTTCCAGGTCTTGGCGGCCAGGTAGGAGAAGGACCTTCCTCCTGTAGTCGCTCTTCGGATGCGGGGGATGGCGGCGAGGGCGTGGTTGGCTGATCGGAGGTGGCGTTTGGGAGCGTAGAAGTTGATCCGGCTGTTGAGGTAGCTCGGGCCTTGGTCGTGTAGGGCTTTGTGTGCGTGGGTGAGGAGGCGGAAGGTGATTCTTTTGTTGACGGGGAGCCAGTGAAGGTCTCTCAGGTGTCCGGTGATGTGGCTGGTTCGTGGGATGTCGAGGATGAGTCTGGCTGAGGCATTCTGGATCCGCTGGAGTCTCTTCTGGATCTTGGCGGTGGTACCGGCGTAGAGGGCGTTGCCGTAGTCCAGTCGGCTGGTGACGAGGGCCTGGGTGACGGTCTTCCTGGTCTCGGTGGGGATCCACCAGAAGATCTTCCGTAGCATGCGTAGGATGTTGAAGCACGCCGAGGAGACGTTGTTGACTTGCCTGGTCATGGAGAGGGAGGAGTCCAGGATGAAGCCCAGGTTGCGTGTATGGTCTGTCGGTTTGGGTGCGGCGCCCAGGGCGGGAGGCCACCAGGAGTCGTCCCAGGCGGAGGGTGAAGAGCCCAGGATGAGGACCTCCGTCTTGTCAGAGTTCAGTTTCAGGCGGCTGGTCGCCATCCACTCGGCTACCTCTTTCATCCCTTCGTGCAGGTTGGCTCTGGCGGAGGCGGGGTCGTTGGTCAGGGAGAGGATCAGCTGGGTGTCGTCGGCGTAGGAGATTATGCTGAGGTTGTGTTTGCGTACGATGGCCGCGAGGGGGCTCATGTAGACGTTGAAGAGGGTGGGGCTCAGAGATGATCCTTGAGGGACGCCGCAGATGACTTCGGAGGCCTCTGACTTGTACGGTGGTAGGCGGACTCTCTGTGTTCTTCCGTCGAGGAAGGAGATGATCCATTCCAGCGCCTTGTCCTGGATTCCGATGTTGCTGAGGCGCTGTACTAGGGTGCGGTGGCAGACCGTGTCGAATGCCGCGGAGAGGTCTAGGAGGATGAGGGCCGCTGTTTCTCTATTGTCCATCAGGGCTCGGATGTCATCGGTGGCGGCGATGAGGGCGGTCTCGGTGCTGTGATTGGCTCGGAAGCCGGACTGTGAGGGGTCGAGGGATCCGTTCGTCTCGAGGAAGGCGGCCATCTGCTTGTTGACGGTCTTCTCGATGACTTTCGCAGGGAACGGGAGGAGCGAGATGGGGCGGTAGTTCTTGAGTTCGGTGGGGTCCGCTGTTGGTTTCTTGAGCAGAGCGGTGAGTTCGGCGTGTTTCCAGCTCTCAGGGAAGGTGGCGGTGTCGAAGGATGTGTTGATGATGTCTCGCAGGTGGGGTGCGATGACAGCGTCGGCCTTGTTGAAGACGTGGTGAGGGCAGGGGTCGGTCGGTGATCCGGAGTGGATGGAGTTCATCGTGCGGATGGTGTCTTCGGTGCTGATCGGGGTCCAGGCGTGGAGGGTGGTGGTGGGGGGTGGTTGTTCGGTCATGGTGTGCGTTGGTTGGTTGTTGAAGCTGTTGTGTATGTCCGCGATCTTGTTGTGGAAGTATGAAGCGAGGGAGTTACAGAGGTCTTGCGATGGGGTGATGTCGTTGTTTCCTGTGCTGGGGTTGGAGAGCTCTTTCACGATGTTGAAGAGTTCCTTGCAGTTGTGTGCGTTGTTGTCCAACCGGTCCTTGAATGCTGTTTTCTTGGCGGCGCGGATCAGCTGGTGGTGCTTCCGGGTGGCAAGCTTGAAGGAGGTCAAATCAGTCACCGTTGTCAATAAGAGACATAGGCTATATATATATATATATATATATATATATATATATATATATATATATATATAGTTGCCTTTAGATGCACCAGAGGCTACCATTTTTAAATTTGAAAACCCGGTTACCCCTAGGTACTTTTAGTTTAATCTGGATTCCCCAGTTTTGTCCAGGAACATACCTTATCTAAGAACTCCCTCCATTGGGCCCACAAGGATGTTGAATCCACCCTGGTGGCATTGTTCTACAAGGGTGGGGACAGGTTGCCTATAAAAAAGCATGTCACATTATGTGAGTGAGGCTTCCTCTTCCAAAAAGATTGGTCTTTCTTCGTTTTACCCCCTTTCTCACCAGAACCTTGGTAGATAAAGAACAACCCATTTGTACAAATAACACTGATGTAAAAAGCACTACACAGCCACCTTACCTTTTTGTGTTTTGGGTCTTTTGCTTTGGGAGTACATGTGATGGTTTAAACTCCCCCTCTCCTTTCTTGTAATTTTATGTTTGGAGTAAGCCACAATTGGCAAAGAATGCACAGCAAGGCTTCTCAGAGTTAGCTATTATGTCATAGTCTAGGGATGATGACAAAATTACTGATCATAACCCGTAGGGCAGAATGAGTTGCCATGATTATAGGGTTCAGAAACAACCTTCAAATTTATAAGACTTTATACTATCTTATCATGTCAGTAGAAAGAGAGGGAAGAAAAAGCTGTCAGGATAAATAAATGCGCCGAGATGGTATATGTTGATGAATAAATGCAATGTTGTACGGTCAACGTAACGCCCCAATTGCAAGGAGATCAAAAAGGTGCCACATGAGTGCTGCAGGGCAGTGGCAAGCGGGAGAGATTGTGCCTTGGGCCATGGCGGCTCAGGGGTCTGTTGTTTTGCACTCAAAATGCCCTTGCCAGATTTGCAGGTTGGCTGCCCTGAGATATTGCGACTTGGGCAGCTGATAAAACAGTGAGGGCTTTTGCGGGGGGTCCTGCGGTACCCTTGGCACCTGGGAGAGAATTGTTCATGGAACACCCTAATGCCTAGCGTGCATCTTACGGATCCTCAGATTCGAGATCCGAGAGAGAACTTCTTCTCATCAGAGAGACTTTTTCACCAGCAAGAGTGTGGAAAGGGAGGGAGAAACAAGTGGTGGGCATCAGATCTTCAGACCTTCTGCACAGAGACAGAGTTCACAGAGGACGGAAGTTCCCTCGCTTCCCTCTCCATTCGACCCAAGAGTGACTGCAGAGAGTGATCAAGTTTCAGCTGTACTGAAGCTAATAATTCTTAGTTGCTACTCTTTTGACCTGTCACCTCACCCTTGAAAATAAACTCAGGATTAAAAAAAAAAAAATGTTTTATTGAGAGTTCAATATAAAATACAGTACAGTACTACAGGGTAAAGTGCATAGTGCAAAGCATTAACAGTATAGGTACTCAAAGTATCTTACAATTAACAACAGCATAATAAACAGACATTACAAATTAAAAAAGCATTCAATTGCTATGATTCTTAGCAGAATAAATGCATAAAAAATCCATAGAGTGATAAATTGCCTGAATGCAAGAGGCACATAAAATACGAATATTAAAGTGCACAAGTGCTTAGTACAGAATAGCATTGGTCCCCTAGTATAGCCTGAAAATGCATAACTCTATACAGGGTTTAGCTATTCTGCTTAAAATCCCAAACACCCTCCTCAATTTTATACTGCCTGATAAGTCTTTCTCCCTAGAAATCGGACTATTTACCTACGGAGCGCCAACGTTTCTCGAACTTCCTAGATGTCCCTGATCTTAATGCATATCTTCTCTCGCATTCTTTGACTATACTAAGTTTCCCTCTCCATGCATGAAAGGAACGTATCTTATTTTTTGGAGGATTAAGGATCTTGCTACTAATGCCGATATATATAAGCATTCTTCTTGTGTATTGCTTAACATCATATTAGGCGAACAGCCCAATGCTGCAATATATTTATCAATAGAAATAGAGAAATCTATGGTGGCTCTAAGATAATTTTCGATTTATTCCCAGAGATTGCCAATTTTAGGACAATCCCAAACAATATGTGTCTAAGTGCCACCTCCCTCTTTAGCGCAGCGGAATCACCTATCTTCATTTTGTGGATAAATATTATGCAAAAAGAAAGGTGTCCTATAAATTAGCCATTTTGTATAGTATTGCATGCGTTTAAAATTAACGCCTCTTATTACTGTAGCATTTAGTTTGTTGATTCTATTCCAAGTTATTCTTGGAAGCTGTATCTCTTCTTTTTTCCACCATCTGTCTCTATATTTTTCCATAAATGTGGAGCGATTTATTATCGTCAAATATTTTCACCCATGCGCTAACTGACTGTTCTATCGGGGTTTCAAAAGCATTACTTATGCCTATACTTGATGTTATACTCCTGGCATCAAACATTTTCCAAAAAGTGCCTTATAATAATAAATGACAATTTAAGCAAGTTTTTAGAGTGTAGGAGCCCCATTCCTATCTCTGGCCATGTCTTCCAGGAGTTACAATTGGCAAAATCCCTAACTTGTGAGTATCCATTCTCTTCCCATTTTCTTAAAACGCCAGTTTCTAATAGACTCTTCTCCCCAGCGTAAAGATGAGACAGCCTCGTAAAACCATTTATTCGAGGGATGCGATAAAATGCTAACAGTTGTGTTTTTTGTTTAAAAATCCATTGGAGAGTCTTATAAAGTACTTTCTTAGGGTACTTAACTATTCTTGTTGGATCTACAATTTTATACTTCATTAACATCGTGTTCATAAAGAAATGATCTAACTCCGGGGGGTCTGACTGACAGGAAAATCTATAACTATTGTGTGCAAAACTTGCATGGTAATAGTTCCTTATGTTTGGGAGGGTCAACCCTCCCTCTGCAATAGAGTAATTTAAAGGGCTAAGTGCCAGCCTAGGTGTTTTATCAGCCCATAAGAAGGATGAGAGCATACTGTCTATCTCTTTAATTAATTCAGAATTTGTAACTGGATATGATTTCCTGACCTGAGGCTGGCTTTATTCATCTCAATTTCATCTACATTTACCAAGGGACCTGCATTTTTAATATCCTCACATGTGCTATCATGTTGTGGATCGTTTGCCGTTTGCCCTCTACTGCAGTTTACAATTTGCAGTTTGCAGTGTATGGTATACAGTGTGGCTCACCACTGGAAGCCTCTGTCTCTGAGATATTGAATTCCCTTCATTTGATTTAATTTGATAAAATCCTAGATTGAGTGCTGTGCCGTGCTCTACCCGCCCGTAGGATTTGGGTTGATTGTTGTAGGATTGCTGTTTCCTGTGGGTGCCAGTGGTGGCTTTGGTTTATCACCAGAAAGTATTAAAGAGGAATTTATTGACGATAAAATAAAGATCGTCTGGAGGGTATATATTTTCATAGTATCATCACTACAATCCATAAGCTCTCCTATAAGCGAATGACAGCAAGAAAACTCAGTTCAGACAAGTTGTTAACTTTGTGAGCCTGTAAGAAAACGAAACCAAATCCACTCAACTATTACTTTGCACATTTGCGATGTTTGAAGGGCATTGTAATAGCATCAGTAACTACACTTTCTCTATAAGGTAGAAATAATCCTTTTGCTGTAGAAGAGGATGATGGGAGTTGATTAAGGGATAATTTACTCTTATTACAAGACTCTGGCTCCGACTCAAAAGAAATCATGAAAGAAAAATTGAAGACAATCTCCTGGTGAGTAAATATGGAGGCACTTGATTAAATGGCAAGTGTAGTTTCACAAGACAGCGGCAGAGATCAATCTGCCTTGGCTGAAATGGGAATACAGTTTGTAAAAGACTTTATATTACCAGATATATTAATGCTGCCTCTCCAGAGATGACTCCATAGAGAAAATTGGGCCAAAGTTCACAAGGAACTACATCAGTTGTGGTAAACCAATTCCTGTTACAAATTTTCAGTTGTGCTCCAAGTGTGAATTTACTACCATAATTTGAATACTCCTCTATCCCAGATATTAATTTACATACATCTTGTTATCTGCCTAGGGACTTTGTTCAGGTTTCTGGGGTATTACAATGTATTGAGAGAATTCTCTCTTCGCTTTTAGCACTACTGAAGAAACCAGCGGGTAACTCTGATCAAGTTCTAGATTCCCTTACCTCAATTTTAAATTACTTGTCATCTAAAAGGAAGGGATTGTTAAAGAAAGAAGGCAAGCCATTTCACTGATGGAACACCATAGGGAAAAGATCCAAAGAGCTGTTAATGAAATCCACGTAAGCAACTCTAATGAAATAGTAGTAGACTTTTCTAACCCTACGAGTGCCACTTGCACAGAAGTGGTGGAAAATCGTGGAGGAATCAGGTTTGCCTAAATGGGTACCCAAACTGGGGTTTGCCAGGGCAGAGGAGGCAATAAAAAATAAACAAAATATGTAGAAACTTCAACAAGTGTATGCACTACAAAATGTATCTAAGGGCCTAGAGGACAAGAAAGATAACAGAATGGTAGTTCCCCATTTCCTATTTTTCGTAAGGGGAAGAAAACTAACCCTAAGAACTCTGCCCCTTTAGGTCCAAACATTAAGGTGATGTTGAAAATTCAGTTGGAAAAAAGGGAAATAATGGGTCTCTAGGAAAAGGAAAATTAAAAAAAATCTGCATCTGTAAACTCCTCTGAACTATCAATTAAGGAAGAGCGGGCAAATATATCAATAAATAAATCAGTAAAAATGTGTAGGAGTAAAAATAGAAATGTAAAAAAAAAGAAAGATCATAAGACTAGGAAAAGGCGCAAGAAAGATCCATTTTGACTCTGAAATGCGGTCTGAGTCAGACCTTTTCTGCGTGAATGAAATTAATTACCCATTAACTACTACCCTGACTCTCCCAACATATTCTTAGACTCGAACATCTGTAACAGCGAGAAAAGTAATTGCATTGAACTGACAAGCACTGATGTCAGCTGTACCTACGTAATTAAATCTGGAGGAGATGAGTAGTAAAATTGTATCTGTTTTAAACCGAAATGTACAGTAATTACTTCAGATAACAGCCAAGTAAAGTCTAGTCATACAAGAAACAGTCACCTGACAGTAGTGGCAGAAAATATAAAGTCTAATAATGGCTTGGAAAAGGAGTAAGACAAAATATCATCATTGATAATAGATCTAGAATTTTAGATTTTATTAACATATTTGAAGCCCAGCCAGTACTAATTATTTGAGCATTTGTATTGAATTCTTTGCAGAAATTGAAACGCTTAATGTGTTGAAAAGTAATGATATAATGTCTGTTTTGATTTTAAGTAAGATTGGAGGTGGGAAATCGAGATTATCCTTTCTTTTACAAATTATTCCAAATCGTGTTTTAGCTAACTGTGATTTCTTCCTTTGCAGGGGTATCAATATTATTCCTTTTTTCCTTACAGACATGGTAATGGAAACAACAAAAAGGCAAAGTAGGGACGGGATAAATGCATTGAGCATACCTGAGGTACAGCTAAACCACGAGGAGTTACTCCATAAGACTTAATCTACTATAGTGACTGTTAGTCCTGCAGGTAGACCAATTTCAATACTACCACAGGAGACTGAGTCCCCAGTTGTGGCAAGGGATGATGATTTTACCAAGTGATCCTGGCTGGTGAGTGCGTTAAATGTTAACCATTCGGCTACTTACCCAAATACAGCGTCACCTTCAACAATTTGCTAAAAAGTTTCTCTTGGAAAATTGTGGGAAATACGAGGAATAATAAGTTAGATTTTCTGTCAGAATTGGGAGCTGATATAATTGTATTCAGGAAACCTGGAGTTTAGCCAATATTATATCTGATAATTATCACGTGTGTAATTGTCCCACGAGTATCACCAAAAAGTGGTTGGATTGCTATATTATTGAAATGTAATCCAACTTGGCTGTTTCATAGTATTAGACATCCCACTAACCTAGCTGAATGTATTAAGGTAAATTGGAATGGTACTGCAAATCTAGCCACTGAGACACTTGAGACATTTAATTTATACATGCCTCCAGGTATTAAGAATACCATTTTGGCAAGATCTTTATTTAGCTATTGAGCACAGACCATTGAACAGGAGAAATGATCATAAGTTTAATACTAGGTGATTTAAATGCAAAGGTTTCAAATCAAGTAAATGTATATGCAGATGTAGTAAAGGAAGAGTCGTATAATATTCCATGTCTTGTTTTCCAAAACAATTCTAAAGTTAACTTCTGTGAAAAATTATTTTTAGGATTTCTGAAACAAAAAGACTGTAAAATAGTAAATGGAAGAATAAGTAAAGGGATTCCAGCTAAAGCTACATATAGTGGGATCCTCTGTTCATCCACCCTTGACTATATAATTTGCTCTTATGATGTGTTCAGTCTACTATCAGACCTCAACAGTATGACCGCCCAATGAGTGACCATAAGATATTGTCCTTCTCCATGGAGGTGTCTTTTTTTAATTGTGATGCCTAGAAACAAACCAAAGGTGTTTAATCCTTATATAAATTCAATGGTCGCACCTTCTGGAGTGATAGGAAAATACGGGACGTAAATACAGTCCTAGAACACTCAGTAGTTGAGATGAGTGTTCCTAATATTAACATTCTAGAATTCTTTTAATTTTTAACGGATAGGTTTGTAGAGAAGAATCCAACAGAGATGAAACTAGATAAGATAAGGACTGAGAAGAAAAATGCCTATAATATGAATGCTAATTTGTCAAGGAAAATTAATGGTTTAATAAGGCACAATTTACATTTTACTCTACTGAAAGATGAAGACTAATTAACCTTTTGAAGAAAAAAATAAGTAAGCAGAAGGCCCTTAATAAGAAGCTATTGGTGGATCATAAATGGAAGCATCGTGAACTAGACAAAAAGACTTTCCAGTGACTATTAGTGGAGATTTAGGGATAAAATATATCTCTAGGTTGTATTCTGTAAATGGCAATAATGGTTATGCCAAGCATACTGAGCTATCTATCAATGTAAGGCCAATGGAGGATCATGATCCATCAACAGCAATGAAGTTAAAAAGCTCTTTTCAGAAGCAAGATTTTCGACGGCCATGGGCCCCAATGAAATACTAATCACTGTAATAAAGAGAGAAGCCCAGCGCTGGTCAGTCTTTAGCCCATGTTTTTAAATATTGTTGTACAAGGGGGACTATTCGATCTTCTTGGAGGGGCAGTATAATAATTCCACTTTATAAAACAAAGACCAAGTCCTTACCAATGAGCTATAGACAAATTGCAGTACTTGATGCAGTAGGAAAAAACTTCACAAGGAGTATTTTGGAACATCTTCAAGATTGGGCAAAGGAAACTGAGATTTTGCCTTTGCACCAAACTGGTTTCAGAAAACCTTCTCAATGTTCGATAATATTGGTACAAGGCAAGTAATATTGAAAATATGTGGTGATCAGAAGAAAGTTTGTGCATGCATCTTTATTTGTTTTGCCACTGCTTTTGATCGTATCGATCGCCCCACATTATTGAAGAAACTTGGTGTACTAGGAATTCCGCATAGCCTTTTACATTTAATAATTGCCCTATATTCTTCGACCTGGGGTTTAGTCCTTATGTGGCGGTCATTAGGAGTTACACCAAAAATAAATACAAATACTGGATTATAACAGGCAAGCCTTTTTCATATTCTTGTTTTCATTATATGTACATGATTTAATAATACTATTATTAAAATCCTCTGGTCACCCACCTATAGTTGGTAGGCAAAAATTACCCTGTTTGCTTTACACTGACGATATTGTAATGCTTGACCTGATTCCAACAGGATTACAAAGAAGACTGAATAGTTTGAAAACATTTTCTGACAAACATTTTTTAAAACTGAATACAGAGAAAAGTAACATTTTACTTTTTCAGGCTAGAAACCATCGGAACAAACCACAATTTAACTGGGTTGTGGGGTAGGAACCATAAGTAATAGTAAAAGAATACATGTACATGGGAAAGATCTTTAGGTCTTAGTAGGCGATAGAAGACATATAGCAAATATTATTTAGAGAACATTGAACCATGCAAATGGCCTTCGAAGATTTTATAATGCACATGGTTGTTTGCATGTTTCTCACTTGCTGAAGTTATATAAAATAAAAATCTCTCCTTCCTTACTACATGCAGTTGAGACAATGGTTCTCTAGAGTTGGTCTTATATTGGAGGGTAAAATCCTTAGGAAGCTATAGCCCATATGTGCAAAATCCTGAAATAGCGATTCCCAAATAGCGAATCCGTAGAAATCGCTATTTGGGAATCACAAATGGGATGTATGTACCCGTCGATTTCCTAATAGCTATTCCTACGGATTCACATTCACTATTTGGAAATTGCAAAATTGCAATTTCCAAATTAGAAAATGCAAATTAGGAAAAGTCAAAATCTGGATGCATGTGTATTGTTCACAGGGGATGTTATAAGGTTGGTCCTGTTTATTTGCAGGACAAGTTTAATCGGTACTACCCAAGCCACTATTTATGTACCTCTTAGGCTTTTATTTTGTTGCAGCCTAAAATCAGGCTCTCTCTGGTTGGTGGAACAGCATTCTTGGTACTGGAGTCTCATCTTTTGAAAAGTCTGCCAATCTCGCTTAGGAGGACCACACAGTTGATTCAGCAAGCTGCTCAAAAGCCTGCTTGGTTACCCTGTAATTTGGTGTGTAGGTGGGAAATTAGGCCATTATGCTCACCACCAGGATGCTTTTGAAGACAATTTTGCTCTCTATAAATGTCTTTATTGACTGATTGATTGGTTCAGTAATTTATTTTGAATTTCTGTTTTGCTTTGTTATACTAAACATATGCTCAAATGATGGTATTCATAATGTTGTTATATACATCTTTATTTCTTGGGTTCCATAGTAATACTTTGAAAAAATATTTTGAAGATATTTTTATCATTAATATGTCTGAATCAGTATTTGTCTCATTCTATTGTACTGTTTGTAAAACAATATTTCAGTTTTCCATCATTTGTAGAGGATATTATTGTTTAATTTCTTGACAGTTTTCTTTTATATATTGTACTTTGTATTGTATACTTTGCCACAAAGCCGATGTAAGATACTTACATCGGCTTTGTGGCAAAGTCAATATGTTTTTATTTTGTGCAGATGATATTGTGACATACAACCGTATCCATGGTGTGTACTGTCACTTATCCCAGAGTCCCAGGACCTGATGTATTACTGTTCCCCAATTGGTTGATCAATGTATTCCTTCGGTAAACTTGACATTATTGACTAGCAAATCAGTGCTTACTCCTGGAGACAGAAAATGGTTTAAGCCTCTAATAGTGCACAAAAGAACCAATTCCACTAAATAAGCTTAATCACTTACGTTGGCATGGTCTGAGCCAATGTTAAGTTAATAAACATCCGTTCCACATTGTCATCATAGAGGTGGACATAAGTTGCCAACTCACTCAAATACCATGATCACCGGGAACGCAACTCATTGAAGCCTCCCTTTGTGAGTCCTAACCACTAAATATCAGGAGTGCTTTTTAATGATATGGCTTCACAAAAGCATGAGAAATAGTCCATAACAAGAAATATAGCCTTATTCCCGTTCCCTAAAGTCACTTGAGGCTCCAGGAGAACCAGCAATGTTGAGTTCCATTTCCCCAAAAGTCCTTTAACTACTGGTAGTGCTATAATGGCACCTCTTGTTTACCCTCCAGATATTGCACTCAATTAGCAACTTAGAAAAATCAAGAAAAACCTGTGGGATTATTTCCATGCCTGGTAGGTAGGACATATATCCCTTCTTTCAATGTCATGATTCTGAGACACTTTCCTAATAGTAATTGGTAAGCTAACTACAAAGCAAACTTCCTGTAGACCAAGAAAGACAACCACCTTGCTCCAGTACCAGAGTCAGGATCTGAGGGCGAACTGTAAAACAGCTAATATTCCTAAACATACAGGAATATGCCCCGTGGTTTCACTTATATCTTCCCTATCCAGTGCAGTGACTCCAGAGTGAGAGTCTCTGCCTAGGCCTGACAAAACGCATCGCTGTCTGGACCACCAGCTGCTATGGAAGAATACTGACCTGGAAGCTGCCAGGTATTGCTTTACACTGGGCTCTGCACTTATGTTCTAGCTGAGTCCCTATCCTTCTACAACTTAGTCCATGTTATTTCTCTCTGTGGAGTTTCCTTCTCAGGGGTCTACATCATAAGAAGGACGCGCATCTGCCATATCTAACTCAACAAGGTAAATCACCAGCTCCCTGTTTAGCTCAATAATGCCTGACCCTGCATCTACGCCACAGCAATGAGGTAGTAAAATGTTGGTTTTAATGAGGTAGTAAAAAGTTGGCAACAATGCTGGCTTAGCTGATCTTTGGATCTATGTGATAGATTTATTGGAGTTCTCAAACGTGTAGTCTTAATGATTATTCTGCGTATTCTGTCTCTGCCTACCAGCCGAAATCCTAATTTTCCTCGCCAAGACCTACAGGGCTGCCATTCTGAAAGAACCTAATGCATTTTGGGTGCATTTTTATAGGTTGCACCCGATTGCCATCAGATCAGATTCAATAGTAATTGCATTTCCTAAATGGCTATTTTGTGACTAGTCACAATTAGGAAATGAGATGTACATGCTGCTACTGATTCACAAATCGGAAATCCTTATTTACGATTTCCTATTTTGCAATTCCTACTGGGTAGAAATCGCATTTTACAATGCTGCATATGCCTTTCATATGCCGAAAGGCAGTTTTGCATATCTTAACAGACCGAAATTGCTATTTGGAACATTAAGAAATGCAAAATTGGTCCGTACATATGGGCCAATGTCTTTCATTTCTTCCTAAACCTCAGATGGTCTTCTGTTTTTTTTATATTTGGTGGTAGAGATTCCAAATTTTTGCCACAAATGCTGTTCCTCTTGAAGAAGGGGTTGGATACATGAAGCACTAGTCTCAAATTGAGTGTTCTGTTCTCCGAGTATCTTTAGAATTTGGCTTGGTGGAACAACGGCCTTTGCTGTGGATGACCCTACAGATGATGCACAATGACTGCAAGGTAGAATGTCTAAACCAGTGAAGAAACATATGCGTAATGTGCTCCTGTGGCTGCACATGTAGCCTTTTAGATCCACTGCAACTTGCAAAAAAAGATAGATCAATGCTTGTAGGTACATGCCATTTGCATAGCCTATAAGAAACTTCACAAAGGTGATAATGGGCAAAGGTTTCAGGGATATCCTAGATGTTGGAGGATGAGTTGGATGATTTGAATTGTGTGGAAGGCACAACTGTGACTTAATTCCCTTTAAGGATAAAGGAAAGGTTGGAGTACATGATTTCTCTGAGGTGTCTTACTTCCTTTGATGTTTGCAGGGGGGCAGGGTGTCTAGTTTCTTGTGACATATGGATATGGGTTGATAGTTCTTACAATGTCCCTATGCCAAAATTTCATTTTTAGAGGAGTTGTGTTTAAGATGGTTGATAATTATCTATTCTTTAATGTCAAGGAGACAGTGATCATATCCTGATGACTCTTGGACCTTATTGCTTTCTATTTTCGTATTATCTGTGTGTTGTTGGCATAACTGTCACAGTTTAGGTTGAAAGCGCATGCCAGTCATGTTAAAGGAGTGTATTTTTAAAGTGAGAGATTGCAGTAGTGTGCTATTGAAAGATCCTGTCCTAGTTAAAATGAAGAGGGGGTCTAGTTGTTGGTCAGGTGTAGTGTCCCAATGGGAAAAAACATTTTCAATGGCTAGCTTTCAATTCACCAACATTGCGTGATTTTCACCCACAATTCAGTATTGGGGATGAGGGATCATGTATCTCAGGCCAAAATAGCTTCCACTTTTGAACTGTGTCATATTTAAATTACATGTTTATCTGTTCAAATGCATTCATGCAAGGCCCTCTCATTGTCCAACGGGGTCACCCTATACTCAGTCAGTTGCAATCTCAAGTGCTAGAATAACATGCTGTTAATTACTCTATGTTATATGACTCAATTCAGAAGTGAGAGAGAGGGCTTCATCTGCTCTGGGATCACTAACCTAGAATTCATTTCCCTCTGAAGTGAGCACCTGTCCGCATTAACCACATTTAGGAAAGGAATTAAATCTCACTTATGTTAGGGAACCTTTAATGCAAGAACCATGCCAAGATAAAATGTTAGGTAGCGTAAGCTTTATAAATGTACTAATTCATTCATTCGGTCAGTACCCCTTCCTGCTCAAGTTCTAATTTCATAAAATTATTTAAAATGTTTTATTTGAAACAAACTTAACAACCATGACTAAACCTAACAAACTTAGAAAATATAATCTTTTTCACAATTAAACAGTAAATTGCCAAAGTGGCAGCCCACAATCCTCTGTTAATTCACAGATTCAGATTTATATGCTCAATTTATATTGCTACTTTGAATCACCTACAGTTTCCACAGCATAGAGCACAATTTAAACCACTGTTGGATATTTTATCTTCATTATTCCATTCTAATTCTCTTAATTTTCTCTTTATTACTTTCCATCTTTTACTCCTCTCTATCTTTTCTCTTAAACTTTCCTATCCATTCTGCACATCAACATCTCTGCTGCCAAGCTCATATACTGGCCGACAACCACCACTCTTCTACTCAACACAATAAATGTAAGGATGAAAGTCCCCACTCAGCTATACATCCTTTCCTTTCATGTTTCTTTTTGTCTGGATGTTCCCTTGCATTTTCTCCTTTTGGCTCTGTTTTAGAAGCCCCTAAATACAATGCATGCCCATTCATCGATCTTGTTTTTGTTAAGGGCGCCCTTTGTGTGACCTTAGATTGGTGAGATACTACATTGGTTACCCCACTCTGTTTACTAGAGGGCGGATTTGTCCTCAACTACTTTACCTGTCATGGCAAGTGGCTGCATTAAGTCACTTTTTGGTGCACAGTACCTACACCCAGGAGTGATGCCTACTAGACTTACCAGATTCTTTTTTTTTTTTTTAAATATCTTTTTATTAATTTTGGTAACCTAAACAAAAATTCGGCATATTACATAGAGAGAAAAAAAAGTACTAGTTCATCAGGCAAATATTCTGGGAATCGAGGTAATCACAATAATACATCACATGGGTTGGGATGCACATCAAGAGGACACAGATTTGTCTTCAACGGGGGCTGTCAGTGCGACACATATATCTCCCCTGTATGCGTTCCATTTGGCCCACACTAGGAACCATTTTTTTGGGAAGCCTCTTGCTACATAAACTGTTTTCTCCCTGAACATGCACCAATCAAGATTCCTTTTCCATGTGGCAAGTGTCGGGATGATGCACCCCCCATTGCTGAGCTATGTCTCGCTTTGCAACAACATATTGACCCATAGTTTCTCTACCCCTGTCAAGTCAGTGGGTTCCCAAACGTTAAGCAAACACCTCTTGACCTCTGGGTGGATATCTTTGTGGACGACATCCCTCATGACCGCATGTATCCCCCTCCAATACCTCTGAATCTGCTCACACTCCCAAAGAATATGCATAAAGGTGCCCACCTGGCCACACTGTCTTCTGCAAGTGTCCCCCTCCCCTCTTCCCATGCGGACCAGCTGAGGCCCGGTGATGTAAGTTCTGTGAAGAATTTTCAATTGAACCAGGCGGAGACGCACGGAGATTACCACCTCATGAGGGGAGGCCACAGCTTCTCGCCACTCTTCCTTGTCAAGTGCTAAGCCGTCCCTCCCCCAAGACTTATGCAGTTTATCAAGGGTATCCGGTGTGTTATTGATCAGCTTTTTGTAAGTTAGTGATATGGCCTTCTGTGGAAGCAACCCAGTCATCCAATAACCTGTCTTCTAGTGGGGAGGACTCGGGGGGCCTGGGGGGGGGGGGGGGGGAACCCTTCTGGAAGGTTGTGACCAGTGCATGGCGGACCTGCAGGTAGCGGAAAAACTCTGTGTTTGTGAGCTCGAACTGCTGTTGTAGCTTGTCAAAACTAATCATGTCACCCTTCACCCAGAGGTCACCTATCCGAGAGATACCGATGAGGTCCCACTTGTCAAAACCCCATAAGGGGGTCGCCAGCGTCAGTCTACGATCCCAAACCAGACTCCTGTTTACCGTATGCCAAATATGGACAGAGTGCCTGGTGGGCCCAGTTAAGGGGAGTTTCCTGGGATTCGCATACAGGGCTCTGTTGTTTTTCCCATCTGGCAGGAGCCACCTGTCCATGGCAAAGCCCAGATCACCCGGTGTACGGTATGTACCTTGATTGATGGCAGTAAGGTGGGCAGCCCAAGAGTATTAGGGAGACTTATACCACCATCGTACCAGTTGAGAACTAATTTGTTGAGTGCTATTCTAGGTCTCCCATCCCATAACCACTGCCTCTGTAAGCCTTTGATTTCTTTAAAATACCACGCGGGAACTAGGGCGGGATAGTTTTGTAAGGCATAGAGGAAGCGGGGCAGGGACATCATCTTAAAAAGAGCAGCCCGGCCGAGCAGTGAAAGAGGGAGCACCCTCCAGTTAGCAACATCAGGCCGCAGGTGTTGCAAGGGCGGGAGCAGATTCTTCTCGTAGCGGAGCTTAGGGTCAGTGGTGACAAAGATCCCTAGGTAGCGAAACCCATCCTTCACCACTTGTATTGGACAATCTCTGGGGAGAGCCGGAGCATCGCCAACCAGTGTGTAGAGGAGAGATTTATTTCAGTTGATAGAATAGCCAGAGAATCTGCCGAAGGATGTGAAGATGTCTAAAACTCATCTGAGAGACGTCTTGGGGGAGGCCAAGTAAAGGAGAATATCATCCGCGTAAAGCGAAATGCGATCCTCCCGCTCTGTCGACCACCGCAGACCGCGTATGACCAGGTCACGCCGGATCCAGGCCGCGAGAGGCTCCAATGAAAGGGCGAAGAGCAAGGGCGACAGCGGACACCCCTGTCTGGTACCCTGACTTAGAACAAAGGAGTCAGACAGTTTGTTGTTTACTATTACCTGAGCCAGAGGCGCTGAATAGAGGAGTCTGACCCATGATACAAATTCCGGGCCAAACCCCAACTTGGAAAGGACGGCAAGGAGGTAAGGCCATTCAATAGTATCAACCGCCATGGAGGCGTCCAGAGACAAAATCACAGCAGCCTCCCGGATGTTATCTGCCCCTCCCAGTACTCCATGTACTCGTCACAAATTCAGGGCCGTATTGCCCTGGGGCATAAAGCCTGATTGGTCCGGGTGTACCAAGGCACTAATCACCCGCGACAGGCGAGTAGCCAAGAGTTTGGCAAGGATTTTCAGCTCCGCATTGAGCAGGGAGATGGGTCGGTAGGAGGCGCATCTATCTCTAGGCTTTCCCTCCTTCGGGATGACCACTATTGACGCCAGAGAGAGGGCTGTCCCTCTAATAACCGATTTGAACGCTTCCCAGAGTATTTGGGGGGAGTCAACGGAGCCAAGGTTCTCCTGAAAGTAACAGTCGATGGCTTTCAAAATGTCTTTGCGAACAGTTGGGCTTCGCAAGTACCAAGGATTGATGGGGGCTACCGGATCCTCTCTAAAACATCAGCAAAGATCCATTGCTTCGGAAGTGAGTGGCAGGGGTTAGCGTTAATGCTGGTAAATCAAGACTTTTTAAGCTCAGGCAAACTTGGAATTAGAGAGAAGGTTTACGTTGTGAGAAAAGGAGCTAGACATTATCTCCCTGAGTTAGAGTAATGCCTGAGTCCCATAGCCCAGAATTTGAAGGCTGACAAGGTGTGATTTCGAAGCCGGTTGCTGTATTGGAGGTGTGAGTATTAATAGTGTTCTGCATCACAGTTATTGTTGTTATTGTTAATTTTGTTTACATGTTGAAGAAGAAGAGTGTTGAATGAATTGGTGATGTTTATGTGCTTTTTGTGAAGAAGCTGGTGAAGTTGAAGAGGTTATTGGGCTCGATGTAACTTAAGGTCCTGAGATTGTGATATAAGGTTAGAATACACTTTATATGGTTTTCTTGTCTGCTAAAGATTTGTGATGTAGGTCATGAGGTACTGTCGACTACACAATTAAGATAGGGATTATAATGAACTGTTGTGGATGTAGTAATAATGATTTGTGTAGGTAGCACCTAATTGTGCAAAAGGTGAAGCTACTTTGATAAAGGTGATTTCCCGCTAGTCGAGATTTCATTTGTGTGTGTGTAAATTCTTTTTGTGTGAAAAAGTTGGAGGGTGTTAAAACCTTAATATTCTGAATGTTGAATTACTTTTTGTTTTTATTTAGAGGAGGAGACAAGATTGATTATTCACTTTTGCTAAGAGTTGTAGAATTGTGTGTACGAGAGAAATTGTAAAGGAGAGTGCACCGCTGCAAGGAGTGAGATCATACAGCATTATGTACCACACTGAGATTGGTTGGTTAGTGCACTGTTGAGTTGCTATTGGTTGAAGTCAACATAAAGTCCTGCGCTGCTACTGGTCAATTGCCGCATTGAGATTGGTTAATGAGTCTTCATGTATTAAAGCTTTAACAGGATTGGAGAAAAGAAATCTGACGTTTATGGAATAGATTCAAAACATTTGGGAATTTAAATTATGTTGCTTGCTATTTGTTGAATAATCCCATATCGTGAAATGTTTTAAGAATCTTGTGAAAGGTGATGTAACAATTCTGATACAGGAAGGTGAAGAGACCCCTCCCGAGGGTACACCAGCACATTATATGACAATGAATATAGGTTTGCATACATGTCTGTGGCTTCGTCAATGGTGAAGATCACTGACAATGAGGGTCCTTTGAGGATTTTCAAGACATGGTACATTTGAACTGAGAGTAATTGAAAGGTTGTGAGAAACAGAAACTCTATATGAGAGAAACACCACCTAGACCCACACCATACAAAGCATTACATATTTGGGAGGGAGCAGCACATGCCAAGGGAGAAATACCAGAATAAAACTAAGAGTAGTGCATAATTATGCAGATGCTCGATGGGATGAGGAACATCAGAGATGGAGGAAAACCACAGTCGAAGGAACTAGACTGTATCCAGCTATTACTATGACAAACCAAAGTAGCTGAAAAAGAATAAGAGAAACGGAAAAGATGATGAGGGTACTGCAAAGAAATCAGCTACAGAGGGTGATTCAGGGGATGAAATTTTGAATGCATTGTTAGCTGCGCGTTCACTACCTTATGTGGCCCCTGTAAAAACTACTGAAAGTAGTTCAACATCTCATGTGACAGTGGCTACAGCCCCAGTTGACCTGAATTCGATTTGATTCAAATTGAAGGTCCACTACAGATGTCACAGCCTGTTATGTCACAATTTATAGCTAATGTCGTGCCTGCATGAATTGAGAATGTTCCTACAGTGAAGACCCCAAGTATTACTGCTTCTATTATAACTGCACCCGCACCTGTTACTAGGGTAACAGCACAGTCATTACAGATACGCACAACAACTGCTCCGATTAATGTTGTCTTGAATGCAGTAGTTCAAGGAGCGATTGGAGCACCTGTGACAGGGTTTATGCTGACATCACAGAATTCACTGATTGTTGCCTGGACACCATCGCAAACAGTTCAATCATCAGAAGGATTGTCTTTCAACACCAATAGCACAGGGTGAGACCAACCTATTTGAAGATGGGATTCTTCCTCATGGTTTGAAAAAATGACAGAGAATAAAAAGACAGAAAGTCAGTTTCCTACTGCACAGCAGAAAGAAAAGGAGAGACCAATAAATGTCCAGAGATTAAAAATAGAATTAGAAAAAATAATCAGAGGATGTTTAGATCTTGAACATGTAAATCATTGCCAAAATAAGAGCTGATATATTTGATCAAAGAAATTACTGGATGTGCAGCAATTACACATGATAAATTGACAGAATTAACCAGATATTATGAAGTCGATGTTTCAAAAAGTGTCCCATTTCAGAAAAGTTTCAGGGTACAATTGAATGATGAAGCTATTAAGACAATGCATTCCTCAGGAATGCGATTACACATCACTGAATTAGTACAATGCGTTCATAGATGGAGTGAGTTTGACAAATTATAGAGCAAATGTGTGAAGAAAAATGAAAAGAAAATGAAACAATTAGAGGCAGTAGAAGAAAAAAATAATCCACTGTTGGACTTGGCCCTTTTTGCAGGGTCATCCCTAAACTTTTAGCCTTTTTGTCTGACATGGTGTTGGTGGTTTTAGGACTCTGGCACTTTAGCACTGCTGTTCAGTGTAAAGTGTGTGTGCTCGCTGTGTTAAACATGGTAAGATTGGTCTACACCTGTTTGGCCTATTTAATTTACCTGTCAGTCCCTTGTAAAGTGGTATCTCATATACCCAGGGCTGGTAAATTAAATGCTACTGGTGGGCTTGCAGCGCTGATTGCGCCACCCACCAAAGTAGCCTTTCAAACCTATCTCAGGCCTCTGCCATTGCAGGGCCTGTGCGCGCAGGGTTACTGCCGCTGTGACGTGGCACCTAAAGTGTGTGCCATGTCCATGCCTCCCCTTTAACTACATGTCAGTCACCCCTAAGGTAGGCCCTAGCTAGCTCTATGGGCAGGGTGCATTGTAGGTAAAAGATAGGACATGTACCTTAAGTGTGTGACATGTCCTGGTAGTGATAAACAGCCATTTTGGTTTCACACTACTGTGGGGCTGCCCTCCCATAGGAATGCATTCGGGATTCCCTGATAAGTGTTTCCGTGGTAATTTCTGATATGAGAGGCGCACCATGGTCAAGTTTAGTATGTTTGGAATAGTGATAATAAATGCTACGCAATGGTGTGCGCAGATTTATTATAACTATTTTAGAAATGCCACTTTTAGACGTTGGTAGTTCTGTGTGCTATGTGTCTGTCTGCCTGATGTGAATTGTATGTCTGGCTTTTGAGTGACAGGGGCTGATGAGGTGTGTGTGGCTCCAGGAGGGGCAAGGTGAGTCAGTGCTAAGCTGAATGGGACATCTGCATTTGGAGTAGAGGGAGGAGAAGTCCCTGAATAGGATTGTGCCTGCCCTAGTGAATACTGGCTCCACCCCCCTGTGGTGTGTCTGATGGCCGAGTCCCCATCTCCCAAAGAAGGGTGCTCCAGAACCAGTTCTAGCTGGTCCCCCCAAGCCCTGTGTTCTGCAGACAAAGGAAAATGTGGTATAAATGTAGGGGCTGTGACCCCATGTTTCTTGTGCTGTTCCTGACTTTGCTGGGGCTGGCTGCTGTTGGGGGGTGGGGCAGGAGGAATCTCCACAAGGGCTTGCCTCCCTGCTGGAGGGCCCTGTGTGCTGGCCTCCCTGGGCCCAACTATGCCCCAGGGACCTACGGACTTTGGTTGCCTCCAGCGCCTGGTGAGCACTATATTTTAATCTTCCCAGGAGAGAGGAGCCTTTACTTTTGTGGCATCTACAGCACTGAGCTGCATCCTGAGCACTGTGCTTTATTTCTCTATTTCCCCAGAGGAGAGGAGTGTGTGGGACTTGCAGCGCCGAGCTGCAACTTGTTGGGAGGGAATCCCGACGTGGGGACCCCCCCCACTGATGTCATGGAGCGGGTGTCCACCCCACATTTTTCCAAAGCAGAGCGGGAGACTACTCCGCCGTGTGCTCTAGCGGGTGCCCACCCTGCTTTTGTGCATTTTTGAATAGCGGATGCCCACCCCGCATTGCCGCAGTGTTGTCGGGAGCCCACCCTGCACTGTGCCGCTGCTGAGAAGTCACCGCCGCGGCCCGATCCTAAAACCAAAAGTCAGGCACTTCCACCTGACGGTAGGCGGGCCCGCGAGATGCTAGCAGGAACCCGCCGGAAGCCAGGAGAAGCTGGGCTGCGTGCAAGAGGGAAGACGGGAGCCTACCCCGCTTCCCAGGGCATCCCAGTGCAAGAGGAGAAGCTGAAGGCAGGCGGGAGCCCACCCCACCTGCGTGGATGCTGATAATGCGGCCGGATTCGAGGTGGGGCTCCCGAGAGACGGAGAGAGCCCAGCGTGTGGAGGAAGTCTGGCGGCTGCAGAGGGGCGAGACCGAGGCAGTGCCTGCACCCGCTGTGGTGGAAGAGTCCAGGAGAGCCGCCCTGGTGAGTGAGGGCTTCGTCCTGCAATTTGTTGGTACCGGTGTCTGTTCGGGTCACAGCTGCCCCACCTGACAGTGGGCAGCTGCAATGGTGGGCCCATTTAATTTTTTTAAGAGTCCCAGTGGGGGACTCATGGCCAGGTGGTGCCAGCGCCATTGACCGTGGGGGAAAATTATGTTGAGAGTCCCAGATGGGGCTCCCCCGAGGCACATTTTCGGTGCCTGGAGCCATCGGAGGCTCCAGAGTGCCCTGAGGTGCCTGTGCCCATTTGGCCACACATTTGTTTATAGTGTCCCAGTCGGGCTCCAGAGGGCACAGTCAGTGCCAGTTTCTGATTTCCTTCACAGCTGCACAATAATTAGCGGCAGCTGCAACGTTTAGGCCAGAGCATTTTGAGCAGTCCCACTGGGGACCCAGGAGGCCCAGTGGTGCCAGCGCAATTGCGCACTTGGATTCTTCTGCAGTGGCAGCACGCCCTGACATTTGGGACATAGGGCATTTGAGCCCTCTAAGAAGGCCAGTTGGCCTGGGGGTCATTGTGGATACCCGTGGGTTGGTAGGGCGCAAGGCCCTAAGGTAATGCCCGCAGAGGTGGCAACATGTGGTTAGGCTTATACGATGATTGCATAATATGCTTTATGCCTAATGTGACTGCGTAATGTGATTTATGCTTGTGATGCCTATGACATAATGTGTTTATGTTTAGGCATAATGTGTTTATGCTGGGGAGGCCTAGTGCGTAATGTGTTTATGCTAATGAGGTTTGGGCCTAATGTGATTTATTGCCTAATGTCATGCTATGATATTTCAGGATGGTGTCTAATGCTAATGTGATAATGCTTAGGTCATTATGGTACCAGTAGTTACTGGTTGTGGTTTTACTTACCTGTTCTGATGGTTCTGACCATGGCCCGATTGACCTGGTCCTGTATATAATCCCCTGTGAATATTGCCTAGTGCCAGTTGGCACAGTGTAAATGTGTGATTATGTTTCTAATGTGTTTATGATAATACAAAGGCTATTTTTGATATAACCTTGTGTGGAGTTTCTTCTGTAGTGTGCCTAGTGTAATGCTGCTGTGTGTGTGTGTGTGTGTGTTGCGCAAACGCTTTACACATTGCCTCTGGGATGAGCCTGACTGCTCGTGCCAAGCTACCAAGGGGGTGAGCAGGGGTTATCTTCAGCGTGTAACTCCCTTGCCCTGACTAGAGTGGTGGTTTCTGCCTGACTTTGGCGCATGCCTTAGCCAACCAGAAATCCCATTTCTAACATCCACCAACGGATTAACGAGACGCTTCAGCTTATCCGTTGAAATTCTAAGTGGAGGGCATGTTTATGTACATTAGAGCAGAGGCAAATCTGCAGTATTTATGAATAATTTCCCCAAATGTATAGAGAAGCATGTTCCCATGGTACATGCAAGTTGACAGATTTGTTAAAATGTCAAAAGTGCTGTAGATTGATTTGAATACATTCTTTGATATTGTAGTGCCAAATGATTTGTGGGCAAAATTTAAAATTGCTGTACAATGGCCACATGCAGAACCAATGAGAGATGCTCGCACTAAAGCACTGTCTCCTGTGGTTATGGAGAAATATGATGCAGTGATTACATTTCTGAAAGGCAAGATTCCTCCAAAAGATATTTATTGGGTACAGATTAAAAGAACCTTACAAAAGCCAAAGGAATCAGTACATGACTACCATGAGTGATTGCATCAGTGTTTTCTACAACACAGTAGATGAGAATATCCCAAACCGAGTGATATGGGATCTTTTGTTTCTCAGTTTGTTCTTGGGTTAAGACCAGAGATCAGCATGCACACACAACAGAGTGTGGCAGAGAAAATCATTGGATGAGATCCTGAGGTATGCAAAGTATTGCAGCGACAAACAAGAGATGGAGCAGAAAAAGCCTTAGGAGAAATTCATGGTAGCCCGGATGAAGTTTACTCAGAAAGGTATTCAGAATCAGTCGTTTTCAGGAATTTAGTGTGGAATGCAAGGTAGTTGAGTGCAGACTCAAGGTGTTCAAGGAGGATTTGGGGTTTCACAGGGTAAAGGTGTTCCGATTGAGCCGAACTCTGGTGTAGATGATTCAATACTGATGAAAATGACGCCTTGTCACCTCTGTAAGAAGATTAGGCATTGGAAGAGTGAGTGTAGACTTAAGCCAGATAGAATGAGCAGAAATAGTTAAATGCAAGGCCGAAATCAGATGCAGAATGTACCAGTTCAGAAAATGCAAGTGCCAATGCAGAAACAGGTTCCAATGATGAAGGTACTACAAGCACAGATGGTCCCACAGAATATGGGTAACCCTAGAGTTAATAGGAATCAGAGGTCCAAAGCAAATGTAAACCCATTTCAGAACCAATATCCACATCCATTTCAACAGCTCACAGTGCTAGATGATGACAGTTTGGCTCCAATAATTCCCAATGATGGTGCATGAGGGTTGAGGAAGATTGCGTGCATGGCACAGTCTTGGAGGTAGACCAGATTGGACCATTTGTAGAAGGAGAAGTTAATGGCCACCAAGTGTCATTTTTGATCAACACCAGTGCTGTATGACCCACTATTAGAACTGTGGAAGTCCCAGACCTACCCATCTCAGGAAAGAAGATCTAAGCTAAAGGGGTTTCAAATAACCAAATAACAAACCAAGTTTCAGAAAAGGTCCCAGTAAAAATGAGTTCATTTGAAGAAAATCATCAATTCGTTGTTTGTGATTCCAGTCCTGTCAACCTGTCAGGAAAAGATTTATTGTGGAAATTAAATGGCACTATTTATTGTACGCCGGATGGTGCTGAATTACAACCACATGATAAAGATATTGAATTAAAAATGGCCTGACGAGAAACAGATGAAGCATTGTATCCAGCGAGGACAGTTGATCACTTGCCTCCTGAGTGAAAGGGAACTGTGAACCCAAAAGTATGGGACTTTAAAAAGAAAAAGAAAGTTATCAGACTGATTAGAGGTGTAGAACCTGTCCAATTCACAGTAAAACCAAACACTGTGTATCCGAGGACACCACCATATAATTTGACCCCAGAAACAGTTTCAGGAATACCATCAGTAATTGAAGACATTCTGAGAAAAGGGATTTTAAAAGAAATTATTGGAAGTCCTTGCAACTCTCTTAGGTTTAAAGAAACCTAAAGGTAAATATTGGACTGTACAGGGGTCTTAGAAAGATGAACAGCATTGTTGTTTTATGTTGTCCCGTGGTGCAGAATTCAGCCACCATACTTTTCCAAATTCCGTGCACCACAGAATGGTTAACTGATGTGGACCTGTGTCAGGCTTTTTTCTCTGTTCCATTGCATGAAGGGAGACAGTTCTACTTCTCTTTTGTGTTCAAAGAGAGAGTTTTGGCATGGTGTGGAGCTCCACAAGACTATACAGAGAGCCCGTCCAATTTCAAACAGATCTTGAAATAGAATCTTGTATCTCTGAAGATGCCTTACTGTTCTCGTGCAGTATATTGATGACCCACTTGTGCCACCAGATACACAAGAAGCTTGCAGACAGGATACAACTGTACTATTAAATTACCTGGCAGAGAACAGACATACAGTGTCTCCAGGAAAAGTGCAATATTGTCAAAAACATGTCTAAGACTTGGGACATATCGAGAAAAGAGCAAGAAAGGTGTCACCAGAGAGAGTTGAGACTATCCTGCAAATTAATCCACCCAGAACACAAAGAGAAGTTAGAATGTTTTGGGAATTGTTGGCTAATATAGACAGTGGACCTTGAACATTTCCCTAGTGGCTAAGCCTTTACTGAGGCTGACACACAAAAATGTTGTGCCTGATCTGCTTCCATGGGGCAAAGAGTGCTTAAAACCTTTCCTAGAGCTGAGAGAAAGTCTCTGTCATGCCCCGGCACTAGGAATGCCTGATTACAGTAAGATGTTCTTATTGTTTTGCAGTGAGAGGTAGGGCTGCTCTCCCTCACTGCCTACTCAGATGCATGTCGATGTAAAGACACCTTTGGCTTATTTTTCGACTACCTTTGAACCTGTAGCTGCAGGACTGCCTGGCTGCCCTAAATATGTGGCAGCTGTATGAGTCAGTATTGAGAGATGTGAGAACTTAGTGATGGGACATCCTTTAACTGTTTTGGTCCCTCATTCTGTAGAGATTGCGCTTACCAGAATGGAAACCCTGTACATGACCAATAGTAAACTCACAAAATGCTAGCAGCAAATTCTGGCTGCAGAGATTATTGTTTTAAAATGTTGCCAGATTTTAAATCCATCAAAACTGTTGCCTTTGAACGAAGATTTCAATGGAGATGAAGTTGAGCACGATTGTCTAGCTGTCACAGATTTATGCACCGAGCCACTACCAGACATAAAAGATGAACCTTTGATTGAGCCTTATTATGTAATTTTTGTTAAGGAAGAGGCCCAGTCTCCTCCTCCATCCCAGCATCTGTTGCTAGGAGCATGCCCACTTCCGACCTCTCCAAGTGGGGCTTAAGGTGGTTCACATGCAGGACCCGCAAAGGGTTCCTAGGAGACTGCAAGTCCACCAAGTAGATGAGTTTACTCTTGCGCTCTACCTTCGTAAAATGGTCTGGTCCACTTATCCTGGAGCGCACAAGGCTCCCTAGGGCCATGACCCATACTTTCTGTCCAGACTGAAACTCGATCAGAATGGCATTCTGACCATACCAACTTTTCATTTCCTCCTGGCTGGCTTCCAGATTCGCTTGAGCGAGTTGTCTGAAGCGCTTAGTCTGGTTCCTGATGGCCAGCTTGTAGCTATATATATCCTAGGGAGGTTTAATGGGAGCTTTCTCCCAGCCTTTTTTGACCAGACTTAGAGGTCCTCTTTCAGGGTGCCCATTCAGGAGCTCAAAGGGACTGAACCCTGCGGCACCATTCTCTAAGCAAACAAAGGGCATGGTAAGAGGATGTCCCACTTATGCCTCATGGGTTCACCAAGACCCATAATCATGCCCTTCAGGGTCCGGTTGAATCTCTCAATCAGCCCATTATCTTGGGGGTGGTAAGGAGTGGTAAACTTGTAGTTAATACTGCACTCCTGCCACAGGGACTTCATATACTTAGCTATGAAGTTGGTACCCCGATCAGACATCACCTATCTGGGGAACCCCACACAAGAGAAAATCCCCAATGCACGACCCACCACGGGGGCAGTCACGGTCTGGAGAGGGATGGCTTCTGGGTACCGGGTGGCATGGTCCCCCAAGACCAGTATAAACCTGTTGCCTATGGCTGTCTTGGGAACAAGAGGCCCCACAATGCCAATCCCACCCTCTCAAAGGGGGTGCTGACCACAGGGAAAGGTTGGAGAGGAGCCTATCACTTCCTCCCACTCTTATCACTTGCCTTGCAAGTCTGACAAGACCTACAATGAGTATCCAAACTCTTACGCATTTGGGGCCAGTAAAAGTGGGTAACAAGCCATTCAAAGGTCTAGTCTTGCCCCAAATGTCCTGCCAAAGGAACATCATGAGCCAGACACAGTAGGAAGGCTCTGAAGTGCTGGGGTACCACCAGCAGACAGGCTGACCCAGGCTCAGCAACCTTAGGCTCACTATCCAGGAGACCATTCTCCCAGTAAATCCAATGTGATCCAGACTTATCACCTGCTGCATGGTTTGCAGCCTGCTGCCGCAAACCAACAAGGGAAGGGCATTTCTGCTGCTGATTGCAGAATTCCTCCCTGGAGGGGCCTCCTTCTTGCTGCCAATGGGTCAGCTCAGACAGGTCTCCCAGTTCAGCCACTTGTTCCCCTATAGGCCACATGGCATCCCCCTCAGGGACTGCCTCCTCCTGGACCGTGGGAACTTTGGGGGGCAGTTTCCCACACCCCCTGCCTCTTCTCTTTCCGGAAGGCATCTGGGCCAATCTTTCAGGCTCCAGGTCCTCTTGAATGCCTTTACTGGCTGCCATTGACCGAGTGGTCACACACGCCCACTCAGGCAGACACAACCTCTCTAAATGAGAACTCTGTTCCACCTTTACCCAGGGGGAGCTCTCCAAATCATTGCCTAGCAGACAGTAAACAGGCACGGCTGGCCTCACAGCTACTTTCATGGTACCCCCCCACTCAAAGGGAACATGTGCCACTTTGCAGAGGCACTCTGAATTGTCAGTGAATTGTCAGTGGCAACTACTGGGTAGAATGTGTTGGGGACCACCTGCTCTTCAGACTCCAGCCGACAACTGACAGCTGTCACACTGGCGTTTCTAAGAGCCTCCACTCTATAGCCATTGATGGTCACCCACTGCCTGTACTTCTAAGTGTTATCAGGCAGATGGGCTCTTGGAACCATCTCACTGTCTCCTAAAGAGGCCAGGGACATTCTGCGGGACCTCACCTCTCTTGGGCACCCATCTCCTCCCCCAAGGCTACACTAGCCATTTCCCTTTGGGATTACTTTGGGGCCCTTTTTGGAACTCATTCTGTTTACCCTTGTCCCCCCCACTCTCCTGCTGGGGACCCTGCCCACCTTTGGCAGAGTCTCCTACATTACCTTTTTGGACCCTGGTACTGACCCAGCAGTCCGCCTCAACACAAGCTTCCTGGGGTCAGTCACACTATCAATCAAGTGCTGCCGTAGCTCTGGAAAACAATTATCTGACAAGTACTCTCATGCAACCAAATCATAGAGCCCCTTCAAATCAATCACCTTGCTACCCTTCACCCAACCATTCAGTGCACTTCAAAACTAGGACACATACTCCACCCAGGTACTGGACTCCAGCTTCTTGCAGTTTCAAACTTTCTGCCTGTACAGCTCTGGGGTCAACCTATACCTTGATAATAAGGCCTCCTTCATGGTGGCATAGGTCATCTGATCATCAGTGGGCAATTCTAGCAATGTCTCTCTTCCTTCTCTGATAAAGTGGCCCCACGACCCCACTTCCCAGTCTCTCTCAGGGACCCTGTGGGACCTCATCGCTACTTCATAGGCCTTGAACCACTGACCAATGTCCTCATGCTTCAAGAAATCCTTAATAACATCCTTGGGGATGTATACCTTTCCTTCTACAGGCAATGATGGTGCGCTGCCACCATTGGGATTGATCTCTAGACTTTTGGCTTTCAGATCCAACTCCTTCAAGCCTCTTTCATGCTCTAAGAGCATCTTCTTCTCTTCAATGGCCAATTTCTCACTTTCCAACTCCAGTTTCTTACTCTCCATGTCACACTCTTTGCCCAGCCTAAGCTTTGTAAGCTTCATCTCATGCACTCTGCTTCTCTCCCTGTCCCCCAACTTCTCTGGAGACAGGCCCTTTGAAGACACACTGCTGCCCCCCCTGGAAGGCAACTTCCCTCCAGTCAGGCCCAATAGCCCCTCCTGCTGCCCATCTGAATGATCTCCCTCCACCTTAGACTCCTCGGTATGCTCACAAGCATTCCTTTATTCCAAGCAGGCCCTCAGCGCCTTTTGGTAATCCTCCTTTCTGGTGTGGCCCGTCGCAGAGATTTAAAATATTCTGCAGACAGCTTTAAGTTGGTATCAACCCTTTCCTCTTCAAATTCAATATCCTCAGATGCAAGTGATGCTGGTTTACTCATGGTGAGAAGTGGCAGTTCTCAAGATGCAAAAAATTCCAAGCAAAAAAAAAAACTACCAAATGTATGTGATTGCATAATGGTCTGCACTATACTAGTAGTGTACACCAATCACTGTATGTAGGTCCCAAATGCAAGTCCAGATCCTCCCCGCTGACCACCAATGTTAGAAATGGGTGTCTCTAGTTGGCAGAGGTAGGTACCTTTGTCCAAATAGGACCCTTGCTTCTAGTCAGGGTAAGGGGGATACACTTCTAAAATAACCCCTGCTCACCACCTTGGTAGCTTGGCACAAGCAGACAGGCTTATCTCTGAGGCAGTGTGTGAAGCATTTGTTAGCACATACAATAATAAAGTGAAAACACTTCAAATGGACACCACACCAGTTTAGAAAAAAAGGTAGTCTTTATCTAAACCAAACAAGGCCAAATGACAAACATCCACAATACAGTAATAAAAATATGAGTTTCAGATGGTCGAAATAGTTCAGTTCAAAGCAAATTGCAGATGCAACAATTTTCACACAAAGTACCTTGGATGCATCACGCAAACAAACAAAATGGGCCGCAGGGAAGGTGATACGTTGGTTCCTTACTCTCATGGAAGGTGATGCGGCGGTTCCTTACTGCTGGGCAGGGGAGGTGATGTGTTGGTTCCTTACCGGATAGGAGGTGATGCTTCGGTTTCTTACTGCGTGGGTAGGTGATGCGTCGGGTTCTCACTGCGTCCCCCAATGATGCAACAGACTTGGCGCCTCAATGCGAGGCAACGATCCGGGACGATGCGTGGATTCTTGCAGCAGCACAGCAGGGCTTGCGTCGGAATTGGTGAGGTGATCTTGGGCTTCGGAGATCGTTGCACTTGATGCGGCGTGCAGCGTTTTATCGAGCCGCGGCAGATACTGCGACGGTTTCTTCTGCGATGCGTCAGGAACAGGTACGAATGTGTCACACTTCTCGTTGTTGCGTTACTGTTCCAGCTCCCAGTGGAAAACAGTCTCTAGAGGTCCAAAACAACAGCAGGCACTTCTTTGCAGGTCAGAACTCCCAGCAAGGCAGTTCAGGGGAGCTGGTGGTGAAGTCTTAGTGTCCCTGAGACTTCAGAACAGGAGGCAAGGTCAGTTTCAAGCCCTTGGAGATCTTCTTCAAGCAGGGGACACAACAAACAGCAAAGTCCTTTTCTCTTTTCCTTGGCAGCACATAGCCACTGCAGGCCAACCCCAGACAGCAAATAGCACTGGGGCAGTGTTGCTCCTCAGTTTCTCTGGCTCTTCTCCTTGGCAAAGGTTCCTCCTGATTTCCAGAAATGATCTAAAGTTCTGGGGTCTAGGCCCCAATAGTTATACTACAAAATTCTTTGTTCTCTTGTGACAGAGAAGCCCTGTGCTTAGTTAAAACCGGTTCTGTCCTCTCTGGTGCAGCTTCCTGGCAGGAAGTGGAGACAGCATTGTCCTTGGCAAACCAGGCCCATTCAGGTGCAAGCAATCTACTCCCCCTACTCTAAATGCAGCCCAGGCCTATTCAGCCCAGCCCTGACTCATCAGGCTCCCTGGAGCTACTTCTCCTCCCCAGCCCCTGTCATCCAAAACCCAGACATGCAATACACAAACCTAGCATAGGCCCACTGGATGGCTAAGCAAGAAAATACCTACTTTCTAAAAGTGATATTTACAAACGCAGAATGTAAAAATCACCCTCACTAAAAGATGCATTTTAACATTCTGAATTCAGGCATAGTAAACTTTATTTACCTACCTTGGGACCGAATCACAGAACTAATCTGAGAAAAAATCCTAAACTTACTACTTTTGGTATTCACAGAAGGCAGTGGCGGCTCCTCCTGGGAGTGCTGCGGGGGGGGTGAGGTGGGGGAGGGGCAGGGTGGTTGATAGTAAACTCCGGCATAAGACCGAACGGAGTTCAGTAAATAAATAAATAAATAAAATGAATTTCATTGCGCGTGCTGCATTGCAGCGTGCGCAATGACATTTGTTTTATTTATCAACTGAACTCCTTTTGGCTTAATGCCAGAGTTTACTACCCCCCCACCCAGGTCCCTCCCCCGCCCCGCCCGCCACCCTGCAGCACTCCCACAAGGAGCTGCCACTGACAGAAGGCATTTGGTAGTAGTAATGTTAGGAATCCTAACTTTACTACTACTAAACTGAGATAAAATCCTAAACTTACTACTTTTGGTATTCACAGAAGGCATTTAGTAGTCGTAAAGTTAGGACTCCTACTACTACTAAATGCCTATTGTGAATACCAAAAGTAGTAAGTTTAGGATTTCGTCTCAGTTTAGTAGTAGTAACGTTAGATGTCCTAACTTTACTACTACTAAATGCCTTCTGTGGATACCAAAAGTAGTAAGTTTAGGATTTTATCTCAGATTAGCTGTGTGAATCGGCCCCCTTGTTCCCAGGGGTAGTTATGTTTATAAGATGTTATAAACAAACTCCCCATTCTAACCTATGGAAACAGGGAGCCTTGCAATAGTGAATAACTAAATTTAATTGGCAGTAATTCCCTATCAGGGCATGTCACACACACCAGGGCATGTCCTACCTTTCACATACACTGCACCCTGCCCACAGGGTCACCTTGGGCCTACCTTAGGGGTGACTAACATGTAAGGAAAGGAAAGGTTAGGGCCTGGCAAGTGGGTACACTTGCCAAGTCGACATGGCAGTAATAGACTGCACACAGGATCTGCAATGGAAGGCCAGAATTACATTTACAGGCTGCTTATATGGGTGGCACAATCAATGCTGCAGCTCACTAGCAGCATTTGATTTACAGGCCATGGGCACACACAGTGCACTGTACTGGGGACTGACTAGTAAATTAAATCAGCCAATCGTGGAAACACCAATCCATAACAACAATTTACAAAGGGAGCACTTGCATTTTGGCACTGGACAGCAGTGGCAAAGTGTCCAAAGCATCTAGACCAGCAAAACGGAGTCAAACACACACAGTAAAACACAGGAGGCAAAGGCAAAAAATGCAGGGGAGACCCATGCCAATGGTGCCAGGTCTAACAAGTTGCATAAATGTTTCCATATATTTCCACAGAATATTTCCACTTACTCAGAAACAACAGATTAGAAATTAGTCTTTAATGGGGAAATTAAGAGATCACATATTAAAAATGCAGCAATGTGTTAACAATATGAATGGATGTTGTGCTAAATGTGTTCCATTTCATTATATTGGTGTTTGAACGTCTACATAGACCATTGTGAAGAAACTTAATATATTAGAAGGTTAGAAATGTAGTTTATACGTGAGCAAGGAGACCTGAATGGGAGAATGGCCCACATGAATATAAGACTGATACAACTTAAGTTGCAAACCTAATATTGCTCTCTGTGGACTATTGTATTATTTTTTTGAGAAAGCAAGGAGTGATCCAGTTTCCAGGAAAGCATCAAATGCTGATTGGCTGGCTGAAGAAGGAAGGAGACCAAAAGCTGCAACATTGCTAAAATGTGTTTCTATATTAGTGCGTGTTCCTAGAGTAGGTTAACTCTCAGATCAGACACTTTCCATTTCCAGAGACCTTTACCCAGATCCACACTTTATGCTACTTGCTTTGAGACTCTAATGAGTTTCTTGAACCTCTCTTTATGGGACGGTCTGCTTTGCTATATTTTTTTAAAGATTTGAGCTGACTGCAATGCTAAAGCTTCATGCTGTTCTCACTCTCTCGAACTAGAACTCTTTATGGTTCTGACTGACTCCATTTTGAACCAATTCTTAGAATAGGGATCCTCTCCTTTATGGATCGCGCTTTAATGCATTTTTGATAATATCTGGTTAACTAATATTGATTTTCAATTTCTGTTCATATATTGATGATAAAGAATATTACAAATTAACTTGTGATCTAATAGACATTATTTACCAAAAGATTTTATTAAAAAAACTCTTTAACCCATACCAGACCCTCGTTATTGAGTGAAACTTGATTAGTGATTGTGATTATAATGTCGGGTGCCACCTGTCTAGGATATGCAAACTCCTAGGTGCAATGAAACAAAACACAGATCAACATAACTATGTTGTTTGTTTCTGCAGCAGTACACTAGTAAAAAGCTGACTGTTCCTTGAAATACTGATGTGAATATAATAGATTAAGATACTTTATGCAGACTCTTCGTCCGGGTACAATGGCCACTCCAAGGGAAACAGCAATAGACAGTACACCTTAATGAATCCACCAATAAAAAACATACATTCAATAAACATCCTTCAAAATGAGCTGCTTTACAGTTTCACACTTTGATTGCCCCTGTTGTTAAGACAGTGATTTTCCTCCCATCTGTAGCTAGATCTCTCCTCAATCCACTGTACTAGAATCTTGTTATCTTCATCTACAGGCACCATTTATATTCAAAGCTATTGCAAGATTTCTGGTATTTGCGATTATCAACTACAAATGTTTAGTTACCTTGTTTTGGCACGGGGATCACACTCAAATCTATTCTTGTTCTAGTGAGAAGATCAATGTGTTCATAAACAGTGCATATTGTGTGCAACAAGTGTTTAGTTTTGAAACTACATTATCTTGTCTCATTTGGTTCCTTTACTCAATTTGTGTTTGTTCATCATTTTCTCTATATATATTAGTATCTATTTTGAGGTATTATTAAAGTGTTGCACATTCATTCCCAAACACTTTGGCTGGTAATTCCATCTTTATTTCAACTGTAATTATAGTGTTATACTGTACCTCAGCTCTATCTGATGCTACCGTCTTTGAGTTTGCCTTGGCTTCCCAGCCAAGCTACGTGGAGAGTTTAGGAAGCTTTGGGGGGCAACTTCCACTGAAATTTCCTGTTTTATGGTTAGAAAGGAACACCTGCAATGTCACCTTTGATATTTCTAAGCTGAGCCACAGTTCTCAGGAATGGGTGAACAAGTGTGGAAATACATTTCTTATAACTCAAAAACAGACTCCAGTGTCAGTTCTCAATTCTATCTCTACACAGTCAACCCACACCTATCACCACTCTTTCACACAACAGAATAAATCTATCACTACTCAACACTATCTTTACTCTTACGAATATCCCCAAACTAACGGTACAGGTCTGGTTCTTCAATTTTAGGAACCCAGAAATATCCTCAGGCTATATCCCATTTCGCCCTCAGGCTAAATCTCTCACAACCTTTAGGCCATCACTACCCAGAGCATCCGTTAACACCCCTCCTGTAAGAGATAGTACACAACAGGACTGTAAAGAGGCTTTCACCAGGCTTTGGGGGGACGCTGTCCCATGGATTGTTCACTCTTCAACATGAAGGGTGAGAACTTAGTGCCTGATTTCAAGTTTGGCAGACGGGTACTGTTAAAGCAAAAACAGAGATTAAATGACACCATTTACCGGCATCAGGGCTAACTCCCTCCACTCTCTCTCTATGTAATGGATATTTGTCATTGTTTAGAGAAGAAGAGGATTCAAGCAACAAAACACACAAGATGATGGTCGGAATTCAAGCAATACATCAAATAATAATCACAATACCTATTCTTATTCAATAGAGAGAGCTTGTAAAGATTTAAAGGGTTTTATTAATCAAATCTTTTAGTAGTTCATCTTTATTGCAAATCACAAATTAAATTCAGATGAATCTCAATAGTCAATAAATGACAGAGTTATAAAAATTAATATTGATTAATCAATCATATAATGAGCGCGTTCCATAAAGGAATAAATCCCTATTCTAGGAATCGGGTTTAAAATTCCAACAAAGTTACAAAGATCGTGAATAAACATTGGCGTATCCTGAATAGTGGAGGACTGAACCTCCCAAAACCGATTTTTTCACACAGAAGAGGGAAAAGTATTCGCGATATGCTTGTCCACACTAGACCAAGTAAAAATGAACCTACAGGCCAATCAACAGCCATGGCCAAAATTCAAGGACACCATCCGTGTGGAAAATGCAAGGTTTGTTCACTTACCAGTAAGAGTAAAAGCATCACCTTTCTTGATGGCACTAAATGGGAGCAGAGAAAATTCACTACCTGTAACAGCAACAATGTTGTGTATTTGATCACATGTCCCTGTCAACTAGAATATATAGGGATGACAACACGATCCGTTAAAACAAGAATTGGAGAACACAAAAGTAACATCAGGTGTAAAAGAGGTGCTACAAAAATGACAGCACATTTAATTGATCTTGCCCACACACCAGAAGACATATCATGGACAGTTATTGAACAAGTTCCAAATGAAAAGTATCTCTTTGAAAAAGAACAAAGATGGGTGCACCACCTGAAGACCAATATCACAGGCCTGAACGACGACATTCCATGGAGTCAGTTGTGATTACATTAAGAACTTTTTTTCAAGCTATGAAACAAATGCCTTCCTTTTTAAATCCTCATTCTGTAAATTTATATATAATTTTTTATATATAATTTTTAATTTTTTTCGTCTATTACATTTTTATAACTCCTGACAAAGGGAGCATAATGATAAAAAAACTAAAATGGCACTATAATTGAATTTTGAGATAACCACCTCCTTTTTTGGAAACAAATAATCTGTTTTTTAATCCAAAGTAATCAAAAGTTGAATAACACTTTTTTCTTCCTCTTTTTCAACTAATATACTGTCAAGTTTAAGAGACATACCATCTATAACTATTCCTCCTTTCAAAACGATCTGTCCAATATGTTCATTTCCACTAATTGTGACAAACCAGGAAGTGAAATATTTAGTACTTCACAGGCCCATTCCGGGTGGCCATTTTGCAAGTTTTTCACGTTCTAGCTTTGCAAACTGATGCCTTTTTCGTCCGATTCCGCCACTTGTTTCAACCTTCATTCATATATACATCTTTTTGACTAGTGAAAGAGACACCGCTCAATTTTTGGATAACCATCTCCTTTTTTTTTTTTTTTTTTAAACCGATCTGTTTACAACGTTTATTTCCATTTTTACTGAAAAACCAGGAAGTAAATTATTTAGTACTTCACAAGCCCATTCCGGGCGGCCATTTTGCAAGTCTTTCACGCTCTAGCTCCAAATTCGAAGCCTTTTCCCGCCGGATTCCTCCCGATTGAACTCGTTTAAAAGCCTCGACACACACTTCCGTGTTGACATTCACGGAGCAACACGGAGGTACATGGAAGTGAGGAATGATCCTGCAAATCGTAAGTTCAGACTTTGCCAAGTCTTTAAACCAGGCCAGCGCGACCGCTATATCGCCGGCCCACGGCGGTCCCATCCTAAAGCTAATGCGATGTTTATTCCCCAACAGTGCTTAATCTAGGCACCCTCCCCTCCAGTGAGCGCTCATGAAGCCTGAACATTACGCCTAATTAATGTATGTACATAGTGAATTTACACAGCAACGATATTGGGCACTTGATTAACGGGCAAAAATCTTTACAATTTAGTTAAAGCCAACGGATGGTTGATTATTTTACTATATTAATAACATCAGTGTTTTGTGTCGTTTCCTGACATCTATTTTTGTTGTAAATATGTGTACAGTTTGTCTTTTGTCTAACTACTATACTCCTTCCATTTCTACAAGCAAATATGGGTAGTGGGTTATAGTAACCACACCCACGCTGATATAGAAAGAAAAATATATATTGAGAAAAATATATCACAAAAAAAACAATGAATTCTAATTAGATGTTCCAAAGTATGGTGATGTGTCAATCTAACAGGGATAAACTCGTTTGTATTGTTTTTTCTCCCTTTTTCCTTACAGATACCAATTTGGTTTTGAATCACTGGGGTCAATGTACCCTTGTTTACAGATCTAAAAATTTTGAAAGGTCTGGTTTATTAGAATAATAGGCATACAAATAAATTAATAATTCTATATTGAGTGCAATAGGGATTACTAATTGTCGGTCCTGATGAGTAAAGCAGTGGGTACTGCTTACGAAACATGTTGACCCAGTAGGCAGCCACAAATTTGTGACACCTCCTATACTTTTCCCCATTTTTAATGCTCCCAGCTAGATAACTGAATAACATTGTTTTTTCTACTAGCCAGGGTTCTTTTAAAATAATTTTTGTATCTTACACTTAACCCTAGCACTCACACCCCCTCACTACACATAGCCTATTCATTCATAACAACAGTGCTCCCAAGTATTCGTAGGTAGTAGCACGCCCCGCCCCGTAGAGGGACGGGAAGACCCCCATGATGAAGCATGACACTATGGGACTCATAGTGTGTGAGGGGTATTTTAAAAACACATAGTGACTTCCGTGACACCTCATGGATCACTCATATTCACCTCACTTATCATCACTTAAAAACAAATAAAAATTATTAATTTTTATATCTAGATAGGGTAGAACCACTTTGTTTATAAAATAATCATATAGGAGGGAGTTTCTATCCAGTTACCTCTTCACTCCCCTTCTTTGATATTGTTTTTAAAATGGAGTTAGTCAGAACCCATAAAGAGTTCTAATTTGAGAAAAAGTGGGAGAAAAGATTAAAGCTTAAGCATTTAAATCAGATGAAAAGGATCAAAAATTTCAAAACCGAACTTCCAATAAAGAGTAGTTCAAGAAACTCAGTAGAGTCACTCTCAAAGCAATATGAGATAGAGTCAGACTCTGGGTAATGTGTGGAAAGAATGGGGAAAGAGTGTGGATAAACAGTGTGTGTGGTTGGAATGGGAAAAAGTGTTAACCTATTCTTGGAACACCAACTATTATAGACTTCACATTTCATGATTTTGTTACAAGTTACTCTTCTCGTCTGCCGTCAGCCAATTAGCGTTTGATATTCTCCTGGAAACAAGATCATTCCTCATCTTCTCACACAAATACAATAGTCTATGGACTGCAATGTTATGTTCTCTACAAAATAATATCCAATCAATCATCAATCAATCAGGTGTTTGTTAAGCGTGACTACTCATCCGTGAGGGTCTCAAGGTGCTGGGGGAGGGAGGTTTTGAAGGTTTCAGTCCATCAAGGAGGGGGTCTGTCTAAGAACCAGGTTTTGAGGTTTCTTGTGAAGATGGGGGGAGATGTTGTCTGTCTGAGGTGGAGAGGAGGGGCGTTCCAGGCTCTGGAGTGTGCGCAGGTGCTGGGAGATGTGGCAGTATCTTGGCAGGTTGGGGACCAGTCTTGCGGCTGCGTTTTGGATGTTCTGTAGCTTGCGGGTGAGGTTTTTGTTTATTCCGGCATAGAGTGCGTTGCGGTAGTCGAGCCTGCTGGTGACCAGGGCGTGAGTGACGTCTTTCTGTGTTCGAGGGGGATCCATTTGAAGGTCTTACGTAGGAGGCGGAGGGTGTGGAAGCAGGAGGACGAGAAGAAGTTGATCTGGCGGTCCATTTTGAGCTCTGAGTCCAGGATGATTCCCAGACTGCGTGCGTGGTCCATGGGGGTGGACGGGCTTCCGAGGGCGGGGGCCACCAGGTGTCGTTCCAGGCGTCGTGGTTTGGGCCCATGATGAGTACTTCAGTTTTATTGGTCTTTTGTTGTGGGCAGCTGTTTTTCATCCATCTGGCGACGGCTTCCATGCCTTCTCGAAAGTTGTGTCTGGCGGTGTTGGGTTCGTTGTAAAGGGAGAGGATGAGTTGGGTGTCGTCTGTGTATGACACAATGTTGAGTCCGTAGGTTCTGACGATGGGGGTGAGCGGAGTCATGTAGACGTTGAAGAGCATAGGGCTGAGGGAGGACCCCTGGGGGACTCCGCAGGTGGTAAGCGTAGGATCCAAGAGGAAAGGGGGGAGTCTGACCCGCTGCATTCTGCCGGAGAGGAAGGAGCGGATCAAGTCGACGGCCTTGTTTTGGATCCCTGCGTCGTGGAGTCAGCGTATTAGGGTGCGGTGAGAGACTTTGTTGAACGCCGCTGAGAGGTCAAGGAGGATGAGGGCTGCTGTTTCTCCTTTGTCCAGTAAGGTGCTTATGTCGTCTGTTGCGGCGAGGAGGGTGGTTTCCGTACTGTGTTTTTTTCTGAAGCCGGATTGGGAGGAGTCTAGGATGTTGTGCTCTTCGATGAATGTGGCGAGTTGGCTGTTGATGGCTTTCTCGATGACTTTAGCTGGGAACGGGAGCAGGGAGATGGGTCTGTTGTTTTTGAGGTCGGTGGTGTCCGCCGAGGATTTCCTCAGGAGGGGTTTGATCTCAGCATGTTTCCAGTTGTCGGGGTACGAGGCGGTTGCCAGGGAGCGGTTGATGGTGTGGCAGAGCATGGGTGCGATGGTGTCGGCAGCTCTGTTGAAAATGTGGTGGGGTCAGGGGTCCGTGGGGGCCCCGGAGTGGATTGACTTCATCGTTTTCAGTGTGTCTTCGGTGGTGAGCGCTGTCCAGTTGTCGATCGCTGGCTTCAGGGTGTCGGGGGTGGTTGGTGAGGGTTCAGTGTGTTGGTTGTCTTTGTCAAAGTTGTCGTAGATGCTCTTGATTTTGTGGTGGAAAAAAGTGCTGAGTTTGTCGCAGAGGTCTTGTGAGGGAGGGATGCCGGTGGACTCACTGGTGGGTTGGGCAAACTCCTTGATGATGTTGAAGAGTTCTTTGCTGTTGTGTGCTATCAACCGTGCTTTCATCTGGAGTTCTTTTCCTTCAGGCTTGCGTTTTCACATATGTACGAAGGTAATTAACTTTCTGATATCAATTTCTAAACAATATCTATCTAAAATCGAAAATTCTGTATTTAATGAAAAGAAATCATTTCAATTATCAAAAATATTTTGCTCATGTAGAGGGCAGAAGTTACACTTTTTATGCTTATTTAACATTCTCTATTCAAGCTTGTTTTCTAGGGTGAGAACTCAGTGTCTGATTTCGAGTTTGGCAGACGGGTACTCTGTTACAAAACATGACGGATATCACTATCGCCTTATTACAAGTGCATTAGGATATAATGCACTTGTAATGAAGCGAACAGGATATCCCTCACATTTGTGATGGAGTAACCATCTGCCACACTGCACATCAGGCTTTCACTCTCTTCACACAAGGCACCAACCACTCTATTCCCACAAGATTCAAGATGGCACTGACCTACACAGCCTCATCCACTTCTGAGATTAGGTCACACTGACAAATGCATAATATTCCACAAACAAGCACTCTGATGATGCTGGTGAGTCGAAGGCCATGGACTCAACCGCCTGGCAACAAAATCCACCGCAGTGAGCCACAGCTAGCAAAGAAATAACGTAGACAGGAAGCTCAGGGGCAGCATATAGTCTAAATGAATAAAGGGGGTAGGAAGAAATACACAAATACCGATGGAGGCAATGACTCTTCCTAAGGACAGGGGATTAACTGTCTGATATCCTGAATGAAGACAAACATGCAGGGCTTTTGTGTATGGTTACCAAACTCATCGCCCGATAGGAGCACCATCCAACAGGAGAACCTATAATCAACCACGCACGTCAAGGCACCCAAAGAACCAACATGCCATAACAATTGCATATGTTGTACTACAAAAAACTGAAGATGGGGTGCTATAATATTTTAACCTAATTTACAAAAGAACAAAAAGATTTTTCTTTGGGTGGCAACTGTATTTTCGAACCTAAAGTTGAAATCCAAATCTAGAGTTTTAAGCAAAATTTCAAGGCATATTGCATGCTAAAGTTTCAGTGTCAACAACATCCCAGAGTTTTGCTCTGTGTTTATGGGCAGCAAAACCTGAAAAGAGCCCAGCCATGCCTAAAGAACAAAGAGAACATTTATTCAGACCACCAATGAAAATACTTTTTATGTCGAGCATTCGAGACCCCTTGTATATACTTAAGTATACATTTATATGTGTATTTACTTTGTGGGCTCTGGAGATCAGCCCTAGGACTTGTATGCTTCCGCTTAGGGACTTTTTTCTGTTCAACTGCCTCTATTTAACTGTCTTGATAGAAAACGACCAGCAGAGGTCAGTAAAATACCAGAATTGCTTTCTGCCGAGGGACTTTCTTTTTTCCATTTTTCTGGCAACTTTAACTTTCTTGATAGAAAAGGACCAGCAGAGGTCAGTAAAATACCAGAATCCCTTTAGCATTCTCTAGAATCCAGTCCATAGAAATTGTCTTCCACGAAAACCCGTAGACAATAACATTTTTTTCAAATCTTGTATTTTCAGTGATATGACCACTGAAGACCCTGATTTTATATTAAAACAGAGCTTTGGACTATACCATTTCCTGATGAAAGGCAATATTTCTCTCCCTGTGTCCCCATACCTGGCGTGTCACACAGTTTGGTGCTTACTTTCCCTCCATGTTAAAGAACAGTAGATGTTCCAGCACCCAGGCTAATGTGCTGCATAGCTAAATACATATAAGGATCCCAAAGGCGAGACCGATTGCATTGCAAATGCTTGTTCTTAGTATTTATGTACTAGTAAGGTTTCTATACACGAGTGAGCAGGAGCTTGCTTTACAAAGGATTGCAGAATTAAGTGGAGCAGAGGTTAAATGGAGGAAGTGGTCAGGGTCGAAGTGCCAGGCAACTGAAAGCAGCATGGAAGATCTTGAGTTCACCCACCGCACTAATCCACCCATTTCAAAAGATTCACTCTGTCTCCTCGGCAGAGATTAATGCTATCTGACCTGCAGTGTATAAGCAGGAAGCGCCGATATATCCAAAGAGAACATGAAAGAAAGTGGGGAGGCTTGCACAATTACAATACAATACGATGTCAAAGGAAGCTTTTTCATCCACACTGATTTCACACACTGCGGGAGTTCTTTCTTCCAGTGACAAGTGACGCTCTAGAAGCCATTACACGTAGGCAGAATAGGGCTGCAAGGCGCAGCCACCCTCTGATAGACTGGCCACAAGCAGACGAATTAAGTATCACGATGATGAGATATTGGATGACTTTTATACATAACGCATTTTTGCGCTCCAAACAGTGCTGGAAGGCCGAGGGAAGTCGTGCATGTTAATGAATATTCAATCCTTTCTTTTTAAAGGAAACTTTGTTAGCCTAGAAACAGTATATTAATTAAACATTTTTTCTCGCTCTGTTTCACTGAAAAGAATCGTCTCTAAAAAATCTCATAAACCTCAACTCTGCAAAACTGCGGTGAAGGTCATTTGATGGGAACTTCCATGACTATATGAGAGCGCAAGGAGCTGAATTAATGTTCCATTGAATTACAACTGATGTACTGAAACATTACAAGCGTCAGGCAAAAAATGTGGGTATAGTTCCAGTCCACTGAGGGGTATCCTCGCTAAAAGCGAGCTTTGACAGCAATGTAGCTATCTAAAATATTTGATCTCTGATGTGTCTATTCTAGCCTCCCTCTCTCATTAGCTTGCATCTTAGTCTGCCACCCAATGGGCCTGATTAATCTGCCCTGATTAGTTCTTTAACTAACTCTGAACCAGGGCGGCTTTAGCACTATCTGCTCCCGGTGCAACAATCTTTCTTGGCGCCCCCAAAGACTTCCTTCTCCAAACATCCTCACTAACGCCTTCCATGTGTGCCACTCATCTCTTCATAGCTCCTCTTGTGCACACAATTTCTTTTATAGCGATACTCCTACCAATGTACAGTGTCAGAGAACTTTATGTTACACACATTTTACAGAGACAATGGGGCCTATTTACAAGGAAATGGCGCAGCGTAGTGATGTGGCAAATTTTGCAGCGCTTTGCTGCGTCATTTAAAAAAAATGCAGGGATACACCTTATTTACAAGAATATAGCGCACCCCTGTGTTTTACCCTGCACTGGTACTAAAAATAAGCTGCCTACCACCACCACAGACACCCTAGCGCCATAGTGCAAGGGTGCCTGCGTTGCAGGGATGATTGTTTATGTGCAGGAAGGTGAACCTTCCTGCAAATAAACAAACAAGAATGGTGATTTGCTACGTCTATGTGTGCTGCAGAATAGAAGTAGCAAATCGCCATTATTTAATGATCATTTTTGTGCAAAAAGGCACACCTTCCTGCACAAAACCAATCCTTAATGGTGTTTTACAGAATGCAGCACACACACACTAAAGAAAGTGGAGAAATAAAAGTATTTCTCCTCGTTGTGCCATCTGACGCCTGATTTTGCATGCCGTTAGTTTTTGGTGCTGCCTCAGATTTACAAATCCTTGTAAATCTGGGGCGGCGTCAAAAAGCAATGGATGTTGGGAAGGAACGCCCACAGCAACACCCACTTCATGCCCCTTTCAATCAGACACATATGTAAAAGGGTACCGCATTTACAAAGTGGCGTTAAACCATGCAAAGTGGCTTAACCCTGCTTCGTAATTACAGTGCAGGGCACTGCCCACCGGAATGTCGAAAAACGTGACAGGATCCCCTTGTACATATGCCCCCATGAATCATATGAATGTGTAAATCATTTAATAGGAAACATTTCATAAAACAATGAGGAATATAAGGTGTAGAAGTCACATTTTATCCATTTGAGTAGGCTGAATATTTTAAGAGTGCTTAGTCTGGAGAAGCACAAACTCAGGATTTCAAATGTAACACAGTGCTTGGGGTTGGCACTTCTAATAAGAATTTATTTCTACCCAACTTAACACGTTTTAGCAATTAAAGATGGGAGAAAAGCATGTGTCTAAAATTCTGCCTTGCAGTTTGAATGCAGTTCTTTGATGCCAGTTCGTAGCTCACTGTGCTATATCAGAACATATTGTAATTTACGTACTGTAAGTAACAGAAGAATTTCTGTGACAAAAGCAGTAACTTTAATCGCCAGACTTAATTTGGCATTTTTATTGCTGGACGCACGAGGAACTCCCCAGCAGGTGCTTTTGCCGAAAGATATTTCAAAATACAGCGACCCTCAAGGTTAGCGCCCAACCAATATCCGGCCCTGCTCTGATCAATTACTAAGCTACTCAGGGCCCTACTAAAGCATGGCACGTTGTAGAGAGCTAGAGTGCAGGGAACCAAGTGTTTTCAGCATCAGTTACAAATAGGGAGTTTGCTATGGCTTATGCATGACTTCTGTTGGTATAGTTATGCTAAGTGCCTTGGTAAACGTCTGTTAGATATCAGGTGCCATTCTCTCTGTCTTCCAGTCTGCAGGTTTTCATGTGAATATCAGTTGGTTAATACATACATACTGAAACAAAAGACTATACCTTTGTCTTTCTGTTTACCAATATACTTTAATCTGTCCCTAAAGGTACGTGCAGAAGTCAACACAATTCAGACGTTGCTTTTTTCACAGCCTCAAAACTTTGCTTGTGAGCATCAGTCATAAATCAAGGGGGAATGGATCACTTGTAACCAAAAGTAGAGGTTCGTAAATCTAGGTTTGAAACTTTTAACACCTAGATAGGTGTTAATGAGAACCCTCAATAGCGTATTTTTTGAGTGGTATGGGCGGTTCTGGGCGGTTTATCATGATTCTCCGCCTTAAGAATACGCGTCAGCATTATCATTGGGTCTCTTTTTTTGTCATGCTGCCTCCACCTGGAGGGAACCACTGCTTCTTGGTAGTGATCAGTAATAATAGTGCAAAAGTGATGATAGTGAGGTTAAAAGTGCCGCACCCACACTGCCTTGAAGAAATGACAATTTATTCTGGTGGGCGTGTGGGGAGACTTTTTAAAAAAAGGAGAGGTGGTGCTGAGGGTTAGGTTATGTAACCAGAGCACTGTAGGTGTCCATATCTAAAGGTCGACATGTTTCTGCCCATTCAGTGCCCCAGGAGGGGGTCGTGGGGCATTCTTCAGGACCTATTAGTAGTGTGAGCTGTTATTATACAGTTCAAGGAATTGAAAATGCTGTCTTCAAACAATGTGATAGATAGCTACGTCTCAGAAATATTGTTACCTGTGGAGAAATGAAAATGAAATCTAAGAGACAATCAATGAGAAGAAAACCCCCAATTTCTGGGTGTCAGTGGGCTTAAAAAAGATAAGTGAGTTAAACCAATGAACAAACAAAAAATGGCAATTCTTATTGATACTGTCAAGCAACTTATCAAGCGACTGTTTTTTCCAACCAGTCGATAAACCAAGTGAAACATATCGTAAAAACGTGATCGGTCAATCGTACCGCCCACTGAGATATATCTTTCCTTGGCCAATTCCCTCCCACAGTATATCAGAGATTTGCCATTATATAAGTTGCTTGACAGTATCAATAAGAATTGCCATTTTTTGTTTGTTCATTGGTTTAACTCACTTATCTTTTTTAAGCCCACTGACACCCAGAAATTGGGGGTTTTCTTCTCATTGATTGTCTCTTAGATTTCATTTTCATTTCTCCACAGGTAACAATATTTCTGAGACGTAGCTATCTATCACATTGTTTGAAGACAGCATTTTCAATTCCTTGAACTGTATAATAACAGCTCACACTACTAATAGGTCCTGAAGAATGCCCCACGACCCCCTCCTGGGGCACTGAATGGGCAGAAACATGTCGACCTTTAGATATGGACACCTACAGTGCTCTGGTTACATAACCTAACCCTCAGCACCACCTCTCCTTTTTTTAAAAAGTCTCCCCACACGCCCACCAGAATAAATTGTCATTTCTTCAAGGCAGTGTGGGTGCGACACTTTTAACCTCACTATCATCACTTTTGCACTATTATTACTGATCACTACCAAGAAGCAGTGGTTCCCTCCAGGTGGAGGCAGCATGACAAAAAAAGAGACCCAATGATAATGCTGACGCGTATTCTTAAGGCGGAGAATCAAGATAAACCGCCCAGAACCGCCCATACCACTCAAAAAATACGCTATTGAGGGTTCTCATTAACACCTATCTAGGTGTTAAAAGTTTCAAACCTAGATTTACGAACCTCTACTTTTGGTTACAAGTGATCCATTCCCCCTTGATTTATGACATATGCTTTGGAAGATGAATGGATAACTATCTCTTCTAGCTCCCCCTCTCTTGATTGAATGATATTTCGCAGCGCACAGCTGTGGGAGCCCTCACTAACTATCTCCTCAAATTTGAGATTATATAGAGATTCCTTTTCTTGTATATAACAAAAACCAAGGTCCACGACGACTTGGATTTTAGATTTTTTTGTGTTTACTCAAACAACCATGGCTGAAAATTTATGTTTGAGTTATTCAGTGGACGAAATCAATGCAATTCTTTCCTTACCCTCACTGTTACATAACAGTGATCTCACACAAACCCTAGAACAAAACTCAGACTGGGATGAACTATCTGAATTGAAGAAGGAGCAAGTCAGGACGGCCATCCACGGCGTTATTATGACGGAATATCTGCGAGCCAATGCAGCCCCGAGGGGACTTTGGGTACATAATGCACCACGCATTTTTCTCAAAGATCTGGCATTCCGAAAAGACTGGTCAGCGATATCGTGGAAGTGCACAAGAGACTATTTAGTTTTAATAATTAAAACAGCCACAAGATTGACAGAAACTCTCACCATCAAGATCCAACTGCTTGAAACCAAAATCAAAAACATGGTACAAATTTCAGTCTACAAAAAAAGACTTGAAGAAATCAATAAGGAAATGAACGAGACAAAAGACTACATTACCAACAACAAAATACAGAAATTAGGAAAAGACCTGAAACGCTTCTCCATGGAAAAGATGCATCCATACAGTAAAGACGATTATGAGATTCCGGACTATCAGTCTGACACCGACAACAGTGGAACTTCAAGTGATAACTCTGATTGGAATACCACTGACACCAGACAACCAAGAAGGAACCGTGGCCCTTATAGACGACAACAACTACGTAGACCCAACTTTTGGCGCACTCCCCAATTCGGGAATCAACATCCAATCCCGTTTCAACCATACACACCAAATTTCCAGGGCTGGATGAATCCCTATACTACAGGGCCCCCACCCATGGGACAATACATGGGACCCTACATGCAACAACCTTCTTTTTTAGGACGTGGCCAAACCAACCAGAGGGGACGACGAAAAGGAGTTACGTGGACAGACCCAGAGAGACAAGTCCAAACAAGGAGCATGTCCAACGTAACCAAGGAAAAACCGGGAACGAGCGGGACTCGTTAATAATCAATCTGACAAAAACAACCCTCACACAGGCCCAAGAAAGAGTGCTGAACAAAGGACTGGGATACGTACCAACCCCCAATCTTGATATTTTTAAAACAAAATGCGAAGTCTCAGAATTCTGCAGAAAATTAAAACTGAAAGCCTTTTTTTCTGGAAAAGAGACGGAACATAAAGAAGGGGATACATCCCTACGCCTAAAGTCCACTTTTTGTCCACTAAACCATCAGGTCCCTATCGAACTTTTGGCCTTTGAACAAGCCATAATGAAAGAAATCGACGATCTAACAGTTTCAAAAAAACCATTCATGAATCTAACCAACACAGAAAAACAAGCACTGGAGACATTGAAAAACAATAAAGACATAATAATAAAACCAGCAGACAAGGGAGGAGGCATCGTTCTAATGAGCAGAGAAGGCTATAACCATCAATGCCTTGATCTACTGTCAGATGAGAAATTCTACAGCCCAATCACCACAGATCCAACCACAAGACTCCAACAGACGATTAAGATTATGGTGGAAGAAGCCGAAACCAACAGATGGATATCACACAATGAAGCCGAATTTTTGAAAACTATCTCACCCAAAACACCATATTTCTACTCCCTCCCCAAGATACACAAGGAGAAGAGACCACCTCCAGGCCGCCCCATTGTGTCGGGCATAGGATCGGTCCTGGAGCCGCTTTCACAATTTGCGGACCATTTTCTAAAACCGTTAGTCCAACAAACACCTACCTACTTAAAGGATACTCGCGACCTACTGAATCTCTTGCAAAATGTGAACTTCTCTCCCGAGACAATGCTTCTAGTAGGTTTCGATGTAGAGAGTTTATATACCAGCTTACCTCAACAAAAAACTCTCGAAACTTTAGAAACAATACTCTTTGGTCAAAATTGGACATACCAAACCCCCAGACATTTTATCCTACAATGCTGCACCTTGGCTCTCACAGAAAACTACTTCGAATACGAAGGGAGACTTTACCAACAGCGACACGGAACTTCGATGGGGAGTACCTTTGCGCCTAGCGTAGCGGGACTCTACGTTAGCGCATTTGAACAAATGTACATACAAAACCCCATAAACCCATACAATACCAACATCCGTTTTTGGAAACGATACATTGATGACATCATGGTGATCTGGGAAGGTAACCAGGAAAGCCTTAACAACTTTCATCAATGGATGAATGCCCAAGATGAATGTCTGAAATTCACCTACACAGCCAACAATCTACGGCTCGATTTTCTAGATCTAACCATTTATGTTGAAAATGACATCATCAAAACACGAACATTCTTCAAACCAACGGCAAAAAACAGTCTCCTTTCATTCAACAGCTTTCACCCACGCCCCCTGAAAGAAAATCTACCTTACAGCCAGTTCCTACGGCTCAAACGTAACTGCAGTGATCTAGCAGAATACAAGAAACAAGCGGACGACTTGAGTTCCAAACTGCTCAGAAGAGATTATCCGATCAGGATTATCTCCAAATGTAAAAAAAGAGCCAGAAACCAACCTAGAGAATGTCTACTCCAAACTACAGCAAGGAACCCAACAGATGATACACCCACTTGTGTCACCACCTACAGTACAGCAAGCAATGCTGTCAAGAAAATAATCAATAAAAACTGGCGTATCTTGATTTCTGGAAACCTGAAATGGCAGAAACCCAGATTTGCAAATAAGAGGACTAGAAACCTAAAAGACATCTTGGTACACACACGACCTGCGGCTCCACTTAAACCGAAAAACACCCTATGGGACCTCCAACCAGTTACAGGTCACTATCCATGTGGACAGTGTTCGGTATGTCATTTAACAACACCGACAAAGACTATCCAATTGCTACCCAACCTGAAATGGACCATAAAACAACACACCAACTGCAACACAGCCTTTGTAATCTACATGATTACCTGTCCGTGTAATCTCAGGTACATCGGAATGTCCTGCAGAAGAATAAAGGTGAGAATCTGTGAACACAGAAGTAATGTTAAATGCGGACGTGAAACCACCAAAATGAGCCGTCACTATATTGAACAAAAACACTCAGTGGACGACCTTAAATGGATCATAATAGAAACATTAGTAGGGTGCAAGAACAATGCCGAGAAAATTCTCTTCGAAAGAGAACAGAGGTGGGTCCACCGCCTCAGCACAGACACAAAAGGCCTGAATGATAATATACCTTGGCTCAATTTCAAATAAGGTATGAGCCATCTGGCCTTTTGTTATACAGCACCGAATACGCTGAAAAGTGCCATCCTGATCCGTTCATAAGCTCCCAGTTCTGAATCATACACATGCAAGACCTCTTTGAATTGTAAACGCTTTTTACCCATTTAAAAACACACCAGGTCAATGCTAATTATATCAAGTGGCTACACCCCTTTTTTTAATAATTTTTTAAATAATTTATCACCCCTTTTCATGAATAATACGTAAGTCTTTTTTCAGTCTCTTTTCATACACGAAGCTAAAAAACCGGCAACACACAGGATCTCGTTCTCCACGAGCCCTGCCCGCCAGCGTCAGCACAAGTCGTGCTCTGCCCGCAACTGAGGTACGGAAGGCACATCCCGTCGGTGGTCAACAAACCGCTTCGAAGCCCAACATACTAACGGTATCTGTAACACCACCTCCCTCCTCCCCTTCGTTCCCCTTTCCCTTGCCCCACCTCCCCTCCCTATCTTCCCCGTTCTTCACCTTCACAGGCAAGTTACTGACGCTGCCACGGCAAAACCGCAACTCGGATGCGTCTCAAGGTAATCTGCCTCTACCTACCTAACGTTGGGGTCTGCATGTATTGTGAATGTTCAAAACGTACAGATAACAGAATGACTGTAACGATTGCCCTGTTTATTTGTCGAATCTAACGAGATCCTTTCGCGACTTTCGCGTTGTTTTTTCCAACCAGTCGATAAACCAAGGGAAACATATCGTAAAAACGTGATCGGTCAATCGTACCGCCCACTGAGATATATCTTTCCTTGGCCAATTCCCTCCCACAGTATATCAGAGATTTGCCATTATATAAGTTGCTTGACAGTATCAATAAGAATTGCCATTTTTTGTTTGTTCATTGGTTTAACTCACTTATCTTTTTTAAGCCCACTGACACCCAGAAATTGGGGGTTTTCTTCTCATTGATTGTCTCTTAGATTTCATTTTCATTTCTCCACAGGTAACAATATTTCTGAGACGTAGCTATCTATCACATTGTTTGAAGACAGCATTTTCAATTCCTTGAACTGTATAATAACAGCTCACACTACTAATAGGTCCTGAAGAATGCCCCACGACCCCCTCCTGGGGCACTGAATGGGCAGAAACATGTCGACCTTTAGATATGGACACCTACAGTGCTCTGGTTACATAACCTAACCCTCAGCACCGCCTCTCCTTTTTTAAAAAAGTCTCCCCACACGCCCACCAGAATAAATTGTCATTTCTTCAAGGCAGTGTGGGTGCGACACTTTTAACCTCACTATCATCACTTTTGCACTATTATTACTGATCACTACCAAGAAGCTGTGGTTCCCTCCAGGTGGAGGCAGCATGACAAAAAAAGAGACCCAATGATAATGCTGACGCGTATTCTTAAGGCGGAGAATCAAGATAAACCGCCCAGAACCGCCCATACCACTCAAAAAATACACTATTGAGGGTTCTCATTAACACCTATCTAGGTGTTAAAAGTTTCAAACCTAGATTTACGAACCTCTACTTTTGGTTACAAGTGATCCATTCCCCCTTGATTTATGACATATGCTTTGGAAGATGAATGGATAACTATCTCTTCTAGCTCCCCCTCTCTTGATTGAATGTTGTGAGCATCAGTGCCAGTAGCAAGGGCCTACACAACTTTTATTTGCCCATACAACGTGAATGATAGTGTGCCATTGATGCGAACTTGCGCCTCTACTGTCAAATAGAGAAGCTGACGTATCCGCGGGGTCTAGGGCTGAAACCCATAAGTTCCAGGACTTCATTTAGAAAGTGCAAATGGATGGAGTCAAACACCTTTTCAAAGTTTACAAGAGGTAAGGTGCATGTGTTGTGTAGTTCAAAATTACGTTCCAACGCAAGATGGAGCGGCCTAAGACAGTGAGGGGTACTGGTTCCTAACATAAAGCCACACTGATCAGGGTGGATGAAATCTTGAAGTGCTCTCAAGAGCTGGCAGGCCAGAGCTTTGGCATATATCTTGAGTTCAGTATTAGTTAAGGAGATAGGCATGTACAAGGCGCAAGGGTTGACGGGACATCCTGCTTTATGCACAACCACAATGGTTGACAAATCTAGGCTTTTATGAAATACCCCGTTAGTTGCTACTTTTAGGTAAAGGTCCAGTAATCGGGGCACCAACAGCTTGCGGTATCTGCAGTAGTACTCGGTTGGGTATCCGTCCAGGCATCTTGCCCGCTTTGAAATCTGTCCAGGCATCGCCAACCTCCTCCAGCATAAGTAGGGAGTCAAGATCTTCACTTTGCGAAGGAGAGGGAGATGGGAGTGGAGTATTAGGCAGTATGGGACTAGACCGAACTGAGCAGAGCAGAGGGCCCATGATCTACAAGTCACGGTAGTCACTTGCAGCTATGTCAGTGGCCATGCATCACCGGAAGCCCATGTGGTCTACAATCTCTAGGAGCGCTCTCACAGCCACATTTCTGGTGGCCAACCAGGAAAGTAATTTACTAGATTTGTCACCATCTTTGTACACATGTTGCATCGAGGCTCTTGTCAGGAGTTGTTCAGGGGATGAACGTGCGGTTCATTGGGAGCAGTATCTTCAAAAGGCCCATATTCTGGTAACTTTGATTCTGCAGCTTAGTACACCAGAGTTTCAGAGTGACCAGATGAGGAGAGGTATGATTAGGGAGAGTACTGTAGGGAAGGAGACTTGTTAAGAGAGAAACTAGAGATTAAGGCAAGGAGTACAGCTGCAGACTGTCTAGATGAAGAGTCTTCAAAGGGCTCTGCAATCCTTGATTGGGCGCAGAGAACCAGAAGGCACCAAGGAGAAGGAAGTTCACGGTTTCTTCCTGAAACCCAAGGATAGCCAAAAAATTTCTCAGGGCACAATCACCACTAGACAAAGGTTCAAGGAAGTCTCTATGTTATTGCTTTCTCATAACATATGATGCCAGTTATTGACCAAGCTCGACACTGAGCATGGTCTCATATATACTATATGGGCACACTCAGCGTTACAATTCTGTAGTCTCTAGATAGCTGGCTATGCATACAAGCCAGAACTCTTCCAATGTCGGCTTTTACTTCACTGGTTCCTAAGTGGGGTCTCTTGTTGTAAGGATTATTCATGAAACTGGCAGTGAAGCGTCTCTGAAGTACAATATGGAGTGCTCTCCTCCAGCCTTTCCTTCATGGAAACCCTGCGCACAGCTGGCGGGGATTTACTTGTCTCACTGCCATTGCAGGAAAACTGACCACTCAGCTCCAGAGTCGGAATAATGAGCAACGCCACTAGGGATAGTCTGGCTTTTTTAGTGGAAGCCTGGCTTCGTCCAAGATGGCAGGTGGGAGCTACGCAGTCATGTGGGAGTAGTGTCAGAGCACTAGAATGTGCACTATGCCTGACTGGTGGTCGATCTGTGGGGACAGAAACAAATTAAGGCAGCGTAGAAAATATATATATATATATATATATATATATTTTTTTTTTTCCACCGATTTCCTCAAAGAAGGAACCACTGCACACCAAGGAGGTTATACGATTCAGGATTTTATTCTTCCCTGCAAATTATCACCAACTCCACCACCAACGCGTTTCAACCACAATCGGTCTTGCTCACGGTATGTGAGTCTTTTTTCAATGTTCTTTATTTATAGAAATACCCATATTAGCCTTTAAGAGGAATTATGGGAATTGTAGTTTCATTTCAAATATATATATGACATGTTTACGATATATTGATAGATGTTATTTCAATATGTCTATTCGGGGAGTTAATTATATCCGTGCATTCTGAGTATTTACATTGTGTCAATGTAAATAGTATGCCTGATTGTATTGTACTACATAACATTGATATGTTATACATTGAATTCTTATATGTTCCAATCTTGGATTATAAGATAATTGCTTAGTGCATAATTCCCAAAGGTTTAGGCTTAGTGCCCATGCGGGAATATTGTGTTGGTTTATTCAGATAATTGCGGATACAGATATCTTATATAATTGCCCCTTAATCATTAGTTCATTGTTAGTTCATGTCGTGCAGCAGGCTCATAGATGGCTGTGTAGCTCTTCATCGCCGTTAAGGCCAAAAGGGGCCTTCGTCTTAAAGCGTATTATCATCTTGCTTTCCAGTCTTCTTAGTTTCAGTGTTCTGTTTCCTCCACGTTCGTTTTTGGGGACTGTTGTTGATCCAAAGTATTTTATGGTCTGTTTCATGTTCTCATTGTGGATTTTTAGATGTTTCACAATTGCATAGTTAGTGTCTTCATTTTGTACCGCCCTCAGATGTTCCAAGATTCTTTTCTTCAGGGGGCAGATAGTGCTTCCTATGTACCATAGTCCGCATCCACAGACAATGACATACACAACATATGTGGATTCGCAAGTAATCCTTTCAGTGATGTTAAATTTGTTGCCCATGAAATCCACTGTTTCTTTCATGTTCATGCCGTGTTTGCATGCTTTGCATGTGTTACAACGTACGAAGCCTGTCTGTTTGGTCTCCAGCCAATTTTTAGATTTGTTGGTAGTTGTCATATGGCTCTTCACCAGTTTGTCTTTTAAAGAAGGTGCTTTCCGATATGAAATGTTCGGATAATTGCCAATTTTTGGGCCAATGTCTGGATCCTTTCTCAGGATATCCCAGTGTTTTTTTAGGATATCTATTATTCGGTAATTTTCTTTACTGTACGTTAGGACTACTCGAATGGCGGCATTCTCTTCTTTTTGTTCTTTTGGGTATTTCAAAGTCTGTGCTCGGGGAATTGCTCTTGCTCTTGCTTGACCCTGTTTTATGTCTTTCTCATTGTATCCTCTTTGTTGGAATCTTATTGCTGTTTCTTTGAATGTTCGTTCCATTTCCAGGTCATCGGAGCAGTTGCGTCTCATACGCAAGAATTCCCCATACGGAATACTCTTTTTCAATTGGGGGGGATGAAAACTTTCACCATGTAGGATGCTGTTAGTTGCCGTAGGTTTTCTATATAGTTTGGTTTTGATTTCTTCATTTTCTATGTATACTGTTACATCTAAGAATTGAATTTCTTGATCGCTGATGTTGTGAGTGAATTGTAGACCTATTTCATTGGTGTTCAAGATGTTCATGTATTCTTCAAATTCACTCTGGCTACCACTCCAAATAAGGAATAGGTCATCGATGTAACGTAACCATAGTTATGTTTTGGAAGTATATGTTTCATTTCCCTCTTGCCAAGCTATTAGCTTCTCCCACCACCCCATCGTGAGGTTGGCGTAGCTAGGAGAAAATGAAACTCCCATAGCAGTACCGCACTGCTGGGAGTATATTTGACCATCAAAAATACGATATATTGATAGATGTTATTTCAATATGTCTATTCCTCGATTCAATTTTTCTGCTTTTTTCTGCCTTTTTTTTGCTGTTATACATTGAATTCTTATATGTTCCAATCTTGGATTATAAGATAATTGCTTAGTGCATAATTCCCAATAATCCAAGATTGGAACATATAAGAATTCAATGTATAACATATCAATGTTATGTAGTACAATACAATCAGGCATACTATTTACATTGACACAATGTAAATACTCAGAATGCACGGATATAATTAACTCCCCGAATAGACATATTGAAATAACATCTATCAATATGTCGTAAACATGTCATAATGATATATTTGAAATGAAACTACAATTCCCATAATTCCTCTTAAAGGCTAATATGGGTATTACTATAAATAAAGAACATTGAAAAAAAGACTCACATACCGTGAGCAAGACCGATTGTGGTTGAAACGCGTTGGTGGTGGAGTTGGTGATAATTTGCACGGAAGAATAAAATCCTGAATCGTATAACCTCCTTGGTGTGCAGTGGTTCCTTCTTTGAGGAAATCGATGAAAAATTGAAACGAGGACTGGCCCGTTCTCGACACTGGCACCCGCTATGAAATAGCGTGCTCTCCCTTGGGGCCGTTTGACGAGTCGATATATATATATATATATATATATATATATATATATATATATATATATATATATATATATATATAAAAAACGAAGATTTCTCTGCACCTCCACTGCAATGGCGAACAGAGACTCGAACCCAACGAATGAGGTTAGATGGAGTTCTTTATTTCTTCTAAACCTCGAACCTGACGCGTTTCGGGCTACAAAAGCCCTTGCTCACAAGTCAGCTAGAAACACTTTCGTCATTGTTTTTAAATGCTTTACAGTGATTGGGGTGTTGATACCACATGGTGCATAGACACAGAAAGTGGGAAAACACTGCAAAAAGTTGATGTTACAATAAGTCTGTTTTCACAACATGTCATTATTAATTACTGCTTCAATGCTTGTAAAGTGACAGATTCATTGCATAAAACCACCAAACAAAGATAACATTGTCTAAAATTGATTTAAAAGCTAATAAATATACTAATAAATAGATTTTTTATAAAATATATATATATATTAAAAAAAACGTTTTATCATTATTATAAGCTGAATTGTCTAGCAACATTTTCCTGTTCATAATATATATGTCTGTATGTATATCTATATATTTATGTATGTAATGTATGTATGTATGTATATATATACACACAAAAGTCACCGCCGCCGCACCACTTGTTCTGGGTAGTGAGCAGCAATATATTCTTCCACGGCGGCACTCTCGTTGTTATCTTTATTGTGCGGACACCCCCCCCCCCCGCACTGATAGACGCGTTTCGGCATAGAACGCCTTCCTCAATGTCAGTGTCTCCAAGTCAGTTACAGACTTAAATACACCCTAATAGTGAAAGAGTAAACAAAAAAGACGGTAGTGCCAGCCCTGAAAATTGACTGCCATCTTTAAACGTGCAAAAAGTAAACAGTGATAATAATACAATAAGGTATATACACACTTTTGGGGAAAAGAGAGTAATAATTACATCGTGCATATAAGTCTAATTCATACAATCCTGACAAATAAAGTATTTGTATCTTGTTGACTATGCACTGAAACCTTATTAAATCGGAAACAATTCCTCTAATTCCCCCTCATAATTGTGCCCTGAATGGGCTTTTACCAACCATTAATGATTCATTGTGGCTGAATTCATATACATAATCAATAGTCCCACACATTTCATCTACAATCAACAAATATACATAATTGTAAAAATTCATTTTTGTACGAATTCAAATAAGAAGCTACACAATTCCTTCGTCATCCTACATTAATTTGCTAAGGTAATAGGGCAGTAGCTAAATAATGTATTTCATTTGGAGTAGATTGTTTTAATCAAAGTGTTAATACTAACTGGTGGGAAAATAAAAATAATTAAGTAACGAAGAGCAGTAGCAGCATTATCACATGTATAGCATGTGATTAAATGTCAAGAATTGTGGATAGAGGTAGTCTAGTCCAAGTGAACCCACATCTCCTCATCTCCATTAAGGCCTCCTGCGGTCATTGTTTGGAGCTTGATGATATATTTGGGCTCCAAAACTCTGTTTTTTTCCTCTACCCCCCCTCCCATTTTTAGATACTTGATCCAAGCAAAAGAAGCTGAGTAGATCTCTGTTACTTTGATGGGGTTCTTCAAAATGCCGGGCGATAGAATAGTTGGGATCCTTATTACTGATCGCCCGCATATTCTCCAGATACCGTTTATTGCAAGGACATACCAAGCAATAGACAGTGTATTCAGAATTGCATTTCAGTAGCAGATTTATTTTCCAGAGATTTTTAGGATCTTTGATGTTTATCCTGTAACTGGAGACTGTTTTGCTATACTTGCATGCTTTGCAACGCATGCAAGAGAAAAAGCCAGTAATTTGATCTTTCTTGGTGGGTGTGGACTGAAAATGACTATGAACTAAATGGTCACCCATAGATTTCCCTCGTCTGTAGGTGATCATAGGCCTAGGTGGAAGATCCCCGCAGTATCTGATCTGTTTGGGAGAATTTTCCAGTTTCTCTTGAAAATCTGCATAATTTGTGCAGATCTACTGTTAAACTGTGTGATCATCCTTATCGGTTCAGTTTTCCTACTTGCAGGATCCCTACTTGTGATGTTTTTGGTCACTAACAACTCTCTCCTGGGGATTTTATTAACTTTGGCTTCTGCAGCTCGGAGGCCATTGGCAGAATTGCCTCTGGCTGTGAAGCGTTCAAAGGCTCCCGTTTTGGCTAGTTGGTATTCAGTATCCTTTGTACAATTGCGTTTGATACGCAATAACTCTCCACAATGTATACTGGAGATTAGGCTTTTTGGATGGTGACTCCCAGCATGGAGAGTTGAGTTTCCTGAAGTCGGTTTACGGTAAAGTTTAGTGAGAAATCTGCTATTTTCAAAGTATACATCTAGATCCAAAAAGCAGACTGTCTCGCTGCTGATAGTAGCAGTGAAAAATAGATTTAGCTCATTGTCATTCAGCGATTTGACATACTCTTCAGCCGAGGAGTGATCGCCTTGCCAAATGACAAAGAGGTTGTCTATATATCTTGCCCACAAAATAATGTTCTCAATCCATTGTTCATTATTCGCTGCCCAGGCCACGTGCTTCTCCCACCAGCCCACAAAAAGGTTTGCATAGCTGGGGGCGAAGCACGTGCCCATCGCAGTCCCCCATTGCTGCCTATACAACTGTCCTGCTATGATGAAAATATTATGCTCTAGGCAGAATTTCGTCACATTGACAAGCATTTGGTTATGTTGTTGAAATTTCGAAGGTCTTGTCCCTAGAAACCATTTAATGGCATGTAGACCTTGGGTGTTGAAATACATTATTTAGCTACTGCCCTATTACCTTAGCAAATTTATGTAGGATGACGAAGGAATTGTGTAGCTTCTTATTTGAATTCGTACAAAAATGAATTTTTACAATTACGTATATTTGTTGATTGTAGATGAAATGCGTGGGACTATTGAGTATGTATATGAATTCAGCCACAATGAATCATTAATGGTTGGTAAAAGCCCATTCAGGGCACAATTATGAGGGGGAATTAGTGGAAATGTTTCCGATTTAATAAGGTTTCCATGCATTGTCAACAAGATCCAAATACTTTATTTGTCAGGATTGTATGGATTAGACTTATTTATGCACAATGTGATTATGACTCTCTTTTCCCCAAAAGTGTGTATACACCTTATTTTATTATTATCAATGTTTACTTTTTGCACGTTTAGAGATGACCACCAATTTTCAGGGCTGGCACTACCGTCTTTTATGTTTACTCTTTCACTTTGTGATTATCAGATGCACCTATTAGGGTGCATTTAAGTCTCTAATTGACTTGGAGACACTGACATTGAGGAAGGCGTTCTATGCCGAAACACGTCTATCAGTGCGGGGGGGGGGGGTTCCGCACAATAAAGATAACAACAAGAGATTGACCCGTGAGTGCGTCCTTTGTTGCCGACATTGTGCCGCTTATGAAGTATATATATATCAATATATCTCTATATACATCTCTCTCTCTCGCTCTCTCTCTCTCTCTCTCTCTCTCTATATATATATATATATATATATATATATATATTACCTACAGGCGGTCGCCAGTAGGTAGTTATAGTTAGGACCACGTTTCCATAGGAAATCCGCAACATTCTATTTTGAATAACTTTTGCGCCGGTCGACGAATCCTTGCGAATTTTTCAAAATAGGTGGGGCGCTACGCTCCGCTCCTACCCTGAAAGTCTCGGGGGGATTCGTCAAGCGGGAGCTGAGATAAAAGGGGGGTCCCAAAACGCGTTTTTCCCATGCATTTTTCCATAGGACCTTTAGACACAGCTACAGCCCGAACGGCTGAACAGAATTACTTGAAATTTGGCAGAGAGGTAGTCCTCAGGTCAAGGAAGTGCCTTTTGTAGGTTTGGTGTAAATCTGTTCAGTAGATTCTGAGAAAATAGCCTTTAAATCAATATATATATCTGAGCCAGCTTACGGTGCGCTTACGGTGCGCTTACCGTACGCGTACGGTGGCGTGCGCGAGCGCGATTCTGATTGGCCCTTAGATCTTAGTAAACATTCGAATCAGTCGAAACCAGGAAGCGGCGGCCGCCATTTTCTCTCTCGCACTCTGAGGGGGGAGCTGATAAACAAATGCCAAAAACATATAAAGGGGCTGTTTAGACAGTGCCCATGCACATAACCATATTAGTTGAGTCTTCAAAGATCCCCCAAGGCAAAAAACGGTAATTTTTTATTTTTCGAAAATTTCGCCGATTATGCTTACCGTACGCTTACCGTATGCGTACGGTATAAAAATAAAAAAAAAAAAATCCACACTTTCTCCACCCCGTGTGCAAATGGTGGCCGAAGGCCACCATTTGTCCATGGCTTATAAGAGCACAGCATTTCCCAAAAAAATTTCAACAGATTACCTATCACAAGGAAGCGCATAATATGTCCTCCATGTGCGCACGGTGCGCGAAGCGCATCGTGCGTACATGGCCCATCTAGCGTAACGTGGGCACGCGGTGCACGTAGCGCACCGCGTGCCCACCGTGCGTGCACGGCACTAACTGCGTAAAGTGGGCGCGCGGTGCGCGAAGCGCACCGCGTGCTCACTGTGCTTGCACGGTGCGCGAAGCGCACCGTGCGCGCACGGAACAAACTGCGTTAAGTGGGCGCGCACGCCACGAATGGCGTAAAGTAACTAAGCATTTAAAAAACCGTACAAATTCACTGAAAAAACCATAGGTTTCACACACGTTATAGTTAGGAATTAGCATTTAAAAAACCTTGCAAATTCACTGAAAAAACCATAGGTTTCACACATGTTATAGTTAGCGGAAATTTTACTGATAAAAAACCAATGAAATTCCCCCGTTATAGTTAGTGCAGGAAACTATAACTCACGCGACCGCAATCTTCTGCTGATGACATATGTGTCTTTATGAAAAAAAAATATTTGTAATATATGTATAGCTAAAAATTTATGGAAGAAGACATGGGCAAATAAGTGTCTAAATACAGTATTAGCATCAGCAGAGGATTGCGGTCGCGTGAGTTATAGTTTCCTGCACTAACTATAACGGGGGAATTTCATTGGTTTTTTATCAGTAAAATTTCCGCTAACTATAACATGTGTGAAACCTATGGTTTTTTCAGTGAATATATATTCAATGAAAAAACCATAGGTTTCACACACATTATAGTTAGGAATTAGCATTTAAAAAACCTTGCAAATTCACTTAAAAAACCATAGGTTTCACACATGTTATAGTTAGGTGGATATTTCACTCATAAAAAACCAATGAAATTCCCCCGTTATAGTTAGTTCAGATAACTATAACTCGCGCGCCTGCAATCCACTGCTCATGACGTCACATATTACATCACTCATGACATGGTCAGTGGCATCACTCATGACATCACTGATGACATCATCCTTGTGATAGAGTGGCGGTCGCACGAGTTATAGTTATCTGAACTAACTATAATGGGGGAATTTCATTGGTTTTTTACGAGTGAAATATCCACCTAACTATAACATGTGTGAAACCTATGGTTTTTTAAGTGAATTTGCAAGGTTTTTTAAATGCTAATTCCTAACTATAATGTGTGTGAAACCTATGGTTTTTTCATTGAATTTGTACGATTTTTTAAATGCTAATATATGTATGTATTATTATTTTTTATATATATTTATTTTACAATAAACTACGTATTAAAAATGTTTTTTTTGGGGGGTTTTTCTCCCCCGCGATTTTTTAATTTAAAAAAAAAAAAAAAAATTCTGCCTTCGGGGTCCTTCAGGGACCCCCTGACAAAGGCTAGGGGTCAGGAACTCTCTACCCTGCCCCCTTTACACGTTCGCCACCTTCCTTTTTCACTCTCGCACTGAAAACAAACAAAATGGCGGCCGACACTTCCTGATTTCGACCGATGACTAACATGTAACCACCAATCAGAATTACGCTCGCGCACGTTAGGGTGCTCGCACGGTGCGCGCTTATAGATATTTAAATGCTTTTAAATGCTATTTTCTCAGGAACTACTGAACAGATTGACACCAGACCTGCAAAAGGCACTTCCCTGACCTGAGGACTACCTCTCTGCCAAATTTCAAGTAATTCTGTTCAGCCGTTCGGGCTGTACCTTTGACTAAAGGTCCTATGGAAAAATGCATGGGGAAAACGCGTTTTGGGACCCCCCTTTTTTCTCGGCCCCTGCTTGACGAATCACCCCGAGACTTTCAGGGTAGGTGCTGAACGGAGTGCCCCATTAGTTTTGCAAATTTCGTGAGGTTTCGTCAACCGGCGCCAAAGTTATTCAAAATAGAATTTTCAGATTTCCTATGGAAACTCGGTCCTAACTATAACTATCTACTGGCGAGTGCCAGTAGATAATATATAATTTAACAACATAAAACAGGGCAGCATTTTCAAGGAATTCTTGTTTACAGGCAGTCATGTGTAATTAGTGCAACAATACAGCTGGGCATCACGATTCCCTTTCCCATGTTCATAGATCTCCTCCTAGGTCGGTCCTGCCCATCATCTCACCCCTGACTGAAGTGGAGAGGGGGTGCATATGTTCCCCATATATGTATTCCACTTCCTCCATATTTGCTCCCATTGTTTAGGACATCCCCTCCCTTCTTATTTTACTTTCTCAGCCATCATGCATGAATCTATGTAACTCTTCCATTCGACAAGTGTTGGAGCTGCTAGCACTCAACCTCTTGGCTACATTTTGTTCGGCGATCATTGCTCCCATTGTAGCCCAGATTTGGTCATTCCGTGTAATGTCTGTTTTGGCATTTAGGCGAGTGCTGCAGCTCCACCCGCACACCTCCTGCAGGGACTGTATTATAGCCTCCTAATAAAGTGTTATCTCTGGGCAGTCCCATGGGATATGATAAAAGGATCCCTCCTGTCCAAATCCCCTGCGTCACTTGGAATCTAATGCTTTCCCCATTTTTACTAAAGTGTTACCGGAGTATGACCTGTGTAATATTTTAAGGTGCACTAGCTTGAGTTTTGACAATTTGGCAGAGTTTTTGGGAGAAGCCATGGCTTCTTGCCAATCCTTATCTTCTAACACCCTCAGGTCTATGTGCCATCTCTCCTGAAGTTGCAGCAGAGGGTCGAGGGAATTTTGTATATGTAAGGAAAATTGCTTTGCAGTTCAGGTGATCTGTTAACAATCTAGCTTTCAGAGGGGTAGCCTCAGGGAGGTCTCTTCCCTGTGGTATGGCAGTATGCCATGGGGCGTCTGATTTGCAACTATCGGAAAGTTTCTAAGAATGCTAGGTCGTATCCCCTCTGTAAGTCTGTGAATGGGATGATGTATCCTCTGGTCCACAAGTCTCTCACTGTAGAGATTCCTATCTGATCACATCGTTAAAGCCCGCACATTTCCATTGTAGTCCAAGTTTTTCAGTGTCCCAGAGTGGCATGGACAGGGTTCTTCTTCCATGCCATCCCAGATTCATGTGCACCTGATGCCAGAGTGTAATTGTATGTGTTCTCGGGCCAGTGGTATTATTATGCTTGGAGTTTGTATATGATGCCAGAGGATAACCCTCTGCTCCCAGGACGTATCTATCCAAGCGGTTTGCGGGTTCATCTTGCAGGTGGTGCAGCCATTGATTGATAACTGCTGATTGCGCTACCCAGTAATAGACCTGAACACTTGGCAGTGCGATCCCGACTTCATACCACCCTCTCACCAGCTTTTGCATGGCTATTCTTGGAGGCTTCCCATCCCAGAGCAGGGCTCTAACCTTGCTATCTATTGTCTTGAAATAGGGTTTATGTATTGGGTAGGGGGTGTTTTGCATTGCGTAGAGGAATAGCGTGATCGCCATCATTTTAAAGAAAGCTGCTCGCCCAAGTAAGGAGAGCGTTAGTGATCTATAATGTTTTACATCTTTTCTGAGATGTTTCAGGGGGCTTAATAGGTTATGTGCATGAGAGAGGTCAGGATCTGTGGTTAAGTAGATACCTATGTGTCAAAAGCCCTCTGTTACAATCGCTGCCACGCAGCCCGTTGCGAGAATAGGGATTGGGCCTTGCAGTATGTAGACAGTAGACTTGGACCAATTGACTTTGTATCTGGAGTATTTGCCAAAATTGGTGAAAATGTTGATGATTCTATTGATTGAGGAGCGAGGTGTTGCGACATATTGTAATATGTCATCAGCATACAGGGATATTCTGTCCTCCCAGTCTGCTGTCCACCGGAGACCACGGATCAGAGGGTCCCCTCTGACCCATGTCATCAGTGGTTTGACGACAAATGCCCAAATTAGCGGAGATAGTGGGCAGCCCTGTCGCATCCAATGCCAAAGAGAGAATAAACGCAATATGCAGCCATTCACCACCACCTGCGCCAGTGGATCTGTGTATAACAAGCGGAGCCATGCCAAGAAGTCATTGCAAACTCCTAGTCTCTACATGACAGTGAATAAATATGGCCATTCAACTGTGTCAAATGCTTTACGAGCGTCTAGGGACAATATTACTACATCTGCACGTATGGTGTCTGCTCTGCCTAGAACACCATGTAGATTGTGGTAAATAAAATTCCTTTACCGGGACTGAATTTGATACAGAAACATTATAAAATAGCTCAGTAAAATGAGAGGCAGGATCCGTGATATTAGAGTTTCGGAATGGGCTTTATTCCAGTAATCGATTATAATCGGTTGCTCCAAGTTCCATCACCACGGGGGTTCAGGAAGTGAAGTACATACTTTATTGACAAGAAATGACTTTTATAGTACATACATTACAATGAAGCGAATGCAGTAGGCGTAACAATTGATAAGGAAAATGACGATTTGTTCTGCGTAACCAGAAATGGGTGTAATAAAGAGTAAAAAGGAACATAATTGGTTATGATGTCATATATAGGTGGATCTATAAGATAATACTTGGCATAGATGCGCGCGCAGCAGTATGACGTGTAATTGACGTGTAACTAGGGGGTGAAGGGGACTTGACATTTAGCTCTACATGTGGAGACAAAAAGTCTGGGGGGTCAAGTCAACCTAATCCCAGATCATATCTAACATCCTATGTTTAAAGAACTATGTTATCCAAGAAAGAAGGACTCTCGGACAGAATCTATTCTATACTGACTGTGCGTGCGTGTACAAGCGTCTAAGTGTCTACACTGAATGCGAGGGGGTAGGAATATTCCATGGTGACAGGGCTATGAATTACTTGCATAAGGGCAGAGAAGCCGGGCCTTTTGCTCGGTAACTGGAAGAATGTTTACTTAAACTACTAGGCAGGAATGCATCGGCTGAGGGGGAAGCAGATAATTCGAAGGTGAAATACAGTTCTTGGCAGAGAATAGGCTGATGTCAGGCTTCGTGAGCCGCGCAGAGAATGAGACAAAGTTCATGGTCACAGATGCAGGCTCAGACTGGAGCTTTCAGAGGCAGAAAGCAAGAAGAGTTTTGATGACAGAATCAGGGCCTACTTGCCTGGACTGTAAAATGGCATAAGTGAACCATATAAAGCTGGTGGCCTTTCATATTTAGGAATGGAATATCCGGCCTATTCATGGCGGATCTGACAGAGGACATGTTGACGTTGGACGCACATGTATTTGCGTCTTCATAACTGGAACTGGAGGGAACATACATGTACTTGTGATATGCACATAGAACCGTTGGGGTCCAAGATAGGGGACATAACTGACCAGAAAAATCCATATTTCCACATTCCCTCCTTGTCCCCTACTTGCCCTTCAAGAGATATCAATCTTCATTAATCCATTGATCTGTTCATATAGCATCATTTGTTCTTCTTTCTTCTTCCGTGACGAATGAAATCTTGGTGGTGGAATACACGATGTGGCACACAGACCACAGATCGCTGGTCCACATTGTAGACATAGACAGCAACTGAATAGTATGAGAAGGCCAATACCTAGGAAGGATAAAACTCTCCATCCCCAGGCTGATATCACATTCCAAAACCAACTGGACCAAGTCCAAGTGCCTGGGTTCTGGTGTATCTGGCTTACAATCTTATGAAGGCGAGTGATGGCTTTATATACAGATGGCGAATTTTCTGGTATGAATACGCAGCAGCTTGATCCGATGACCCTACAAGCTCCGCCCCTATCAGCCAGGATGACGTCAAGGACAAGACGATTTTGAAGCACAACAATCCGCATAGCAGACTGCTCTTCTGTTAAATTGCCTAAGGCGGAAATAGTCTCATTCACTACTGCTTCAAGGGTTCTAGTTAATCTACGTATCAGCTTACTATTAGTAACGGTACCTATGTAGGGAAAGATGCCTTTATTAAAATCTACATACTTGTCCCATGCCGTCTCAGTGTAATCGACAATGGGGAGATCTCTCCGCTCTCTGTTGTGTACTAAATGAATATTTCTGTAATAATCAGGAGGAGCTAGGAAAACAGGTGGCAAAAGGAATGCAATGTAGCAGGTACCATCCCAATCTAGAGGTAAACGCATATATGCAGTCTGACCACATACAAAGTAGGAATGGCGAGAAGCTCTAAATAAAGATTTGCCTTGATCACTGAATTCTACTGTAGTGGTGCATTTACTATGGCCCATATGTATGGAACCAACTTTTCTTACACATAATTCACCCTTCGCTGGGAATACTGACATGGTGGGCAAGACTAGTTCAATTTCGGATACGACATTTAGAATCATGAGATTAGGTGTAAAATTACCTAATCCATATACTTCATTTTCTAGATCAGTTCCTGTTCTTTTGGGGCGACCCTCCTTGTCGCGGTAACAGACCTTGAGTAAAACTAGGTTCAGGTTTCCCCATACCCAATGATCTTGGTAAACTGCTGTGTCTGAGTCTATGGAATTGATTAAACTAAACCATGCTCCACAGGAGCCATTGTGTGTAAATGGGTGTGGAAAGAATGGCAGGACTCCTTCATAATTCTGATAGGGAGGGAGCCGACCACACACCCAACAATTAGTAGCATTACTAGTCTGATGTGAATGATGTAACATACTAATGAAAGTGTTATTGCGCAGCGCAAGTCTATAAGACAATTCATGTGGAGGTAAGTCACTAAAAGAATGTTCAGCAGCAACATTATAAACATGTCTAGAAATAGGGTAATATATGTGCAACAACATACTTGTAATAATTATTGAAAGACTTAATAAAAACAGAATTAATAATGTCACTATGCAGTGGCTACGCAGTGATTTACAATACGCCTGTCGTTTCAACATTTTCCGGGTATTTTCTCTACTCAGGTCCAAGGGATACATGTCAGAGACAATTCAACCGCTTCACCTTGGAGAGGACTTAAACAATCAAATTGCTCGACTTGTTGGGCCTAAGCTTTAGTTTGTAAAGTTCGGTTTCAGTTTTTTCAACCAAAGGAAGTTTTGAATCAGTCTGTGAGGGAGTGCAGGGCACAATGTCTATATCCGAGGATAGTCCATGAAATTTCTTGATATGACTTGAATGAATCCAGCCCTTGCGGCCCTCGATCTTCACGGCTGTCCTTGTGGTCAGCAGGACCAACTTGGGTGCTTTCCACCTGGGCTCCAGCTGAGTCTTTCGGTCGAAATTCCTCACAAAGACCAGGTCCCCCGGAACCACGTCATGGGGTTTCACCTCGGTGTTGTCAGGAAAGGCTGCAGCTACCTGTGAACGACAAGATTGTAGTGCAGACATCAAGGAAGCCAAGTAATCTGTCAGCATATTACAGTCAATATCAGTTATTTTGCGTGGTATAGGCGTCCCCCACATATTTGGTGGTCTACCGAAGATCACCTCATACGGGGATAGCCCTGTTCGAGAGTGTGCTACCATTCTCATGTAAAAGAGTGAAACTGGTAACGCTACTATCCAGTCGACACCTTTCTCTCTGCATATTTTGGACAATCTGATTTTCAGTATCTGATTATGTCTTTCTACGAGACCTGCTGCCTCGGGGTGTCGGACACAGTGGAATTTCCACTGATAACCTAACAGAAGTGAAACGTGTTTCATTAATTCGGATGAGAACGGCTGGCCGTTATCTGAGTGAACAACACGTGGTAAACCGTATCGTGGGAAGAATTCTCGAACCAACTGTTTGGCAGTAGTCGGGGCAGTGTAATCTGAAACCGGGTACGCCTCTGTCCAACGGGACAGAGCGCAGACAACTACGAGAACATATTTGAATCCTCAACATCGTTCCATCTGGATATAGTCCATCTGGAGTACTTCAAAAGGATTATTAGGAGGATGAAATCCACCCTGTTCTACGGGAACGCTTTTTCCTGGGTTAAACTGGCAACAGATCATACAGGTACGGACCTTTTGTTTGGCTGCTGCTCGTAAATGTTTATTGAACCAAATGTGTTGAATGCTGTCTAGCATAGCTTTTTCTCCTAGATGTGCTGGACTATGTATAGTGTTAATTATAACTTGGACCATTGAATCAGGAAGGAACCACACAGACTTTTCCTTCATCATCCATCCTTGGTCCGTTTGGATCCCTCCTAATTCAGTCCATGTCTTTATTTCGTCTGGTGTAGCATGTGTCTGTATGTCAATTACGTCAAGGGTAGGATCTTTAACTGTCATACAATGTGTCGGTATCGGGACTATTGTCTTTGTCATGTCGGGGGTTTGAGTTTGAGCAGTCTGTTTAGCTGTTCTGTCGGCTAGATCATTGCCTTGGGAAATGATATCAGTAATCTTTGTATGAGCCTTACATTTCATAATAGATATTGCAGTGGGTAGATGTATCGCATCTAATAAGGCATGAATGAGGGGTCCGTTCTGAATGTGGGCACCGTGGGAAGTTAAATAACCTCTTTCTCGCCACAGCACGCCGAAGTCATGTACAACTCCGAATGCATAACGTGAATCAGTGTATATGTTGACTTTTTTATTCGTGGCTTGAATACAGGCTTGTGTCAGAGCGATGAGCTCTGCGGCTTGAGCTGACAAAGTATTTATACGATTAGTTTCAATGACTTCAGTATCTGTGGTGACTGCGTAAGCAGCCACTAATTCTCCTGCACTTGTTCTCATACATGAACCATCTACATACAACGTCAGGTCTGGATCGGACAATGGAACATCTGTCAGGTCTTGTCTGGGTTTTGTCGTTATAGTAATAACTTCAATACAGTCATGAGCTAGTGGGTCTGTTCCGGTTACTGGCAAAAGTGTGGCAGGATTCAATATGTTACAGCGTCTGATTTCTATATGTGGCTGAAACAATGTAAGTTCGTACCCTGTAAGTCGCGCTATAGTCAAGTGTTGTGTTTGTGTTCTATTTACAAGAACCTCTACTGCGTGTGGTACTTGAACTGTCAATGGGTGTCCTAACACTATGGCATCGCTTTGTCTGATTGCTAAAGCTGTCGCTGCCACTGATTTCAGGCATGCAGGCAAAGCCTGAGCTACGGGATCTAATGTACTAGAAAAATAAGCACATGGTTTGTGTGCTCCTGCTTGATCCTGTGTGAGTACTGACAAGGCAGTACCTTCGCGTTCTGTAACAAAGAGTGTAAACTGTTTTCTGTAACATGGTGTTGCTAAAACAGGTGCTTGACATAAAGCTTTCTTTAGGCTTTCAAAAACTTGTGTATGTTCTTGAGTCCAAGGGAGAACAGTCGATGTGGCTGCCTCCTGTGTGGTTAACTGAATGAGTGGTTTTGCTAGAAATGCATACTGAGGGATCCACTGCCTACAATATGAAGTGAGGCCTATGAAAGCTCGTACCTCCTTTTGTGTCTTGGGTATAGGCATGTTAGCTATTAACTGAATGCGGTCGGGTGTAAGCTGCCTTCCCTCCTTGAACAGCGAGTGTCCAAGATAAACAACTCGCTGGACACAGAATTGCAGCTTAGAAGGGGACACCTTGTGCCCCTTTTCGGCTAGAAATTGTAAAACTGTCAGTGATGCTTTTTCACATTCCGGTTCGCTTCTTGCGGTGATCAGCAGATCATCGACGTATTGAAGCAGAACAGTGTTAACTGGCATGTGGATACTATCGAGTTCTCGTTTCAGTGCTTGGCTATAGATGCTGGGGCTTTCTGTAAATCCTTGAGGTGCGCGTGAGAATTTAAAGCTACGTCCATTTAAACTAAATCCAAACAAATATTGGCTTTCCGGATCTATTGGGACGCTGAAAAAGGCATTCTTGAGATCAATTACAGTAAAGAATGTTGCTTCGGAATCAATGGCTGTCAGTAATGACGAGATATCTGGGACCACAGGAAATTGTGGCACAATGCACTTGTTTAATTCGCGCAGATCAATAACCAATCGATATACTGGCGGGGCCTTTGGATCCGTTCGTTTAAGAATCGGAATTATCGGTGAATTACATACATTGGAGTCTGTTTCCACAACTACTCCTTGGGCAATGAGCTCGTCAATGATTTGTAGTAAAGCCACTACAGCATCTGGTGGTAACTTGTATTGTCGCATTCGTGGTAGCACCACTCCTGCCTTTAATGTGACTCTATATGGTGTAATATTCATGCATCCAACATCAGTAGGGCCTTGTGCCCATAGATGTGTAGGTAAAGTCTGCAGTCGGGGATCCATGTCTCTAGACACATAGTGACCTTTAAAATCACGTAAAAACAACCTTACACCTTCTGGAGAACAACATATTATGGCTCCTAGAGCTTTCAGGGTTTTAATTCCTAACAGATTTTCTGGACATGATTTAGTAAGCAATAAATCTGTAGTTCGGGCCAGAGGTCCTATCGTAAGTGGCAGTGGTTGTGACACTTCATTAACAATAGGTTTTCCTGAAAAACCAAGGGAAATATTCTGAGAGCCTGAGAGGGGTGCCCCTGGAACTTCACTACGTTTTATAGTTGTTCGACTTGCCCCTGTATCGAGTAAAAATTTCCTATCTTGGCCTAATAATTCACTATGTACATAAGGTCCTTCTTGATCTACAGGAATCTCGATAAGGGGTAAATCAATTTCCCTCTCTAGGCTAGTTCATGCGTAACGCTGATACTCAGGATATTCATACTGTGCGGTCTGATACATTTGTCGTGTTGTTGTCTGTGTGGCAGCAGCAGGCAACTGTGATGCAGCTGGCACAAACTGTATTGGCTGTTGTGCGGCTGGCATGGCCTGGGCATGCTGCATAGCTCCTTGTTCATTCTGATCTTGTCTGAGTGGCCGCGATCTTTCTTGTGTTTTACCTATGGCGATATTATGTTTTAAAACTGGACAATCGTGTACGTAATGACCTGGCTTTTTACAATAATTGCATGTCCCTTTTACAGGTCCTGCTGAATCGGAATGTGTCATACCCTTTTTATGTCCTTCCGCTGGAACTGTCTGGGAAACTAGCATTTTCATTTTCGTGTCTTTCATGCGTCTGTGTTCATGTTCTTGTTCCTCTCTAATTCTATTGTGATGGTACTGTAGCATTTGTAACATTTGTGATGGAGTGTTACCTTGCCAGGTACTCTCGAATTTTAATACTCTATTCCTTACTGGGGGCAGGGCATTTTCTACTAATTTTGTTACAAACAGATGCGGGTATGATTCGCTACTGGCTTTTATGCCACTATTTATACCAAAACATTTCTCAAATCGGGCATAGTAATCACTAGTGTCTTCATCTTGCTTCTGCTTACAGGCTGAAATCGTTCCCCAATCTTCCTTTTTCGTAGTTAATAAACGTGGCAGTACCTGTACTAGTAAACCTGGTAATGCTTTAGTTTTATCCCCAAGTCCTGCTCCTGCAGTTCGGGCCTTTTCTTCCGCTTCTAACACTGACCACTCTATCTTTTGGTCTCCTACCTCCCACTCTTTTTCCTTGAGTTTTTCATAAATGCCAGCAGGCATCAATACCTTTAATATTGTCATAATGTCGGGATAGGTATACTCTCCCATGAGTAACATGTCTTTAATTTCTCGGTGAAAACCCGCTGGATCTTTGTCATGACTGGGTACCACTTTCTTCATTTGTAACAATTCTATTTTTGATATGGGCGTATATACAAATACGCGCTTAAACTCGTTGTCCTCGCCTTTTATTGGGTGCACTTCTCGTAACGGATTCTGTCTATCCATGTGATACGTGGTTCTTTCCTTGACGGGCACTGAGACCTGCTCTGAGCATACAAAAAGAATATACTGCTTTCTTGATTCTAGAATTTCTTTAATTAATTTAGTACCTGGACCTCTCCATTTATTCATAAGCAATTCAGTCAGTATGTCAGGTAAGGGACCAGGGTCCGAATGCTGACTCCGATATAGTATAATGAGTTGTTGAATCATATAAATCCCAGCTAACCTCTGTTCATCTGGGGTGAGATTCAAAAATGTGCGTACTACTGTATCATCACTATATTTTCCGGGACTGTCCACCCAATGGACAGCTGCCCTGGCTAAATCTTGTTCGTCCATAGAATCGAGAAAATGATAACCCCTTCGTTCTCGTAGTAGTTTGTCGGCGGTTTGGAACGAACGCTCGTTAGACCTTATATTAATTATAGGTATTTGAAAATTCCTGTTATTATCTGGACATATCGGATGTATTGAGTCAGTATGACATCTAGTCTGATTCCTATTACAAGATCTTCCTCTACCTACATAGGCTATGGTGTCCGACTGTCCTGCGGGCAGTCCTGACCCTTCTTCCTCGCTTTGTTCGAACTCGTCTGCCTCTAATCTCTCTTTGTGTAGGCGTTCTATTTCTTTACGGATCTTTCGGCACATGGCTATTATACAATTTTGCTTGTCATGTCTCCCTTCTGATATATTCCGACTCCATCTGGTAAGAATTTGCATTGCTTCCGGGTCTACCCCCGGTCGGTCTACATTTCTGATCACACAGTTTATGAGGAAACGTAACAGTTCCCCCTGTATCTCTACTTTCTGGTATTCCATAGCTCTGTTAATACATTCTGGATCTCGTCCTGTTTGGACAAAATGATATATTTCGTCTAGATGCGCAGTCATTCCTGGTAACTTCGCTAAATACACTGCGGCTCGTCTGATACGCAATGATGCCAGGGTCATTTCGTCCTCTATACCGGGCACCGGGTCATATCTACAATCTACGAGAAGTTCTTTAAGTGCACGAGCACTTACGAATTTGGGTGTGCGTGAATGCGCTGACTCTTGAAAAGTACGTTTATTTATTCTAGGTGGCGTAGAAAAGATATTGGTAGCACCTCCCGTGGCCCCATCTGGGGCGTCGGGTGTGAAAGGATTCGTTGAACGTGACACAGCAACTATAGGTGTGGACACAGCTATAGAAGTAGCTGTAGGAAGAGATACAGAAACAGATGTGCTTGCCGGAACTTGTGACTCGATTTGTTGCTGTAGGGATACGGGTACTGGATCTTGGCGTAGGACCTCCCTGATATGCGGTCTATGTGGGGCGGAATTAGCATACTCGGGAGCTGCGTCATCTAAATATGAGGAAAGAAAAACATCTTCTGCGGTTCTAGGATGCCCCTTAGGATGTACCTTGATTGGGAATAATGGGGGTGGCAAGTCTTTCGGTATCTCTGGAGTAGCCTTAGGTAATCCTTCGGCCAGAAGGGGATACATACCATTCATAAGGGCATTTCTTTGTCTGTCTACTTGTTCTGATTTCACTCGGATACCTTCCTCAATTAATAGATTTCCTTGAACTTTATTTGAACTTTCTTTATTCCTTTCTTCCTGTCTACGTGCTTTTTCTGTACGTCTATGAGATTCTTTACGCCATAACTCAACGGCGTCCTTCTGTGACTGTCTGACTTTCCTTTTCCATAACTCTTCCTCGACTTTCATGATGCACTCTGCATCCCAGGTCCCCGCTGCGGGCCACCTCTGACTTTCTGGTAATCCCTTGGTATAGTCTACCCATAAATCAAGAAATAATATAGCGTCTAAGCCATGTTTGTGATACATGAAGTGCCCTGGAGTATCCCTAGGAGGAATAGGGACGGCTTCTTCGAGAACCCCTTTTCTAGTCGTGATCTGTCTTAATTTCGAAAAGAGCGGCATATTGACAACTGATCTGACACTTAATCTTGAACACACTTAATACAAAAGCACAATAATGAACAACCATTCATACCACAATATGCAGGACGTTTAACACATTAAACATTAAACATTAAACATTTTTTTACCTTTAAAATAAACAACAATGATGATCGTCTGCATAACTAATCACCAAGCATAACTCTTGACACTAACTAGATACTTCGGAATACTTGATATACTGCTAAACAGTACAGATACACTGCTAAAACAGTGCAGACCGGATTTATGTACCCAAACCCGTCTTAACCGGCACAACCTATGTGCACGTCAGAAATGCCTCCCCAGTAATGGTACTCACCGGGTAGCTTCGGAAACGGAAGGCCTCGGTAACTTGAACTTGAACCGGACTGGACTTGACTTGACTCGTCGGACACTGGGCTTGACTTCGAACTGGTGGGTCTCTGTATACCTCGGATCTTGCTCTCTCAGCTAGGCTCTGGTCGGGATACTTCGCACTTCTCACCGCCTCGTCTGGGTGTTGATCGCAGTCTCAGTCGCCCCCGCTTGACCGGAGGGAGATACAGGAAATCCTGCTGGTACGCGTTATTGTCCGTCCAGCTGTGGCAGGAGACCGGGCCTGCAACTCACCGCCGGCGCGTGAGATGAGAAAGTGTCCCTGTTCGGGCGCCATCATGTGGTAAATAAAATTCCTTTACCGGGACTGAATTTGATACAGAAACATTATAAAATAGCTCAGTAAAATGAGAGGCAGGATCCGTGATATTAGAGTTTCGGAATGGGCTTTATTCCAGTAATCGATTATAATCGGTTGCTCCAAGTTCCATCACCACGGGGGTTCAGGAAGTGAAGTACATACTTTATTGACAAGAAATGACTTTTATAGTACATACATTACAATGAAGCGAATGCAGTAGGCGTAACAATTGATAAGGAAAATGACGATTTGTTCTGCGTAACCAGAAATGGGTGTAATAAAGAGTAAAAAGGAACATAATTGGTTATGATGTCATATATAGGTGGATCTATAAGATAATACTTGGCATAGATGCGCGCGCAGCAGTATGACGTGTAATTGACGTGTAACTAGGGGGTGAAGGGGACTTGACATTTAGCTCTACATGTGGAGACAAAAAGTCTGGGGGGTCAAGTCAACCTAATCCCAGATCATATCTAACATCCTATGTTTAAAGAACTATGTTATCCAAGAAAGAAGGACTCTCGGACAGAATCTATTCTATACTGACTGTGCGTGCGTGTACAAGCGTCTAAGTGTCTACACTGAATGCGAGGGGGTAGGAATATTCCATGGTGACAGGGCTATGAATTACTTGCATAAGGGCAGAGAAGCCGGGCCTTTTGCTCGGTAACTGGAAGAATGTTTACTTAAACTACTAGGCAGGAATGCATCGGCTGAGGGGGAAGCAGATAATTCGAAGGTGAAATACAGTTCTTGGCAGAGAATAGGCTGATGTCAGGCTTCGTGAGCCGCGCAGAGAATGAGACAAAGTTCATGGTCACAGATGCAGGCTCAGACTGGAGCTTTCAGAGGCAGAAAGCAAGAAGAGTTTTGATGACAGAATCAGGGCCTACTTGCCTGGACTGTAAAATGGCATAAGTGAACCATATAAAGCTGGTGGCCTTTCATATTTAGGAATGGAATATCCGGCCTATTCATGGCGGATCTGACAGAGGACATGTTGACGTTGGACGCACATGTATTTGCGTCTTCATAACTGGAACTGGAGGGAACATACATGTACTTGTGATATGCACATAGAACCGTTGGGGTCCAAGATAGGGGACATAACTGACCAGAAAAATCCATATTTCCACAAGATGGTGCAGGTTAAGTGCAGTGTTTCACCCTGGTATAAAGCCGGACTGGTCTGGGTGGACTAATTTGGATATTACTTGGACTAGTCGGGAGGCCAGTATTTTGGACTCGGCATTGAGCAGAGAGATAGAGTGAAAAACAGTATAATTGTTGCAAAAGTGCCCACAGCAGCAAGGGACAACTCTTAAGGAACAACCTGAGATGGATCAGGGAGAGCAAACACACAAAAGGACCCTGGCAAGTGGGAGGCATGCCAGGTAGATGATTTTGGCAAGGCTATCTAGAATTGGAACCAGGTGGGGCAGTGAGTGGCTCTACAGGAGCTATAGGTGCCCCTCGGGAAGTGTTGGAAGCCACAGAGCCGAGAGTGCACCGGAGGGGCAGGCTGGGCCTTTACCATTACACTGGTATGGCTATTCCTGACACTCTCCAGGACTGAAAACTTCTTCTAATGTGAATTGAGTAAAGGAAGTCTTACAGAGGTCGAGCTGCCTCTGAATGATAGGGAGGGAATTAAGGAAACATTGTGTTTCCAGACAAAGGATCTGCTCCTCCAGGTCGACCCTCTGCATTTGTTACAGTTTTTCTGACTGGCACAGAAGGGATTTGGCCACACCTCTAATGGTGGCTTGGCCTGTGGCCTAAAGAGTGCCGGCAGATGAGACAGAGCCCTGGTTAGTCTGGAAGTATATTTGATTTTGAGCTCTAAAGGCTCAGCATATTGGGGTGTTGCAGGGATTCCACTCAGGAGCAGAACTATGCTTGGGACCATACCACATCAGTATCTATGAGTCCGAGTCTGTCCATCTATAGTGCCTCACTTGCTCTCCTAACCTTACCAGAGAGAGAAGTGACTTAGTACCCCAGAATACAACCCTCTCAACCCTAACAGGGATTGCGGTAACAAGACACACCCTTTCGCTATCTCACTCATACTTGTCCACAATAAGATAGACAAGAGACACAAAGGAAGTTAATGATATTCATTTAAACTATCGTGCTCTAATATGCAGTATTTGCACCACAATTAGAAAACAAATGCATACCAAAAATATCATTAGCATGATTATCAGACCATATAGCTTTAAAAGCCCTGGCATGTTCTAAGACAGATAAGCCTACGCTCCCCCCTTCTACTAGGCTAAATGTTTATACCTCAAAGATCTCTGGGATTATTGGCGGACCCTGTACATAGATGGATGTTATAATCTCAGCTGACACTGTAATCTTGCTTCAGGACCTGTTTTTAGAACTCATGTCTTCAGTTATATGACAAGACGTGTGCTCACAAACAGCAGCTGCATTCTCGTGTTATATCTAGGTTCTAGTGTCTGACCACACAGAATAATGAGAGGCATTAATGTTTGACCTTGTCTATGGTGTTCAGACTAAATCCCAAGAAAAGAACAGAAGAAGAAAACATACACAGTTTCTGTGTGAAAATACAATGTGGTGCAAAAGCAAGTGTGTTATGTAGTTATCTGTGCAAAAGAAATGCGGCTTACAACATGCACAATTAGGTGAACATAGGGAAAATGACAATGGGCTATGCAAGAAACACACAACGCCCTCCGTTTGGTCAAGATAATAGCACCATAGAAAACACTAAGTTGTATAAATGTAATTAGAAGGTAAACAAACTCAAAGAACAGCTTGAATATAGGAAATACTAAGAATTAATAAAGGAATTGGCAATTTGGAAAAATAATCAAATCATGAAGAATCCATTGTGTCACTTGCAAATTCAAAGGCCAGGGACTCCATAAAGGAGTCCGACTCCGTAGATGATGACTGTTCAACAGCCCAAGTCATGACCTCCAAAGAACAAATATGATCCTCAGTCTCAGCCGATGCCGAGACAGTTACCAGGCAACCTGAATCCGTGTTAGTAGAACCTGTATCCTGTGATTCACGTGCCAATCCACATGTTACCTTGAAGGTGAGTGGCTCAACTTTGCATTGTGGAGAAGTCGCCACCCTAAAGAGTAGTCCTAAAAGTGGATAGCTAAGGGACTCACTGTCAGTCCAATGTCCAAGGCAGAGGATGTCTGCCAAGCCAGACAAATATCCAGTGCCTATTCAAAGTGACACCAGAGACAGTGGAACACAGTTTGCATGCAGGTAAACCAGGCAGGCCGGAATGTTAAAAAACAATCAAAACCCAGCTCCTGCAGTAGAAATATTCCAAAAATTTGAAGCATACGCTCACGGTAGTGTTGGAGTGGTTCTAGTGCAAAGGGAACATCCATTGCAGAAGAGTGGAAATAGGGCGAGAATGCCACAAATGAGCAATAATGGACACAGGAATCCTCCAAATACACTGGAAAAAATGGAGTGAATGAAAGATTGTATTATTCCAAACATAGTTTGGAACGAACTAATGAGGCCTGAGCCGACAATCTTAAAAAAGTGGGCTAGGCCGGCTATACTAGAGGCATTAAAAACGTGATGCACTAATTCTTCAAAATGCAGGGGAAGGTTTGTATTTAAAAATGACTTTTTTTTTGCTAGAAGTTCTAGCCACCTGCAATTCGAAAGTTTTATGAGCTGATGTGACAGCTACTTTTTGTTGGAACAATAATGCTTTGAGTTTGCTCAGCTTGTTGAAGTCTGCCTATCTATGATCCCATGTGGAGAGGGAAACAAGACATTGTTGCAACAAGTGACTAACTGGGAAATGGATAAAAGGTACGCAATCCAGCTTGGATTCTGCAACAATCTTGATCACGAAGCATTAAATAACTCCCTTTAGAGAGTACTGTAATAAAGGGGGGAGAATTGTGGGAATCGGGACTCGTTTTAAATATCAGGCCAAATGGGGCGCTGAAGCATTACATGCACAGTGGATTTTAACATGTTTACAAGCGAGTGAATGTCCGACAGTAGTGTCACATTCTTCTCCAGGAACAAAAACTTCCCTATTGGCATGTTCACAATGATATGCAAAGGAAAGGGACCATAATTAATTAATTAAACTGCTTCCAAGGGTTTCATATCTACCTACAGGGAAATGTTTCATACAAGCTGCGAATTGAAATGTCGAGATAGGCAGAGAAATAACACCGTGTATTAACCACACAGCTGAAGGAGTTTAAGCTATAGTGAATGGAAGTTGTTCTAATTTCTCTAAATTCAACATTGTGTAGGTTGCATCTTTGATGGCAATCAGTTGTTGTTTGCGTTTTGAATTAAAAGGCAGGAATAAATCATTGTGATTCAAGTGCCTTGGATCATTGTGATTCAAGTGCCTTGGTACGCACCCATTTTTCGGTGTTTGAAGCGTGCACCTAAATTGCATAATAGATCTAAGCTGACTTTGCCCATGATACAATGTTGACATGTCACTCTGCACAATATCTATAACAGATGACACAACATTATTCAAAATGTGGATACAAGAAGGCAGAGTATTAATACTATTATCAACAGCAAGCACTTTATCCAAATTATCTTGATCATTTTGTCTTAAACGTGCAGAAGCTTTCGTCTGGGATAATTTCCAAAGGTCATCATAAGCAGCATTAATAAATCTTTTAGAACATGGAGATTTGGGACCTGAAAGAAAATCTGACAAATACATGTCTTCAGACAGGAGAGAAAGATGTTGCTTCACTACAGAAAATGTAGAGTGCTACAAACATTGACGACACAATTTTACCACCGAATAGGTGGTAACAATGCCAGAATGAGGTGATTGAGGGTATCGGGGATCAGGTCTATTTTGATTTGAAGCCAGGTGTGGAATTAAGAAAACAAGCATGACAGTGTTCACTGGCCATAACAACCACCCATTAGGACCCGAGATTAAGGAATTAAATGTACCCTTCTGCAGAATGCTAATTAACTGTTCTTCAGTGTAATTTGTCAAACTTTGCCAATTATCAAAGCAGGCAATGGAAGGAATTGTTGAGGCATTAATTTCTTTATTTTTTGCCAATCCCAGACATCCAGTCTGTTGGATTGTTTCATTCAAGAACATTATTTGTGTAGGAATTAAACAGGCTCAAAATAAGGTTTCCATTCCCTAAAACTCCTAAGATTTTTTTTCCCCCAAAATCGATTTCAAATCAATTGTGTCCTTTCAATAATCATAGCCCTTAAGAGCCAATTAGTTGACAAATGAAGCTGTATATATTAGCTTGGTCTGTGTCAGCATATATTTTTTGGTGGTGTAGGAACCAATTAAAAATAATATGATGTGAGGACTAAAGTGTCATATCCTGTAAAATACATGAAGTCATTTCTATGCTTTGAGGAGCTCCCTGGTGGGGGAGTTGGGCAATGTTCCCATTGTGAATAATCAAAATGTAGACGCTGACTACTGGTTCTGTCCAGGAAATGATGTTAATAATGATGATAACAAAACATATTGGCATAGTTAGCCGAATTAAGATATAGATCCTTTTATTCAAAAACAGTATAATGCTCCAGCTCTGAAAGCATAGAATTTACAGTCTCAACATCCAATTCATCTGAATGTAACCCAGGTGCTATTACATCACCCATAGAAACTTTGAACACATATGGTATCTGCAAGGTCTCTGTAGGGTCGAATATATCGAAAGGAATTTTATCCCAAATAATCCCATCAGTCACTGGAACGGCTGAAATGTTGACGAGGGACAAGTCTCTTTTCAGTTTATGTAAAGAAGCATCGAGGGCAACAGCCTATTGACCAGTTCTGTTGCAGAATGTTACAGAATTAATGACCATTGATTAACAGGAAACAACAGCCACAAATCCAATCCACATGAACAAAAAAACCAGGGAGAGTATGATCCAGCCATATATCCAAGGTGGGACTAGATAAGTATGAAATAAAAATACAAATCAGTGTAAAACAGAAAAACTGTCTGAAGTAAAATCATCATGATCCATATAGTACCCGGAGGTTCTCAGCCTGGAAAACTGAGGATGTGGCATAGCAGTAGGACTCAGAAAATCAGATTGGGAAGAATTTAGCAATGAAGGATCCCTAAAATGACATCCGCTGTAGAAGACACAATAATGGAAACAGTTATCATTTCTGTCAGGTTATTGGCTGAGGACTCAGCCCCCTTCCCCATCATCCAGGGAGGATTAGCTTAGGTGGTGCTCATGGGCTGCAAAGGAAAGTCTGGAGTAAGTGTATGAATATTCCATGGCATACTATTGGAGAATCAGCCAGATGGTGTAGTTTGACATGTTCTATGGAGACAAAGTATTTATCTTTAGAACCTGGAAGCAATGGCAAGATGACAGTTTGTGTACCTTGTATGCTAAGGACTACAAAAGGAGCGCGGTACATTGGGTCGAATTCCGTGTTAATCACCACCTTCTCGCTAACCAGATCTCCAACTTTCAGAAGCCAGCTGGAAACCGTAGTTTGTTTTTGAACCACACTCTGTACCTGATACTCTAGCTGTTGAAGTCTGCTTTAAGTAATAGTTAATTCTTTCCACAACAGAATTTCTCTCTGGCCTATATAGAGAAGAATAATGCAGCTGTACAACCCATGGACGTCATTGAATCACAGTTTGCTTTAGAGATGAAAGCCGGACCATGGTCTGAGTGGAATGCACTGCTTGCATGAGTCCTGATAAATGCTTGCAGGCCTTTAATAACAGTTCGAGCATCACCCAAGTGCTGTGGCCAAACCCAGAGGAATCTAGAGCAAGAATCAACTACAAACAAGAACAATTTGAATGCAGTATCCAAAATCAGTGGACCACCATGAGCGTGGTAAATACAGCAAAAGGCTTGTTGGAAATTAAGAGATATTTCTGCAGTGGACGAGACACAGTGGAGCCTTTAATTTGCTGACAAATGTCACAACACAGGACATGTTTTCTAGTCTGTTGGTATAAGCCTTACCACCAATAGGGTTGCTGTAAGAGCGAAATAGTGGCGCATGGGCGGAAGCTACACCATCATGTGCCGCAACATTCAAAGCATGTCTTCGGTCTTCATTGGGAATTAAACGATTGCCAACCCCAGGAATAATTATAAAAGGGACATTCTGGTCATTTAAGTAATAAGAGTATTTAGAAGGTAAGCCCTTTGGTAAAGTGGTGCCATTTTCAAGTGCATTCATGGCAGACAAGATATCATTCTCAATACGAGTTTTAGAGCGTGTGACTGCCGTTAATTTAGCTGTGGCTACTGCAGATTTGGCTGCTTCATCAGCCAGAGAATCTTCTACAGCATGTGCTCCCACATGTTGATGACTCAATGTATTTATATTACATGAGTTTGTGGCAACCTATCTTTAAGATCTGCCACTTCACCCTAAACAGTTTGTGCTTGATTGTGCTACCCTTTAAATATCTGAACTCATGTTTTCGGCAAAAATTTAAATAGTCATTTTTAGAAATGGAGGTCTCTAGTTGGCAGATCGTTGCCCTGTCCAAGTAGGGACCCTTCTTCCTAGTGAGGGTAAGGGTGATGCACTACTGAAATAACCCCTGCTCAACCCCTTGGTAGCTTGGCACGAGCAGTTAGGCTTATCTCAGAAGCAGCGTGTGAAACATTTGCAACAGTAATACATTAAAAACATTACAAAAGGACACCACACCAGTTTATTTTTAAAATGTCCTGAATTGTATCTGTGCAAAACAAGACCAAAAACAAAAAAAATTCCCCCATACAGTTCTTAGGAATATCAGTAAGCAAAAACAGACTTAAAATACAGTTCCTTGAAGTCGATGACTCCGTCCGGGGCTATAATGGCATCATGATCCAGAAATCCAAACAGTTCTAGCTGACTGCGGCATTGCAGGCCAGCTACGGTGTTTGGAAGACCTGCAAAACAGTACATCTAGAAATGCAGGGCATCGGCGACCTCTTGTTGAGCTCCAAAGGGCCGGCGTTGGCAGGCGTCAGTTCAAGAGGTCGGTGCAGGAGTCGTCGGGCCCTTCAAGTCACAAGCGTTGCTGATCCAACTCCTCGCGTTTGAAGTCGGGAGCGCCGGTGTCAGCAGGTGTCAGGTTGCAGTGCAAAGTGCAGCGTTGCGACGTGTGGTGCCCTCAGGTTGCAATGCAGGCAGTGGCTCAGTGACGGTTGGGTGGCGGCGTCGGTGAGATCAGCGATGCAGTGCGAAGTGATGCAGTACTCGTCGCAGTGCTGGCAGGTAATGATGCAAGCAGCGGCATCATCGTTGCTGAAGCGCTGTCTTTAGCTGATGAACTGGAGTTGATGGTGCATGCGTCAGTAGGCCAAGGTCGCGTTGCAAGATGAGGGTGGTGCCTTGCATAACTTATGAGCGGTCCCTCGAACCATGGTGCAAGCAGTGGCATTAATGTTAGCATGGATCGTCGGCATCAGGGATACAAGGGCGGCGGAGTAAAGTGAGATGGTGCAACGTGTGGTGCCCACAGGTCACGGAGAAAGCAGCAGCTTGGTGGCAGCGTCAAACAGCTTCATCGGTGGGACGAGGGTTGTGTTGCGAAGTGCGGCGGTGCCCTCTGTAATGCCTTCAGGACACAGAGTTGGCAGTGGCGCCATTGACGGTGTCAGGTTGCTTTTTCTTCTGTTGCGGCACAAAACTCACAGTCCCCAGTGCTCGTAAAAGATGAACTTCAAGTCTTTGCTGTTCCTGAGTCTTCTTGAACAGGGGGCAAGCCCTACCTCAAGCCCTTGGAGAAACTTAAACAATGAAGTTGCAGAATGTTCAGTCCAGTCCTTTCTCTGCCACAAGACAGAAGCAGCCACTGCAGGCCAACACAGCAAAGTGGTAGTGCCTCCTCACAGCCTCTCCAACTTCTTCTTCTTGGCAGCTTCCTTGATCCAAAAGAGTTCTAAAGATCTGGAGTCTGGGCCCCAATGTTTATACCAAATTTTCCTTTGTTCTCTTGTGGCAGATAGTCTCTGTTCTTAGTCCAAACATTTCTGTCCTCACTGGCCCAGCTTCCTGGCAGGAGGTGGGGGCAGCATTTCGTAAGGCAGAGCAGGCCTATTCAGGTGCAATGAAATCTTCTCCCACTACTATGCAGTCTATTCAACCCAGCCCTGACTCATCCAGATAAGGCAGGACACATCTCAAGCCTCCCAGTGGCTGTCTACAGTGAATGCACATCTCTAGCCCCTGTCACTCAAAAACCAGACAGTCTATACACAACCCAGCAGAGCCACACGGTATGGTTAAGCAAGACAATGCCCACTTTCTAAAAGTGGCATTTCAAACCCATAATTTATAAACCATCTTTACTAAAAGATGTGGTATTAAATTCAGAGAGCCCAAACTCAATTCCTTTATCTTGTCCCAATGGGAAGTTATACTTGTTAGATGTTACAAAGTATCTCCCATTCTATCCTATTGGACAGATAGCCTTTCAATAGTGAAAAACAAAATACACTGTATTTCACTATCAGTACATGTCACACACACCAGCACATGTCCTAACTTTCACATACACTGCACCTTGCCCATGGGGTACCTTGGGCCTACCTGAGGGGTGCCTTACATGTAAGAAAAGTGAAGGTTTGGGACCCGGCAAGTGCACTTGCAAGGTCAACAAGACAGTCACAACTGCACACAGATACTGCAGTGGCAGGTCTGAGAACCCTTTGAAGGGCTGCTTGTGTGAGTGGCACAACCAGTGATGCAGGGCCACTAGCAGCATTTGATTTACAGGCCCAGGGCACACACAGAGCACTGTACTAGGGACTTAATAAGCCAATAATGGAAACACCAATCCATAAGCACAATTTACATGGAGAGCATATGCACTTTAGCACTGAATAGCAGTGGTAAAGTGCCCAGAATCCTAAAACCAACAAAAACAGGGTAAAAAACAGGAGGTCAAAAAGCAAAAAGTCTGGGGTAAACCCGCTGAAAAGCCAAGTCTAACAGTCATTAAAGGACAGTACACAGTTATATAAATCATACACAATATGTGTGTAGAATTCAGGATCAGAATTTTCAAATGCAAGAAGAAAAGCCTTCAGTTCAGCCAACTGTGCAAAGCAGTCTCCTAAAGACTGCATGTGAGTCGTCTGAGGGGGAAAAATGCCAACCAACATAATACCAATAATGATGGTGCATGCGGCAGTATACTGCTGCTTAGAACCTATAGCAGGTTGAGCTGAACCATCAGTGTAAATTATATATTTGTACTGGTCAAGTGGCGGAAATGCAGAAGATAATGAGTGTACATGCTCATTATGCAGATACCTTGTGTAGGTAAAGAAGGGTCGAAGATGAAGTCTACATCTACAGCTGTTAAGGATGTAGCCCATTGTATCCATCTAGGATGGAGGGCCTTAGCGTTAGGAATGCTGTCTTCCGTGACAGTCTCCAAGGCTGCCACTGGAGTAACAACAATAAAGTGTTTTCCTTGAGCAAGTGGCCATTCTTTAAGGATGGCCATCTGCACAGCAGTCAGTATTTTTTTTCAGTGGAAGCAAAAATGCATTTGTGCAATATAAATGTGATTTATATGCTAAAGGCACTGCTTCACCTTTATTAAAGGTGATACATGTAAATCCAATTGCCCCTGGTAAAATTAGAATGACCATGTTTGTGGTATTGACACTTGTATGCAAGTGGCATGTTTCAAGCAAAGTCAGATTGTAAAGATCTGAGTGTGTCTGTGTGTTCTGATGTCCAGCATGAAGTAGAAAAGTCAGGGCATATTAAAGAATAAAAAGGTTCAATGTGTTGTGCATTTTCAGATATGTATGTTCTGCTAAAATTAAAAAATCTTAGCAGAGACTGCAATTTTGCAAGTGTCCAGAAAATGAGGGGCAAGATTTTTTCCCTCGTTAAGTTCATATAGAAAAGGACACTGAGAAACGCTATGTTAGACTTCTTAAAAATGAACTGGCAACCAAGTTCAGCAAATCCCAATATTATGTGATCTATTCTGACTAAGTGGGGGTTCAATAAATTGTCCGTCAGGTAGATGTTATCAATGTAGGACAGAGCATCAGGGTCAATTTCATGAAGAATTGATACAATTCATGCTGCATAAATTCCTGGGCTGTTCTTATAGCCCATAGGAAGTCGAACAGAATGCATTTGAAATCCCAGGGTGCTAAAGGCCGACCAGTCTCGGCTCTCACAAGCCAAATTGTGACTGTAAAAAACATTGGAAATGTCTAAAGTGGTTTTGTATTTTTTACGGACTACATTATTTATGAGTGCCATACTATGTGTATTTTGTACTTCAAATGTGCTTGTATGACTGTTGAAATGTCCATAGTCTAGGACAATGTGATAGGAATGATCCGGTTTCAGAACAGAAAAAAGAGTATTATTCATTTGAGAGACACAGGGTTCAATTAATGCCTGGTATTCCAGTTGGGAAAGAATTTCCATAATGGGCGCTCCAGTGTCCTGTTTAATAGGACATTGTGGTTGTACGTGTGGAATAGAAATGATAAGATAAGGGGAATCTTTAACCCAACTAACAAGATTATGGTAAAGTGCAGGGGCCAATTTGGATGCATAAGCTTGTTTAACTTCATCAGGGACATGGTGTGAGAAAGAAGGCATAATTACATCCTTACCTTGGGGGATGCAAGTACAAATGATGGGAGTCAATCGATCTCCACCAGTAGAGTGTCATAAGACATAGTTAAGTGGTCCCAAAATATAGCGTTTAATGTCACCTTCAATTTGAATATCCAAGTGGTATAGTCTGTCTGGAGGGGCCACACTGGTGTCCGTAGTTTCAACTGTCACAAATGTTTCCATTGCTTTTGCTACCAGAAGCTGGTGGAGAGTCCAGCGCACTGCTCTGCCGTTGAGGAAAGTCACCATCCAACTCCTGTTCAGGAGGAGGGTTTTCCCCACTTGTGGCATATTTAGCAGGGATGGCTGCAACTTTCTTCTTCTGTAAAGGGGCTTTATATCGAGGAGGCCTGTTCTCCTTCTTTGTATTAACGTCAGACGAACGTTCAATCAATCAGGGGATTGTAAAGTGCAGCTACTCACCCATAAGGGTCTCAAGGTGGTGGAGGAGTGCAGGTGTTCCGTCACCACTCACAAGTAAAGCCAACACTGCAGGAGTGACGGGGCTTGGACGGATGCCGTGCATGAATCAAATGCACCAACCGGGGGGCATGCACGAAACTGGCGGGTTCCCAGGTGCGATCCTCAGGGGTATAGCCTTTCCAATCCACTAAATAAAGCAATCTACCCCGCCGTCACCGGGAATCCAAAATAGCATTCACCTCAAACTCTTCATCCTCATCAATCACCACAGGAGGAGGAGGGGGGGGCTAGGTCTGGGAGGTGACAGTATAGGGTTTCAATAGGGATGTATGGAAAATAGGGTGAATCTTATAGTCATCAGGTAAGCCCAGTTTCATAGCAACCGGATTCACCACTCGTACTATCTTGAAGGGATCAACATAACGTTGCTGCAACTTTCTGGGACCACCCAATCTGAAGTTCTTAGCAGACAACCACACCATAGCCCCTGGAGCATAACATTGGGCTGGACAATGATGCTTATCAGCCTGTCTCTTCATGCTATCCTTAGCCGCTGTTAGGTGTTCTTGCGGCGCCTTTCTCCATATCGCTACCAAAGCATGGCTCAAAGTGTCAACTGCTGGAACACGACCTGAGGGCTGTATTGGAATAGCTTTGGGATGACAGCCCATGGAACAAAAGAAAGGAGTCATACCTAAGGCTGAGTGCATACTGTTATTATATGCAAACTCGGCTATGGGGAACCCTGTTACCCAACTACTGGTTAAAGAAGACAATAAGCAACATAGATACTGTTCCATAGTCTGGATAGTACGTTCCGTTTGTCCATCTGTTTGTGGATGATAAGCTGAGGACAACCGGAGCTCCATTTATAAAGCGGAGCACAATTCTCTCCAAAAATGGGAAATAAACTGCGCTTCCCGATCCGACACAATAGCAGTGGGAATCCCATGTGATCGTACTACCTGTGAGATAAAGATATCAACCAATTCTCCAGCTGTAGGCACCTTAGGCAACGGTAACAAATGAGCTGTTTTGGTAAACAGATCGACAACCACTAATATAATAGTGTAACCTGCTTCCAAGGGAAGATCTGTAACAATATCCATGCTAATGGTATGCCAAGGAGAAAGGGGTACCTCCAGTGGATGTAACAGACCTACAGAAGGGGTATGTGAAGCTTTACTGAATGCACAAACTGGACATGATGCCACAAACACTTGTATGTCATGCCCTAATGTGTCCCACCAGAACCAACGAAGGCAAAACTCCTTTGCTATTGTCATCCCAGGATGTCCAACTAATGATGAGGAATGGCACCAAGTAAGAACTTGATTCCTCAACTCTGGTAGTATAAAAATCTGATCTCCATGATACAGCAATCAATCCCTCAGCTGAAAATAGGGATTAAGCAACCATAGCATCATATCAATGGTTCTCAGCTTTTCCTGGACTATAGCAAGAAATTCATCTATGGAATTACACCCTCCGATCTTGTCTCCTGAAATCATATGTCGATCCTCAGCAACAGAGACATCATCCAAGGGAGCCACATGTATACGTGACAGGGCATCTGATTTTACTTGTTGGACCACAGGTCTGTATGTAATCGTAAAATCATATTTATTCAAAACCAATACCCATCTCATCTGCCTTGGAGTTAAAGACTCTGCAGATTGAAAAAATTCAAAAATGTTATGAGCCGTATATATCGTGATGGTATGTCTGGCTCCCCATAAATGATGTTGTGATTCCTGAAAGGACATCTTTATTGCCAACAGCTCTCTTTCGGCCACAGTGTAATTCTGTAAGAAAGCAATGGGATGCATAAGTCCCGATTCCACATCCCGTTGTGACAAGACCCCCAACCCCCACAGCGTATTGAGAAGCATCAGCCTCAACAAAGAAAGGGAGGGCAGGATCAGGATGTTTAAGGACAGGGGCCGAGGTAAACTTCTCCACCAATGTCTCCAAAGCTCTTTGAGCAGCAGGAGACCAAACAAAGGACACCCCTTTTCTCAACAAGTTAGTCATAGGTGTTATGATATCTGAAAAATGAGAGATAAAACACCTATAGAAATTGGCAAAGCCTAAGAGCACCTGTACGTCTTTTACACAAGTAGGAAATGGCCAAGTTGTAATAGCGCTGGGATGCTCTAGGGTTACTACGCGCTCTACAAAACCTTTAAATAAAATAAATAAATAAAATAATCGCCACTGTCTTTTTAGGGTCCATCTTGATACCCTCAGACGAAATGAAAAAAACCCAGAAACTCCACAGAAGAAACCTGAAATTTGCATTTGTCCAATTTCACAAATAGGCAGTTATCACGTCATTTTTGTAACACCTGTTTGACATGTAAAACATGTTCCTCAGTATTTTTAGCAAACATCAATATATCATCGACATAAATGATCATGCTTATATCCAGATACTCCTGTAATGCTTCATTAATAAAAAAAACTGAAAAGCAGCAGGGGTATTACACAAACCAAAAGGCATAACACAATACTAAAATAAACCAAACTTAGTACAACATGCGGTCTTCTATTCGTCCCCCTCACGGACACCAATGAGATAAGCGTCCTGCAAATCAAGTTTAGTAAAAACTGTTGCATGCCCCAATTGGCCTAATGACACCGGAATCAAAGGGAGAGTATATTTTTTTTTATCGTTACCTGAGTGAGAGCCCTATAATCAATACAGGCAAGAAGATCCCCTTCATTCTTCAGTATGAAGATTGGAGAGGACATAGGACAAGAGGATTGTCTAATAAAGCCAGATGCGAACATCTTATCTAAATAAGTCTGCAAATGTCTTTCCTCTGGTCAGAGAGAGCATAAATACGACTACAGGGAATCAAGTCAATGCTGCAGTCAAAGTTCCTATGTGGGACAACACACTGGCTTGAACCTTGTCAAACATCACTATACTCAGCAAAAGGGGGAGGAATACAACTATTCTCCACACCCGCACCCACTGCACACATTAAGGGTGATACCCAATCTGTGGCCTCCTGATAACAATGCTGCAGACAATAGACAACAGGATGAGGGAGCACACCGCTGACCTCTCAGGCAAGGTTCGCCCCTGGCATTCTGGGTAATACAGTCTCTTGCAGATCGCTCTGATATTTCCGAGTGTTTCTTCAAGGTTGGCGGAGATAGTGCTGATCTCTAGACACGTGTTTCTGGTTTCTTAACCGTCATCAGTAGAGAATACTGTCTTGTATTTTGGGGTTTGCTGAGTAGGCTGCCAAACATTATATCACGTCCGGTATCTCTCACTGGCGCGCAGGTGCTTCATCCACGAACTCGTCAGCTCAATGACTCATGGGAGTTCTTTATATAGACAACAGGATGTGGGAGCACACCACTGACCTCTCAGGCAAGGTTCGCCCCTGGCATTCTGGAGAATGCAGTCTCTTGTAGATCGCTCCAATATTTTCGAGTATTTCGCCAAAGTTGGCGCAGAGAGTGCTGATCTCTAGACACGTGTTTCTGGTTTATAAACCATCATCAGTAGAGAATACAGTCTTGTATTTTGGGGTTTGCTGAGTAGGCTGCCAAACATTATATCAGGTCCGGTGCCTCTCACTGACGCGCAGGTGCTTCATCCACGAGCTTGTCAGCTCAATGACTCACGGGAGTACTTTAAATAGACAACAGGATGTGGGAGCACACAGCTGACCTCTCAGGCAAGGTTTGCCCCTGGCATTCTGGGTAATGCAGTCTCTTGTAGATCACTCCGATATTTGAGTGTTTCGCCAAGGTTGGCGCAGATAGTGCTGATCTCTAGACACGTGTTTCTGGTTTATTAACATTTATGTCTCTTTCGTGATCTCACGATCTTTTTGGCATCATCCTGAGACACACGTCCCCCGCGGGGGAGATTAAATTACACTGCTATTTTGAAAAATCCTGAGAGCACTGTGACATGCAATGAGTGAGTTTCAGTTATACATACCTGATTGCATTATTTACACTCCTTTCCCTGGGGGTGTTTTATGTCAACAGAACACTGCACTATTCAGTGTTTTTCCAGCGCCTTCTCGCTGACACCAGAGGCCCAGTATACCAGGGTGAGTGGTATTTATGTCTTAGTCTTGACTAAGGTTCATCCTGTGTTTGTCCCAATATTGACATTTTTAACACACCATTTCTGCAGTAACAGTTATCACACATGACTATTGTATTTCTTAAGCCATTGAGAATTTTGGCTATCACATTATAGCATGTTATGTACCAGCACATCACCAATACTGCATGACACCTCGTGGGTGCAGTTCATGAGGCGATTTTTACTCAAGATTGTTTACAGCAAATATGCTTGTTTGATTTGTATTTTTGTTCCCTTATTTTCCCTTTTTTACAGGCGTAACAATTCTATATTTCAAAGTAACCACTTATTAGGGTGCTGTAACAGTGGTAAGTATTAGTTGCTACCACTACCAATAAGTGTGTGAACTTTCTGGTCCTGAAGAATTGCGGCCAACTTGACCGATGCAAGAAACATGTTGACCACTATTCACTAGAGCGTAATTCAGACACCCTCACTGGAAGATTACGCATATTATTGTTTTTAATTAAGAGTGGGACCTTCTTTATTAAAATTTACAGCAAAATGACGAAATGAAAAAAAAACAGAAACTCCACAGAAGAAACCTGAAATTTGTATTTGTCCAATTTCACAAATAGGCAGTTATCACGTCATTTTTGTAACACCTGTTTGACATGTAAAACATGTTCCTCAGTATTTTTAGCAAACATCAATATATCATCGACATAAATGATCATGCTTATATCCAGATACTCCTGTAATGCTTCATTAATAAAAAAAACTGAAAAGCAGCAGGGGTATTACACAAACCAAAAGGCATAACACAATACTAAAATAAACCAAACTTAGTACAACATGCGGTCTTCTATTCGTCCCCCTCACGGACACCAATGAGATAAGCGTCCTGCAAATCAAGTTTAGTAAAAACTGTTGCATGCCCCAATTGGCCTAATAACACCGGAATCAAAGGGAGAGTATATTTTTTTTATCGTTACGTGAGTGAGAGCCCTATAATCAATACAGGCAAGAAGATCCCCTTCATTCTTCAGTATGAAGATTGGAGAGGACATAGGACAAGAGGATTGTCTAATAAAGCCAGATGCGAACATCTTATCTAAATAAGTCTGCAAATGTCTTTCCTCTGGTCAGAGAGAGCATAAATACGACTACAGGGAATCAAGTCAATGCTGCAGTCAAAGTTCCTATGTGGGACAACACACTGGCTTGAACCTTGTCAAACATCACTATACTCAGCAAAAGGGGGAGGAATACAACTATTCTCCACACCCGCACCCACTGCACACATTAAGGGTGATACCCAATCTGTGGCCTCCTGATAACAATGCTGCAGACAATAGACAACAGGATGAGGGAGCACACCGCTGACCTCTCAGGCAAGGTTCGCCCCTGGCATTCAACTACCTCTCACTGGCGCGCAGGTGCTTCATCCACGAACTCGTCAGCTCAGTGACTCACGGGAGTTCTTTATATAGACAACAGGATGTGGGAGCACACCACTGACCTCTCAGGCAAGGTTCGCCCCTGGCATTCTGGAGAATGCAGTCTCTTGTAGATCACTCCAATATTTTCGAGTATTTCGCCAAAGTTGGCGCAGAGAGTGCTGATCTCTAGACACGTGTTTCTGGTTTATAAACCATCATCAGTAGAGAATACAGTCTTGTATTTTGGGGTTTGCTGAGTAGGCTGCCAAACATTATATCAGGTCCGGTACCTCTCACTGACGCGCAGGTGCTTCATCCACGAGCTTGTCAGCTCAATGACTCACGGGAGTACTTTAAATAGACAACAGGATGTGGGAGCACACAGCTGACCTCTCAGGCAAGGTTTGCCCCTGGCATTCTGGGTAATGCAGTCTCTTGTAGATCACTCCGATATTTGAGTGTTTCGCCAAGGTTGGCGCAGATAGTGCTGATCTCTAGACACGTGTTTCTGGTTTATTAACATTTATGTCTCTTTCGTGATCTCACGATCTTTTTGGCATCATCCTGAGACACACGTCCCCCGCGGGGGAGATTAAATTACACTGCTATTTTGAAAAATCCTGAGAGCACTGTGACATGTAATGAGTGAGTTTCAGTTATACATACCTGATTGCATTATTTACACTCCTTTCCCTGGGGGTGTTTTATGTCAACAGAACACTGCACTATTCAGTGTTTTTCCAGCGCCTTCTCGCTGACACCAGAGGCCCAGTATACCAGGGTGAGTGGTATTTATGTCTTAGTCTTGACTAAGGTTCATCCTGTGTTTGTCCCAATATTGACATTTTTAACACACCATTTCTGCAGTAACAGTTATCACACATGACTATTGTATTTCTTAAGCCATTGAGAATTTTGGCTATCACACTATAGCATGTTATGTACCAGCACATCACCAATACTGCATGACACCTCGTGGGTGCAGTTCATGAGGCGATTTTTACTCAAGATTGTTTACAGCAAATATGCTTGTTTGATTTGTATTTTTGTTCCCTTATTTTCCCTTTTTTACAGGCGTAACAATTCTATATTTCAAAGTAACCACTTATTAGGGTGCTGTAACAGTGGTAAGTATTAGTTGCTACCACTACCAATAAGTGTGTGAACTTTCTGGTCCTGAAGAATTGCGGCCAACTTGACCGATGCAAGAAACATGTTGACCACTATTCACTAGAGCGTAATTCAGACACCCTCACTGGAAGATTACGCATGTTATTGTTTTTAATTAAGAGTGGGACCTTCTTTATTAAAATTTGTTATCTAGGATCTCCACTACTTATTTTTAACACACTTAGTCTCACACGCACATCACAATAGGGCCCCCACTTGCACTCACCAACCGGCAATGAATGGAATAAAGATCTCCACTAAAAGGCGCCTCTGAGGTCGCCGATCGGGGATTGCAGCGCCGCCCCGATTCGGAGCAGACCTGATGATGATACCTGACATCTGGGCCACCTGCTGACGATATATGACAGCTAGTCTGCCGGATGTGTGAGGGTCTCTTTCCTGAAGGAGGAACCTCCTCCGGACTTATACTTTTCTATAATCTTTGACAGCCTCTATAGGAACAGCATACCTTTGTACGTTTAGATTCTGGTTTATTAACTGTCATCAGTAGAGAATACAGTCTTGTATTTTGGGGTTTGCTGAGTAGGCTGCCAAACATTATATCAGGTCCGGTACCTCTCAATAGCGCGCAGGTGCATCATCCACGAGCTTGTCAGCTCAGTGACTCATGGGAGTACTTTAAATAGACATCAGGATGTGGGAGCACACCGCTGACCTCTCAGACAAGGTTCGCCGCTAGCATTCTGGGTAATGCAGTCTCTTGTGGATCGCTCCGATATTTTCGAGTGTTTCGCCAAGGTTGGCGCAGATAGTGCTGATCTCTAGACACATGTTTCTGGTTTATTAACCGTCATCATTAGAGAATATAGTCTTGTATTTGGGGTTTACTGAGTAGGCTGCCAAACATTATATCAGGTCCGGTACCTCTCCCTGGCGCACAAGTGCTTCATCCACGAGCTCATCGGCTCAATGACTCATGGGAGTACTTTAAATAGACAACAGGATGTGGGAGCACACCGCTGTCCTATTAGGCAAGGTTCGCCCCTGGCATTCTGGGTAATGCAGTCTCTTGTAGATCGCTCCGATATTTTCGAGTGTTTCACCAAGGTTGGCGCAGATAGTGCTGATCTCTAGTGACGTGTTTCTGGTTTATTAACCGTCATCAGTAGAGAATACCTTCTTGAGGAATACAACTATTCTCCACACCAAATGCACACATCAAGGGTGATACCCAATCTGTGGCCTCCTAATAACAATGCTGCAGACAATATTCGGAGTCCACTGTAACTGTCCGTCTCACCAAGTCAATTTTTGGGTTTTGAAGCTGTAACTAGGGTATACCAAGTATTACCCCAAAAGAGGGGGCATTGATAAGATCAAAACTAACTGTCTCTGAATGACCATTATCACATACCACCAGGAGATGCTCAGTTTGCTTAATAATCAACCCAGATGATAACTCAGTGCCATCAATAGCTCTAACTGGTTCGGGTTGTTCTTTATATACACAAGGAACATCCAATTTCTGTGCTAAATGAATATCCATAAAGTTCGCAGTGGCACCGGAATCAAGCAACTCCGAAATGGTAGTTCTCCAGCTATTAGTAAGTACCAAATTCGCTGAGATAGTGAAATGACGCGCTACCCTTTGGAAGGAGCCAGCAATATCATAAGGGTTAACATAACCACTTTCTTCATAACATAGTGAAGTTATATTCTGTTGAAGAAAAGCCACTGACTTCTTCAGAATGATACTGGAGGGTTTCACTGGACATTCACGGGCATAATGCCCACTCTTTCCACAATACAGACACAAATTAAGAACCCGCCTTCTTTCCTTTACCTCTCTTGACAGAGGACCCCGCACACCTCTTACGACAATAACAAGTGGTGCTTCAAACTGATTTTTCTCCCCTTTTCGTTCAAACAATGGTTTAACTTTACCACCAAATCAATAAACTCCAAACAATCCTCCAGAGGACCCACCACTTGGGATATTACATCCTTCAACTCCTCACAGAGGACCTGATAAAACATCAATGTCCTTTTCTCAAAAGGCCAATGCGTTTCAGATACAAGACAGTTAAAGCTAGAAATATAGACTAACAAGTCCTGTTTCCCTTGTCGTAATTTGAACAATTCTGCATCACTGGCCTGCATGAACGCATGTTTTGTAAACAAGCTTTGCATTTGCTCCTTAAAAGCAGGGAAATTATAATGGATAGGGTCATTGCTGTCCACCAAATGGACAGACCATGTTGCTGCTGTGCCCGTCAAATAAGAGATAACAAACGCAACCTTTGTGGAATCATCTGGGAATGCCAAGGGTCTACACATAAAATGCAAATGGCATTGGTTCATCAATATGTCAAACTTATTACAATGCAAAACCAAAGGAAATGATGGACAGAGTGTTGAACATTGCAAGCACTCACCCCCAGTCAACTGATCTGGGTTTAATCCACCACCGTTCTTTAGCCCACTCTGCCACCCCAGTTCAGACATGGCCATATGCAAATCAGTCTGACCCTGTACCTCATGGGAACAGTCCAGAAAATCTTTCTGGAACTGCCAAAGGGACTGGAACTGGAGTAGTGACTGTGATAGCAACAGGTGAACCGCCACTAGCCCCATCACTGGCATTCTGATCAAACTGAAAGGTTGCTGGCTGCACTACAGGACCTTGTGTCTTAGACATAGTCCCAGGACCCCTCCCCCATGAGTGTTCCCTGGCTTTGAAGATATTTAATTCCTGGTGCAGGCCACTATTTTCTTGCCTCAACTCCCGAACTTCTGTCTGGAGGTTGGAAAGAGCTAACATTAACTCTTGCATAGGAGGACCCACCCCGGCACCCCCACCGTCAAGGGAGATCGGGCTCAAGTTATCTTGTTCCATCTTCGCTCGGGCAGTGTCTCTTTCGTGGGCTTGGTTTTCTGTCCGTCATCACTCACAAGTAAACCCAACACTGCAGGAGCGTAGTAGGTCCCGTGCCTTAATCACAATCGCCAATACTTGTATATAAGGGCAACAGTAAAGGAAGGCACTGAGAGAATATGGGGAAAACAAGGGAAGGGAAAAAACAAGATGTGGACCCTTAGTGCGATGCTCCCCCTCTCAACTGGTCAATGGATCACTGTTTAGGACCGGCAGCTCTTAGAAGCTGAAGAAAAGAGGAAAAGCAGAATCATCAGGTACTGAAGAGAACAACAGTCACACTCAGCAAATTAGCAGTTAATCGCAGTGTTATTCATCTTCTTACCACGTCTTGGGAGCACCAAGTCCAAAGGAGTCAAAAGAGCCATGGTTCCACTCTATCCTTTTTTTATAGTAGTGAACACCAGCGATAATCACAGGAAACATTTATAGAATTAACAGGTCCATAGAGTATCATATCCAACCTTCTCAAATGTGGGATAAAAATCCAATATGGCACAAACCCGGTAAATGCCTAAAAAAAGAAATAAGGGATCACTTTCTACAAGTGGGGTCTCTGTGCGCTTTGTAAAAAAGTGCCCAAGAAACCCACAACAAAAGGAGTTGGTTACAAAAAATAATGAGTTGCTGAGGAAAAGCAAAACGGGGAAAAACAAACAAATAGTCCCGTACCTCACCAGCAATACCCAACAAAAAGGCAGTCCAACGAGAGCAAAGCTGAATGCGTGACAAACACTCCAGGGAATTCAAAGCACGATACTGCAGGAACCAAGATCTGAGGTGCAAGTCCGGAGCAGAGCCAGTAACGAATGAGGCAGCGCGTAATTCAACAACGCTGGAGGCAAAGTCCTTCCGGTGCCATGAACCAGAAATAAAACCAAGCATGGAAAAGAAGGTTAGCGTTATTTATATACCTGCTCTCTGTACGGGACCGACTGCAACCACACCATCACTCTTTCAGTACCCAAAAAGAAAGACAGGTAAAAAGGAAAGCAATATTAACCCCCCACTAACGCTACCCATATTCGGGACCTAACAGCAGGTTGGACTGGGTGTGGGATCATTTGAAGAGCCAGGTCTTGAGGTCCTTCCAATGGTCAGTGACGCTGATTGCCTAAGGTGCATGGTGTTCCATGTCTTGACAGCGAGGTAGGAGAACAATCTTCTTCCGTTTCTGGTCTTGTGGATCCTAGGGATGGACGCAAGGGCAAGTTGGGAGGATTGGAGTTGTCTGGTGGGTAAGTAGAATGTGAGACGGTGGTTCAAGTACACTGGTTCTTCGTTTGTAGGGCTTTGTAGGTGTGAGTGAGAAGCTTGAAAGTGACTCTCTTGTTGACTGGGAGCCATTGGAGTTGTTGCATGATGTGGCTGTAGTGGGAGATGTCGAGGACCAGTCTGGCAGTGGCGTTTTTGACGTACTGTAGTTTATTGAGCTGTTTCTGGGTGACACTGGTGTTGCCGCAGTCGAGTCTGCCGGTGATGAATGCCTGGTTGACCGTCCTTCTGGAATCCTTGCGGATCCATCTGAAAGACTTTCGGAGCAGGCAGAGGGTGTGGAAGCAGACTGCATTGATTTGGTGGTCAATTATGAGCGAAGAGTCCAGCATGATGTCATGGTTGCATGCGTGGTCCATTGGGTTGGGGGGGCACCTGAGTGGCTCGCCACGAGGAGTTGTCCCAGGCTAATGTGGTGGGTCCCAGGGTGAGAGAACTTCGGTCTTGTCCGAGTTGAGATTGAGGCAGCTGTCTTTCAGCCATGCCACGACGGCCTTCATTCTACTGTGGAAGCTGGTTCTGGTGGTTGAGGGTTCATTGGTGAGGGAAAGAATCAGCTGGGTGTTGTCGGCATAGGAGATGATGGCTGCGATGGGGGCCATATAGACGTTGAAGAGGGTGGGTCCCCTTTTTTGGTTTCGCATTCTCTTCTTATCTGCGTTCAAATTGCCCTCCTCTGGCATACTACTGGTTAAACGATTCCTGAAAGGAACAAGGAGAACGTGTATCAGGAACCTGGTATCTGTCTGTGGTCTTGATCTTAGTGCAATTGCAGTCTTGAAAATTCTACTGTGTTTAAGAAGACTCTGCGGATGGAGAAACTCTGCGTGGGCTTTTCTTTTTATTGTTTAGATTTATCCCATGGTTTTTTAGCAAACTCCCTGGCTGGTCTGGCATCCGTCAGCGCTAGGCTTGCCAAGTGGAGGTACTGAAGGTCTGGTTCCCAAACTATTACACCCTAAAGACTTTTATACGTAGGCAATAATTACGGTCTGTATGCAGCAGGTGCTTGTGGGATAGTGTATGTATGAAAGGTATTAGTGTTACCATCCACAGCTGGAAATGTGACCCAAAGACTAAAAAACTTCAAAGCAGAATGCTGCGTCTGCTCCAACTACAAAAGTTACCAGAGCTCTCACATTAGGGACTCTATGTTGTCTCAAATGCGCATGGACTGCCAGTAGGCTGATAGCTGCAATAGCAACAGGTTGCGCCATAATTAATTTATAATGGATTCATGGTGTGGCACAAACAGGAGCACTATTCAAGTTTGAAAAACCAACAGAAGTAGGTGTTCCCTAAAAACTGTGGAGGATACATCACTAACACTAAGGATGTCTCCAGTAAAAGGTGTGAGGGTGTTGTGGACAAGCACTAGCACTGGTCAGGGTCCTTGCAAGTAAGTACCTGACCAAAACGTTGGCGTCGCCATGTTGCAGGCATTCTGCTTGAGAACAGAACTATGCTTGGGACTATAGAACATAAGCACGTAGGGATTGAGTCACCATACCACATCAGTATCTATGAGCCGGAGTCCGACCCCCATAGAACAAGACAGTCCTCCTGATTTTTGGAGCTAAAAAGGGGAGACCGCCACTGTAGAAGGATACTTTCACATATGAAGACTGCTACAAGAAACATGTGCTGTCTAGGTCAGAAGTATGTCAAGAAGTCAGGGTCTCAGCTGGGCATTCTAAAATCAAGATAAGGGAACATGAGGCCAAGTCAAGTTTAAATTCTTCCTCTTTTGCTCCTGGTGTTATGGTTTGGTTGTCTACTCACTACCTTTGTGTTCATTCATTACCAATTAGGTTTCAACCATGATATTTTGGCCCATTTGTCATCAATCATCAGAATAATCCTGTACCCTTTTGTCTTAAGTTTCCTTGCACTTGGATAATTCATCCAGCCTTTCAATCTGCACAACTGAAACCTTATGTTCCTGATGTTTGTCACCGATTATCTTCAGAACCATCACCACTGGTTTAAGGACACCCAGGTTTCAGAAACATGCACTTGTTTACTTTTATTTTTGAGATTAGCTTCAGATTTCTCTCAGTGGAAGGACTATCTATCCAGGGGGTGCTGTTTGGAGCTTTAGTAGTTCATGCCCATGTCAGTTTGTCATGTTTTGATCAACATCCTGATAGCCTGCAGCTTTAGGTGGGTGTCATACTGTTAGATCAGGACAGGTGAGTTACCAGTGGCAGCACTCTGGTAGCTGGACTTCAAATCTAGAGAAGAGAAGGCAGTGCATCTCTAGTCTTAGGTGTCTTACTCCATGTCAGTGCTGTAGGCTTGGAATCTCCACATTTGCTCAGAGTAATGTTTCATAACTTGCATAGAGTGTTGGCCCAGTAATATGGTGAGCAGAGCATGGAAGCATGAAGGAGAAGCAGCATGTTAAACAGCGGTTCTTTTTCACAAAATTGAAATACATCATTCCTCTAACAAATCTGGTGTGGCTAGCCTTAAGTTTACTCCTATCCAGGCAGGATGACTGCCTTTCCAGTTTTCGTTGTTGAAAGTTACCAAACCAAGATGTGATGTCATCTCCTACCCTGACCATATATAAGGAGGCTTGGCCCTGAGATGGATGTGTCACAATGCATGTGTTCCACTATTTTGTGTTGCATTCAGTTCCCTAGTTAGCCTTCACTATCCCTCATTTTTCCTATTATTTTCACCTGGATTTCTACCAAGAGTTCTAGATCTGATAGACTTATATTGCTCTCTTTCTCAACCCTGATCCATGGTGGTTTTGGTGCATTGCTTATCAACTCCTTTAATGATCGCTATCTTCAATCAAGAGTTATAGAGATTGCCCAGGAATATTTTTCTGCCCTTTTGAGCTTTTTCCTCTTAACTGAGACGCTCTTAAAAATACACTTCTCACCTTTTACATTATATTAAGTGCAGGGTGGCACTGTGGCTACTGGAAGGAGTTGCAATTATCTCAAGCAATCAAGAAGGGAATGTGAGAGGCTTTCACATCATCTGGTCCTTGACTTCTTCATTTATAGAAGAATAAATGTCCTGTTAAATTTTTGCAGGAACTGCCTAAGCTTAATAGTAACTACTTTTTAAACACAGACTTCAAAAATCTAATAAGACCACACGTCACTCATTAATTGCCTCTCTAATAACTTAGATTCCCATTACATGTGCGCCAGAAACAATACAACCATATGGACTGAGGGCCTGATTAGAGTCTGGAGGTCCGAGGACCACCAGACTCGTGGGGGCACGGCGGTGGCAATACACCTACAGCCACACCGTTGAACTGAACGCCGTATTACAACTAGGGCAGTCAGACCGCCATTACACCACCACACCTGCCAGGGAACTGTCGTTACCTGGTGGTGGTAAGGCAGTCAGGGGCTCAGCAATATGCTGGCGGTACCACTGCAGGACCACCATGCATAATACAAGTTTCCGGACTGCCAGCAGTATCATGGAGGTTGTTACTCCATGAAAAAGCTGGCAGTCTTAAAGCAAAGGGGACTCTACTGGGTCCCCTTTTGCCCATGTGCATGAGGATGCATGCATGGGGGCACAACATGTGCCCCCCTGTGTGCATGAACCCCTGTACCTGCACAGCATGGACTTTACAGACCATGCCATACAGAAATTGTTTTTGGCGTTCCTATTGGGGTGCCCATTTTAAGAGGCACCGCTGTGGGATCGCCAAAAAAGCCCACCAGACACGAGTAAAGTTGTTAACTGGTGGCAGGTGCACACACAGGTTTGGCGGTACAGGAGCGGTTCACCGGCATGGGGGTCCCGCATGGCACCACCAAGCTTGCACTTCAGCCCTTAGTGTTTGATACCTACTCTCTGCAGAGTCAAGAAAATGCCTGGTTATGTTAAAATTGAAATTTTTAAGGTTCAGGTTGTTTTTTATCTTGATTCATGAATTTGAAGGAATATGAAACCCAGTTTTTAAAGAGAAAACTGGTGTTGACTTTGTGGGCATGCAACCGAATCCTTCTGCGCATATTATGTATGTGCCCTGAATTAAGATCAACTGTGGAAGTGGTCAGGTACTGTTTTAGCCTTAGGGAAGACAGTGCAATAATAATGTTAACAACATTTTTAGATCAGACTTATAAATCCCTATCTGTATAATTTTATTACTCATTTATATCTCCTGATTTGACTGTTTTATATTGGAATTCAAGCAAACTGTTTTTATACAACTTGCCTTGAATTTATGCCTTTGGCACATTTGGCTCATTTGCACCACATCGGCGTATTTAAGAAAAGTCAGCTAGTAGGTCAAATAAGATCGACGGAAGAGACTGCTTGAGACTATAAAAGTGTCTGGGTCAATAGTGCAATAATAAGGCTAGTGATGTTATTGGTCAAGATTTATAAAGCATCTCTTCCGCAACCATGTAAATTTCTACACTTTGGGGTATATTTACATGGATTGCCGCTAACCAGTTTTAGCGTTAGTTAGCGGCAATTTTCTTAACTCTGTTTATCGCCAAAAACGATTGCCCTGTAAGCAACATGTGTACAATACGTCACTACACGGCGATAGTGTCAGCTAGCTGCAGTGAAAACTACCACTAACAGTAGCGTCAAGGTGATAAAAATAATGACATTAGTGAGAGAAATATGTCGACAGGCCAATTAGCTGGAAAAAACTCACGTTAGTCAGCCTAACGTCACTTTTCTGCCTCTAGAGCAAAAATAGCCTATAAGTCCACCTCCAATGAAAAAAAGAAAATAAAACAATGGAATGCAGAATGGAGCAGCCAGGGTCAAGTTCAGCACAGATCAACAACCCTCCCAAACTCCCCAACAGCAAGGATGACCAGCCAGAGTCCATAGGGAAGAGGAAATGCAAATTCAGGGCTCCATTCATGAAAAGAGGCGCATCGCTGAGGAAAACCAGTGATGCATCACTTTTCATGGCCCCCTCCTTGAAACACCATGGCAGCTAAAGTCTGGATGGGTGGACAGTCCCTTGGGCCCGCAGGAATGGCTGGGCCTGCATCTGCGTCCGAGACCCGGAGTGGGAGGCGGAGGTGGTGTGAAGTTTCTGCGGCCAAGCCTTTGGGCAATGTCGGTGGATAATGAGGCGCTGGCAATTGCCTCTACCTAGTTGTGAAGTCTGGCAGGTTACATGGAGGCACATTGCTGACCTGTGTGAGAAGACTGCATTGCATAACACACGCCACCACTCCACCGGGGTGTACGGAGGAGATTGCCAATGGTGGGCTGCGCATTTCTGCATCACAGTCCGGAGGATTTGGTGAAGCCTGGACACTGTGGAGGGTGAGGCCCCTAAGCAGCACTGAACACGTGTTGCGGGAGCGCTGCAACTTCACGGCTAAGGGAGCCCTGTTGCCTCACCTGCATCGGGAGGTTCCCACATCACCTGCTTTGAGCTCAGGTGGCTTACACATTCTGAAAACAGCCAAGTCATCAACGTAGTGACGCGCCCAGGATCCTCCCAGTCAGTGCCAAATATTCCCTGTGTGGTGGGATCCTGACACTTCAAAGATGGTGATAGCCATAACCACCTGGCAACTGACAGAGGCAACTGAGTAGTTTGCATGCGTGCGCGTACATGCTTGCATGCATGCATGCACCAATTTGTTCATGCCATTATTGTGGTATGTTTACTGTTGCTAAGTTTATGTGTCGTAACCACGTCACAGCATTTTCTTTTTAGAATGTTAGTGTGTCAAGCCTATGTCATTTTGGGATGGGGCTATGTCACGATGTACTGTTATTTGATGTTTGTGAGTTAAGCGGTTGGATCTGGTGACAACTGGAAGCATTGTTCTTCCTCACCAGTGGGTCTGTTATTGGCACTAATAAATCTTTATCTATTTTGTAACCCTGCGACTCAGCCTCTTTATTTTAATGGCGATGAGTTGATTGTGCCGGCCCACTGTGCTGGATTAGTGTTTTACCTCAACTTTTAAAGTGTTTTCTCTAGAACGGAGCTCTTTACAGATAATAGAAGCGGTCTGGATTTCTCCATTAATGTGAGTGCCTGCCTTATAGACGTCGGTGTGTGTTGTGACTGTTTTAACTTTAAAGGTACTATTGCGCACAAGGGAGTAGAGACTAACCGGTGACAGTTGGAAGCTCCTTGCGCCGCACTCATGTGCTAAGCTTCTCTCGCTGCTCCGTGCTCTTTTCTGGAGATTCTGACGTATGACGCAGCTAAGTGCAGCGCTCACATTCATCTTTGGATTCAAGTGGCAAGTTCGATTTCCTGTAGAAAAGACACATACACAACGTTGTCTGGTGGCTTTTGTGTTGCCCAAGCCGGGCCCGACCATTTGCTACGGGGGTCTCAGGAGAGGTTTGTATAACCTCCCACCCCTGTGCGTGTACACAGTGGACGCTCCCTACGTCCACACGGAAGGCACGCCACTACAAGACAGCACGTGTGGTCTCTGTTAATTAATAGGCCCTAGGCCCGAACGCTACATTGGCGACGAAGTGGTCTCGCCACCCCATCACGTGCACCGCTACCTCACGCTCTGGCCCCAGGAGCGGATAGGCGCAGCCCCTGCAGCCTCCCTCCTCTCTGAGGCCGTGTTCCTGCCTCTGCTGTGCTGCGTCAGCGCGCGTGGCCCCAGCTGCCCCTGGGCCGTGGGCACCCTCCCCGGACTCTCTGCCTGCCTTCCCCGTCTGGCCAAGCTCACTGCAGCCCCTCTGGCCCCCAGCGACTGCCTCCTACCTGCCCGGCAGCTTTCTGTCTCTGCGGAGCCTGCACCCGCGGAGCAACGCGGCCGGCCCGCCATACCTCACGCTTCTCGCGTGCAACGCGAATACTGGACCTGCCGTTCCTCACGCATCTCGCGTGAGATACCGAGGTTTGCGATACGCGACGCCATCACGGCGTATTTTGAACCTTTCGCCAGCGCTGACTATGAAAGATTTTTGCTCCGCCAGGCCTGCCGGCTCCCGGATGAGTCTGTGGACGTCTTTTACGCAAGATTGAAGAAGCTAGCCAGCACGTGCACTCTCCCCGATGTTGACGACGAGATCCACGCCCAATTCATCCAGGGCTGCGCGTCTTCGAAGCTGCGCGAGAGGGTATTGGAGGCGGACAACATGCCCATGCGCAACATCCTTGTACTAGGGTGATCAAAGGAGCTGACCAAGGCCAGAGCCGCGCACATGGAGCCAAAGCCAACGGTCGCAATCAAGACAGAGTCGGTGTGCACCCTCAAGACCGATGCCACCGAGAACCGCACGAGGCAAACCCGGCCTCAGCTGTGCCTGCGCATGGTGCGGAGGCGCAACGCCCCACAGCGGAGCATGCCCGGCACACGGCAAGATCTGCAGCGCATGTGGAAAAGCCAACCACTTCGCAAGCGTATGTCTGTCGGCACCGAACAAGAAGCAGAGTGGCCCACCCAGAAGGATAAGACAGCTGGAGCCGCTGCCCAGCACCTCTACCAGCAGTGACATGGACGACGATGAAGCAGACGCGGCCTCCGTCCATGTCGTGCGGGTGCTTAACACCCTGGCAGCTGCACCGTCCGCAGAACCCATGTGCACGGTCAACGTGCAGGACCAAGCAGTAGCGGCTCTGATCGACACAGGCGCGACGATCAACCTGATGGCAGCCAGCGTGTACCGGACACTAGAGAACGCACGGCACTCCATCCTACGAGGGTGCAAGTGTACGCCTACGGTACCAGTCACACACTACGCCTGTGCGGGGGTTTCCTGCTTGGTTGCAGAACAGCCCAAGACGTTGGGCTGATCCATTTTTCACTCACAGTCCAAGCCTGCAGCCTCGACCATCTAGTATTAGAACACACATCGTTATTTGAAGGGATCGGCTGTTTGAAGGGACCCGCCATCCATCTCCACATAGACAAGTCGGTCGCCCCAGTGGCCCTCCGACACCGACGCATTGCGTTCCACCTACGACCCAAGGTAGAAGCGGAAATGCGTTTACTCGAGCGAGCTGGAATCATCGAAAGGGTAAGCGGGCCCACTCCATGGGTGTCGCCCATCGTGATAGCCAAGAAACCGAAACAGCCAGACGCCGTGCGGATCTGCGTAGACATGCGCATCCCCAACCTCGCCATCAAGCGGGAGCAACCATAGATGACATAGTTGGAGAGTTGTCTGGCTCAAAGTGATTCTCGAAGATGGACCTGAGGTCCGGGTACCACCAAATTCCCCTACACCCTGATTCACGCCTGATTACCACTTTCTCCACTCACGTTGGCCTCTGGCGATACACCGGCTCAACTTTGGGATATCGAGTGCAGCGGAGGTGTTTCAAAATATTATCCAGAACGTCCTGCAAGGGCTAGACGGGGTCTTGAATGTTTGACCCTCCACAGAGAAAAGTGCAACTTCCTACGTAAGGACATCAGTTTCTTTGGCTACAGGTTTTCCGACCAGGGAATAGGCCCGGACCCAGAAAAAAATCAAAGACATCCACGCAGCCCCCGCCCCTACATCGGTGACAGCAGTTCGCAGCTTTCTCGGGATGGTCATCTACTGCGTGAGATTCATCAAGGACCTGTCCGACCTCACCGGCCCCCTCTGCGACCTCACAAAAGCCACTGCCACCTGGGGGTGTGGTCCGGAACAGCAAGAGTCGTTCCAGAAGACCAAGGCAGCGCTCTCAGCTGACACAACCCTAGCCTGCTACGACCCCCGAAACGAATCACAACTCGTGGTAGACGCCAGCCTGACGGGCCTAGGGGCCGTACTATCCCAGCAACAAGCATGCGGAGAATGGGCCCCCGTCGCATATGCAAGCAGAACCCTCACACCCACGGAACAGCGGTACTCGCAGATCGAAAGGGAGGCCATCGCCATCCTATGGGGGTGCCGGCATTTCCACATCTACCTGTACGGGCACCCTTTTGTGGTAATCACAGATCACAAACCCCTTGTTCCGCTGTTCCAAGGCTCCTCCTCACGGCCTCCTCCTCGAATTGAAAAATGGGTGCTCCAGCTCCAGGAATTCCAGCTCACCGTGGAGTATCGACCAGGCATCCGAAATCCAGCCGACTTTTTATCGAGACACGCCCGCCCGGCCACTGACTCGGAAGCTACAGAAGCCGCTGCCACGGAGGAGTATGATCGTGGAAAGGTCAAGGTCTCTGCCAATCTCCCTGGAGGAAGTGGCGCAAGCTACCAAAGACGACAACTGCCTGCAGATCGCCATCCAGGCTGTCACGTCGGGCAACTGGAAGCCGCTCCAAAGCCCGTCGTCTTTCCGCACGCCTAGTGCCCAAGCAACACTGAAGGCGCTCCACCAAGTCCGGAATGAACTGTCCGTGTCTCTGGAAGGATGCCTCCTGAGGGGCCCCGCGCCTGGTGCTACCTGACTGTCTCACCCAGCAGGCAGCCCTCCTGGTGCATGGCGCGCACCAAGGCATTGTAAAGTCCAAAAACCACCTTCGGAGCAAACTCTGGTTCCCAGGCCTTGATAGAGTGGTTGAAACAATCGTCCAGCGATGTCCTGTGTGCTTGGCGACCAGCCTACCCAACCCTCCGGCACCAGTGATCACCGAGGAAAGGCCGACGTCTCCATGGATGCGAGCCAGCACAGATTTCGGCAGTCTCCCCGGGGGAAAGTACATGTTGGTAGTGATGGATGACTTCTCATGATACCCCGAGGTAGTGATCCTGTCCTTGACTGCCGCATCCGAGGTAATCCCCAAGCTGGAAAAGGTCATTGCCACCCATGGGCTCATTGGGGAACTGCGCACTGACAATGGTCCACCTTTCAACGGTGCCGAGCTGGCTGAGTACCTGCAGTCCCACCGTGTCAAGCACCGACGCATAACCCCGAGGTGGCCTCAAGCTAATGGGGAAGTTGAGAGGCTAATGAGGGCTCTGAACAAGACTATTCAGATCGCACTAGCGGACGGCCAGGGCCTGGAGCTAGCCCTCTACCAATTCTTACGCGAATACAGGCTGACGCCCCACTGCACCACAGGAGTTCCTCCAAGCCGCCTCTGTTTTGGCAGGGCAGTCACGGACACTATCCCACATCACCCCACGTGGGCGTCATCACCAACCCCGCCTAACCGATCCATGGAACAGAGAACAAAGACCAATCGCGAAGCGTCCCGGAAGAGGAGAGCCGCCGACAGCCCAATCCAAGTTGGTGACCGAGTGCTAGTGAAAGACCGCCATCCAGGTGGGAAGTTCCGCCTGCCATTCAAGTTAAACCCGTGGACTGTCACGAACATCAATGATACCCTGATCACGGCGGTCAGGGACGGAGAAGAAGTCACAAGAAATGTATCGTTTTTTAAGAGGGTACCAAATGAAGTCGAGGAAGAATTTCCCGAGCCGGGAGAATGCCGCCCAGTGTCATCCCCAGGTCCCCGAGAAGCCATGGAAGAAGCGACTCCCCGCGGAACAGGAAATACTGGGAACGACTCGGCCACACAAGCCCAAGAAGATGTTGTGTCGCAAGGAACACAGAGACCCCTCGGCTTAGCTGAGACAGACTGTTATGAGGACATGTTTCAAACCCCTCCAGAGGGGCGCAGCCAAAGCAAGTACCATCTACGCCCTTGTCCGAAGCCATCCCAGAGGTACCGAGACTTTGTGGCCCGCTGTCGACTGATGAAGTGAGGGTGGGCTGTACCTTCGCCAAGACCAAGTAAGACTGTTCTTTTGTTTTGTTCGTGAAACTCACAGAGACTGTATTTGAGACTTTAACCCCTTCGACGCTCATGACGGAACGGTTCCGTCATGAGCGTCGGTTGAGCTGTGCTCATGACGGAACCGTTCCGTCATGACCACGCCCGCGCAAGCAGCAGCCAGCACAGCGGGGGAATCCGCCCCGCATGAAAGGGGTTAAGGTGGGTTGCCGTTGGGTTTAATGTTTGTTTGGTTTTTTGCATTTCTGGGTAAGGGAGGAATGTAGTGTTGCCCAAGCCGGGCCCGACCATTTGCTACGGGGGTGTCAGGAGAGGTTTGTATAACCCCCCCCCCCTGTGCGTGTACACAGTGGACGTGCCCTACGTCCACACGGAAGGCACGCCAGTAATGCAATAAAAAGCCCTTAGCGCTGGGCGTGGGCAAGCATTAAGCTGGCCACTACAAGACAGCACGTGTGGTCTCTGTTAATTAATAGGCCCTAGGCCCGAACGCTACAGTGGCCATCTTAAGTGTGCTTTTATTTTGGCAGCTTTTTCATGTCCGCTCTAGCGTCCAGCCAGCATTGTTTGAGTTATTACTCGCACACCATTTCTTCTGCAACCATTTTCTTAGTACGTCAATTTGTGTGAGGCGCATTCTGTCAGATTGTCCACGTGTGACCCTGGAATGTTTCTGGAATTGTGTGTACAGCGTCGCAGCGTTTTGACACACACACTTTATGGTTGCAACAGTGTACAAAAAACACAATTTATAATGGTCCACACTGGTTTTAGCAAACATTAGGATGTTGTCCTGGAAAGCCGGGACCCCTTTAATCCTTGAAGCAAAGTTTCAACCAATTTCTGAAAAACACTGGCCGATGAGGCCAAACTGAACGGTATCCTCAAGAATCTATAGACCCCCAAAAGGTCTTTGGAATCTTCATTCAGAACCACCTGGAGATATATACGGATTTAAGATCAATAACCAAGAACAATTTCATACCACTAACTGCAGCTAAAAACTCCCGTATCCTTGGCAAAGGATGGGTATCAATGATAATATTTTTGTTTAAAGACCTGAAGTCTACACACACCCGCAAATTCTTTTTTTTTTTTTTAAGAGTGATTACAATAGCCAAGACCTATTCAAAAATATCTGTAGGCTTGATTATACCATCAGCACATAAATTGTCGAGATGGGACTTCAACATTTGACGAACAGCCAAAGGTACCATGCATACTATATGTTGCACTGGTACCGCCCCCTTCTTGAGTTTGATGCTGTGACCAAAACCTTTTACTCCCCCAACCTTGTCTTGAAAAGCTGCTCTATGTTTAAGGTTTGCAACAATATTTTCCACTTTAGAGTTGTACACACTCACTGAACTTACAGACAAATCTCTCGGCCTGATGCGACAATCAGTTCCAGGACAAAGAATAACACCTAATTTTCCTAGATCATACCACCCCACAATATTCTTGCCATTCCCTGCAACATATATTTTAGTGAAAATATTGCATCCTTTGAACTCCAAATTTTCTTGGAAATATCCCACCATATCTATGTTGAAATCGCCAGAGGTTTTGGGATTGACGTCTGTTTTTTCCAGTGTAACCTGACACCAATTTTCATTAAAGAACTCATCCAACATAATAGTGGAAACAGAGTCTGACATAACTTCCAAACCCACCTTTCCAATATCCAATATCCAGATCCAATATTATTCACCCCAGAACTAGCTGAGGGATCTTACAAAGTGAGAAGCAAATTTTCAACTCTGTCACATACTTGACTCACAGAATTAACAGTTGATTTTTAAACAAGCCTTGAACCTTTAAATACACTCTGAAAGTGACCATATTTATTGCATTTGTTACATTTTCTTCTTAAAGCAGGGCATTTCACACTGTTTGCTAAATGCACTTTGGAACCACACCGAAAACAGCTAAGTTTACTGCCTTTAGGACCTTCCAATTTTACAACTTTCTTTGTTGAATGAACCACACACACTGGAGAGGCAGAACCACCCTCCTCTGCCGTTAGCACTTTGGCTGACTGAATGGACCTTTCAATACCCTTAACTAGGTCTAAGACTTCTGCCAATGTAGGCCTGTGACATGCTAAAAGTCTTTCCTGAATTTTCTTGGAATCACAGTTGAAAACGAATTGGTCTCTTTATGGAATTATCCACATTAGCTACGAATTCGCAATTGGCAGCCAAGACTGTAAGTGCTGCCACATACTCCTTTACGGATTCCTCAGGAAACTGCTTCCTTTTGTGAAAGCTATGTCTTTCAATCATTATATTGGGTTTGTCAACAAACTGCTTTTCCAATCTTGCCACAGCCTCCTAAAAGCATTCCACCCATCACCTTGACCTCTGGTTGCAGTTAGCGGAGATAGGTTTTCAAAGATTTCAACTGCTGCTGTGCCTAAAAAATTAAATCAAATTGCTTTCTTTCTATCAGCTGAGAAGCTAGTGCCGTCAATAGCAAGTAAGTAGTTTTCAAATGGCTTAAACCATTTTTTCCATAAAAGTACTGGCTTACTTGGCACCTGTAAAAATACGGCAGGTGGATTGCCTATTTGCGAAATTTGCCATAATGTAATATACTATAAATAAACAAGCAAATACCCTGTAGAGTGCCCCACACAACAATGTGCTCAAATGTATGTCAGATAAAATTTCAAGTAACACTGAATATGAAGTCACAGGAGAATAACTCTTAAAGACATGCTGTCACTGTAGTAGCAACACAGATGAAAGATATGCACCATGCACTGTGCACATCACTGTAGAATATAAAAATGGCTCTCCTCAAATGAATTCCTTTCTCTCACAGGAACAAGAATTGTACAAACGTGTGCTAGTAAAGTTACCTCACTGTGGTGTTGAGTATTTTTGAATCGAGAGGAATGACTGTAAGTAGAGAGAAGTGCAAGTTCTTAGTGGAAGGGATTGACTACCTAGGGCACAGAATTACCAGTGAAGGTATTTTTCCTAAGTCAGAATTAGTGAATACTTTAAACAACGCCATCAAACCGTATAGTAAGGATTCCCTTCGGTCCTTTTTAGGTCTTGGGGAATATTATGCTAGATTTGTGAAATGGTATGCTCTAGTTGTTGAATCATTAAGACAACTTTTATGGACTGCAAAGCAAGGATGAGGCGTTTGATCAAGTCAAAACTTATCATGTGAGCTCCTGGCTCTTTGATCCTGATGGTGATTTATTTTTGACAGTTGATGCTAGTGCTGTTGGCTTAGGAGCAGTCTTTACGCAGTTTGTGGATAGTAAGGAAAGGGTAATTTTGTTTATATCCAGAGCTATTAGAGGGGCTGAGCAGTATTATAGCACTATCGAAAAGGAAGCTCTTGCCTGTGTTTGAGGCAGTGGAAAAGTTCAAGAATTTTCTGTGGGGAAGACCTTTTATTTTGGTCACTGACCACAAACCTTTGGTGTACATGATGGATAGAGTATGATCAGGCAATGTTTCATGCAGACAAATTAGAAAAGATTGCTAGGCTTTAGGAATTCAACTTTGAGATCAGGCTCATTTCAGGCAGTAAGAACATGACAGTGGATTGCTTGTCTAGATTTCCACCTAGGGAAAATGGTGATGAGTGTGTGGTTGCAATGGTGGACATTTTAAGTACGTGTAATGCCATCATCTCGGAGAGTGAAAGGCTAGACTTGTGAATGGATGGCCACCCAGTAGGAACATTGATCCTAACTTTCACTGTTTCAAGCAGGTATCCAATGAGCTCACCATTGAAAATGATATTTTGATGAAACAAGGTTTGTTTGTTCCTCCTACAGGTAAAAGGGGAAAACCTATTGAGTTAGCGCATTCGGGGCATCCAGGTGTTTCCAGTATGAACAAAATTCTCAAACAATATTATTGGTAGCCAGGGATGGATGCTGGTGTTGAATTGCATGTTGATAGATGTTAAGTATATATTCATTCTGATAAACATTGGAAGGTTTCTATGGAACACTTAAGTCTACAGGAAGGTCCACAAAAACCATGGGCAAAACTTTCTATTGATTTTTCAGGTCTGTTTTATTGTCTGGGTAGACGGAACTTATTTTTAATTGTTGTAGTTGATCATTTCTCTAAATGGACCTACTATACCTTTGTGGCACATCCTAACACAGAAGAGGTAATCACATTTTGGGATAATATTTTCTGTGCGGAAGGTCCTCCTAAAATAGTAATGTCAGACAATGGTGTACAATTTGTTTCTTAAAAGTTTTTATCATTTCTCAAAAGAATTGAGCATATGAGACTTTACAGGGTATAAGGAGACTGTAGTGAGGAACAAAGACACTGATGTACTGTTGAAAGGATGAATGTGGGCTTGAAGCTGTTCAGGGCAGTTGGTGGCTGCACTTGGCCATGTAAGAGTGCATGCACTATTAATTTTAACATGGGCATTAGAAGCCATATCGGCTGTCTGATATTGGTATTTTGGCATTGGACACTGCACAGTAAGTATGAGAAACAGAAGGGCAAAATGAGGCTGTATCTGGGCTGTGAAGTTAACCTGGTATTCGATGGTGGTGCTTCGCCCTTTAACCAAGGATGTAGGGCCTGAATGACGAAAAACAGAAATCTAATAAATTTGATCAGATATTTATGCATGTGATTGTTTCCAACTTTGAATGTGTTTAAATCTCCAAATAATTCACATTTTACAAATGCATACACGCAATATTATGCATGCAAAAGCTCATGATGCCCCACCCATATATAACATGATGAATCTAAAATAGAAGTCAGAGTGTACCATCACACATCGCCCTAGATATGTAATATTGAGGTGTGCGAATGTGCGCCGTGTAGCATTACACATGATGGGATCAGAAAAGCAGCCAATTATCAGTAAAAACCTCAGCACCAGAAAGGATTCATACATTTAAAAACATAAAAGACAACAAGCCCCATTTCTTGCAAGTTTGCTAAATCCCAAAATCTCAAACAGAAGATGGAGGTATCAATACTCAAGCAGAAGAGAAACTTCCTTAAAAAGGCAGATTTGTTCTTCTATGATGCACACCATCGTGGAGATTTGTCCCATCTGCATCTACACAAACCCAGTGCAGCAGAAAAGCAGCAAACAGGCAGTGTAGCAGCATCTAGCTAACATTAATGGTGCGGTAGGGAAAGACAAAATAGCAATATGAAATAGGACAAGTGAAAAAGTACATCAAGCTAGAGATAGCAGCTGCAATACATTGGTGCTAACGAAAGCACATCTCAGACTCGCCCTCAAGGAGCAGCAAGTCATCAACATCCCACTCCCAAATGCTGCATGGCTTTTGTGCTCTAGAGACCCCGCTTACATGGCCAGATAAGGATCATAAAATATCAGCTCTTCATTATGGTCTTGCTCCTCCTCAATGTCAAACCATCCTAGCAAAAAGCTCACAAAGCAGGATCTCAAAGGCTATGTTCATTGACACAATTGGCTTAGCTCCTCAGCCCTATTAGCAAGTATGTGACAACAACAATGCAATGTCAGCAAGCCAATAAATTACGTTGCTAAATTGTCTAAATATATTACTTACCCATTGGTATCACAGCCACCCATCTCTGGCACTTCAATCACTGGATATCACAATATTGCAAAGTTATATGGTCAGTCTTGTGGCACAGATAGGTGGGGGTCTTGGTCATTCCACAACACATACTTTCCTCTGTAAGCACCCCCTATTTCCCATTGGCACTTACCTTGTTCACATGTTGCATTGCATTCATGAGCCATCGTTACCCTATCTACATGTACAAAGTTTCACCTTAGAGCATGTTCACGCCACAATACCCCATCAAGTACACACAATGTCAACAGGCCGTTAACCATTTTCCCTAGCTTCACCCTGTGTTGCCTGCACTAGCCATCACTACCATACCTCCTTGTGTACTTTCGCCACCATGTGTGGGTAAGTGTAATCCATGATTTCTTGTCAACTTTATCTAATATCAGTGGAACATGTACCCGTATCTTTCTTACATTCCAACTTCAGTCTTGCATCTTTCTGTGCTTCCTGCAACCACTACGAATTATATTCTTATGATGGTGATAGTGGCCATACATCCACACTTTGTGGCAGAATTAAGGAAGTGACTAGGTCTCATTATATCCCTTACACTCTCCCTCGCAACTGCTCCTTCCAATCACCAGAACATGGATGTCACTCCTGTGTCCATTTGTGATATGCCATGTATAGATCACTTATAATCTATTATTTTACATCGAAGATCCACAGACCATATACTCATTTGCACTTTGAACTTACAGCTAAAGTTTTGGAACTTCTCTAGCTTCTGCCCCAGCTACCAGCAAGATTGCTATAGCACTGCAACTGTAAGTAGCCATGCAAATAACCTCTGTGGCAAAGCCATGTACATGAGTTAGTCTCAACCCATCGCCCACACTGTCTCCCCTGTCACCTACTTTTAATAACTCACTTTCGAAAGTCATATTGATCCTAACAATTTTTGCCAATTGCCAACCCACGGTATATATGATGGGTAAGTATTGGTGTTTGGACAAAATATTGAATAAAAAATATTGAGAAACATAAATATCTTGTCAAAAATATTGTGATGTCAAAAATATTGTGTACAGAAATATTGTAGTATTTAATTAGTCTTGTATGTTAAATATGTTGTTAATTTTCGTTTCCAAATTATTTCATTTAATTTGTAAGTATAATAATTTTTTTAAGTATTAATTATAGGAATTTTGTGTTTTATAAATTTTATAATAGGATGTTGGGTTTATAGGGGAAAATGGTCAGGAGATGTTTAAAATGTATTTATATACATTTTTATGTCAAATTTGGTGTATCAGTTATAATATGTGGTGAGATCGATAGTGGATCTATAGATTGAATCAGTGTCTCAGCAAAAAATTCTGACAGCTCTAAATGTAGGTGAAAATTATCACTATCCTCTCTTGCATCGACCTTAAAGTCCAGCATTCTGGCCCAGAGAGAAACATTGATAAGTACATAATCAATCTCTGACTAGGAATTGTGTTTTTTTTTTTAATGTAAAAGGGCTAGGATTATCAGATTTGTACCTGCCATTGCAGGCTCAAAACCAATGTTTGATTGTAAGATGGGCCGTTTGATTAGCAGCCACAGTACATGGGACTGAGGCGCCATTATGAAGGCAAGGAAAATCCTAAATCGTATACTCCTCCTTTGTGACCGAGTTCAAGTCAGTTATAGACTCAAACATGCTAATGAAGTCCCCTCCTAAGATGACTGAGCCCCTTGGAAAGGAGTTAAGGAAAGCATCTAGTGACTCTATTAATTACTTCTCTTCCTTGGTCGAAGATCAATGTTGAGGAGATACAACTGTAGGCCATTCTGCGTACTTATTCTTAATCCTAAAATATCAAGAGAATCAATTCTCAGAGCATCAATGCAAACTTTAGGTTAAATTTTAGTCCAAAGGACAAGACCCCCACTAAAGGAGGAGATAGCAGTAACAAAGAATGTTTTTTACCCTAGCTTATAAGGAGGTTCTAATAGCCAGATTTCCTGAAACAAACAAAAGTGAAACTGTTCAACATACTCTTGCCAATCTGAATCTATCAATTTATCTCTCAAACCAGCTATATTTCATGACACCAGGAGCCATATATGAGCCCAGTTGCCTTGCTCTTGCACCATGCAATGTAGTGCAAGAGCGATACAACTCAAAAAGCACTGGTAAATGCATTACGTTTCACCTATGTGAATAATAATAAGCTGGTTTTTACAACAGTATATAAAACAGTAGAATGATAATACAGTTGTGCACAGGTATGTGAAAGTATAGGTAATTAGGGGTCTGGAGGGGCTTATTTGCTTCTGGCATCTTTGTTTAAGGGTCTGACAATTGTCAATGTAGACCAAGGGAAACCGTGTTGACCAGGTAAACCTGTGGCAGGCATTTCAAAGGTTCGTATTGTGAGAGTTGTATTATGGCGACTTCAGGAAGTGGACGTAGCTTGTACGTAGCACGTATGTTTCAGTAGCAGCATGGCAACCGCATATGCCAGCTTTGCTTTTGAAGATAGTTTTCGTGGTGGAAGTAGCACTGTGTTCTATGATGATGCACTTCCTAAAAGTGGTCTGTCAGTTTTAAGAGCATAAATGCCTGCCTGAGGTGTCTGCTCCGACGTGCTCAGTAATCACTGACATCTATAGAAGCTCTGAAATTGTATCAGTGATTTCACACTTAAGTCCCCAAAACACACTTTTTACTGTGGCTATATGATTAACTTCTTTTGAATAAAAATTGAACTGAGCATGCTGCTAAAATAAATGCATCTAAATTGGGAGGGATGTCTCTCCTGAAAGTTAGAGCATCCATTCCTAATTAAGGAAAACAAGGGAGTTGTAGTTTCCGTTCGCGGATCGAATAAATAAAAAATGTGAATGACATGCTGCCAAAATAAATGCATCTAATTTGGGAACCATGTCTCTCCTGAAAGCTAGAGAATTGTCACAGCCTACTCCACTTTCATTCATAGCAATTTTCACTTTAATCATATAGCTTGTACGTATAGCTTGTACGTATGAACATACAGTCCCAATTAAAGGTAACAAGGCAGTTGTAGTTTCTGTCCCCGGATTGAAAAAAGCAAAAATGTAAATAAATAAGTATGGGTGTTACTGTCGGCCAACGGCCGTCACGAGCACTACCTCCGTAGTGCTGCGCACGTCCGTTGGCCGATGCGGCCCAGCCCACTTAATTAAACTGCCGCAGTTAAACGTTGGAAATGCAACCAGCGTTAAGCAAAGTAAGCATAAAAGTGAACCTTTACAAAGTTGTAAAACAGCCAACTGGAAATTGAGCGAGCGTTACAAAATTCTATAAACGCATGCGCATTACAAAGTGCGTAAGAACATCCAGTCGAATTAGAGGGATCATGGGAGTTGTCATTTCCATGTAAATAAATCGCGCATTTACCGTTTGTGTTCATGGTGGTATGGTTTTGCTCATGGCGGCTGTGGGAGCAAGCGCTGTCCATAAAAAACATTAATTAAAAATAGCACCACAAAAATGTATGTTAAACCGGAAACTGATAAGAGAAGCACACAAAGAACAAGCATTGGTAAATGCAGGAAATTTTGCCACAGCCATTAGAATTAGAGGAAAGTAAGTGGCAAGCACAGGGGCCAATTAAAAGCAGGGAAAGAGAGGGGGCGGGATGAAAGCCGCTTTTAAGTTTATGTTCAAAACAATAGATTTCACCAGCCCATCGCAAGCGTTGTTCAGGCGAAATCTAAAAATGAGAATTATGAGGCCACGCAAGTCCACTTTGCAGGGCCCTGAGTGGCTTCATAAATCTGGAGTAACGCAAGGCAGCACAAATTGTTGCGTTGCTCGGCCCTGCGAAGGCATTGCATGTTCGTTGTGTGGATGTTCCCATGCAACTCCCATGGTTTTTGACGCATTCTGATTATTTATGGTTTAAAGTTAAATTGTATTTATTTACTTTACTATGTAGTAATTTATATTATTTAAAATGTTTTTCATTTTTCTATTAAGTTTTAAGTTTGTGCAAATGTAAATTATTTTAAAAAGTAGGATAAATTAGGTGTAGATTAATTATACATTTGAATATAATATTACTTTATCATTTATATGTTTTCATTATATATTAACTTTTAAATATTTGTTTTATATTTGATAAAAAGATAAATAATTTGTTTATTTGATTAATATTGTTGAAAAAGCTAATTAATTATACAATGTTTTATGTGTAATGTATTGGGTTACTATTATGTTATTTTTTTTTTAAATGTTATGTAAAAAAATCATTCCCCTAAATGGCTGAGATTGGAGAGGAAATAGTAAATATGACCACTTTAGTTGTCAACACCTTCTCCTAAATGGCTTAGGCTGGAGTGGGACTAGTAACTGTCACCCCTTTATTGTTCAACATCTTCCCCTAAATGGCTTAAATTGGAGTGGGGATAGTAAATGATAGCCCTTTAGTGTCCAAAACCTTCCACTAAATGGCTTAGATTGGAGTGTAATTAGTAAATGACACCCCTTTAGTGTCCAGCATCTACCCCTAAGTGGCTTGATTTGGAGTAGGATTACTAATAGTGTTCACTTTAGTGTACAACATAACCCATACAATGGTTTCAATCAGTAGTGGAAGTGGTAAATGCAACTATTTGAGTGTATAACATGTTAACTCTAATATGTTATATTACCATGAGAGTATGTTGGTTTTGGCTTCTTGATCCATGGTGGCGTCGTAGATATTCCACCCTGATATTTGGAATTTGGTTTTGTGTCTGTGTCCGGAGGGGTGCAGTCTGCCAGCCAAGTATCTTCAAAGTAGTCCTTCATGGGATTTAGTTTGTGTTCATTTTATTGGTAAAATGGGTATTCTATAAGTATATTGTAGTGGTTAGCTACCTCTCTCTTACAGGGACAGAGAGTAGTGCAATTATTTTTTTATTTCAGATGCAAGCTGGCAGTTTGTTGTATATTCTATACTTAGGCGCCGATTATGATGTCATTTGGAAAGGGTCCGGAATGGGATTCGTTACTGCAGAATCTGATTCGGAACCCTTGTTTCTGAACGAATCGTACACATTTCCCAACGACCAATTAGGATGCCCGGAAACCTTTCAGGCAGACCTAATTGGTTCCAAAAGGCATTCAGACAGCATGAGTCTTTCGGAGCAGATTAGTACAGCTCTATGGGCACGGTTTCCTGACTGATCGATTACGATGAACGATTCGGACAACTGTCCGGATTAGGTCTGCCTGACAAAAAACGCCTTGGAGGTATCCGAATGGGGCCTGTGGGGGTACCCAAGTGACCCCTCTTCCCAACCATGCACAATGTGGCAGGCACCAGGGGGGACCTCCACCAGGTACAAGATTTCACCCACCCCTTTCTTCAATGGAAGCCTGTATTCTCGTTCAGAACACAGACTCCCATTGAAGTCAATGCGAGTCTGACCGAAAGATGTTGGGAAGCATCGTAATTGGTCGCCCAGCTCGCAGGACCCGATTCGTTCGGAAACCAGTCCGAGACCGGTTTGGTCAGAACAGTTTCCGACCAACATCGTAATCAGCCCCTTAGTGCAGAAAGTTGGAGATCTAATAAAATGGGAGAATCACTGCTTCCAAACTGATTCCCGCATCATGCAATTTCCCTTTTCCCCCATATATTTTAGCTGCACGTAAAAAGCCTGAGTTTGAAAATATCAGGGATGTGGTGTTACAGTATTACTCATAACACTTATTTGGCAAGTAATTCCAGCAACTGGTCGAATCATAATTAAGAATTTCTCATAATGGAGGTGAACGTGTTGAATATTAAAGCAAATGAGGTACTTATCATTTTCGTGAAGCCCTTATGTCAACTACATATTTATCATGTGACAGTATTGTATATGATGTTGATTAATCCAAATGTGCATGTTACACTGATATACTCATTTGAGATTCTATTCTACGTACATTCATACTACAATAAAACATCTTAGATAAATTACAGATACAAATATGTATGGCTGAAATTAATTAGGAAAAAACTCTCTAACATTGAAGGGGAGTTTTGGATGGGTAGGAGAAAAGAAAGTAGCAGCGGGGGGCATTCATGTAAATGCTATATCATATAAAATATATTCGGCACTGTTGGAAATGGAAAGCTGAACTGAAACAGTGGAGGATTTCAAAGAGTTAAGTCCAAAAATAACGTTAGTTCACACAAAAATAAGCCGGGCAAAGTCAGTGGGTCTAGCCATTTAAAATATGTGTGTCTTCATTGATAGGCAATTGTGCTTGTGTGGTTTTGTGGACAGGTGTGTGGTTAAATGCGTGAATGATCTTCACTCACCCATGCACTTACTCATGCATTTCATGAGTCATTTTGGCATTTACTGACTTATCTAGTCATACACAACACATACACAAAAATGAGAATTAATGAAGATGCACCTTTAGACACATAAAAAAATGAATTGTATTTTAGATTGATGTAGGAAGGAGTTACTGATGTGGACTTGTTTGAGGAAGTAGTTGCTGTGTGTTCTATAAGGAAATGTTTGCATGAGAAGCATTGGGCGTGTTATCGTCGTATGTTTTGGGAGGTGCATGTTTGGTGTCTAAACTAACGAAGGTCAAAACAACTCCACATTACCACCTATTCAGAAAGCACTCCTTCAAGCTCCCCTCCATGAAACAACAGTCTACATGGCCAAGGGAGAGGAACATTACTTTGCCTATGGTGGTGATAATCCATGCACTGGCCAAATTGAGTGTTCTTAACCCTTTTAATAAAGGAAAGTATAAGAGAGGTCTGTTAACTACTCCCCCTGAGTACGTTTTTTTGACAGTTCAGTCATGGCTTTCGGCGCTCTGAGAGGGAGCAGAATGGGTGCATAAAGTTAAGTTTGGCTCTCGGTGACACAGGTCAGAGTGCGGCTGAGTGAGCAGACTCAGAGTATCGAGTCAAAGAGGCTTCAAGGCACTACAAGAAGAAATCATTTAGAGGTACAAAGTATGGAGAGGGAATTGAGTATGTGACAAAGTAAAAGATAGATGAAGAACAACTTAAAGACAGAAGGAATGACAGGGCCAGTAAGAGAGGATATATTGAATTAAAAGAACAAGAAAAAGAGTAAACGATGAAGAGACAGGGAGAAGATAACGTTCAGAAAGATAAAGAGATAGAGAGTGCACGTGAGAGAGACAATAAAACATAATAAAAGAAACATGAAACTCCAGGTCCAACAGAGAAAGGCAGACGTGACAGAAAAGTGTGCATTGATATGAAACGAATGAGAGTTAATAAGAGGAGTAAAATAGCATTGGAGAGAATTTGAAAGATAAACTAAGAGACAAGAAATAATAGACACAGGAGACTAAAACATAAAAAGTTGACACAATGAGTCATCAATCATATAATTTGTGTATATACATACATACAAATATATATATATATTATCTACTGGCGGTCGCCAGTAGATAGTTATAGTTAGGACCATGTTTCCATCGGAAATCTCAAAATTCTATTTTGAATAACTTTGGCGCCGGTTGACGAATCCTCGCAAAATTTTCAAAACTCCGCTCCTACCCTGAAAGTCTCGGGGTGATTCGTCAAGCGGGGGCTGAGAAAAAAGGGGGGTCCCAAAACGCGTTTTCCCCATGCATTTTTCCATAGGACATTTAGACACAGCTACAGCCCGAACGGCTGAACAGAATTACTTGTAATTTGGCAGAGAGGTAGTCCGCAGGTCAAGGAAGTGCCTTTTGTAGGTCTGGTGTAAATCTGTTCAGTAGTTCCTGAGAAAATAGCATTTAAATCAATATATATATATCTGTAAGCGCGCTCCGTGCGCTTACCGTGCGCTTACGGTAAGCTTACCGTACGCGAGCGCGATTCTGATTGGTTGTTAGATCAAAGTAAACATTCGAATCGGTCGAAACCAGGAAGTATCGGCCGCCATTTTCTGTCTGTCGCACTGAAAAAAAAAGGTTGATAACATGAAAAGGGGGCAACAAAGAGAGTTGCAGACCCCCTAGCGTTCGTCAGGGGGTTCACGAAGGACCAAAAAGTAAGAAAAATAAATGTAATAATTTTTTTTTAAAATCGCGGGGTGCGCGTACGGTAAGCTTACCGTACGCGTACGGTAAAAAAAAATAAAAAAATAAAAAAAAATTAACAATCACATTTAATATATAAATCTAAGGACCCCCAAGGGAGAAAAAAACAATTGATATTTTGAAAAAAATGGCGAGGCGTGCACGAAAATTAAAAATCATTTAAAATAAATACATAACTTAGCATTTAAAAAAACGTACAAATTCACTCAAAAAACCATAGGTTTCACACACGTTATAGTTAGGAATTAGCATTTAAAAAACCTTGCAAATTCACTTAAAAAACCATAGGTTTCACACGTTATAGTTAGCTGTACATTTCACTCGTAAAAAACCAATGAAATTCCACGTTATAGTTAGTGCAGGCAACTATAACTCACGCGACCGCAATCCTCTGTTGATGCTAATACTGTATCTTTAGCTATACATATATTACAAATATTTATTTTTCATAAAGACACATATGTCATCAGTGATGTAATTTCTGACATCATCAGCAGAGGATTGCGGTCGCGTGAGTTATAGTTGCCCGCACTAACTATAACGTGGAATTTCATTGGTTTTTTACGAGTGAAATGTACAGCTAACTATAACATGTGTGAAACCTATGGTTTTTTAAGTGAATTTGCAAGGTTTTTTAAATGCTAATTCCTAACTATAACGTGTGTGAAACCTATGGTTTTTTCAGTGAATATATATATATATATAAGCATTTTAATACATAATGGGCAAAATAAAGGAGAGCAGTGTCTGCAAGTAGTTAAATCGCGTGCCAAATTTGACACTAGACATTCAAATGTATTCCCTGCAACCAGTTACTTATGCTGCAGGTAACTTATCAGCAACACCATCTCTGTCAACACCAACCAGTCCAGTGCTGGAGATCACATCACTGTGAGCCTTTACTGCGCTGTACCTTAGGAGTACTATAATCTGTACCATCACCTCATTAGGAGGAGACATCCACCTCATCCCACTTGTAGAGGAGGAAACTACACCAACATATCAGTCAACCTCTCCAGAACTTTCCTCACGAATGCTACCACATTACAATATTGGTGGAAAGAGACAACGACTCTTTGCCCTTCTTGAACAGAACATCACATCCCAAAGGCAGCTAAGAGGAAACAACCACTCCAATATTCTATCTCCTGTAGTAGGATACGTCATCACCTTACTTCAGTCATACAGGAAGGACTACTAGGACACAGGTTTCAAGACTCTAGATTGGAGCTCTAAAAGGAACTTTATTAAACATGTTTCACAAATTCAGCCCAGTCTAGGCTCATAGCTCTACATCTTTCAGGAAACGCGGGACAGATGTTAACATCAGGAAGCGGATTATGCCAGCTGGCAGTTTAGGGTCATTTTGAAGAATCATTATTTACTATATTTTATCATTATCCGCTTTTGAAACTGCTAACAGAAAATGCAAGCTTGGTACTTTGAAGATAGTTAGAGGTGTGTTTGCCGAAAGGCATGCAATTAGTGAGGGAGCTCTCTTTTCAGACTCATGGGATCAGAGATACCACCCACCCTTTATAAAGAATTATGCTATGTTTCTGGAGGGGCAGCTGAGTGGGTTTACTTCGCTGCCTCATCCCTCCACCACTTCCAGTGAGTAAGTGCCAAAACAAGCCACTTATAACGGGCAGCCCTCTGAGGATAATTCCTCCACTGCTTCTCCTGTTTTTGTGTTTGCTCTTTTGGAGACATCTTTAAATATTGTGCTACGGTTCGGACGCATGAAAAACTTAGGGGCATATTTATCAAAGTTTAGAGTCACCTTGCATGGCTGTGCGTGGAGTAGCGCGAGTCGCTGCCTTGCGGTACTCTGGCCCAGGGAATCATTCCATTGGGTGGAACGTGGGTGTTCCCATGCATCCACTCATAGATTTGGGCACATTTCCAGATTTACAAAAACTGATAAACCGGGAATGCGTCAAAGTGCTATGCTTCCCAGGGGAGGGGTATCGAGGAGAAATATCTTTCTCCTCGTTTTCTCCTCTTTCTACATGTGCTGCATTCTGCAGCACACATAGAAAAAGCAAATCGCCTCAGGATTGTTCTTGTGCAGGAAGGTATTCCTTCCTGCACAAAAACAATCCTGTCTACGCTATGGTGCAAGGGTGCCTGCTATGGAGCTAGGCTCCAGATTGTGCACCCGCTCAGGAAGTGGTGTCTTGCTGCATTGCATTGGAGAAATTATGATAAATAAGACCCTTAGTATCCCCACAGTGATATCAATACTTGTTGTGAAAGTGGTAGCTGCTTAGCTACTGAGATGTCTCCTACAAATGAAAATCGACTGAGGGTTCTGACCCAGCGGGTTACCAACCTCAGATACTCATTAGAATATACTCACTTGGGCCCATAAACACACACTCATTCATAATAGGCTCGTAAATATCGCTGGGGTCAATTTATTGTGCTAATACCTGTAAGATGAATTTTATCTAATTATATCTTACCAAACCTCTTGATCCAATGTATTTTCCTCTGGTCAATGGACCTTTTAGTTAACTAAATAGGTGAAAGATTACATATAATAAACCTTTATTAAATAACCACAGACTCGGAAGAGTTTAAAATGTTTATCTAGTAAATTCATGTGAGCCAAGAACCATAATACAGTTAGAACACCTTCTTCGACAAGGAGACGAAGAGAAATAATTCAATTAGAATAATCATTAAGCAAAATTATTACGATGACAGAACCTGAGTAGGGAGGAAAGAGAGAGCAGTACATTGACATACTACACAGAATTATATTTACCGAGGTTCTCTAATTAATTGGCTCAAAAGTTCTAAGTCTGGATTTGGAACTTCTTCAGTATTTTCTTAATTTTCTGACAGCATGTCAGTCTCTCAGCATTCTCCGTCTCTCTGTGTTAACTAATCTAGCTAAACTACCTCTATTATACCTTTCTAATGACATGTACCACCCCTGAATGTTTCGAATTTACGAAACTCCGAACTTTGATTGGACAAGGAAAGGGGAGATGATCATCACACCAACTTTTCTTTAAGCTCATTGTTCTATGTTCCATCCCCTTAATTTACTTTCCCATGCTTTATTTCCCACCCGTGTTCACAAGTTAATCAATATAATGTATACAATTTTATTTAAAATCCTTTCCGTTCTCAGGACATCATGCTTGTTCCCAGGGCATGTTACTGTTTTTTCTTTTGGATGACGTTCTAGGCTTTGCGTTGCCGCCCCTGGGTTGTTTAAACTGCGCATGTGAAATGGTCACATGATGAGCAATCTTCAGTCCCGCATGGAGTCCTAAATACGAACTAATAGAGAGGTCAAAGAAAGAGAGTATTAAAATAAAATAAAAATGATTTCACTGTATACCACTTATCTCTACTCTATTCCCATTTACTTACATAAATCTTATGCATTAGCTCTTTAGTAAACTTACATGGTTTAGTTTCAGCAAAGCATGTGCATTATCATGTGAGTTCCTAGTGGCCATTTTAAGGGCAACTGAGCATCTGCAAAGATTTCCCTCTAAGCGATAGTACGTCATACTGCGTAGATGCAGTAGACGCATGCGCAATGCAGAATCCCGCGTTTAGCAGCCATTTTAGAGACACACGGGTTACTTGTTAGTAATACACGTAGGCAAGCTTCCCCTAGATTCAGTGTACGGATTTTCTGGTGCGTTAATAGTATTTAGAAACACAATTATTACGGTATTACAGGTTATTTGAGAGGATTGCTTCCGAGCAAGTCTCTTTTTTACAAGTCCTTGCTCCATCAATTCAAAACTGAAGAGCAAATGCAACTTTCAATTCAATTTATAATATATTTAGCAAACTTGAACATCTTCTTTTTCTAATTATAAATATTGATTCGGATTTATTTGAAAAGAGCCATGTCCCATATCATATATTTCACACTGCTGTCTGAAAAAAAGTAATTTATGCTCAAAATGCAAATAAAGATCGTTGTATAGTGGTGAACTTGTTCGCTGACTTGTGTATGCAGATAAGATGCTCAGTCTTGGATTGGAGTTGTAGCGACATCACTAACTTTTTATTAATAAGATGCGCCCGAATTAACATTTAAAAGTTTCTGCCAAAAGATGGACTCAAAAACCCAAGGAGCATAAGAGGGATTCTTCTATGAGCATCTGTATGGTTCCTGGCCACAAGAGTGCCTGAAATCATGCTGCTGCAAGCATGACCGCTGTACAGACCGGCTTTCACGGCCTGCTATCACTTGCATTAGGGGGAAAATGTTGAAAAGAAAGATGTTTAAATGCACACTCAAGCCTTTTGTGCCAGTGTCGCTGTCCAATTATGTTTGATGCTGCAACCAGCTTCCAAGGCAGAGGAAAATAGGTGTGGATCACCAGCATAGTCCTTCACAGTGCTGTGACCCAGAACACTGGGAGAAGGCACAAATGGTTGGGAGAAGTGAATGGCAACTTTCTAAAAGTGCCATTTTCAGAATTGTGACCTTAAATCTGACTTAACCATTTAAGAGGATTATAAATTACTCTTCATTGGAGTCTAAACAACATATCTCTATCTGCTCCCAATCCAAAGTTATCACTTATTAAAAGTAAAAAGGTACACCAGTGTTAGTCAATGGGAGAGATAGGCCTTATAACAGTGAAAAATTACTTTAGGAGTCTTTTCACTGCCTGACAAAAGGTTTATTTAGCAAGGTCAGAATTGAAATCTAAAATTGTACTATAGGCAGCAGTGGCAGGCCTGAGGCATGTTTTAAATGGCTATGCTAGTGGGTGTCAAAATGAATGCTGCAGGTCTACTTGTTGTATTTAATTTACAAACCCTTGGTACATGTGGTACTGTTTACTTTGTACTTACAAGTAAATTAAATGTGTCAATGAGGTTTAGACCAATTTTACCATGTTTGAAGGAGAGAGAACAAGCACTATAGCACTAGTTAGTAGCGGTAAAGTGCACAGAATCCTAAAGCGAAGCAAAATACGTTAATACCTGGTTGCGGAGCGTTGCGTCGATCCGAGACCAAGATGCGCTGCGCAGCTGAAATGATGCTGTGATACGAGGTCCTGTTGTGTCATTGTCGAGGGTCCCATCAACGGGGCTTGTGATGTGAAGTCCTGGCATCAGGGATGTGGCATGCAGCTGGTGATGCGGCGGTCCCAAGGAGCTGCAAGGCTGAGAGGCAGTCTGGCATCATCAAGTCTCCTGTTGACAAGAGATGCAAGGACTTGGGCTTGAGATGCGATGTGCCGGCGGCGAGTTGGTTCCGAAGACTGCGAGAGTGACACAGGTCTTTCTGAGGGCTCCAATCCATGCAGCATCGGTGATGCCTTGGTTCTGCTCAAGGATGCATCACTCAGCCCAGGAGATGTGTTGGTTCTGCTCAAGGATGCACTGCTCAACAGAGGTGATGCATTGGTTCTGCTTCAAGCACCCTAGGCCCCCTTCCAAGGGTCTAGGACTGGGATGGCCCCACATCCAAGGGTAGACACACAGATGGCAGAGTCAATGTGCAGATGCAAGGTTGTTGGAAACCTGCTATGTCCCTGAAGCTTCAGATCAGGAGGCCAGCCAAGTAGCCCTTGGAGTCACCCTCGGTTCTAGGTTCAAGAGATGCAGGTCTAGCAGTCCTACTCACCTAAGCAAGAAGGCAGCAAGACAGCACAACAAAGCAGGAGTCCAGCAGAGTGCAGTCCTTTCAGCAGCACAGCAGTCTTTCTTCCTGGCAGGTCCAGCAGTGTACTGAAGTGGTGGTGTCTGAGGTTCTTCTACTATACTCAGTTGTGCCTTTGAAGTGGGGGAAAACCTTTAGAGGAAGGCCTTTGAAGTACACAGATGTTCTGTCTTCCCTGCCCTGGTTTCAGACTAACAACAGGGGGCATGCTGCCATTTGTTTCGAGACAGGACACAGACTATTCAGGTGTAATTGAGGGCTGGGCCCAGCCCCTCTCTTCCATTCTGGCAGTGATGGCTCATTCAGTCATACCTAAGCTCACATAGTGTGTGGCTGTCTAGGAGGAATACACTGGGCCCATTTGCCAACAACACCCAGTAATGTGACCTGATGCAGGCTGCAGAAACCAAATGGCTAAGGCAACAAAATGCCAGTTTTCTAACTTCACCATATATAAGAGTTTTAAATTAGGATTCCAGAGACACCAAACTTGATCAGGCATATCTTCCCATTTGGAAATTTCACTTATAAAATATAATAAGGTAATCCCAATGTTATCCTATGAGAGATATTGACCTCACAGTAGTGAAAAATGAAGTTCAGAGTTTTTCACTACCAGGATATGTAGAACTTAAAAGTACATGTCCTGCTCTTTAAATACATCGCACCCTGCCTTCTGAGGCTGTCCTGGGCCTACCTTAGAGGTGACATATGTATTGAAAAGAAAGGTATGGGCCTGGCAAAAGGTTTATTTTGCCGGACGAAATGGGCAGTGTCAACTGCATATACAGGCTCTGCAGTTGCAGGCCTAAAACATGTTTCAAGAGATACTCCTGTGGGTGGCACAATCAGTGATGCAGTCCCACTAGTGGCAATGAATTTACAGACCCTGGGCACATGTAGTGAACTTTACTAGGCTCTTATAAGTAAAATTATATATGCTATTTAGGTATGAGCCATTGTCACCATGTTTCAAGAAAAGAATACCAACGCTTTAGCATTGGTTAGCAGTGGTAAAGTGTGCAGAAACCTAAGGCCAGCAAAACCGAAGTCAGCAAAAACAGGACATCTGCAGAGAAAAAGTTAGGGGGAAACCACACCAAGGATGCGAGGTCTAACACACAGCTTAATCATACAGTTGGGTGAGCAAAATGATTCACAGTTCAGTATAAAATGCAACAATACATAATACCATCCCCTAAATGAATAATAGTTTGTCCCCATTTGCTATACTTACATTAGATGTGATAGTACTAAACAATGAAAGACTTATATAAGGAATGGGCTCACTATGCTTCATGCAGAAAGAACTTTGAACCTGTCTCATTTGAGAGGAAAAGTTTCTTCTGGAGATTACTGAGTTCCAACATATTATTGATAGGAAATAAACAACATCACAAAGCATTTTACATTTACACATTTGGCTGTGTGTGAAGAGTGAAGAAGTTAAAACACATCCATGTTTTGAATTCCAAAATGTAGTTAGGACCTAGTTTAGCCCACTTAAGGAAAAAACTATTCTGTCGAGTGCAGCAAATTCATTACAAATCCAAATCATTCAAGGCACAAAGCAAATATTGTTTATTAATTAGAAATATCTTTCTCAAATCCCACCTCTGATGATGAACAAATCATCACAAATCAGACTATTCTAACTGAATCAATTGACAACAAAGTTTGCATATTCTTCATCTTCTTGCGGCTCAATTCTTCTAAAATCTTAATATTGTCGTAGGCACGTGCCTTAATGTTTTCCACTTCAAATTAATTTATTTTCATTCTTCTTTTTGCCAGCACCTTCTTTTCACACCTACAATTTAGACTCCTCTTAAACAGTCTAAAATGTAGTTAAAAGTATTAAACTGATTATACAAAGAAGAAGGATTATTAATAGGTTGAGGACTCTCTGAGTAATGCTTCAAACTATATCGTCAAACCACTCACCAACCTGAGTAAGTTCATTTCCAATCACTGTAAACCATGAGCTAACTGTCTCCAACAAACCATCAAGAAGCTTAGCCTCATGCACAATATTAGAAATGTTACTTATATAATTATAAATTAGCTTAATATTATTAGGTATGAAAGTACAGCATGTTGGACCCTCAATATACAACAGGCTTCAACCTCTTTCATAAGAAGAATATCCAAAGCAAGGAGATTTTGCCACAGCATAACTCGCATAGCCATTAACTATTCATAAATGTGAGTAAATGTACCTGCAGTGTAAGTAGCCAAACAATCCGCTGATAGAGACAACTTTCTTATTTTCACATCATTCACGGCAATACACCAATAGGAGGTATCAAAGCACCAAACAATCATCTGAACAAGTCCGAAACCGTGTTTCACCCTTCCAACACCAACATCATCATTTTCACTCATCTCATCTCACATGATAAACACGAGGATATACGGAAAGCAAGATAACTGCTTCCCGTCCAATTAACCGGGTGGGTAATATAATCAATTTTGCCACAGACATAATATATTCCTCTAAATATTGGTTCTACATTAGTCAGAAACTCATCATCAACCACATATCTGATCACACTCACTCTTTCCAACAGGTTCTATTGGCTCATCATCTTGAGATTTCTTCCAAATACAATTTCAGCACTTCATAGATGTATTGTATATGAATGATAGATGGAATTTGTAAAAACTGATGTGATGGGAATATAGTTGGAGGCTAGCTTTCGTGTTTACTGGTAGAGTGATGGTGTATTATGTACCTGTTTTGAATTCTTTTTATATGATATTTATTGACATATGTTTACTATATATAGCCTTGAGAAAGTCCAGATTGGGACAAAGTTCAGAGATGGTTTATGGACAAAAGAATGTATTGGCATCATTGAACAATAAAGGGATTGAAACTTAACCTTCATGGACTCTATGGAGTGTTTATGGACTAGTGCTACTTTTAAATACGAAAAGATTGCATTGCTGGGTGCACATCAAATTCTTATTATTGATCACCAAGAATGCTAACAAAAATATTGCATGATAAAGAATAGGCCAAAGGAAGATTCAAATATGTTACACCCACTGAAACTGAAGCAGGAAAGAATGTTTTTATAATCTCAGTATATTCTGCTTACACAATAGAATATACATTATCCGTAAAATTACCTACAGATTTGTCCCTCTGAGTTAACTTTATTTCTCATATTCTATTATGTATAGAGTTAACTCAACATTTTCAGTTCGAGGTGAGACATATCCAACTGGCGAAATCAAGATTATCAGTAAACCAACTAACATAATTAATAATAGAATTATTAAAACTGTTTTGAAAAATGAGCAGCACTTTTGCTAGTAAATTTCCATACATCTTCTAGGAAAATTCTAAAAGCAAAACAAAAATCAAACTACTAAATTTTAAGTTGCAAAATCACATATCAAATTCAGATAATTGGCTCAGTGCATATGCTCAATGTAAGTTCATGAAAACTCTATCTTCAACTGCATACCCTAGGTATTAAACAAAACCAACTCTAACTATGAATATTGTGCATGTTTCAAGAAAGAGAAATATTGAAAATATTTCAAAATTCAGTTTAACAATCCATCAAAAAGCCATTCAGGATTGATTTTCTTCAGTCTTATTCAAATCTAATGAATAGAGGTTTTTTACAAGAACATTTGCAATCTGTTAATCTGATGAGTTCAAAATCTGGCTTAGTGCAAGGTAAATAAATCATTCAGAAGCTGCATACTTTTTATTTGGTACTGCTACTGTTGTTTTTTTAATTTCCTCTTTGCTCTTGTTGTTCATCTTGAACTTGATCCTAATTTAGAACGTGTTGTTTTTCACCACACTCTGGGTCCACGTAGAGAACTTGAGGTGTACACTATGAGTCAGTGGTTCTTGTCACCACTTCTTCATCTACATGTTTTACTTTTTTGTGTGAGATGCGTGGATCCATTGTGGCAAGCCTGCACATTTCACAGCAGTAGTAGCCACAAACATAACGATGGTGATGATGATGATGAATGAATTTGTAAAGTGCATCTATTACCCTAAAGAGGGTATCCTGGTGCCATTAGACTGAAAGGACAAATAACCTATGGCTCAAAATTGTTGAAATAGCCATGTTTTCAATAATTTGCGAAATTTTAAAACATTTTTCTTCCTTCTTAAGTGAGAGAGGAGGGCATTCTACAGTCTTGGGTGCCAAAAACGAAAAGGCTTTGCCCCCATTTTACATCCGATTTATCCAAGGAACAGTAAAAAGGGGGCCTCGATAGATTGTGGAGAATGACTGGGCAGAGAGGCTTTATGTTTTTCAGTTATAACTTTTGGATCCAGCTTATAGTATGCTTTGTGGGCCATACAAGCAACCTGGAATTGAATTATTTTATTAGGGGCAGCCAATTTAAGGCTTTCAGTATGGGGAAGACTGACTCGTGGTCGCACCCTGGTTCTGGATTCTCTGTAATTTATTGTAGTTGTAATTGGTAATCCTAAATGCAGAGCATTACAATAACCAAGCCTTGATGCAATGGTTGCTTGGACTGCTTTCTTGTGGATCTGTTTAGGCAGTATTGGAAGAATATAAACTAACCTCTTCAGAAAGCATGATCCTGATACTTCATTAATCTGTATATTCAAATTCAGGGTATTATCAGTTGTTTCCAGATTCCTAATATGCCTTACTGGAGTGGGAGGATTAACCAAGTCAGAAGGCCACCAATTTAAAAGTGTTGGAGATTGGTCATTAGACAAAACACAATAGTTCTTTCTTATGACCATTTAACTTAAAAGCATAAATGTTCATCCATTTCATCACCGATGAAAAACAGTTTTGGAGTTTTGATGTAGTTTGTACTTCATCACGTAGAACATAAGAAAGAGCCAAAAAGTTTTTATAAGTGCTGCTTGAGGGGAAATGTATATTTTGAACAAAGGGCAACTTAAGATGGATCCCTACGGTACAGCTCAATGCAGCAATATATCTTTAGAAGCCATTCTCACAGTCTGAGACCTTTGAAATTTAAATGCTGGGAACCACTCCAGAGCTTTTTCTTGCTCTCCTGAGGTCTTTAGTCTCTGGGGTAAGATACTGTGGGATACTGTATCAGATGCAGTGCTAAGATCCAGTAGGATCAGCACTGCACTGCCTCCACCATCTAATGGTTTCTACAACTGAGGCCAATGCAGTTTCTGTAGAGTGGATTGGTTTAAAACAAACTTGTGCCATGTAGAGTATGTTAATAATCTCCAGATGATTCTTCCAATGTCTGCCAATTTCATTTTCAAACATTTTAGCAATAAAAGACAATTTTGAAATTGGACTATAATTAGACAATTGTCTTGGGTCCAAAGAGGTTTTCTTTAAGATGGGTCAGTTAGGGTATTTTTCCATTGTTGAGGGCAGACCATTAAACTGATAGCTAGATTACATAGATTTGTTATAATCAGAGTTAGAGTATCCATTGCTAACTGATAGTAAGAGGCAGAACATGGATCTAATGGGGAACCTTATTTAGTACTTTTAACTGAGATACTCACTACCTCTTCCATTATGGGTTCAAAATCAGTTAATAACGCATGTGAAGGTATCGGAGGGTTCACTGGTACCTCCCCCTACCTTTTTCCCAAAAGAAATGTTTTCTAATGTTGCTTGTATTTTTCTGCAGAAAAAAGTAATAGAGTCACAAAGGGGTATATCATCAACAACTAGCGCGTTTTACATTATCGCCGGATCACATCACCATGTTAGCGGCGTATTTACAACGATTTGCTAACAGGTGATCTGAAATCCGGCGATATACGGCGATTGTCATCAATATCGCATGAAAACCAGCGATGTTAGAACAGCGCTGAAGAAAATGTTGTAAATAGGGAGAAGTGGATCTAACCAAACAATCCACCTCCCATTATGTACATGGCTAAGTTGAGAATTTAGCAGACGTTAGTATTAGACGATATCAGCGGTTAGCGTGGAGTTTTTCATCGCTAAGCTTTTTCTGGGACGGCTTGTAAATACGCCGATGCACAGTTAGCGATCATTTTCCTGTTGTTTCCTGAAAGGAACGCCTACTTTGCATCTCATTAGCGATGCAAAGCGTGGCGTTTGAAAAACGGCTGCTAACATGCGCTAATGCATGTTAGCACTAATGCATGTTAGCGCCGCCTTGTTAATAAGGCGATGTAATTTTTGCTGCATTTTTTGGCTTTTAAAGCCAAAAAAAGCGGCGAAATGGCCCTTAATAATATGCCTCAAAGTTCTGTAGAGGCCGCCATCTCAGTTTAAGATGAAGTTGGAAAGCATAAGTATTTTTCTATTCAAAACTCTTCTTTGTCTGAATTAATAGCTTCTGAGATTATTTAAGCCTAATATGACTTTTTTACTAAACTAGAAGTTAGTTATACATTTTCAATTCCGTTTTTTATTTACTGGCGTCCTCTTTCACATAAGCTAAGTGACAAATGTTTTCCATCTTTTTAAGAGCTTTCTCGCATTCCATAACTCCAGAGAATGCCAGGAGAAGGAAGGATGTCTCCTTCTATTGACTTTTACTTTCACTGGGACGATGGAATCTGAAGCTCTCAAGGCCAATCACAAATTTCTTAATCTCTGCATTGGCTTTCTGACCTGGACCTGTAAAATCTCTCAAAGCTTTGGTAAATGATATTTGCGGTTTCCCCATGGACTGAGGGGGACCTTTACACTTTGGCTCTAGGCAGGATTTATGAATAGATACTTCCCCATTAACCATTTGCCGGGTTGGAGACCAAGGCGTGATTCTTCCTTTGCCAATGGTGTTGCCAAGCTTACCTGATGAGAGATGGGGTGTACCACATTAGCTGAGCCTATGCATTGTAATCACTTATAGTCACTAGTGCAGCTTAATGAATTCACATTTCTCTCCTCATCAACACCTCATGAGGAGAACATCCGTATTTTTAACTGGCTTAGCATGAGTGGAAGAGCATATAGCCACTTCATTGATGTATAGGAACATACTTTTGCTAGCTTTGACTTTAATGTGTCATTGACCTGTCTAACTATTCCTGATGCTTCTGGTCTGTAAATATAATGGAACTTTTGCTTAGTCTGTAAAGATGTCCACAGTAATTTTATAATCTTACTTTTAAAGTTAGTATACTGAATTTTAGGATTAACTCCCTCAATATTAGTTTAGCTACTGTCATACTGTCACATCGCCTTGTTGGGGAGGCCCCAATACACACCTAGAAAAAGGACACACAATCACTTAAATGTACCTCAACTTATGAGAAGAAGCATTTTAATCTTGTATTCTTACTGTTGGTTTTTATTGTGATCTTATTATGGTATTTTTTTTTTTTTAATGAGGTTCAATTGTATGGAAATGTCTTTTATGATGAAATTATCGAAATAAAAACTTATTGAATTGAATTGAAGAAGCATTTGACACAGTCTATATGAACTCTTGGGAATGTGCCCTAAGACTTTCCTATGTGACTCATTGTCACTGATGTTTTCACCATTAAACTGCTGGCAAGTAACACAACGTTGATGTAGATATTCTGCTATAGTTCTAAAGTGTGGATTTAACTAGTATTTATTGGAAAGAATGACCATGGCATCACTACCAACATGTGTAGGACCACATATTAGCCTGGACATTGGTGACAACATTGAATTTAGCAAGATATACTGTTTTCCGATTGTTATCTAAACCTCATTATGATCTTTTGTACAACCTACTCTTCCCATTTCTTCCTTTCATCTTCTGGAGCCTCATCTTGGAGCTTTCTAAGCTCACTCAATGTTTGAACAAAAGTCAATATTACATTGTCCTTTTGAGAAATGTTGCAGATTAAAGAGCACAGTACTTTGCATCTTCGTCTGCGTACTTATTGCCAAAACGTACCATATAATCTCCACTTTTGTTAGCAGCAGACTTAACTGAAATCTCCTTAGCTAGTTGTAATACATCCAATAAGCTCATAATCGGTGTCCCTTTTCTGATAGGGGTATGACAGAAGATGTAATGAAACCCCTTTCTGACCACAACTGTCTGTAACATACTATCTGTCAGTGTAGTTTGTAACATTCAATCCACTGCCTAAGCAGCATGTTCTTGGTATCGCAGTCAGTTCTGCTACTTGTGCTGAAATTACATTACACAAGTATAATGCTTCCATTATTTTCGATATGGTGCAGACCATCTACAAATAAAATGTGATCAGCCAGTTCAAGGGGACGTCCTATGTCCTATATGTCTGGTCTTGGTTTTGTGCAGTGTAACATCAATAAAATTGTGATCACCTACTTCATTATGATTGTCTATGTCTGCAGTTGGCAAAAGCATTGCAAGACTCAGGGCATTGCACCTTTTGTTTGAAATATGCCCTACCCCCAGGATTATTTGTTCATATTTATTTAGTACGCTATTTGTCAAATACTGAGTTTAAATACTAGCCAGCAAGATCTCCAATCAATAAGGGATTAACACAATAAGTGTATAACCCTTGACCCTGTTTTCAGGCAGGTCGCTCCCCACGCGGCACAGCACCACCTGTGTGTCCGTGTCCCTGAGCCCGCTGCTGCCGCTTGCTGAAAGTTCGAGGCGCTCCTCCACCTGCAGGCTACCACCTGCGCCTCATCCCTGATGGCCAGTGGTAGGCCGTAAGCTCTTTGTGCTCGCTCTGCCCCTTTTTTCCCTGTCATGATTGTGCTTCTGCTCTCGTATTGTTATTAGTTGTATTTCACCTTTTATTCCTTTTTATACTGATATACTGATATTGTGCCCTTTTTGCCTTCAGTATCTTCCGCCTGCTCTACCCTCTCGCTTTTCCCGCCGCTGCATCCCCAGCAGCCCTGCCCCCTGCTCACCCATTCGCCGCCAGGCTACCGCCTCCCAGCTGCTCCTCCCTCCCACCACTCCTTATATGGTGCCGCTGCGCGGTGAGGAGAGTGACCCTTGACCCTGTTTTCAGGCAGACCGCTCCCCATGCCGCACAGCACCACCTGTGTGTCCGTGTCCCTGAGCCTGCTGCTGCCGCTTGCTGAAAGTTCGAGGCCCTCCTCCACCCACAGGCTACCACCTGCGCCTCATCCCTGGTGGCCAGTGGTAGGCCGTAAGCTCTTTGCGCTCACTCTGCCCCTTTCGTGATTGTGCTTCTGCTCTCGTATTGTTATTAGTTGTATTTCGCCTTTTATTCCTTTTTATACTGTTGTACTGTTATTGTGCCCTTTTTGCCTTCTGTATCCTCTGCCCGCTCTACCCTCTCGCTTTTACCACCACTGCGTCCCCTTCGGCCCCGCCCCCCCTGCTCGCACATTCGCCGCCCCACTCCCGCCTTCCAACTGCTTCTCCCTCCCCCCTCCACTTATATGAAAGTCACTGTGCGGCCGTGCACAGCGGGAACGCCACAGGAGCGCCTAAGGCAAGCCCGTCTGCGCCCGTCTGGACCGCACCCAGTGCCAGACCTCCTGGTCCCCACGAACGCCACACCGAATGCCACCACTACACTGCCAGCACCCTCCACGCACTCAACACCGGACGACCACACACCTGCTTCCTGGCCGCCCCAAAGCACTCCAAAGGACCCTTCTCCTGCCAGAGCTGCAGCTTCACCAGCCTCCGAGCCGCCAAACCGCCCACTGTGACAGGACGCAACCACTTCAGATGCATACTATTGAACACCTGCTCCGCACGCAAACACGCTGTTGAACTCTGGGACCTGCTTGACACATCCTCCTTGGACATTGACTTCCTGACAGAGACCTGGATGAACGCCTCCACGGCACTCGACATCGCCATAGCCATCCTGGATGGCTACAAGATCACCCGCAGGGACCTCACCAACAGAATAGGAGGTGGAATCGCCATCATCCACAAGAAGACCTTCAGCATCACGACCAGCACCAACGACACCCTCAGCACCGCCGAACATCTGCACTTCCAGATCCACACTGATCCCAACACCACCCTCAGAGGAACCCTCATCTACACACCCCGGATCCCGGCCTCAGTTCAGCAACTCCATCGCCGACGTCGTCTGCACGAACGCCCTTGCCTCCACAGACTACATCCTCCTTGGAGACCTGAACTTCCACCTCGAGAACAACAACGACACCAACTCCACCACCTTGATTGACAACCTCACCAACGTCGGTCTCAGACAGCTCGTCACAACACCCACCCACTCCGCCGGCCACACGCTTGACCCCATCTTCTCCGCAAGTTCCCACATCACCTTCAGCCACACCACCGAACTCCACTGGACCAACCATCGCTGCATCCACTTCACCTTTCGGAAACCCACCACGCACCACCACACTCAATAGATCCCCCTCCGCAGCTGGAGCAAAATCACTGAAGACCAGCTAAACACCCCCCTTGCCCGTAGCCCACCTGCCGACACCATCAAGAAACCCTCCAACAGACGCACTAACAAGAAAGCCAGCTGGTTCACCGCGGATCTCCTGGCCTCCAAGCAAACCTGCCGAAAACTAGAGAAGAAATGGCACTGCGAACAGACACCGGACAGCTACGCAGCCCACAAGAAGGCCATCCGCAGACACCATTGCCTCATCAGATCCGCCAAAAGGGCCTCCTTCAAGAACCACCTCGACAACAACGCACACAACGGCAAAGAGCTCTTCAACATCGTGACGGAACTCTCCAACCCTAGCTCCAACACGACATCCCATCATCGCAAGACCTGTGCGACTCCCTTGCCACCTTCTTCCATCGTAAGATCGCAGGAATCCATGACAGCTTCAACAACCTGACCGCCTGACAGCCACCGACACCTCAGACCCCTAGCCACCACCCACATCAACCCCCTGTTCCCCTGGACCAACATAAACGACGACGACACCATCAAAATCATGAACACCATCCACTTCAGCTCTCCGTCAGACCCATGCCCGCACCACATCTTCAACAAAGCTAGCACCACCATCGCACCCCATCTCCGCAAGGCCATCAAAATCTCCTTCGAGACCGCAACCTTCCCGGAGAGCTGGAAGCACGCCGAGATCAATGCTTTACTCAAGAAACCCAAGGCGGATCCGAGGGACCTCAAGAACTTCCGGTCCATCTCCTGTTCCCGGCGAAGGTCATAGAGTAAACCGTCAGCAGACAGCTGACCCGCTACCTCGAGGAGAACAACATCCTGGACCCGTCCCAGTCCGGGTTCCGCAACAACCACAGTACCGAAACTGCCCTCATCGCCGCCACTTATGACATCAGTGCTCTGCTGGACAACGGTGAAACCGCGGCCCTCATCTTCCTGGACCTATCAGCCACCTTTGACACTGTCTGCCACTGCACCCTATGCACACGCCTCCACAACGCAGGGATCCGAGACAAGACTCTGGAATGGACCACCTCCTTCCTCTCCGGCAGAACCCAGAGCGTTCGCCTCCCCCCCTTTCCGTTCCAAAGCCTCCAAGATCATCTGCAGCGTACCCCAAGGATCATCCTTCAGCCCAACATTGTTCAACATCTACATGGCACTGCTCGCCCACGTCGCCCGACTGCACGACCTCAACATCATCTCTTATGCCGATGACACCCAGCTGATCCTTTCCCTAACCAAGGACCCCCTCACCGCCAAAACCAACCTCCACGAAGGAATGAAAGCCGTCGGCGAGTGGATGAAGAACAGCCGTTTGAAGCTGAACTCGGACAAAACGGAGGTCCTCATCCTCGGCCCCACCCCCTCAGCATGGGACGACTCCTGGTGGCCGGCCGCACTGGGAGCAGCACCAACATCCACCGACCACACACGCAACCTGGGGTTTATCCTCGACTCAACACTCACCATGGCCAAGCAAGTCAACGCCGTCTCATCCTCCTGCTTCAACACCCTTCCCATGCTCCGCAAGGTCGACAGGTGGAATCCCACCGAGACAAGAAGAACGGTCACCCAGGCCCTCGTCAGCAGCAGGCTGGTCTATGGAAACGCCCTCTATGCAGGAGCATCAGCCAAACTCCTAAAACTACTACAACGCATACAGAACGCCTCTGCACGCCTGATCCTCGACATCACTCGCCACAGCCACATCACACCCCACCTGAGAGACCTGCACTGGCTTCCCGTCAACAAGAGGATCACCTTCAAGCTCCTCACCCACGCACACAAGGCACTCCACAACACCGGACCAGCATACCTCAACAGACGACTCACCTGCTACACCCTGAACCGTGAGCTCCGCTCTGCCGACATCACCCTCGCCACCGTCCCCCGCATCCGAAGAGCGACCACCAGCGGCAGATCGTTCTTCCACCTCACCGCCAAGACCTGGAACACCCTCCCCATCCTCCTCCCTCAGACCCAGGACCTACAAACCTTCGGAAGGCTACTCAAGACCTGGCTATTCGAGCAGTAGCAGCACCCCTCCCCCCCAGCGCCTTGAGACCCTCACAGGTGAGTAGTGCGCTTTACAAATTTCTTGATTGATTGATTGACTGATTGATTGATTGAACCCATCACAACCCCTAACTTTGCTGATTTGCAAGACAAACTGCTGCTATCAATTTTAAACATCCAGGAATTACCGTGGCTACAGGATGAAATATGGCAGAGAAATAGGCCACAGATTGTTTCACTTCACCATATTTTTGAGTGAGAAAATGTGGATAATGTGCACCCTTATTTTTCATGGCAAACAAGTAAAAATCTTTTTCGTAATTTGACATTCCTAGAGCAGGTGTACACCAGGTTTTATCTCTGAGCTGTAGGGCAGCATGTACGCATTTGCCATCAACTGGTACTGGATCTGTCATGACCAGGGTCATGGTGACAGCCATTGTCCTGGTGCCTTTGATTTGAAATTGCCCTGACGCCTTTGAGTCCCCTAATGTGGGCCCAATAGTTTAGAGGGTTACCATTACAAAACCTATTTGGTTGCGACCTAAAGTACTGTAGTGCACTGGACCTGGTGTAACATCTCTCCTTTTCTTCATTAGGATATCTGGCAACCCCAATTCCAAAACTACTTGTGAATGAATGAATTATATAAATATTGAGCGCAACAATTACCCGGAGGTGTCTTGGCACTAAAGTGACATGGTCAGAGGGGCCCTACGCCTCTATTGACAGAAAAGCCATGTTTTTAATAACTTAATAAATGAAGATAAAGAAGAAACAGATTTAAAGTCCGAGGGGAGTCTATTCCAGTTCAAGGCAGTGCAGGTGATGAAATTCTGCCTCCCAGTCGCAACTAGATTCATGACAGAGCTGGAGTTGAGGGTCCAACTCGGCAAATACCATCTAATTTTCTCCTTCAGATAGCCAGGACCTTGACTATGAAGTGTCTTGAAGTCAAAGCATAAGGCCTTAAAAGCAACCCACTGCTTCACAGGCAGCCAGTGTAACCTGCAGATGATGCAGAATGGAATCTAGGGACATTCAATAAAAAACGAGCAGCTGCATTTTGTATAGTTTGCAATCTATTCAAAGAGCCTTTTGGAAGATTTTGATACAGACCATTGCAATAATCTAGTCTGGATAAGACTAAAGTGATGACCACAGTTTTTAAAAGATCAGATGGAATACATTTGCAATTTAATTGATGTTGTGAAGGACTTGACAGGAGGATGATGTGACCTTGTTATTTTTGGCTTTAAAATTACGTTTATCAGCCATCATAACTCGAAGGTTTCTGACCTTGTCCACTGGTGTAGGAGGACTGTCCAGGTCATAAGGCCACCATATAGAAGACCAGAAGGATGTATTAGTTCCAAACAGGATAACCTCTGTCTTGGATGAATTCAATTTAAGACAATTACTGTCCATCCAATTACTGACTGCACTCATGCAGTCCAGAAAGAAATGATCCATGTTGGCACAGTTTTTGGAACGTGACACCACTGAATATCATCAGCATAAGACTGTAATGATAGTCTGAAATATTTAATCAAAGTGGCCAGAGGGGTGACGCAGAGATTGAACAGCGCTGGACTCAACAATGAACCCGGGAACCCTGCAAGGCAGGGAATAGGGCACAGATGTAAAACCATTAAGGTATACAGATTGAACCTGATCTGTAAGAAATGTGTGCAGCAGAACCAGCGCCACACCTTCAAATCCTAGACTCTTGTACACAGTCAATCAGAAAGTCATGATTGACCGTTTCAAAGGGATGACACGTGGTGACCCACCGTACTCTGCCCCTCTCCTAGCCCCACCAACTCAGCATGCAACGTCCGAATTATTGTGGGAAACCAACTAACCATGAAACATCAGATCAATGCTGTCACCTCTGCCTGCTTCCACACCCTCCATATGCCCCGCAAGATCTCAAGGTGGATCCCCTCCTCATCCAGGAAAACAGTTACTCATGCCCTCATCTCCAGCCTACTTGACTACTGAAACGCCGGAACCACAGAACAGCTCCAAAAGTGCATCCAAACCATCCAGAACACAGCAGCAAGTCTCATCCTCAACCTCCCCCAAAGAACCAGAACCTCTCCTCAAAGCTCTACACTGGCTCCCTGTCCAGGATAGATGCTGCTTCCAACTCCTCACTCATGACTACAAATCCCTCCACAAAGCCGGATCTAACTACATCAACAACTACCGTACGTTTCACCCACCGGCAAGAGAGCTCTGTTCCACCACCCTAGCTCTCGCCCACATTCTCTGCATCCGAAGACGCTGCGGAGGTCGTTCCTTCTCCTACCTCACCACCAGATCTTGGAACAACTTCCCCCTCCACCTACACGCTGCCCCAATGCTTGCAGACTTAAGGAAAAATCTCAAGACTTGGCTATTCGACTAACATGACTCTCCGACCATGGCTAGCAGTACCCCAGCACCTGGAGACCTCCCATGGTGACACGCCTTGCTTTAGAAGACTTGCTGATTGATTGATTGACAGATATAGCAAGGTAAGAGCTGCTTTGCCACCCCTATCTAAGGAAGACCTGATTTCCTCTGACGCCACTAACAGCACAGATTTGGTGCAGTCATTTTGTCTATAACCAAACTGAATGTCACCCAGAAGATGATTTATCTCTATGAAGGCAGCCATCTGCAGGTTCATGGCTATCTCCACCAGTTTGGCAGGGAATGGAAGCCAGGAGATAGGTCAGTAGTTGTTTTGATCCAGTATATTTAAATTGGATGATTTAATAAAGGAAGAACCGAAGCAGACTTCCAATCAGTGAGCATGTATCCTTCATTAAGCATGGCATCCAAGATCTTGGTCAAATAAATAGCCACCACTTTTGGCATCAAATTTAGTACTTTGGGTGGACAGGGGCTCTGGGCAGATCCTGATTTTGTGGTAGTAATGATTGATTTTAATTCCTCTACTGTGAGAGTTTGAATTTATAAAAGATGGACTTCCCGGAGCTTCCATCAGGTATTAACTTAATCTTATTTTTACCTGTACAACTTGTGGAAAACCTGTTGAAAATCAACCTAGCTTTCTCTTGAAAGAAGCTAGCTAGAGTGAGTCAGAAATCCTGACTAATGACGGCTGTTTTTCTGGTCGTTGTCAATGTAAATTTATTTGCAGTTTGAAAAAGTGCTTTGTTAGATTTATTGGCTGATTTAGTTTGTGTTCAGGATAGTAAACTGATTTGGAGGTCAAGGAGAACTTTTCATACTCAGCAATACACTGTTTGTAGGTTCTTTCTCTCTCATGCCATAGGCTCTCCTCCACTTGCGTTCTTGACTGCAGGTCCCTTGTTTTGCTTTCCTGAGTGCCTCATTAAACCATGGTTGAGAGAATTTCGACTTCTTAAAGGCTTTAGCTTTTGCAGGGGCAAGTGCATTGAGTGCAGAATCTAACCAGCCCACATAGCTTGCCAAAATGTGACCTATGTCGTTCGAAGTTTTAGGCTGAGATTCAGCTAAGAGAAGTTTCAGATCTGAAGCCTGCACCTTGTTCAATGCATGGGAAGAGACTCGTATATTTCTAGTGGTCTGTGTGGGAAAGCTTCCACGTGAAGGCATTATTTCCCAAAGTGCTGCATGGTGGACGGACCACGTCAGAGGAACAGTATGTATACTAGTAATGAAGCGGTTGTTCATGAATAGCCCATGAACCGTGTGCCCAGCCTGATGAGTAGAGTCAGTAACAATCTGAGAAAGTCCAAAACAAGATAAATTGGCTATTAATAGCTCTATGTGTGAGAAAATTGAAATTGCCTAGTATTGAAAAATCTGCTTTCTGGATGGACGATTCCAGAAGGGAACTAATATCCTGAGGGAAGGCAGCTCTGGGCCCAGGAGGGTGATAAACCAGAAGGCCAATGAAGGACTGAGTTTTAGTGAGTTCTATGTTGAATGAGAGCGCTTCAAAGCCCTCTGATCATGCAGATGTAAAGGTGGAGGCAAACGAATCACGGTAATTGATCGCTAAACCACCACTCTTCTTATAGGGTCTGTCCAAATGGAAGACGGAATATCCGAAAGGCACTGCTGTGATAAGATCGGGACCTGATGCATCGTCAGCCCAGGTTTTAGTTACAAATACCAGGTCTAACTGCTGAGAGTCCAGATAATCTGCAAATTCAAAATGATGTTTAATCAAGGACCTAGCATTCGGCAGGCCAATATAAGGACTAATGGGTGAGGCTTTCTTATTCATCTCACACTTCGTGATGACCCTATCCCCCTTACCACAAGAGCTCGGATTATTAAATATCGTCTTACAGATTTCAAAGATAAGTTGAATGATGTTAGAAACAGAAGAAGGGCACAATAATGGACAGGTTAAAACCTGACTTGGTGGCTTAATTGTTTGCAGAAGATCTCTAGAATAGATTTTTTGTGCGTGATCTGGGTATCCGACTGACCAGGAGGACGGGCGCTGGGCACAGTCCAGGTGCAGATGGGCATAAAAGGGCTTGCCTTAGGTGCACCAGCAGGGCAGACGCGCAGTATGATGTCCTATATAGCCGTCATGAGAGAGGGGAATGTCCAAGGGCATGCCTAAGCGCTAAGTCATGCAGCGCATGAAGAGTGAAAACAGGTGGGGAAAATAAAAGTTTGGACTGGGGTTCAGCAACCCCTTTTTCTGAACGCAGGCTCTACTGGGAGCAGTGAAAACATTTAACTCAAATCAAAAGCAACATAAAACGGGAGTATTCATAACAAATAACAATATTAAAAAGCTAAACTGGGACAAGCCCTCTAGAAATATAGCACCCAGAAGAAAGGAGCTAGCCTGGGTGCCTACAAGGAAATTAAAACTGAGGGTGCCACCAACCTTGTCAGAGGTAGCACAGACGAGCAGTATGGTGTCCTATGTAGCCCGTCATGAGAGAGGGAAACGTTAAAGGGTGTGCCTAAGCGCTGCACGATGCAAGGCATGAATAGTGAAAAGAGGTGGAGGTAATGAAAGTTTGAACTGGGGTCCCAGCAACCCCTTTCGCTGAACGCAGGTTCTCCTGTGAGCAGCTAATACTGTCCCATAGTTGTCTTAGGTTCATGTGTGCATTCTCACGCTGCAGACATCTTGCACAGGGCACTTGTACAAATGAGACCTCGCCCAAGAATCGACATGGATTATATCGGGATCTTAGGTCAGAGGTGGAGCCTCATTAGTCTTCAGCTCCTCTCCTTTTCCATTGGGGAAAAACAGCTGGTCATACAGAGGACTTTGCCCGAGTCTAGTGTAACATGCTTATAGCGCTCTTTTGTACTTGTGAATCAAACTGTGCTGTGAGCTGTTAGAAATGGGGGTCTCCAGTTGGCAGAGGTAGGTACCTTTGTCCAAATAGGGAAGGGTAAGGGGGATACACTTCTGAAATAACCCCTGCTCACTCCCTTGGTAGCTTGGCATGAGCAGACAGGCTTATCTCGGAGGCAGTGTGTAAAGCATTTGTGAACACATACAGTAATACAGAGAAAACACTACAAATGGACACCACACCAGTTTAGAAAAATAATTAATCTTTAGCTAAACCAAAACAAGACCAAACAACAAAAATCCACAATAGAGTCATACAAATTGACTTTCAGATGGTAGAAATAGTTCAGTTCAAAGCAAATTGTAGATACAACACTTTTCTCACAAGGTACCTTGGATGCATCATGTGAACAAACAAAACGGGCCGCAGGGAAGGTGATGCCTCGGTTTCTTACACTCAGGAAAGGTGATGCGTTGGTTTATTATTGCGTGGGGAGGTGATGTGTCGGTTTCTTACTGCGTCCCTTAATGATGTGCCAAGCTTGGCATCTCGATGCTATGCGACGATCCGGAACTATGCATGAACTCTTGCAGCCGCACAGTAGGCCTTGCATCGAACTCGTGCAATGATCTCAGACCTCAGAGATCGGTGCGCTCAATGCGGCGTGCAGCGATTCCTTGAGCCGCGGCAGGTGCTGCGACGGTTTCTTCGGCGATGCGTCGGAAACTGATTCGGATGCGTCTCACTTCTTCGAAGTTGCGTTGATTTTTCAGCTCCCAGCGAAAAACTGTTCTCTAGAAGTCCAAAACAAGAGCAGGCACCTCTTTGCAGGTCAGAACTCCCAGCAAGGCAGTTCAGGGGTGCTGGTGGTGAAGTTTTTTTGTCTCTGAGACTTCAGAACAGGAGGCAGCAAGTATCCACTGCAGGCCAACCCGACAGCAAACAGCGCTGGGACAGTATTTCTCCTCAGCTTCTCCAGCTCTTCTCCATGGCAAAGGTTCCTCTTAATTTCCCTGAAGTGATCTAAAGTTCTGGTCCCCAATATTTATATCACAAAATCCTTAGTTCTCTGGTGGCAGAGAAGCCCTGTGCTCAGTCCAAACTGGTTCTGCCTTCTCTGGTGCAGCTACCTGGCAGGAGATGGAGACAGCATTGTCCTTGGCAGACCAGGCCGATTCACGTAAAAGGAAATCTCCTCCCCCTACCCACCGAGACCAGGAAGACGGTCACCCAGGCCCTCGTCACCAGCCGTCTGGACTACGGCAACTCCCTCTACGCCAGAACCACCGCCAAACTCCAGAAGAGACTCCAGCGAATCCAGAACGCCTCAGCACGACTCATCCTGGACATCCCCCGTCGCAGCCACATCTCCAGACACCTGAGAGACCTGCACTGGCTCCCGGTCAACAAGAGAATCAACTTCCGACTCCTCACCCACGCACACAAAGCCCTACACAACCAAAGCCCAGGATACCTCAACAGCCGCCTCAACTTCTATGCTCCCAAACGCCAGCTTCGATCGACCGGCCATGCCCTCGCCGCCGTCCCCCGCATCCGAAGAGCCACCACAGGGGGACGGTCCTTCTCCTACCTCGCCGCCAAGACATGAAACTCCCTCCCGACCCACCTCCGCCTGACCCAGGACCCCCTCGCCTTCAGGAAGCAACTCAAGACCTGGCTGTTCGAGCAGTAGCGGACCCCCCTCCCCCAGCGCCTTGAGACCCTCTGGGTGAGTAGTGCGCTATATAAATGCTTTGATTGATTGATTGATTGATTGAATGCAACCCAAGTCTATTCAGCCTAGCCCTGGCTCATCAGGCTCTCTGCAGCCGCTGCTCCTTCCCCACCCCCTGCACCTCCCCACCCCCTGTCATCCAAAAGCCAGGCATGCAATATACAAACCTAGCAGAGGCATACTGGATGGCTAAGCAAGAAAATACCTACTTTCTAAAAGTGATATTTTCAATCACAGAATGTAAAAATCACCCTCACTAAAAGATGCATTTTAACATTCTGAGTTCAGGCATATTAAACTTTACATTCCCACCTTGTTCCCAGGGGTAGTTATGTTTATAAGATGTCATAAGCAAACTCCCGATTCTGTCCTATGGGAACAGGTAGCCTTGCAATAGTGAAAAATGAAATTGGCAGTAATTCACTATCAGGACACGCCACACACATCAGGTCATGTCCCACCTTTCACATACACTGCAGGGGTACCTTGGGCTCACCTTAGGGGTGACTGACATGTAAGAAAAGGGAAGGTTAGGGTCTGGTAAGTGGGTGCACTTGCTAGGCTGACATAGCAGTACCAGACTGCACACAGGCTCTGTAATGGCAGGCCAGAGTTACATTTACAGGCTGCTTATGTGGGTGTCACAATCAGTGCTACACCCCACCAGCAGCATTTGCTATACAGGCCCTGGGCACACACAGTAAATCAAATCAGCCAATCATGGAAACACCAATCTATAACAGCAATTTACATAGGGAGCACTTGCACCTTGTCACTGAACAGCAGTGGCAAAGTGCCCAAAGCATCTTGACAATCAAAATGGGGTCCAACACACAGCAAAAACATAGGAGGCAAAAGGCAAAAAATGCAGGGGGACTCACACCAATGGTGCCGTGTCTAACATGAGACTTTTGGGAAAAAAGGCTTGTCTATTGATACATTTTTTTTTACCACAAAGTTTATTGAGTTTATCAAAGACAGGGACAATACTTTACATCAGGATCAATTCGTAGTTGAACAGATGTGAAACCGACAGTGTAGGAACTTGTCAATCTTTCATATAATAAGAACAGGACTTATGGTACATGTGGCCTATCCTCTATAGTAACAAAGAAGAAAAGCAACACCCCGCCTCTCCCCACCCATCCCGTTTCAGAACTTAGATGTGTCACCTATGAAACAGCGTGTGTCAGAGACGGACATGTGCAGAAAAAGCACCATCTACCTGGAATATAATGGTGTAGATTATCATTTGGATGTAATGAAGTTAACAGATCATCTGGCAGTTAGAGATCAATTCAATCGGGGTAAGGGACGGGGTGCTGAAGGCATGCCTTATAAATGGAAGACCAACTGTTAGTGACTGTGAAGTCATAGCCATACCAAAAAGAAAGCTAACCCTAGTAGGTTTCAAGATAATGTTGTAGAACTCACTCCCTCACTGTTCCCCGTCTTGGTTTTTGGAGCCCTCTAATAACATATCCCATTCCATTGATATGGGTATTTTACAAAGGCCTCTGTATTTTGCCCTCCTCAGGGCCTTGCTCTCGGCCAGGCCCCAGTGTAACACCTCCTTCCGCGATACATCCACCCTGGGGGCCAGCGGGGACTTCCAGTCCCTTGTAAATAATCCCTTTGCTAGCAATGATGCTAGATTCATGAAGTGCACCATGACCTTCAAGCACTTAGGTCGCAGGTATAATCCTAAAATGCACTGACCTGGAGTATTTCAATGGTGTAAACCTGTGAGCTTCACTTAGGTTGTAGAGATCCGTCCACAGTACTCAGATGGTGCGGGCATGTCCATACCATGTGTAGTAGGTCAGCCTCCTGACTGTTGTAGCAGGAACATGTTGCTAAAGCTGTGGGAAACATTTTGTTCATTTCATTTTGAGGGGCGTGAGATATACTCTAAGAAGTATGGAGAGTTTAATTAATTTAAATTGTGAGTTACGCGAGATTGCCTTAGGTTATTCCAGGACTTAGGCCCATTCCTTATCTGTGAACTCCCGGACCATATATTTTTCCTATTTGGTTTTGAGTGTTGTGAGTGGTATTGGAAGATGTGCTCAAAGTCCCCTGTACAACCATCTGATTAGGTGTCTACCATGTCCCATCGTATGTAACGCCTGTAGGAACTCATGGGTGCTGGATTTGCTGCCATCTGCAGCCCAATACTTTCGGGTATATCGGAGCATATTGGCAGGAATTAAGAACAGGTTTTGAGGCAGTTCATGAGTGTGCACAAAGTCTGTATGTGACTGCATGCACCGTCAGCAAATAAGGCGCCTACTGTGGTCATTCCAGCTTGCTCCCAAGGGCCCAATCTACGAGCAGTCAGCGTGCCTGAAGAAGAGGCTAAACCACATAATGGAATATTTGGTGAATCGGGTGTTGGTACATAGTGTTTTTCATTGCTATCTTCCAGTGGGTGAGGTGCAGTAAGAATGAACCAGTGTGTAAGAGTGAACCACTGGGGCAGATCAACCTGTGTAAGAAATCCCGATTAAGTTTGCTCGTGGTGTAATCTATCTTCAGCAGGTTGTGGCCATCCAACCAATAGGACAACCATTGGAGCTATCTGGCTACGCAATATGCTTTGAAGTCTGGAGTCCCTATACCGCCGGGGTTGTCGGCGATTGCAATTTGACCAGACTGATTCTGCGACATCCAGTTCCCCATATGAGGCCGATAAGGAGAGAGTTCAATAGTCGGAACACCCGTGCTGGAATTACGAGAGGCAGGTTCACAAAGTGGTACAAGAGATGCGGTAGCATCACCATTTTCGCCAGGGCCAAGAAGCACGCCACAAGTACAGGTAACATGACCCAAAAGGCAACCTTGGATTTAACTGAGATTGTTGTGTGTATGAGATGTCCTTTAAATAGGTCTTGCTTTGCACAGTAGATTCGACTCCCAAGGTAACGAAAGGTGCATGATGCCACCTGCAGCCCTGTTTCTCCAAACCATCCCATGGATTCTATGTAGGAGTCAGTAAATGTAAAGGCACATGATTTGTCTGCGTGTATATGAAGTCTGGACAAGTTACTGAACTTTAATAATAACTGAGACATCTCCCCTCGTCCCCCCATGTAATGATATGGAGTGTGTGATGCAATCTATGAGGATCCCACCTCTTACTGTATCCGTTGTGCTGTGGGCTCAATTGCTATTATAAAAAGCAGCAGAGAAAGGGGGGCATGCTTGCAGCGTACCTCTTCCCATTGCACTCATGGTAAAGTTGCGCAATGTAGAAATGCTTCTAACTCTGCTGGGTCTGGGGATGGGGGTAGTACATAGTGCAGTGTACAAGTCTCGGAAAGCCGTGGTGATTCTCAACTGGGTCGACACAAGTACATGGGTAGGTGTGTTAATCGCCTGGATTGGGGTAGGCTGACAGTTCGGGTTGAATCAGGCATGCCAATAGCATGTCCGATGTGTTCACTTCGTGTGAATTTTATGTGTATAACCTCAATAGTCCAGCACTGGGAGGCGTTCCAAGAGCTCTGCATGTGAAATTCTAGCTTCCAGCAGTTGGGGTGCTGTGTCCGCGTGCTTGGCGGCTGCTCTCTCTAGGGGGCCAAGGCTATTCTCCAGTAATGTACGTTGCAAGAGGACCTCCTTCCTCACTCCCACTACAGTGTTTATCGATGTACCCCGTATCATCACTTTAAATGCCTAGCATTCCACCAAGGGTTAAGAACCTGTTCCAGTATTTTCAGAAAAGTAGGTATAGATGGTCGAAGCTAGGTCTCCCTGAACACTACATCTTCCAAAAGAAGTGGTTGTAAGCACCAGGTTGAGATGAGAGCAGACACCCTGACCCATGACAGAGTAATTTCCAAGGGGTTGTGATCAGATAGGGTCTTACCTAGGTACATGGCCTGCGTGATGTTGGATTGAAGGTGAGACAGAAATGGAGTGTGTGTGGGTGAGATTAATAGGAATATTCCTGCAAGCCTAAATTACACGTACACCACATGTCCAAAAGACCCCATCCATCCAATCACTGTTGCAGTAGCCGAGCTTGGCGTGCTTGGCTGGCTCCTGCCAAGGGGGGTGAGAACAATCTAGACACAGGTTATATACCGAATTGAGATCCCACCTAGCACCCATTGAAAAGGAGCCCACTCAGTCAGGACAGATAATAGATGAGCAAGGGAAGTGTCCTGGTCAATATTGGGAGCATAGACACAGCCCATTGTAATGGGGGCACCATCCAGTGTACCTCTGAGTAGGATATAGATGCCCTGTGTATCAATCTTAGTGTACTGTGCCATAAATGGTACACTGGCCTGGAGCCAAATTGCAGCACCTCATCGCGTAAGCCGAGTAAGTGGTATGAAATTATTGGCCTTGCCATCATTTATGTCATGTTTGGGCTTTGGGAGCCACTGATTGAGTCTTCAGTAAGAATGTAATCTGAGCATGGCACCCATGTAATTGGGCCAATATTCTGTGCCTTTTGTATATTGATCCCATCCCCATACATTCCAAGTAATTATGTTCTAATCACAAGCTACAGTAGACATAATTGACATTAAAAATTACTGGAGAATCCACCCTCCCACATATTTCCTCTGTAACTCCTACATATGCATGAGGTGGTAATCTCAAACATTAAAAAACTTTTCCATAATACTCGGTCCGGAGAGTCTTCGTAGTTTGACCAAACATTAGAAAAAACCATAACAGATTTACTATGATAAACCATGTGTCTTCGCTATTGGAGCGTGTAATAACATCTCTGCACAGGGCACGGCATCTACTGTGTATGTACATTGGGCCATCCAGATCCAGGACCCCAAGTATGAAGATATCAAAGAGGGCTGGCCACTGCAATAGGAAACCATACAATGACAGACATGTTAAGAGCTAGGAATAAGGGTATCGTAAATGACCCTGCAAAATGCATATGCCAGTAGTCTGAACGGGATGCTGCCCAGGAATGCCGTTTTAGGTTAAATGGTATGCCCTACCTGAATTGCACCTGAAAAGAAAAACATGGTAGTCATGCAGCAGTACAGACAATCAGCCTAATAGATCATCAGCAGTTTGTGGACTTATCAATGGGAATAGGGCCAAGCTGCTGTTTGATTCTGAGTCCGAGGCACTGCCATGAGGCACTACCCTGAGAGGAACTGGAGCTGACAAGCGGTCTAGTTGTCCATAGTGTAGTCGCTCACCTGATTGCTGCCAATTATCCCTCCAAAGCCTGCTGTGGTGAACGGGTCCCACTGGCTCCTTCTCCGGCAGCGGCCCCACACTGTCTACACCGGGGTATTGTGCGATTTAGCCGTGGCAGGTCTTACAGTCACTGGGCTCTGAGAGTCTGTGAAATGTTTATCCAGCCATTCCCAGAGTTTCAAAGAAATGAGCGCATTGATCATGCAGTACTTTGAGTCTGGCTGAGAACAATAAAGCGTACTTGAGGTCATCTGTGCGCAGATGACTCTTCACCTCTTAAAATGATGCACGTTGCGTTGAACAATAATCATGTAGTCATGGAAGAGGGAGATCTGTGCATTGTCTATTAGGATTGGCTGCTTGTCACTTGCCGATTGTAACAGGCCATCCCGGTCTTTAAAATTGAGTATCCTGACCTCAGTGGGTCTCGGTGGTGCCTCAGGGATAGGTTTTCTGGTAGGGACACAATGTGCCCGCTCCACTGTAAATAATTCCGACAGGCCTGTTGGGGCCACCAACTTCTTAAGCCTGTCTTTCATGAATTGGGTACCATGAGGCTCCCTCAGAGATCCCTATCAGCTGCACGTTATTTCTATGGGCCCTGCCCTTGGCATCCTTCACCCTTTCCTGGAGTTGATCCAGTTGTCGTCTTAGTTGTTCTAATTGTGCAGCATGTTCCTTATGACCTGGGGATAAGGCAGAATGTGTCAATTTGTTTGACTTGACCCTGTCAGACAGTTTATGCTGGTCCTCTTTTAGTAGGCTGATGTCTGTAGTGATGGTACCTAGAAGCTGCTCGACTGATAATATGGAGTCTCGGATATCTTGTAGGATTACATATAACTTACCTCGGGGAGGTGTCATCATGGTTGAAGGTAAACAATTGCAGAGAGTCTGGGCCAGCGAGCACTCCGATAATGTGAACTGGGAGCGTGAGTCGGCTGGAGGCCTGTCACTCTTGGCTTTGGTGCATCCATGGTTGCCGTCCCTCGTGTGTTGTACCAATAGGCAGACGGGAGACAGGGCCCTCCGTCAGCGCTGCGGTCACCAGGGTCTCTGCCGTAAATGGCCATTGGGTCCACTAGGACAGGTCCAGGTGTTTCAGCACCATCCCCAGTTGCTCCTGCAGAAGTGTAGTGGTCTACTAGGGGAGATGGCATCAGGGGAGCATTAAGGTTTGCAGTACACAAACAGTCTTTGGCACACGCCCAATCCCAAGGTGATCAGATGCTCCGTGCTTGGTGATCAGTGAAGGCGGCACTGAGTGGACCATGCACTTTCCACAAGGATAGCCCAGACAGAGCCCAACTTGAATATAACTGATCGTGAGGTAATAGTAATTGGAAGTGAGTTAGTAGGCTGTCACTTCTCCCACCCCACCAGGCACAGCCGTAAGCCACTCGCCGGGCCCCAATGTCATCTGGTAGTATAGGCACTGGATAGGACACCCTTTTGTGCTCCGAGGGTTTTCAGCAGCTCATGCATTAGGCCGGAGGTTTCACATGGCTCCACCACGTAGGGCGGAGCACGCGCCTGGCTGGCAAATACACCCCAGAAAAATATAGGGCAGCCGACAGGCCCTCGACAATCCTTGCTCAGCATCAGAATTTGCATCATCACGGTCAAGAGAAACGAGGCCGTCCACTGCCCGCACATACAAGCAAAGCGTCAGGCATCAGGGCATGCCAGGCCACCCCGACCATAGGGCACTCTCTATAAGCTGGGCCACCTTTCTATTGCCAGCGATATGTGCTGTGCCGTAATTAAATTCGGCCTGGGTGCCCTCTCACCTGCTGTGTGATCCAGGCAGTGAGAGTAGAACCAGACAACGTCTTACGACTCAGAGGCCCACCGGTGCGGCCTGGATCCCCCACAGGTCTATGTGATTGAGCCCGGCAGCCAGATAAGCCAGGCCGCGAAAAGCCACCATTCAGCACAGGCACTGGAGCCATGGTCCACCACCTCCCTGGTCATTTGGCAGCTCTGAGTGATGGGGGCCCATGCTCGCAGCTGTTTTCACAATCCTCTGCATCAGTCTCAGGGCCACTTGACGTCTGCCGCCATCTCATCCATGCAGCAAGGATAATGAGAATTCGGTGTTATTGGATGCCCGCCAGCCATCCAGCGCCATCTGGGGTATCAGCCAATGTTTCAGGGTCAGCTCTGTGGCATATTCAAGGCTCGATGCAGAAGCCAGTCACGTAGTGAAAAGGGATGATAGGGCCTCGGTCCAGGAGCCCACCAGCTACACATATGCCATCGGCCACCCCCCCCCTTGTCTATTGATACTTTATGCAAGATGATTTGCCCAAATATGCCCTGGAGATTGTGAGAAGGGGCATTTAGTCGTCTCATTGTTTAGGATCAAAATGCAATGCATAAAATGTGAGACATCATCCCTGTGGAGAGGGACAAGGTGGTTTCACCCTCAACTCCTAAGCCTGTAGTATCAAACCTCAAGTAGCAATTGATTCACGAATACCTTAGGAAAATAAACAAACTCTTGAATAAACCGCTGAGCTCTAAATACGGACCAAGGACACCGCAGGTTGGAGCAACACCCAATGTACTTCCGTTAGTCAGAGAGAACCCTCACGTAATTACAAAGGTTGCTGACATCTCTATACCGCCACCTTTTGGGGTCTTACCTGCAGTAAATCAAATAACTTTCCAGTTAACTACCAACACTGGAATGGACACCAATCTGGAAACTGACTTGATCTACCGCTATGATGGCTCAACTGCTGTAGGGAACTCAGATCTGGACGCCGATTATGACCATGCCGAAACATTGGTTAGCTCTTCAACTCCAGGGGCTGAAAATATCTGGGCATTTCACTCATCTTGTGCAGGCTTTGGCAACTACTGAGCTAAATTCTGGGATAGGTCATAAAACTCGGACTATGGTCAGGGCAAACAATGATCCTAAAACCTCCGAAGAGGAAGATAAACCCTGACCTTTCCAGTGCCAACCGCAGTGGGAGCAATTAGTAATACCCTGCCTGAAATGTCAGACGTATTAATTAACCAATCTTCATTACTATCTGAGCAGTTTGCACTATTAAAGCAGATTAATGGAGAAGTGGCGTTGATGAAAGACAACTCAAAGATGTTATCCTCAACTAAGCAAAGCCTGAGCGAACTGGCAATTGCCTTAAGCAATTTACAGCAGTTGGACGACGCTGTTGATTCTGTACAACTCCTTCAAATGAAGGTGAAGAGCCTTATAATAGATAGTACCATGAGTCAGCTGCCACAACCTATAAATGTGAAAATTGGCACCCCTAGTGAAATAGGGAACTTAATCCTCAACCAAATCACTACTGGGGGACCGAGCACTTGAAGCAATAAATCAACTGTACAAGCTTCACAATTTACCCAATTTGAAAAACCTCAATTATCTACTCATTGATCAGAGAAGAAACGCCAGATGGCTTTGCTCTATACTTAAGTAAGATACGCCTTAAGAAGTCTGAAGAAGAGCCCAGATATTAATAAGGCAAACACAGGTCAAAACTCTCAGGTACCAGTGGAAAATGTTCCCATATTTTCCAGCAAAACTCAATGGGTTATGATCCAGTAAGGCCTACCATGTGGGGAGGGATCAATGCAAAACAGCAAAAAATATACAGGACCCCACCTGACCATAAATCGATACTAATTTTAAACAAAACACAACATACACCCTAATCCAGGTTATCTGGTTATACTGTTGCAACTCCAAAAGGGCTATAGTATTCACTAGATGATTTAAATAAATTCAAATTGGAAAATGGCTTAATTGTCAAACCTGTCAAAAACCAAAATCATGGCGTTTGGAAAGAAAGCTAAGTCTTTATCGTGGGTCTTAGGAGATGTCTTTATCAAGTCAACTATAATCACAAAATCTATTATAAGATTTTCCCATCTGTTTGGAGGCAGAGAAACCAAATCTACTTTGAAAGCGCTAAACATGAAACGCATCCCTTACTTACTTTATGCGTCACCTGCACGGTCATAGCCACTCTCAATAAAACTTACATGCAGTGTGCACAGAATCTTTGGCATCTTCGCACAGCCTCTCCACACTGCATCATCAGGCTAAAGCTGAATCTGAAAACTCTAACTTACTTCACTACATAAGCAGTTTGAATTACTCTCGTGATTGTGCAAGGGTTGCCCTGTCAACCTTAAAATCCTTAATTCACCAGGAATGAAAGAAAACATGACACAAGGATTTGGAACTAAACATTGTACCATCAAGAAAGGCTCTAGAAATGTATAATCTACCTGATTTAGAGATGCTGGCAAAGTTAAACCGACTGGCCCAAAAATATCTGCTGCATGGGATTTTTACCAACAGACATAGAGAGCGACTTGGCCAAGTTTCAACAATACAAACAAGTGGATTTAGTTTCTGAAACTCTCACAGAACCAAGAATATCCCTGGTCAAATCTGCCGGGCTACATTAAAATGAAATTTATAAATTTAGACTGTTCTATATTCCCATTTATACATTTTAGGGGAAATTCAATCCAGTGCTTAAAGGAAAATCTGCCTGTCAACTTTGTGGACTCACAGCTGAAACCCTTTTGCCCATTTAATGTATTTGCCCCAAACACTTGTATCTAAGAAAAATGTACCTATGACCGATCTTTAACAAGGAAAAAATAAGATCTACTCTAGAGGCTGTTAGAATCAAGGATAATAGTTGCAATAATAAGACTACTGAACAATTTAGATTAATTTTAGAAAGTGTTAGTCTCTTGAGTTTAGAATTTTTTTAGCATAGGTTTTAACTTATATATGTCCTTTACTTTTTAACTTATATTTTTATTCGACATTTACGCCGATTGTGATCTACTGTTTTTATGGTAATCTTTGAATTTCTTAGATAGTAGTCTTTCCATTCTTAAGAGTTTGAGCAGAAGAGTACTCTTTTTTGATTTTCAAAACTATTGATACAAAGATTTATTTTCACAAAAAATGTTGGTGCAGTTAAACTAACATCTGTGCTTTAAGACGATTTAATAATTGGTTATTCTTGAATTGAGAGGGCCTGAACTGCTGCCACAAAATAAGATTGAGGATTGAATGAGACTAAAAAGACTTTGATTAGAAGACTCCCCTATATGTTGCATTGAAGATTTGAGTTGTGGTATGGAAAAGAGTGCTGATGTTAAACTATTTTGTTGCAGTAATGCGCAATATTGTAATTAACACAGGTGATTCATGAGTGACTCTTTTTTACAGCTGGCACAACGCCTGCTTGTTAGGAAACCTCAGTGATAATACTGAGGGAAAAGAATCTAGATCAACGCAAAGAGAGTGAAGAAAGGATACTCCTTTTTTTAGGTCTAGCCTAGAGTCAGCGAGCATGCTCTGAAAAACTTGTTGTAGTGGAGTAGGGATTAGAAGCCCCGCCCACTCTCTGCCCATATTTGCCGTTTGCCGTTGGCTTGTGTCATTGTCCTTCCTAAATGCTGGCTATTGATTAGTAAATAGGCTTGTTAGTCCCTCCTTAGTACCCCCTTGTCTTCATTTGTCACCTCCCATGGTGACTGGCCCTTTTACTTCGGTTGTTACACGGTACCTGTCATTTAGACTTTAAGCACTATTTTCTTTATTGTGCTTCTCTTTCTGCAGGCACGACGTGCTTTTTTTCACAGTGTTCACCATGAACTGAAACAACTCTTGGCGCTGAGTGAATGCAGCGTATCACCTCTAAATCCATCGCTCAGCGGCTTTAGTAACTTAAATTATTTCCCTATTTACCGATGTTTTCTTGAGCGCGATCCTAGCCACCCTGTTATTTTGCTGGTTGCTGCACAAGAAGGTACATATAGAAAATACAGCACATTGAACAACGGGCAGAGGGGCCTACAAGGCGGTCTTTCAGTCCTACGTTGTGAATTCATCTTCTAACTTCTAACAATGCATTCTGAGAGTTGTAGTCCTTCAATCCCATTGCATGTTGCTCAAGCGATAGCCAGATTTGTAACTGAAACCCTATGGCCCTGCGAGCACTGAGTGAGAAGGTCATCCCACTCAAACATCAGTGTTTTTTATCAGCTATGGGGGCAGGGGCCCCTCTGGGAGACGGAGTGGCTGCATAGCCAAATTTACCACATTTATTTTTGTCTCCTGGCAGCCAGGTGAACAATGCTTGGCGTTGACGCTCACACATCTCATCAGCGTTTATTGGCATCGTCAATGATAAAAACAGTGTCTAGTGTGAAAGGGTTTTTATGAGCTGCTTCCTTAAGCCTTTGCTTAGCAACGCGCCGATAAACAAGATGCCACTGTAGACATTTATGTTACCACAGAATTCCTATTTATTCAATAGCAGAGGTCATAAGGTCATGTGTCTTATGACACTGGAACGCCGGCTGAGCAGCCACGACTGAGGTATGGGTGGGCGAGTGCTGAAGAAACACTCTTACCTCACTCCCGTTCCCCCCACCCCTCCGCAAATGTAAGGCTGCCCGGGGGGGGGGTTGCGCAGCGGCCCGCCCCCTTGAGGGCGGCCGCCTTAGTGCCACAGGAAGGCACAGGGGTGGGAGGTCGTGTCCCTGGGTTTGACCAGGGGAGACCCCAGACAGGTAGCTGCTTCCGGCGGGGAGGAGCAAAGGGGGGTACATATGCTGTCCCCGCCCCCTCCTCGCCCTCTTGTCCGCTCGTTCGCCTTGCGCCGGACACGCCGTCTCGGGAGGTCGCCTATTGTCGCCCCCCCCCCCCCCCCGCTGGACACGATTTCAACTGGTTGGCTCGTTTTCGTTTTCTGTCGATCGTCGTTTTGCGGTGAGTTTTGTCCTCCCCTAAGAGCTAATGTGCTTCATTTATGACCGGAGAAAACAGTGTTTCGTTCCTCGGTGACCTGATGTTGCCACTGGCCACGGCGTTCATATCTAGGCCCGGGTGCTTGGCCTCCAGTTTTCTATCAGCGGGGGGGGGCAAATTGAGCGGGAGGCGGGGCCCGGAGACTGTCGGGTGCGCAGGCTCCTGGCATGGATCAGGACATGAACCGGTCGGAATGAGGCTGATGGGCAGAGAGAAAGAGCAGCTTTCCCGGGCGCCGTTGCCTTGGGTTGCAGGCCCGGGCCTGTGTCCCTTCGTCGGCATTATAGAAGAATGTTGGATTGGAGCAGGTGAATCTTTGTACACTTGGTGCCAGAATCGGGCAATGGCAGTCGTGATAGGTGAGCGGTGGATCCTTCGCCTGCCCTGGTTTACCTAAAACGTAAATATTTATTTCAGCGTAGATTAGTATGCTCTGGGGCGAATAAAGCGTGGAAATAGGCGCCATTCTTCCCATCCCCCAAACAGCGCGTTGATTTACCGTAAACAGTATAAGTACTTTCAAGCGCTCACGATGCGGCGTCCCAAGTGGGCAGCCATCTTCTGCCAGGGAATCTGGGGAAACAGACCTGCCTTTTAATCTAGGATCGAGGTTACCGAAAAAGGTGCAAATTGCCTTCATTTTGCTTACAATGATGTGTTGTCGTTTGTTAACTTTTTTCACGTTTCTTTTATTCATTCAATTGAAATCAAACTCACTGTGATACAAACACAAGATGAAATAGGAGGTTTCTGTACGTTTCTTGTGTGCTGATGTTCTTGCTGTATACATTTCACTATGCTTCCTGGCCTACCATAGTACAGCTAGACACAGCAGGGAACGTTAAAGTGAGATGGATTTGTTGGCATGGAAGCACATAGAGCTTCACGAAGCAGCATCTCAGCTGAGGTTTTGCCGCAAATAGTGTCGAAGGAAGCTGTTCTTGGTGTATTTCAATTGAGGGATTTCGATTTGCGGGGTAGACGTCGCTGATTTTGGGCCCTAGGGGGCATATGTATGCTTCGGGTGGAGAGCCCTGTTGGCCTGATTGTTCATGCCCCTCGTGCCTTGGTTGATCTGCATGTTTTCCTCAGGTGTGGGGGCAGATACTGGTGCTTGTACAAACTCCTGGGGGCAGGTAGTTTACACAAACTCCTGGGAGCAGGTAGAGACAGTGGAAGTTTGATGGGCGGTGCAGCTCAGTCGGGGTCCCAGGCCGGGCAAAGGAGCGGGCGGAACTTCTCGTATCACCGACTCCCGAATGACCGGCAAGGGCGTAGCTACTGCTCCCCCTTTCGGTGCCTCTCGTTTTTTGGTATTAGACTCTGTAAAGCAGAGTTGGAGTGAAGTTGCCGGGGCCCTAGCTCCTTAAGCGCATTCTGAGCTGGTGGGGCGTTTGTGGTGCCATGGTCACCATCATCCATGCGGGCTTGGGCCGGCTCCACCCCCCCCCCACCCACTCCCTGTTTACTGACTGGGGCCGGCATCGCTGTATGGGCGATAGGCAGACGTTTTCCGCCACGCCTACGGGGTGCGAGATAACCGTGTCATGGGGGCCTCGCCTTGTAGCTCACAAGGGGAAGGGATCGGCGGTAAGGCACAACACTTTAGCTCTTTGTCCTCGGTGCCCCCTCAATCCTGACATCAGCCACTGGTTGTGTATACGGGTCCCGGTTAGTAGGCAGCATCCCCTGAACCTTTTTATGCGTCGATGTGGTGTACTCGGTGGGGCGCGGCCAGGGCACTGCTCCTCTGATGGTTGCTGAGGTACCAATACTCAGGCAGAAGCCAACACATTATAGCGAGTGTTCCGCGGGAGAGAAGCGCGCCCAGCGCTCTCGGTCGGGTATAAGCGGTACTTGAGGTCTGGTGGTACGCTGGTGTGGTAGGTTCTTCATAACAGTTGAGCGCTCCCGTGGCCTTAGGCAGCTACAAGGGCAATTTGCTTCCAAGCGCTCAAGACAGAGGAGAGTGATGCGGGCCTTGAGCAGCTGCTCACATCGGATGGCGGACGCTCAGCATTGTTGATGTCGGCACGGGCGCAGGGCAGCGCATGTGGCCCTTTCATCCCCTCCGGGTGGGGCTTTGTTGCAAGCGTAGCGGCGCACTCTGCTTCAGCGCATGTGGCCCTTTCGGTGTAGAACATCCTCTCCGGGTGGGGCATTGTTGCAAGCGTCGCGGCGCACTCTGCTTCAGCGCATGTGGCCCTTTCGGTGCAGAACATCCTCTCCAGGTGGGGCATTGTTGTAAGCGTCGCGGCGCACTCTGCTTCTTCGGCGGCTCCATGTGCGGGCTGTAAATTAAGGGGTATCATGTACTTTAATGAGGCTTGCGACACTGAAGCTGAGCATGCATCTGGTTCTCCCCCTTTGAGCTCTCGCAGGGCTAACCTGACTTCAGGCTAAGCGAGCGTTGTAAGGCCAGAGTCACTCTCTGGGATTGCCCTTCCCGGTTATACCTTAGGAGCCACAGGGTCGTGGTGTACCCGGAGCTTGCAGTGGAAGCGTCACAAAATTATTACAAGCCATAGTTACTGCGTATGTAGCGAAGGCAGTTCCTTGCGCATCCTTGTACATGTGTCCATTGAATTATTAGGCAATAGTGTTACTAGTCCCGTGGCGCTATATTGGTTTGGCTGCTACGCATTGGTGCACAGGTTTTGAAATTTGCATGATGTCGTTTGTGATTCATGCACACCAAGGTAAATTGTATAACAAGGAATGTGGTTCCAAGGTGCGTGCATGTCCTTGTGGCTTTGGCCTTAGTAACTGAGGGCCTTCAGCGGAGCTGTGGGGGCCTGCTTTCTTGTGAGGACAGTTTTGTATCGCGGTGCTCTCCCGGTCAATCAAATCTCGGGGACTTATGGGCCTGGGGGCCTTAAGCAGGGGTTATGTTATCCTCGGCGGGAAGTTTGGAGATTTAGCGCAGACGCCACATCTTGCCTAGCAAGCGCGATTTTGGTGTGGGAAACCAGGGTTTGAGCCGCGTGTCGCGTCCTGTGATATTGGTGAATCCTTAATCTCCCCGTGCCTGAATATGTAATGTAGATGCTGTCCTCCAGGGCAGCCGCCGACTCTGGGGCAGGAAACCAGGTTTCGAGCCGCGAGGTCGCGTCCTGGGATCATGGGCATGCTATGAGTATGTAATGTTAAAAAAAAAAGGGTGCTCAATGTGCAGCTGCTCACTTTGGTACAGGTAACATGAATGCCAACAGGGTGGAGCGTCCTGTGTTCCTTGGGCAAATTACGTTATCTCCCTGGGCCAGAATTTGTTATGTAAAGGTGGTACTCAATTTTCCACGGGATTTGCAGCTGTGCTTGATCTTGAGCGCCACCTGCGGCTTGATTCAAAACTTTATTCAGGGAGTTTGTGTTGTAGTTGGAGGGCGCATATGTTTTACGGCCATAGACGATGGCTTTGATCTGATTACTCACATTTAAGGGGATGTCCATGGTTCTTTGCGTGGCTATCTAATGTTGTCACTACACAAAGACACCCGTTGCTTAGGCCGCATGCTCTTATTGCTTGCCTTTTGTCACACCGGAGCTTGCCTGGAGCCTTTGATAGCGGAGAATTTGGAGTAGAACTGGACAGACCACTGCCTCCAGGGGGCCTGTTCAGGTCACTTGATGGCATTGCTTCACTGTTCCAGAGCTAGCATTGCCGATAAAGTAGTAGCATGAGCTGTTCTACAGGGAAGGCAAGTCTCTATCAAGCACGAAGCCAATCTCATCCGGGATGGCTTAATGCCAAGTAACTGGTATTCAATACAACCAATTAGGATGTTAAAGTACAAAGGGGAAGATGATTGTTCTTGCAGGTCTCGTCGTCCGATGATTTTGGTACAGCGTTAGCGCGCTGTTTTACGCAGGCTCAGTGGTAATCCTTGGGCCTCTGGTGGAACACGCTACCACAAGACAAGGGGTCTAATGCGGCTATTGTCCCCAAGGTATCACATTAGCTGAATGTTCATGCACTGCCTCTAGCATGCATTTCACATGTTCTCCTCGGAAGAAGTTGACTTGCTCATACGCTTGTATCTGGATATCGATATGTCACTTATCTTCATTGTTGGGTTGCTCGCAATAAAGTGTCAGTCTTAGTACTTAAATACCCCATAGTTCATCCTTTGTCCCAACAGGGACAAAAGTTACAGCCAGGCTCTGTTTGCAAAGAATAGTTATTTGGTACCCGCATGGGTTAGGTTCGCAGTTCAGTGAGGTCAATTTCGTCTCCAACGGGGAGATGGTGCGCCGTATTTCGTTGTCAAAGGGCCCCTGTTTTCTGCATTTCGGCACCTGGGTCACGAGCATGTGACCTGTCAGGCGGTTGCGGAGGTTGATTAGTGCAATTGTCCCCAGTTGCGGTAGAGCTTGCTATCCATCGTCGGGAGACATTTAAGGAATGTTCAACACGTTAGGCATTGTTCTGGGGTGGCCCCTTCAGCGGTGTCTTGGTGAGGGACTGTGGCATGCGCCGTGAGAAGTCTTTTTCGTATTTTGCATTGAGCGAAGATTTCGCTGCTTGGCTGACAAGGCCTTTGGCCACCAGGCGTTATGCAGATGGCCCTTATCAATGTCTTATGGAGGTATGTCTTACTGATGACAAATGGTAAAATGGTTGTCGGTTTTGGCCGGGGCTCAGCAAGTATGTTTTCATCTTTCACATAAAACTTGTGCAGTATCGGCCTAGAAGCCAAGTATACTTCACAGGGATCTGGTCACACATAAGTGGGCCAAGATCACACAAAGCACAGGATGAGTGATTGGTGTCAGACAGATATGGCGAGTCATGAGATAGATCCCAGAGGTAGCGTATACATATCTCAGTCTAGATCAGTGATATTAGCATGGTTTATCCTTGTCCCAATGTAGACGAAAGTTACGGACAGGCTCTGTTTTGCATGGAATAATTAATTTGTTTTCGCATGTGCCTCTCGCGGTACGAGGTCAATTGGGTCTCCAACGCGGGGACTGTGCGCTACTATTCAGTTGCCAAAGGGCTCCCGCTTTCCGCTTCCGGGACCATGTTCACGTGCAGGCGACCTGCCTGGCGGTTGCAGAAGTTGATTAGGTGATGGTTCCATTGGCGGTACAGCTTGCTAATCATCAAAGGGAGACATTTAACGAATGTGCAACACGTTGGGGTGACAGTCCCACCAGTTCAGACTGGAAGCATTTTCAATATACTATGCAGGAAAGAGGTACCATGTACACTGGGTGGGTATTTCCCTGCAGCCAAGGGCCGGTATCAGGTAGCCTCAGTATGACATATCCACCCGTGCTTTAACCAGGGCAGCAGGCGGATGGTGGTAGTTGCCAGCTAACAAGTGTGCTGGGCGCGAAGAGTGTGGCAAACGCTGCGTCAGTGCCAAATGACGACAGGGTATTTTCTACCTACGGCGAGTTGTTTGCTCCACGGCTGAAGCGGGCGCTGCTCATGCAGCTGGGAAATGATTAGCAGCAGGAAGGTATTAAACCATGGTGAGCAATTGGTTTTGGGTTCGTGCTCAACAGGAGCAAGGGATTTGCATTCTGTCCCATCAGGGTACGGGGACCGTCTATAGCACCAGGTACTGTATGCTGCCATCTTCACCCTGGGCTGGGGGGTCAATGCCTTCCTACTTTACAGCCAGACTCTGAGCAGGCAAAGGCATACTTGCGATGGTGCAATGGGCACTCAGCAGTCGAGTTAGATGGGTCATCATACCCCGGTATGACGCAGTGATGAAACCTAGGTTGTGGCTACTCACGACCAGGCACTCGAGGGCAGCTGTGGCGGGGGTGTGCCAGTGCCAAGAGGGTGCGGGTTGCCTGAGTAGGGCTGCTGGCCTTGGAGGGGCTTGGGTTTGGCCTCGGGGTACTAGGGCGGAGCCTGGTTGCTCACTTAGTAGCACGCCCTTGAGTTAGACGAAACAGGTACCTTTGATGCGAGCATCAGTACCGGGTAACTTCTCCCGACCTCCAGCACGGGCTGGCAGCTATGCAGGTGGCCTTCCAACAGGGCCATGGTCCATATGATTAAAGGAAGCACCGGGGTAACACTTTGGGCTACATATCTGCAGGAGAACAATTTGGCTTTCCCAGTATTCAAATAGAGAAGCATTTTACACGTTGTGCTCCTCTGTGGTCTCTCTGTCCTGTCTCTCCCTGGTATATTAGCAGAATTTTGGGAGGGCAAGGCTTCACATTGGGTGGTGACTGATGGAATACGATGGGCGTACTCCAACGGTGTGAAAGAGGAAGAAAGGCAGGCTTGTCAACCCTTACCTCCTCCCGCATGGGCTCGGCCAGGCAGGAGTGGGCGGAGCCTGGCTGCTCACTTAGTAGCCCGTCCTTGATTTCGACGAAACAGGTACCATGGATGCGAGTAGCGGTACCGGGTAACGTATCCTGCCCTTCAGCACTGGCTGGCAGCTATGCAGGTTGTGGAAGTGGCCTTCCTCGGGGGCGATATGGTCCACATGATTGAGGGAAACCCCAGGGTAATGCTTTTGGGCTACCAATTAGCAGGAGAACAATTGGCGTACCCAGTATCCAAGATAGTGAAGAATTTTACACGTTGGTCCTCCTCTGTGGTCACTCAGTCCTGTCTCTCCCTGGTATACTAGCAAAAGTTTGGGAGGGCAAGGCTTCTCATTTGGTGGTGACTGATGGAAGGCGATGGACATACTCCAACTGAGTGAAGGAGGAGGTAAGGCGGGCTTGTCAACTCTTACCCCTCCCGCATTGGCACTGTCAGGCAGGAGTGTCTTGTCAAGGGGATTGTTCTTCAGCCATTCAAAGGCTACATTGGACCAACGCCTAGTTTTAGGTTTACGGTCATTTCAGTCAAAATCCACGGGGGAGTTAGAAAGGATGAGGGCACCTGTCCTGAGGGGCAGGCCGCCCGCCGGTCCAGCTGGGCGTAGATTGTCTTGGCTGGACCTGGGAGAAGCCCGGTATCAGTTGCTGTAGGAAAAAAGGTCTACCTGGAGCCATGCGCAGTTGCGCAGAGCAAAGAGGTTTTGGGCTTCATCAGGCATGGTCTTATACACGCCAAGTCCACAGGGTGCCGGGAGGGAGATGGGGTGCACCTCTCTAGTTTAGGCACGGTTCTTTTCCTACTGGACCTAGGGGAAGCTTTGGCTGCAGCAGGTTGTAAGGAAATAGGTCTACCTTGGTGGGGGGCCCTGGTAGTGACGGTGGCCACTCCCAAGGCTGTGGAGGAGTTACAGGGCGATCCAGGGTCTGCACATACCAAGGGGTATAGCATGCAGCAGCACCGTGTGGTGCTAAGCCAGGATACCCAGGGATCTTTAGCGTGTCCACTGGAAGACCTACGGCGCCCCGCTAACCGACAGGCGGTTGTGGGTCTGAGCAACCGGGGGCTGCCATGTATGCTCCGCCCACCCATCACGGGGGGGGCGTGTGAAGCATGTGGACTGGAGGTCCACGGATTGGGAGGGGGGGACCCTCCCAACATTTGGTATACACCAATTGGCGTTGCCATGGTGACTCTAGGCTTATCAGACGGGCAGGCGGCTTGGGGCTGGCCTGCCCTGGGATCGCCCGTAAGATAACCCACCGTGTTTGCATATTTATTATGCTAATAAACCTGCAGCAATATTTCTCCACTTACATTCAGTGTCGTGTGTTTTTATTTATGTACTTATGTGTGTTGTGATAACTGTTGCCGATATTGGCACTATGTAAGGCTGCCCGGGGGGGGGGTTGCGCAGCGGCCCGCCCCCTTGAGGGCGGCCGCCTTAGTGCCACAGGAAGGCACAGGGGTGGGAGGTCGTGTCCCTGGGTTTGACCAGGGGAGACCCCAGACAGGTAGCTGCTTCCGGCGGGGAGGAGCAAAGGGGGGTACATATGCTGTCCCCGCCCCCTCCTCGCCCTCTTGTCCGCTCGTTCGCCTTGCCCGCCCATCCGCTTACCCGGCATCCGGAGGGACAATGGGGGGGGCAGGTTTTTCTAACAATTTTCACTTTGTGTTGCAGGAGGAGTTACAGGGCGATCCAGGGTCTGCACATACCAAGGGGTATAGCATGCAGCAGCACCGTGTGGTGCTAAGCCAGGATACCCAGGGATCTTTAGCGTGTCCACTGGAAGACCTACGGCGCCCCGCTAACCGACAGGCGGTTGTGGGTCTGAGCAACCGGGGGCTGCCATGTATGCTCCGCCCACCCATCACGGGGGGGCGTGTGAAGCATGTGGACTGGAGGTCCACGGATGGGAGGGGGGGACCCTCCCAACATTTGGTATACACCAATTGGCGTTGCCATGGTGACTCTAGGCTTATCAGACGGGCAGGCGGCTTGGGGCTGGCCTGCCCTGGGATCGCCCGTAAGATAACCCACCGTGTTTGCATATTTATTATGCTAATAAACCTGCAGCAATATTTCTCCACTTACATTCAGTGTCGTGTGTTTTTATTTATGTACTTATGTGTGTTGTGATAACTGTTGCCGATATTGGCACTATGGTTGATACCTGAACATATGCCCTGGTCTGCTTCTCATATTTTAAAACATTGTTGTAGCAACAAAAAAACCTTAGATCAACGTTTCTCTTTTTTCCCCCTAAAACAGAGGCAGTGCCTGCATTTTTGTTGTTTTAGGAGCATAGACGGAAGGGGTGGTTGGAGCGGGATGGATCCTCCCTCCAAGGAGGGGCTGAGTAGCTGACACCAAGGGGTGAGTGAGCTCTCCGGCAGCCAAGGGAACACCCAGTGCTCCAATTGGCTCTCTGCCTGGTCAGAGGAGATTTAAGCCCCCCAGAGACTGGGTGGTGTCCGCGTAAACGGTATAAAGAATCTCCTCGTGCAGACAAGAAGTGCCGGCACTGGGAGGTGGGCCAAAACTTCCGGGAGCCAGTCTGCCGTCCACCTGAGTGGTAAGGTCAAGAGTCATACTTTTTTATTAAAATCTATATTTATATTCTATTTATAAATGGGATTTAACATCTATTCTTGTTTCGTTTCTGATCACTCTCGGGGTTGGCAGATGAAGAAACAAAGCACAGGGTACATTTGCAGAGGACCACAAGCTACACTCAAGTAAGTAGGCAAGCCTGTATCAGAACCTGGGTCCCAGTGTCATCATTTAGCTACCAGACATACTTTATGTAGAGAAATGTGTGCAATTATTGTTAATCTCCTTCTTGTGGTCGGTCGTATGAATAATATTTTCCAATCAGTGATCTATGTTTTTTTAAAGTTTGCGATAGAGATTGCTGACATCGCAAGTTTGCCCCTCTCGGAATGACAGGTCTTATCATTAATTACTTGCATAATATGAATGTTATTACCCAAATGTATATATAGGACAGAAACAACCCCTTCTGAATTAGAAATTGTACATTTCAGATTACACATTGATATTAATGTCTGCTTACATTCAGACACCGTGTTTGTTCACTATGTACTGGAATGGTAGGACATGAAAGGCTGGGTCCAAACTGGGGTGGAACAGTGAGCGAAAAACGATGGATTTAACCCAGATCTGTGACTAGACGTGAATGCTTGACAATGTTCAGCATTCTGTCCTCCCTTATCTTGTTGTGTTGCTAAAGTCAGTAGGATGCCGCAAGATATTTCAAAAGTTAGAAAAAATAGTTATTACATACATTTATGTGTGTTGTCCTGTGCTTCAGTATTTGTACAGCTCCACGAACAGCTATAACTGTTTCATAGTGCTGCTCGACACGAAGTGCCTATCAAGAGACACAGTTAAATGTGTTACCTGTTTATCCATCGTGAAATCACCACGAATTGTTGACCTTACCTGTATTAGCAAGTTTCTGTTTCTATGGCAAAGAACAAACAAGCCTTTGCAATGCAATAGGTCTGGCATTTGCGAGAGTTTGAGCTATAGAATATACAATAAACCACATTTGAACATAAAGGTTCACCTCGCCCCTTCTTCAATTTGACGACGACCGGATCAACCCGCAGAGCGCATCATTCAAGAGAGAAGAGAAGAACTTTTCTTTCGTGTGACGAAGAAAGCAGAATTATGGAACAGGGGCCAGAGACTGAGTGAGATCCTTGACACGAAAGTCGCTCCTCACGAGGTGAGAGTCGGCACATTGTTCTTTAATATAAATTTGGTTAATACCCTAAGAAGTTTATCAGCGCGAGTCAGGATCGTCATTTAAGAATCCTGCGGGTTTGCTTCTAGAACCTTACGTTCACCTGAACGTAAATATTCTGTTATAGAGAAAGAACTCTTAGCATGCGTATGGAGTGTAGAGGAATTTAGAGCATATTTGTGGGGAAGACCTTTTACCTTAAAGACTGATCATCGCCCCCTAGTAGAAATATTATCAGGAAGGAAGTTAAAACACACCACTGCCCGCATAGCTAGACTCTCAACAAGACTTTTAGAATTCTCTTTTTCTGTGGAATACATTCCAGGTGGGAAAAATTCTAGAGCAGATTGCCTTTCTAGACTCCCAATCAGGGACGGCGATGAATTTGATTGGGAGTCAGAGATTGAAGAATGTTTCATTGCCTACATTGGCGATTCAAGTATTTGTAAAGAAGAGCATGATTGGGTGAAATAATTATATAATGAGATTGTTCTAAAGGATGTTATACAAATGGTTATTTCTGGTTGGCCGAAAGGAAGAAGCTTATCCGATAAACTTCAACACTTTTGGAAAGTCTCTGATGAACTATCCTTAGAATGTAATAAACTAATGCGTGGTGATAAACTCATTCCCCCAACTTGTTTCCATAGACGCATTATTGAACTTGCCCACTCTGGTCATTTAGGATCAACTTTCACCAAAAGAAGAGTAAGAGAAAACTTTTGGTGGCCTAGTATGGATCATGAAATAGATTTGTATATACGTGACTGTACTAAATGCAGAGTCAGGGATAATGTTTTAAAAACTGAAGTGTCTATTGAATTTCCCACCATCTGTCCAGAAAGAGCTTGGCAACGTATTGGGGTAGATTTTTTAGGACCCTATCATGTTTTACCTAACTACATGAGATACTTCATTGTTCTAATTGACCATTTATCTAGGTGGGTAGAGGTTAGAGGAGTAATAGAGCCTACTACAAGAAATGTTATCAATTTTTTCCAAGATGTATTTGCATGAGAAGGTATTCCAGGTGAAATTTTAACTGATAATGGCGTTCAATTTGTCTCCATTGAAATGAAATCTTTTTTAGAGAAGTGTAATATTAAACATATCAAAACACCTTTGTACAACCCCCAAAGCAATGGTAAGGTAGAACGTTTCAATAGAATTTTAGTTGAATGTATACAGTCTACTCTAAAGTGTAACATGAATGTCGAAACTGCTTTGAAAGAGTTGATTTGGAATTACAGTACGACATCTCACAGCGTTACGACAAAAACCCCTTTTGAACTAATGCGAGGAAGAAAAGCTACAACTGATTTATGCCCTTTTTGGATGACATCGGGTCTTGACAAAAAACATGGTTATCAATGATTCTTGGAACACAGCCAAATACAATTCTGATGTTTTAAGTGCAAAGAGAATTTGTGACAACTCAAATTACAGCAAACTGAAGTCAGGTGATTGGGTTCGTGTGAAAAACCTGTGTCATGTTAGTAAGGGTCTCTCTAAATTCAAGGCACCTTTGCAAATTTTGGATCCCAGGAAGAATGCTGCAAAACTTTCAGATGGGAATTGGTGGAACATCTCCCGTCTTGCTCTTGACCCCAATGCTGGTTTCACTCCCAACAAACAAAATCTTTCTCATTATCATCAACCCACACAATTGGATGATGGAACTGTGAGAAGAAGCGTCCGCTCCAAGTTCACTCCCAGCAAATACCAGGACTTTATTTGCGATTAACATTTCTTTTTTCTCTGTTAGTGGGGAGGAGAGCGTATTGCTCCTCTTTATTTCATAGTTTGTTATGATATGCCTCATTGCATCATTTTAAGGTTGGTTTCCGTATTCCTTGTTTTCTGTTTGATTTGTCTTCAATTTGGAAAAAGGGAGATGTGTGGTGATGTATGTTTGGAACGCTGCTCTGTCGTGGAATCCGACACGCGCGGTGATTCACGCGTGGTGATTCCACGACAGGCAGTTATCTCTGGGCCCCTGTTAGGACGAGATCGTCCCATCTTCTTAACTTACAATAAACCACATTTGAACATAAAGGTTTGCCTCGCCCCTTCTTCAGTTTTCCATGTCAGAAAGCCAGACATGGAAAGCTTGTCAGAAACCGACATCGTAATCCCGACGGCAGAAATGCCGTCAATAGGGATGGCGGTGAAACCTTCGACTGGCCGAGGAGCTCCTTGAGCCCGTCAGAATCAAGCCGGAATGACTGGCAAGTTTGTTTCACTTTCGACCGCATGCATTGTAATGTGACTGTCTGAAGTGAGACCTATGATGTGACTCAGAAAAAGCCTCCGACCTGCGGTAATAAATAAATAAAAACATAGTAATGAAGCCCTTATTGTCACACTTGTAGGGGCAAGTAGTTGTGTTGGTAGTGTCTTTGGCAGGGGCAATGGGTGGCGCAAGCTGCAGTGATCTCCTCACAAGGGTCCCGACACTTCTAATTTTCACAAATGAGGCACTGGCTACAGGTACTCAGTGAAGTGCTTGCAGGACTGGTGTCATGCATTCTCTGAGGTAGAGGCAGACAAGGAGTCTTGCAGTGGCAGTTTTGATCAGACTGTGTTGCTTAAAATGGCGGTGGAGTGGCATGTCGGCCAACCAGCATTCTGATTATTTCACCCTCACCGATTGCATTTCTGCCGATGTAGTTGGTGCTGGCAATGACATTAGGAAAGCTGTCTTCCTCCTTCCTCAAGTTCCTCGTAAGAGAGTTGGGTAATGCAGGGGTGACTTACCGGAGTACTGCTGTTATTGGCTGTGAATCCCTATTCTGCCTTTCTAAATCAGGCCTGCAGTTTGTGCTCAACTGCTTTTATCTTCAAGTAGTGTGTTACTTGATTTATTGTGAATCTGTTTGTGACAACGTCTTTCACGCACTTTCTTGCGCTTTTATGCCTGCTCAGTTTCAAGTAAATTATTCTACTGTTTTACCAGGGAAGCATGTCGATAAATCAGTGCACTCCAGAATGCATGTATATGGACAAAAACTGAGTTAAGTGTGAAAAGGACAACTTACAAAAACAGGTTGTATTTGCTTTCAGCCGAATCATGATATAACACAGACCCCTTTATCACGTGTTCATTTATGAACATATATTTTTCTTTCTCACGCAGCCTCTATATTTTGAAACCACTGTATGTGCAATATGTTGCTTTATGTTACATGATGATGCATGGATGTTGCTAGTATGACGTCCGATCTAGCATACCTGCACATACACATGGCAATAGATACCAGGCACGTCAAACAGGTCTTCGCCTGCGGGTTCTCTGGCAGGTCACACTAGCTCTCCAGGACTCCCACAGACTCCACTGATGTCTGCTTCTACTCAAATCATCGGCAAGTTGTTGAACTGATATTGCTAAATTGACGTCATTGCCTCGTGATTTGCGTGCTTCAGTTATTGAATGTCTTATTTAGGACTCCAAACTATTCATATACATTCCTTTACCACCTTCTGTATTATAATAACAGTACATGCAGATGTTCAGTGAGCAACAGAAATTGTAATTTGATACTGTATTAATGTCCGCTCTGCATAGTCTTACGGGGATCCTAACTACAACACTATATTAGAAAGTATTTAAAGGGCCAATCTAGTGAATGAAGTTAAAATAGGTTTTACAATCCAACCGGACCCCATCAAACGAAGGGATACTCTGTAACCATGTTGTTGATATAATAAGCTTTTTACTTTTCCCTGGATGCCCCCTTTAAGGAACAGTATACTTTCACCAGTTTTCTCCACCATTTCATAACCTTGTCTACTGCAATTTGCATAATGAATATTTGTGCACGAAGAGCAGATTTAAATAATTTTCATCAAATCGACATTCGGCACAGCAGGCACTCATTTGGTTCGGGGTTATTTATTAACACGTGTGGAAAAAGATCGAGTCGGCATAAACATGAAAAAAATGTAAAATTGCAATTCACAAATAAGTTTTATTTTATTAACCTCTATGAGAAAAATATTGTTCCTGGTGAAGAAACCCCTTTCCCTACACCGCCAGCAATTGAGGAGTTATCGAGGGTGGGTATGTGCTAGTCCAAAGTTTGTGAATTCACATATACTCACATTTGTGGGTGCTAACCTGCTTTTGGAGGCACTCCCTACCTGGAATGTCTACAACTCAGTTATGTGAATAGATTTACTCGCTTGGAAAATTCAGAAACACTGGTGGAATTTTAAGTCTTCCTAAATCCATTTGCAAGTGAAAAATCCTATTTAATTTGCTCTCACAATGATAGTATTTGCTCTTAAGTGTCACTTAGGAGTATAGGTACCTTTATGGACTGGATCTTAGATCTCCAAATATGTTTCTCTTAGCGAGAGCTTTAGAGATGAACTGAACACAAGTGCCTCCCTCATCCTTATGTGCAAAAAGAATCACCTCATAGCTTAAGAGTATTTAAGGTGTACCAGTACATGTCTACAATCTATAATAAAGGTAAGTCATTTCAAATCTTCAGGAATGAGTATAGCAACAGCGGATCTTCATATTTAAACATCACAGCATTTTTTTAATGATCCGTGGTGAGACAGGGGTTAACCATTTTAAGAAAACAACCAGATTCTCGCCAGATCAGGTATGCAGCATAAGCAAAGAAAACAGCCGATATTAACAGCTGTCCGAAGTGTGGTTTTAGGGCATTTCTAGAGAAATTGAATGAGCGAATGTATATTTAAGTGAGCGGTTGAAAAAAAAGAAATAAAATATTGGTCAGCACACATTTAAAAATGAAAGGATTTTTTTAAATGAACTTTTTTCCTTGTATTTTTTTTTTTAATGAAACCCTTCGAAGATGCAGAAGTCCATTATTTAGATATTTCTTTTTTTGTTTTGTATATTGCCAAGAATGTTTTCTATGTATATATGAGTGGAATCTGTTGAGCACAAACCAAGTTACAGAGCAACAGAGTGCTGTACAAGAAAGATGGAGCACAAGATTGTGCATGCATGGCGTAATGGGGAATGACCAAGGAGGAAGTTGGAGCTACTGTTGGGTGGTGGGTAAACCATAGGCGTAATTTGCCTATTTGTTCAGGAAATATTATGTAATTCCTTGAAAATTATGTAAAATTGGCATAATTAAGTGAAACACACTAACAGGTACCTCATGTCTGAAAATGAATATGAAGTTGCATTTTGTCCACAATCCAATTTTCAAGATTGATGAATAATTTCAAGTGTGGATGCAGTTATTTTCGATTTGAAGCATGGCACTTTTCAGTCCTGCCTGCTCCTGCATGCCAGCGGGCTACCATCTTGCTCATCCCAATCCACAATTTTATAGTTTTCCCTGATTTATGTCTTTTATTATTTACGTTCTGTCTAAGTGTACCTGTTCCTTGCTGCTGTTCTGATGCAGCACATATAGAAAGAGGAAGTAATGAGCACAAATATTTCTCCTCGTTACTCCTCCCCTTAGAAGGCGTAACATTTTGGCACATTCCACGGTCCACCTGTAATGGGAAATCAGGGAATGTGTCAAAATCCATTAGAGTTGCATGGGCACACCCACGCAACAGCCATGGAATGCCTCCCTACGGTAGAGTAATGAAACACAGTGATCTGCGCTGTGCTGCGTTACTCCTGATTTATCAAGCCACTGAAGGCCACACTAAGTGGCCTTGCGTGGCTTGATAAATCACGTTTTAGGGTTTGCGTAGCGCATGCAGCACTTTGTGCGGTGCAAACGTGATCCAAACCCTTGATAAGCGTGCCTAGGCGAAGGCAGTACCAAGTATGATAGTGGAAAAATATGACAATGGTGGAGCAGGAATAGTATGTGCAAGGATTAGGATAGGTATAACTATCCATAGGACAGGGTGGTGTATGACATATATAGGGTGCCGAATCATATTTGCTTAAATTGGTGTTTTTCTTAATATTAAAATTTTTGCTTTCAATTTATTTTGCATAGATTTTTTTAATTCACTTTTTTACTACTTTAAGCCCTTACTCTTTACCTATTTTTGAATATTTTGAATTTGGCAGTGGTTGTCCCCCTTTCCCTCATGTTTTTTTTTCTCGTACTTTTCCTAACAGTCCTTTTCTTCTCTCTTGGCCTCAGATAACCCTGCATACTTCCTCTTGTTTAGTTTTATATTCCATTCTTTTCCATCACCTTCCTCCTTCTCCTTTATTTTCTCCCTTTTTATTATTAGGGCAACCTTTCCCTTACCACTCTTTTAGTTTTCTGTTCTTCCTGCTTCTCTTTCCCACTGTTGGTTTCCTACTCCTTTCTTATCCACGGGTTCTCCAATTTTAAAATTTAGCTGCATAGATGTTTCTGGCAATTACAAATTTTAGAAGTAAAACTTTCAAAGTGATATTTTGATTAGGAATATGTTCAATCCTTCAGCTACGGAGTAATTATAGATGTTTTGGCCCTAGTGTTAGTACTAAGTCAATTACATTTTTCCTATGATCAATACAGATAAATGAAACAACTGGGAAGGGGGTGCAGGAAGTAGTCGCAGGGCCTTTAACAATGACACCTGCTCAATTTGTTAACCCTACTGTCGTATTCCTTCCTTTCCCCTATGTCCAGTGCAAATCCCTTTTAACCACCTTACTACCTTTTGAACATTTTATGGGTGGGGGAGGATGTACTGCCCGGACACAGCAACTCATATCACAGCAAGTGTCACAATTCTTCTACATCTTATTCCTTAGTTTTTACATACATTTTCAATTACACAGCACATATTCTACCTTCCATTAATCGAATGTGTACAAACCCAAACCTATATTGAAGCCAACTCCTAAAGTCAACTTCACCTCACCCCCACTTGTTCTCCAAACCAGAACAACTGTTCTACTTTTAGTAGAATAATTAAATAGAGGTAATAGTATGAGTTGGGAGTTGGGTATGGGAAGAGCAAGGCGACTGGAATTTTTATGTAACAACAGTTTCTTAAAAAAATAACATCTTTAGTGATATTCTATAACCAACTCATGTTCTGGAATACGGTCTCATGTTTTCCACAAAGTAAATTACTACTCTACCCAACACATCACTTAAAAACAGTACACACAGCAGAAACATGGGTATTTCGGTAGGTGATTTTTCATTAGTGGGACCCTGTGGTATTCATACTGAGGACCTCAAGTTAACCGTGTACTGAATCGAGTCGAGGATTCGATTCAGTACACGGTTAACTTGTGATCGGCAAGCAACCTGAACTTTCGCGGACACCGTCACAGGATCTCCTGCACCATCGGCGCCGCCCTCCATCCATGCAATCTAATCCTACCTTGCAATTAGGAACAGCTAGCCCACGCTACCTCAATTCCAACACGGACCCCCTCTCCCCTTACTCGCTTATCAGGCTTACTTGTTATCCACAAGTTACATGACCTGCCGCGAACGCCCGGACTTGTAACCCTGCTCTGTTGTCGCTGCCTCTCATCCATGCATTGTTCTCTTACTTTGCAACCTGGAACAGTTCGGGAGCAAATTCCTGCAGTGTTTGTTTCAGGCTTTTAACTCATGTCCTGATGATGATCTATGTATCTTGTGATAGATCGAAACGTCGTCGACTCTTTTAAACAGCATGCACGTTAAACTCATGTGTTACAACAAGTGCATTTCTGTTTAGTTCCTAAAAGCTTGCCTCTATTATCTGAATTGGCGTTAAGCTCGTTTGTTTTGCCTGAAAAATGTCTATAATTATGTGATTGTCCTTAATTGTTGTTTGTTGAAGGATACAGGACTGTGTCCCACTCTATTACGCTCTCTTTGATTTTGAATGACCACGGTTTATAATATTAAATATACATGTCCGGATGGACATCTCTTCCTAATATAGTACTGATTCTGGTCTATATTCATTGTTCTCCTACTTATACATGTTTGAAGGACCAATTGTTTTCATAAATAGTAAGGTTGGTTTGCAGCACGTAAAGTAATGCAAATCACTTTTGCATCCCTTTTGAGTGCGCCGAGCATAAAAAAACTATTAAAAAATACACTTCTGATGAAAAAAAACAACGCACAGAAGGCAGATGTGGAGCAGAGAACACCAGCCAGGGTACCAACCCCATCACAAGCCAGGATGTACAGACAGACTACCAGGGGAAGAGGAAGTGTAACTTCAGTGAAGAGAAGAATGACATCTTGATCGCAGAGGTGACAATGCTTGAGCATCATTCTTTGTCACCTCCAAATAGCCATGAGGGAAGAAAAGGGCCATTTGGCCGTCCATAGTGGCCAAAACTATCAGTGTTGAATAAGCTAAGAGGACAGTCATCGACTGCAAAAAGCACTGGCACAGTAATAAGTGCACTACAAAAGGAGAAACTGGCTAAGAACCTGAAGGCAGCCTTGCAGACTGGATGTGGAGGACCCACGGACCAGGAGGAGCTGGACCCCGTGGAGGAGCAGGTGGCAGCTGCTATCCCAGGGGAGTTGGTGGCAGGAGTTGCTGGACAGGGCAGTGTTGACTATGAGGACCAGCAACACCTACTGGGTAAATGGCAACAAGGGCCACTATGGGGGGGGGCGTGGTCAGCAGCCAACAAAGATGGCAGCAGCCTAGGACAGCTCCACGTCCGAAGCTCCTTCCCAAATCGATCCTGTCATAAATCCTTCAAGTAACTGTGGTGCGAACATCCGCCAAGGCCCAGGAAGACCCGAGAAGAGATCGGTACAGATTCTGGCCCGGTAGCGGTGTCTGGTGGAGGACGACACGGAGTGCGGCGTTTGAGGCCTGGAGAGAATAGTGAAGCCGGGGTCTCGGGGACGCCGAGGGCCGGAGGCGGAGGGGACGCGCTTCTTTCGCACGCCCACGCCCTGACGGCTGCTGCTTTGCGAATCGGCCGACACTCATGCCGGCTGAAGAGGAGGTGCTCGGAGGTACCCGCCCGGGGTAAAATTCGGCTGCAGAAAACAAACATACTGGCCGGTCTCTACGGGAGGACGCCTGGAAACCGAACACTGGGCCCTGGGATGCGCGGACGGGTCTGCTGCGGATGAACGACGCCGGCGGCCCTGTTGACCTGGTAGGGTGGGCCGCGCTACCGGCGGCAGAGCGGGACCCTGGTGGCTCTAGGCGGCCCCCCCCGCTGGGCGGTAAGAGATTCCTCTGCCTCGTGGAGGCGGCTGCTGGAACCCGCCGCCTGCTGGGGCTTGGGGACTTGAGGTGGCTGCAGGGAGCAATCGGCCCGCGCGGGACGGGCGGCCAGGGGACTGAAGACATGCTTGAGGCTCCATAACCTACTCTGTGCGCCGAAGCGCAGGTGGAGCGGACCCGGCCTATCTATCAGGAGAGCGGCGGTGAGCAGGGGTCTAACGGAATAACAACACCCAATGGACACTTTCTGTTTGGCCTCAAATATATCCTTGCACTGACCCTCATCCAAACGTGCAAAAGTTGGTGAGGCGCCCTAGAAGACGGGCGGACTGCCGGGTGAGTGGCCCTCGGGTCGGGTCGCTGATGGGTGATCCTGATTGTGGCTCAGGCGCATAGGGCAGCTCCTGCAGGTCTCCGAACAAGACGTACTCCAAACTGCTGAAGGAGCTACGCCGCAGGGGCCGGTAAAACCGACAGACCGGACGTGGGCTGTGCCCCGTGGCAGGCGGCGGTGACTGCCAGCCCTTTCTCTCGGTGTGCCCCCCCCGATATACCTATCCACGGTGCTTCCCGCCCCGAACGCCATGGGAGGTAAGGGCCAACGTACGGTGCCTCACACTAAATTAGATAAATATGCTTACCACAGGGAGCAGACGGACGCGCAGCCTCCACCGGCAGCTAGTGGCCCGGGCTTAGCGCTTGAAAAACAAAAAGAAGTGACCCTTCAAGATGTGATGGCCGCGCTGACCCAGATGCAAACATCCATTGGGACAATCTCGACCGATATCACGTTGCTACGTGCAGACATATCCAAAATGAGCACAAGGTTAAAGGAGGTCGAAACGACCATGGAGACTCTCTCCAAGGATACGGCAGTGTTTAAGCAAAAAATACAGACACTGGAAGTCGCGCAAAAGCAGCTTATTGATAAGCTTGATGATCAGGAGGGGAGATCTAGAAGGAATAATATACGCCTGGTCGGGGTACTGGAGAGTGTGAGGGGGCCGGCACTGGACCTCTTTGTCGAAACACTGATTACAGACCAGCTACAGCCGAGTGGGCTATCCAGCTTCTTTTCGGTGGAGAGGGCACACCGAGTTCCTGGCGGGAGGCCCCGACCGGGAGACCCCCCGCGACCGATCCTGGCACGTATATTCAACTACTGCGACAGGGACACAATCCTGCAGGCTGCACAAGTAGCTCCTCCAATAAGAGTAGACAACGGCACTGTAGCGCTGTATCAGGATTACACGGCCGCAGTGACTAAACAGTGTTGTGACTTAATGGATGTTAAAAGAGAACTCCGCAACCGTGAACTCAAGTATGCGATGCTATACCCAGCAAAGTTGAGAGTTGAGGCGGAAGGAAAGACATGCTTTTTAACACACCGGCGGAGGCTTCTGACTGGCTGGAAGGCTGGCGACCAGCGAAAGACACAAAACGACCGGGACTCAGGCCTAAATTCCAACCCCAAACACCGACACCGTCAGGAGAGGCCGGACTGGGAGCAGCGGAGGGATCACAGCAGAATGAGACAGGGAACTCAGCCTGACTCAAGGGCGCTGGACCCGGCGTAGCCATTTGCTCCCGTTGCTGACACGGCGGGCATTTCATTCACAATATTTGGAGACTGGGCCGAAATACTTTGCATTATAGACTTCTCGCACTGAACTATGGGATATCCGGGGAGTGGGCTGAGGACAAGGAGTGACTCTTCCCCCCTACGCAAGTATTCAGTTATGGGGATTAAGCACTCTGCGGAGTTGGGGTGGTGGGTAGTTCTAAATCTGCAATGCAGGGAGGGGGGAGGGGGGTGGGGGGACGGGTAAAGTTCATTGAGTTTATTATAAGTTCAGTTTCAGGTTTGATTATCATACACAGTACATTGACAGAGGACATTTATGGCATTGATGTGATGGGCAATGCACGTGTTGCACAACACCGCACTGAAATAGATGACAGATAAGCTACAAGTAAATGCCCCAACTGACGAATTGGGGCTCAAAATAGCGACCCCTCGGACGCTTGACCCCCCCCTTCAAAGTGTTGTCATGGAATGTAAATGGATTAGGGGACAAAATAAAACGGGGGCTGGTTCTGCAATATCTGAAGCGCAAAGGTCTGGCAGTGGCACTTCTCCAAGAGTCCCACTTGACAGGGTCGGCCTGTAGAGCCCTAGATAGATGGGGCTTCAAAATGGCGGTACATTCCGACGTTACGTCAGGGTCACGAGGAGTGGGTATACTAGTTAATAAACGCTTCCCACTGATAGTTACCAACTCTCGAAAAGACGACCAGGGGCGATTTGCTGCAATGACCTGCCAGTGGGAGGGGAAAACCTATAACTTGGTGTCATTATATGTCCCCCCGGCTCTACATCAGACTGCCTTCCAGGCTTTGGGGGAATTCCTCTTGTCACTTCCGCACGGATAATTAATAATGGGAGGTGATTTCAATGCGACAATGGATGCGTATGTAGATAGAATGCCCCCTAGAGAACCCAGTAATACTAATCCTAAATTACTCAAATTCATTGAGGCACTGGGCCTAATAGATGTATGGAGAACTCTACACCCGACAGAGAGGCAATATACATTCCACTCGGGGGCGCACAACAGCCTCTCCAGACTAGATTATATCTTTACATTGGCGACGGGGCTTGTGGGAGTGACAGAGGTGACACACTTACCCAGGGGTATCTCAGACCATTCGCCAGTGCTTGTTACCTACGCTGCCTTCACCATGAAGAAACGTAGGCTGATTCCACTCCATCCCGGATACCTGAAAATCCACAAAATCAGTAAAGCCCTCCTCGCGACAACTAAGCATTATTTCGCAGAAAATGAGCACTCAGTGACATCCCCGATGACACTGTGGGAAGCCTATAAAACAGTCCTTCGTGGACAGGCCATCTCGATAGTGACGAACCATAAACAGTCCCAGAAGAAGGAAATAGATGGTCTTGAGCAACAGGTATCCCTGGCGGAGGCAGACCATGTGATCCATACAGATGGAAATACAACGCATAGGGTGCGCATGGCGCAACAAGAATACAAGTCATATATGTGGGAGATGGCGAAAACTAGACACAGCACACTATTTATGAACTAGGTGAAAGGGCAGGTAGGCTATTGGCCTGGCTGGAACAAAAGGAGCGGGCTACTAGATGGGTGGTGCAGATCCAATTAGGAGACGGCAGCTTAACGGCGGAGCCCCAACGGATTGCGGAGGCTCCAGCGGAGCATTACAGAAAGATATATACCCCAGAGGCCCCAACCACAGTTGCAGAAAATCTAGAATTTCTCAAAGATATAAAAATGCCCATATTGGCCCCATCCCCGGTTGAAGCCCTCGAGAAAGACTTAGAGCCTGAAGAGCTAACATTTGCGATAGCCGCGCTTCACACTGGGAAGGCACTGGGACCGAACGGGATCCCGGTGGAATTATATAAAAAAGCAGCAACGCAGCTTGTTCCTCGCTTACTGAATATGTACAACGACAGTTTAGAGAAGGGGATCCTGCCCAGAGATCAGAGATTAGCCACTATAGTGACTATTCATAAACCAAATAAACCACCGCACAAATGTACGTCTTACAGACCGATCTCCTTGATTAATGTCGAAGCCAAGATCTTGGCTAAAGTATTGGCAACGAGGCTGCAGGCACACCTAGCTACAGTGGTGCAGCCAGACCAGTCGGGGTTTATGCCGAATCGTAATACCGCCCTTAATTTGCGACGACTCCATGGTGTCATCGCGTGTCGCTCCACTATAGAGGAGGATGCCGTCATTCTGTCTCTTGATGCCAGAATGGCGTTTGACTTGGTAGAATGGCCCTTCCTGTTTGCAGTTCTGCGGCACTTGGGATTTGGGCCCAAGATCTGCGCCTGGATCCAGCTACTATACACGCAACCATTGGCGCAGGTGGTAGTGAATGGCCACATATCGACCGACTTCCCGTTGGGGAGGGGAACAAGACTGGGCTGCCCCCTTTCGCCACTTCTGTTTGCGCTGGTTTTGGAACCGTTGGCGGCCTGGATACGTCAGGACCCGGTAATCTGTGGCCTGAGATGGGATGGGAGGACTGCATTTCCTTATATGCGGATGACATATTATTGTACCTGGCGTCCACGGCGCGCTCAATTAATAGTCTCCTAGATATATGTACGTCATATGGGCGGGTCTCTGGATATGCCATTAACTGGGCAAAGTCACACCTTTATGTACTTCAGGGTTCCCACCGCGGCTCCCAAGAGGATGTGTAATACAGATAGCGGAAAATGGATTTAAATATCTAGGGATATATGTAACACCTGATAGAGCACAATTCATTGCTGAAAATGTTACACAGCCCCTACTACGGTTTCGTGGAGACGTCAAGCACTGGCAACTAACACTTCTGGGAAGAGCGTCCCTTTTCAAAATGATGGCGCTCCCCAGGTTCCTGTATGTACTGCAAAACACGCCCTTCCCAGTATCTCCAGCATACATCACAGCAATAAATACAGAGGTGACCAGTTTATTATGGGATGGGAAAACGCCGCGGATAGCACTCCATAAATTAACAAGGGGCTGGTACGACGGGGGTATTGCCCTCCCCAATGTCAAGGTATACTACTGGGCCTCGCAGCTCATGGTGGTAAACCACTGGCTACACATACCCGGTGACGACCCGGCATATCGCATGGATAGACATCTGCTAGACACTTTAGGAATTATGGGTGCGTTGTACAACAAGGTTAGAAGGCATAATCTCACGGGCCCAACGGCCCATACGGTGAAAGTCTGGTTTGAGGCTCAACGAGCATTAGGATGGGAGGGAAAGATAACACAGGCGATGCCACTATGGGACACAAAACGACTAGGTATGCTACGCAATACTAAGGGCTTTCGCCAATGGGACTTGATAGGAACCTCGCGAGTCGGCAGTCCTTGCAGCTACAACCCCAACATTATTTTAGAGTCGGGGATCTGTGGAAGAAAAAAGGAGTAGTCATGTTTGCCCACTTACAGGCTACATATGGTTTGGCGAATACTGAAAAATATCGGTACCTACAGATCAGACACGCTCTCATGGCCGCAATCCCACCGGGCCCACAGCTTGCGGAATCGTCACCGCTAGAAGACAGACTTCTCACGGAGCATCTCAACAAAAAAGCCGTATCTAAAACATATCGGAAAATAATAAATAACCAGCCGGACCCCCTAAAAGCCCGTAAATCCAAATGGGAATCAGAGATAGGAGAATTAGACAACGAAGATTGGCAGGACGCGCTCTCATCCCCTAAAACAGTAGCGATACCATCATAATTAAAGTTGATACAAATAAAAATCCTACACCGTACTTATTACACCCAAACACTCCTACATAAACTACATTGGACAGACTCACCGCTTTGTCTCAGACAATGTGGAGAAGAGGGGACTCTCTTTCACACCCTCTAGCAATGTCGCGCAATTGTCCATTACTGGAAGGCAGTCATGCGCACCCTCTCGCAGGTTACGAAGACCACGATTCTCCCAGAACCAAGGAGATGCCTCCTTAACGTATGGGAGCCTACGGACCTGAACCACACAGCACAAACCTGGGTAACACTGGGTATGATGCTGTCGAAGCGAAATATAGCACAGCGATGGGGATCCCGACAGACTCCTACCCTTCGCCAGTGGAGTGAGGCTATGGATAATGCAATGATTGTTGAAAAGGCAGTATACATTCATAGAGGGTGCCCAAAAAAATGGTCTCTGATATGGGGAGGGTGGAATGCTTATCGTGGGAATGTGTGCGAGCCCCCGAGGGAGGATTCAGACTCAGAAGTAAGTGACTGATGGGACCAATGGATTGGAATGCATGATATTACACGATTTGAATATGTATGGCGGGACTCGGGTTCAGGGCGGGGTCCAATGCAAGAATAATGTCATCGAAATGATACATCATATGTCAAATGACCGTATATTTGTCATTGGTTTGATTTTCAATATATGCAATGCCTATGATTTTTGACTATGTTAGAAAATGTCAATAAAAAGTAAAAAAAAAAAAACAAGGGCCAATATGGTCAAAAAGGTCATGTTGTGCAGCACACCAAGCTATGTCCCTGCATTCCATTGTGCTCTGTCCAAGGGAAAGGGTAGGAATCTTTCACTTGTACAGTTAAACATCACAAAAATGTAGGTAACACTGCCTAATAACGTTACACAGCTCAGTCCAGCTCTGTGAAGTTTGTCCATTCCAAGTGTGAGGTGCAGCACTAGGCAAGTTTCACCTTTGTATACTGTGAGTTGTAGTGGAATGTATAACATGATCCAGCAGTACTACTAGTCCTACATTACCAATAAAAAAATAGGGACTGGAAGAACACATCATGCATGGATACTTGAACCCTGCCCAGCCTAACTATGACAATGCAGGCCACCTTGCGGCTAGTGTGTCTTACTTGGGCCCATGCAGCCATATCAGGACTGTAAAGCAAACAAATAGAATGGGCTTGTCAGAGGATAAACTCCTCGTCTGTGAGGGGGCTCAGGTGTGGGGCATGTTAAGTATCAACACATAGGGACATGCAAAGAGCCATGTGTATAGTCAGTAGAATGAAACTACATTAAATGCAGCTGTCCCGACATGTGGGGTGAGAGCACACTGGTGTCGCCTGCCATGGTAGGGACCACCCAAACCCCTGTCATGTACCAATTCATACTGGGGGTGAGTGGGAATGCAACTGATGCACACCAGAGGATCATATGCATTGAAAGAAAATATGGTGTATGAGCCCGGTGGGCCCCTGGTAGCGCAGTGCATTGTAGGTGTGGTTGAGCACATAGAACTGGCACTGTGTCTGAATGGGGAGACATTGCATAGCAAGGAGGTGAGAAGGGATGGGTGTACTGAAAGGTAGCCTGACCAATACACATGCACAGCTGTGTCTGACAGTGTCACACTTGTGTCCCAGCTATGAATGGATGACAGAGAAGAGTCGATTGGTATACTACATCCTACATGTGATGTAGAACTGGGTGAAGGTGTAGCACATGCAGGAGGGAGTCTGAAAAAGAAAAGTCTTACCATTCCACATATGTCAAAGTAGGAGGATGTGAAACAGGGATTCATGAAGTGAGGATGAACTAGAATGCCACCACAAAGGACAGGATTCAGGGAGGGTCGGAGGGTGAGGTGTATAGGCCTAGTAGTGTGGCAGACCTGGGTAGGTACATGTCATGCATTACAGCACTACTAGCATGTGGGGTACAGCTTGAGCCATAGCCCCAAAATACAGGCAGCCATGTCAGATAATTAGATATGTTCATGCATATTGTTGGTGTTGGAGTCACATAAGAGTCAATGTATGATCTGGGTTCCATCAGTGCGTGACAGTAAGTTGAGTTCCTGGGCCTAAATGAGAATTGCCAGAGGATTCATGTACGCGTACAAGTCAGCGGGTCTGTATTATACCCTGCAGATAACCAACTCAGGCAATGATGAAAAGGGGTAGCAATCCATCTAGTTTGACAGTGCCCATCCTCTCAGGGCTGGTACACAGTGCCCAGTATCCACAACTATGAGCCAACTGTGCGTTTAATGAATTCATTTGAGTAAACACTAATAGGAAACCCATGGTGAGTACATATCCTCAAACATACCTGCAGGGTAGCAAGGTTTTTAGCTGTGTAGAGATGTGTGGAAAATTGACCCCTCTGCCACTTGAATGCACATTGTGCATGCAAGACACCACGAGGCAGAGTGATGTGAAGTGCTGTGTGATAGGCAGACTACTGGATCAAATCAAATAAATGACTAAACCCACATCACCTTCTCAGTGTCATAAAGTGGTGTGAATATGTGAAACCACAATCAGTACAGCCATCATGTAAGAGTAAGGTAATCACCAAAGCAGATGTGGACTTTACCTTAACTTACCTGCACAGGCATGGTAGCCCACCAAGCTGTTTAATGATAAAAAAAGGCATCACACAGTGATCGTGTGAGCAATGCAGAGATAATGCCTCCTGAAAGGCAAAAATAGTGCAACTTGGCCTCAATAACTATGAGTATCATATGTCCTAAGCATCAATGTTGAACTGAAAGTGAATGAGAATAAAGTCTGTATATCAGCAAGATAACTCAGGTCAACGTCTAACATAGAACACCATTAACATATCTCTATTTCAATGCAAAGGGAGAAACATCATCTCCTGACCAGCTGCTTGTCTCTGATAAGGAACCTGCTGAGGATGTCAGCCTGCCAAACCTGGACCAAGACACCGTCTAGCAAATCCTGCCCTCCTTAGATTTATTACCTTTGGTTGTGGGAAGAGCCAACAGCATCGCAGCGTCTCCAGAGGATCCACCTCCCAGCAGCAATATCCCATCTACCAGCCCAAGCCCATACCTGGACTCCAATGACTCCCAAATTGACTTCCAATGGAGGGTGGTAGGAGTCCAGCAGCAGCTGGTAGATGAGGTGTGGGTTGGGATGGAGACCATCGGGGGCACACTAGAGGGAGTCCGTAGGTGCCTCAGTCCTAATAAGGACACGTATGAGGCAATAAGAGGCACATACCCTCTGCTCCATAGATTGGATCAGTCCCTGGCTGACATCGCTGGAGTAGTGTGGCAGAGGCATGAACAAATGCCCTGCAAAGTGGCACCAGTGAGGGTGCCAACCAGCTGGGGGCAATATGCACCATCCTTGAATCTATGGAGCAGAAGCAGGACTCCTACATTGCAAAACTGGGTGCCTTACACCACAATGTAGTTGCAGTGCTGGCAAGCCAACAGGGCCTTCTCAGAGCTGTGCTGCCTTCCTTGTTGGCACAGACAAATGCTGATGGGGACAGGGAGCCACATTTTCTGCCCCTGATGTGTGTGTGCCTCAGTCGCCTCCTGCACCAACACCACCCACCTTAGGGGAAGCACCACACACATCAGAAGACGAAGATGTGGACTCCTACATTTTGAACCAAAGAACTGGCCATTAACGTTTGTCTGTGCCACTTGCCCAGTTTCTCATTGAATCTGTGTTTATGATCATGCCAGTGCACTTGCCAACTGGTCCTATCCCCTATTTGCTTAGCCACCTGTTGAACATAACCATTTGTGGACTGTTGATGTGGCCTACCTTACCTAATGGCAACTTGGACCTCCTCCTTACTGGAACACCCCTCTCCTCAACATGTCACATGGCATGTATCCCCCCATGGACTCTGTCTGGACATCCTATGGCTCTAAAATAATGTTGGGGTTGTAGCTGCAAGGACTGCCACTTGCTCTTTGCTCCTTGGAACACTTGTAAATAAAACCACTAACATGTTCCTTCGTGTTGTGTGGCTGTTGCTGATAGGACAGACTAGATCATGGTGGATGTGGTTATACAGAATACACTTCTCAGCATCTCTTGGTAATTTTGCAACTGTCCCTATCACATGCTCAGGTCTGACAAGTGCAAACCTCATGCACCTCCCCTGCCATGGCAATACGTGGCAAATCCATTTCATCTATTGATAGTCATGGTGTGACAATAAGCATCAGTACTTTGAGTGCCAACAGTGAAATAGTCCTACTAATCACACAATAGCAGAACTGTGCTAATTGGGCTTGTGATGCATGTAAAACACTAACACATGCTCACACATCCACAGATACCTTGCTCAGATATAGTGACTATGTCATCTTTCACATATGTCCGCCTCCAAGTTCAAAAAGAAGTTTATATATCAGTATTACAATAAGGCATCCACTGAGAAAAGGCCAATATTAATGGCCAGACTCCACCTGTATAGCATTATATCGCTGCTACTGAAGGCAGAAGCTCAGTGCTACACCTTGGATGTCAGTAAGCATGAGCTGCAACCACTAAGTAATTATCTTCTAGTGTCAAATGATACATGGTGTAGTAAGACACACCGGCATACGTAAGGTCAAAGTGTTAACCTGCCCCTGACTTGCACTGAGTGTGAGTATAACCACACATAAAATCATCATAAACATATACATACATATCAAATGTTATGATAAAGATCATAGACCTATGGAAACATCCATTTATATCTACCAAAGGGAATAGGTAAGGTGAGCACTAAACTTGCAAGTAGTTTCCCAAGTTCACAAGCAGGAAATGCCACAATTGCCAAATAGTCAATAGGAATGTGATTACAGTTTCTGGGCTGGTGGGGGCCACTTCCATGGATACTAGCCAGCAAATAACATTGATGTTACTTTAAAATGGTGCAAGGGTGAGTGTGTAAATGGTTTGTATCAGGGTGTTAACCAACACATGCATGATTTGTCACTATGAGTTGACATATTCATCCCTTCAAAATATGTAGCATAATTTACACACAGTGCAACAGTATGCGATTACCCGTGTTGGACTGTGTGTCCATTCACACAAAGAGGGTCACTTACAGTGCCCAAACATGGTTAAAGATTCTTGAATTGGCTCCATTGTAAAATTGACTGACTCTTGTCCATAGGCGTCTCACAAAGTTACACATATCTACAAACACTGCTGGGAAATACAACAGCATGTGTTCAAATCAACCTAAGCATATATGATAACTCCTACATAGTAAATCGTTAAGCAGTCATGAAAGTTGAAATCATTGTTTAATATAAGTTTTATAAAATATTAAAATCTAAAATGACACTAACTACCTTTCCCTAGGTAAACTATGACTAAACTAACATATGCTAATTAACCTACACTACCTTAATTGAACGCTATCTTAACCTACCTGACCTACCCATGTACCACAACAGACATGTTAAACATCAACTCCCTACCCTACAAAATCTACACTACACTAACTAACTTACCCGATCTACTATGACTAAAGTAATCTACACTAACTAACCTACACTACCTTAATTTAACTCTATCTTACCACAACAGACATGTTAAACATCAACTACCTACCCCCTTAACACACACAGTAATACAATACAAACATAAACTACACCTAAACACAAACTTACTATACATTAAAACCGAAAAAAATATATATTTTTGGTCTTTATATATATAAATTTTCTTTTTTTTTATACAAAAACTAATTATTATTACCCACCCACTAAAACCTTTGAAAAATCTATATAATATAACCTAATAACAATTAATAAATTTTTTTTTACCTAAACCCATAATATCTAAAACTACCTAAAAACTATGCTAACTGTAGAAAAAATATGAAGAACTAAAGAATGTTCACACGAGCTGGGAGAGTTGTTCCAAAGCCTCCTCTAAATTTGTCAGGTTGGTGACCTGTGGTGCTGCTCCTCCCTTACACTGTTCACCTTTTGATACATTTTCTTCAATTCATGAATTATTGTGCACTGGAACCCAGAGACCTCACAAACTTGAGTCCTTGCTTGTCTGGCCAGACGTGTTGGTTGTGGAGCCGGTTGTGTCATACTTGTGCTTGGCCCTGCTCTGGCTTGGTCTTGGTCTGGGCTGACTCAGTCCTGGTATTTGGTGACTCGGCCCTGACCTGTCCTGGTGAGTTGGTGTAGTAGGGACTTGAAATAATTAATCGTATATCCAAATGAGAGAAGTTTATTCAAAGATAACAGCTGACATTCATCACCACAGCGGTAACGGTATTAATCTGCCGTTAGACAGGGAGCGCAGGTTAGAACACTCACAACATTCTACGGATGTTCCAACAGTGGGGGTGATGGGAGGAACCAAAAGAATGATAAGGCCGTTGGTTGATGTTCAACAGAAAATTTATGTAGGAACTCCCTCATAAGTGTTGAGGTAAATTGGACACCATTGTCCGTAACCAAAATTTGTGGTACCCCTTACGTACGGAAAACATCTTAAAGGAAGCAAATCACACTGTCAGTAGTGATATTTTCCACCACCTTGATGATAATCCATTTAGAATGATAATCTACTAACGTGAGTATGAACCTTCCGCCTAGTCCTTTTATATTTAGAGGGCCAATGATATCCATGGCCACTTTGATTCAAGGAGCAGGTGGAACTTCCACAGGTGAGATTTCCCCCTTACTCACCACTTTACTCTTGTCACTCCTGGCACAAGGTACACACTCTCACTTTTCTCTCCACCATGGTGTCCATGTTTGGCCACCAATAGTGTAAGCAAATCTTGCTTTTGGTTTTACTGCAACCTAGATGACCTTCGTGGGCTAAACTTAAAATCTTTTCTCTTATACTCTCTGGTGGTACTAACTTGTTTCCTCTATATAAATTCTCTCCTTGTACATGTAACTTATTTCTCACTTTCCAAAACACATCTTCACCGTTTTTTAAAACAGATGATCTACTCGGCCAACCTTCTAATATGAGCTGTTTCACTCTTGGAAATAGAATATCATTAGATAATGCTTCTTCCCATTCTGATTTGTTCAATCCATCAAAAACCGTAGCCACTACTACTTCATCACTAGAATATCCCTCTGATTCTTTAAGGGTAGTCTAGACAAACAATCAGCTGCCTGATTAGCTTGCCCAGGTATGTATATTATCTTAAAATTAAACCCCTCAAGACCAAGGAACCATTTGGATATTCTGGGAGTGGTTCTTTCAAGGTTTGTTGGAGAAAAAGTACTTACTAAGGGCTTATAATCTGTCCCTATTGTGAAAGGTATGCCCCAAACAAATGTCCTAAAATGTAACACAGCCCAATAACAAGCGAGTGCCTCTCTTTCAATAACTGAATAACGAGATTCTGCTACAGTAAGAGCTCTAGATGCGAAAGCTACTATCCTTTCTCCTCCTTCTGTCACTTGACTGAGAATGGCACCAATCCCTTTCAGACTTGCATCCGTAGTGATAATGGTGCGTTTATTAGTATCAAAACACCCCCAAAATGGTGCATTAGATATGTTGTCTTTAAGATTCTCAGAAGCTTCTGTACACTGTTCGTCCCACTCAAATTTTGTACCTTTTTTAAGTAAATTCCTCGATGGATATGTGGTGTTTGAATTTTTTTTGATAAATTTAGAATAATACTCTGACAATCCAAGGAAGGATTTAACCTCTTCCTTGTTGATGGGTCTGGGTGCAAATTTGATTGCATCTACAAGATTGGCTTGAGGCTTGATTCCTTCTTTAGAAATAACATGCCCTAAATAAGTGACAGAGCGAACTCCTATCTGGCATTTTTCCTTTTTCAAAGTAAGTCCAGGCTCCTTCAATCTACTCAAAACCTTACGTAACTTCTCATTATGATCTTCCTCATCCTTGCCATATACTAACAAATCATCCTGAAAGCATCATACCTGTTTAATCCCCTTCTGAATATTCTGCGGTTGGAAAACCGCCGCGGTGGAGGCTAATCCAAAAGGCATTCTGCAAAATCTGAACGCTCCGAACGGCGTGATGAAAGTGGTCAAGGCCTTACTCGAGTGATGAAGTCTTATTTGGTGATAGGCTGAGGATAAATCAATTACTGAAAAAAATTCTGCCCCACAAATCTGGTTAAGCATGTCATTAATATTTGGCAAAGGGTGCCTCTCAATCCATATGTTTCTATTTAATTCTCTCAAATCAATACACAATCTAATGCTATTTGTGTTGCCTTTAGATGTAATAACAATGGGTGCAACCCATTCTGCGCACTCCACTGGTTCTATGACACCTTGACTCAGAAGTTTGTCTAACTCATTCTTCAAAGGTTCTTTCATCATTATGGGAATATTTCTACATTTATGAGCTATAGGTTTAGCTCCCTCCTTAAATTTGATTTTGTGTTGGTACTCTTTTAAACAACCAAGTTTATCTGTAAAGATACTAGGGAACTCATCAAAAATTTCTACTCCACAAACACTTCTTTCCACTAGCATCACAGGAGTATCCGCAGTAGGATCAAGTTTCATTCCTAGATCTCTTTGGTGCGCCCATCCTAATAATTTTGCGCCATTCTTTGCAATATAAACTTTCCCTATAGTACTCCTATCTTTGAATGAGATCCTCATAATGGCAACTCCTTCTAAGGGAATCGGATCTTTGTTATAACCAACTGGTACTACATCTGGAGTTTGTAGCAAGATCTCCCCTTCATTGAATTTGTTATGATAAGTCTCACTATTCATGAACGTAAATGGTGAACAAGAATCAGCATACATTTCCAATTTGTGCCCATCTAACCCAATTTCACATTTAGGTAGATCAATTTGGTTTACATTACATTTGTCTAAAACATTAACCTGCAAAACATAATTGTTCTTGTACTCTTCACTATTCTCTATGCTATTTACTGGTCTACCAGACATGTCCTTGCACGCACGTGCAAAATGACCCTTACAATTACAATTCCTACATGTGGCAGTTCTCGCTAAACAGTTAAAACTATTGGCAAAGTGCCCACTGCTACCACATCTGAAACATTTTAATCTGTTATCTGTGAGTATTCTTTCTTTGTTAACCGCTTTCTCTGCTTCTTTTCTCCAAGTGTTCCTAATAGCACAAACATCCTTTAACTCCTCACTTATTTCACTTACACTACCATCACCCGCCGTGTTCATTTCTTTCATGCATTCAGCAGTGTGTTCTACACTCTTTGCAATGTTTATTGCAGTTTTTAAATCTGGATTGCCAACTAATAATTTTCCTTGGATTTTGTTGTTGTTAGTACAACGTACTAATTGGTCACGTATCAAGGATTCAGTAAGCTCATTGAATTCACAAGTATTTGCGAGTCCCCTTAGGCTAGCAATATAATTTCCTACCTTTTCATTTTTTCCTTGAACTCTTCCAAAGAATTTATGTCTTTCTAATACAACATTAATTTTGTCTGCAAATTGAAGTTCTAATTTCTTTATACTATAATCATACACATCTCTTCCTTATTCTCCAACTTCTTCTTCTTCTAAATCTGGTAAACTGTCAAATATTTTCCTCCCCTCCGCTCCTAAATTATGAAACAAGATATGTTGTCTCCTGATCGCAGAAAATCCACTCGCCCCAATAGCAATGAGATAAGACTCAAAGCTTTTCTTCCAATCTTTCCATGGAACTAAAGGTTCCCCTGCCTCAGATAGAAATGGTGTGGGTTGAAGCATACTAGCTGCTGCCATACTTAAAATATTTCCTCACAATAGTAAGAATTCTTAACTCAATAAAACCTATACCTGTACCTTAACAAATAAATTTGCACAACGTCGTACTATTCTTCACTTATACAGCACTATGAAATAGTTCAACATATTGCTGCTTAAAACGTATTAAAAAGTCTTAAATCTCTTCACTAGAATGAAAGAAAATAAAAAGAATTCAAGTACATTTTTTTTTTGTGAATTGTTTTTGACCAATTTTCCAAACTACAGCCGCCTTCACTGAAACACCTTCCCAAATGTTCCTCGCGTGTTTGACTAATGTTTCCTCACACAGTTCCCACTCCACCGATCGTTGCGCGTTGTACCAAGTAATCTCCTCACAGTCTCCACTTCACTTGTAGTGTCCGATGTACTAACGGCTCTCACTCACCGTAAGCAACTCCTTAGATGAAAAGCTCACCACTCTGTTATTATGCTTCTTCGCAATCCCTCCACGGCTTCACACAGCTGCGCATAACCCACAGGAAGTAGCCGCGAAAGCCTGAACGGAAACCGCAAGGACGCAACGTCAATCTTTGTACATCTGAGGATCCCCTCTGTACACCTCCGTCTCAGTGACGCAAATCCAACCAGTGCGGTGGGTGACTTCTTCATACGCTGATTTACTCAAATTATTCCTTATGTTCAATAAACTGCTTCACAATACTTCCGTAACGTTCTTTCTTATCCCGGCTGTGGCTATTCACGGAGGGAATGTCAGTGCGTCGTCCCCCACTCGACTTAAACTCGTCGCCAGTGAAATAATTAATCGTATATCCAAATGAGAGAAGTTTATTCAAAGATAACAGCTGACATTCATCACCACAGCGGTAACGGTAATAATCTGCCGTTAGACAGGGAGCGCAGGTTAGAACACTCACAACATTTTACGGATGTTCCAACAGTGGGGGTGATGGGAGGAACCAAAAGAATGAAAGATAGAATACAACAGGACTGCTGGTGTGCTTTGTCTGGCAATGTTCCATGTTAATGCAGTTTTTGCCCACACATAAAGGTGTTCTATTTTCCTGAATGCCTTCCCCACATTCTTCAAGTGCCTGTACCAGTCACTGCACTTCTCAAATGTGCATGTGTCATCAGCATTCATGTTGGCTAGGGCGAAAATAATAATATATTGTTAACACAGTTAAGACATGTACATGATGTCTGAGATAGTCTGACATTTTTACACAGTCAAATGTACCTGAGTATCCCAATTCCAGCAACATTGATAGAGCTATGGCCAGTATGTTGTCACTACATAGTCATCCTCTAGTAAAACCATAAAAATTGAGTCAAGTGCTATCTGCGTGGTTGCACAAACTGTAGCAGTACTCACAATGAGATACCTCACACATAAGTTAAGTTCAAAGATACTTCATTTCGGCAGTGCCGTAAAAGTTTCCTTCAATACAATCAAAAAACGATATTCCTGATCCAATCCGTTCTAAAAGAATCCTGTCCTATATTACAGCCTAAAACCACATCATAGATTTGTACACATTAATATATATGATTAAAAATGTTTGAAAATAACATTTTTAAAATGAATAAAATCAATACTCAACAATCGCAATTTAAACCAACATAGAACATCAGCATTTGATAGCTTGTCTTCTTTTTACTTCACAAATCTTACATGCCAAATATTCACACTCATGAAGATGTCCTGATCTACAAATATGACACATGGGGCTGGATATCAAAAATTGGGTGTTGGAGTTGCGTCCATTAAAAGTACATATCATTGATCATGAACATAAGTGTAAGTGGATGAGGTGATACTGTTCAGGCTGTGTCACTTGGCAGCACACATTGTGGGCACCCCAGGGCTAAATAATAGGAGGGCTACAGCACAGTTGCAACACTTAAAGAGCTAAATTTCACACACAGGATTTTTTTTTAATTTCCAAAACCACACAAAGGCACCATGCATCGTTTACTTGCAGCTCATGCATTTTTATTTAGGCAACACAGGCTAAATAGCCAAGGACCATATTCTCAATGAGCTATCACCGAGTTAACAGGACTTTATCTCAGCCAAAGTTGCGATACATTTATCTCCCCATTCACATGCTGGTGTTAACAGCCGATACCACCAGTTTTCCTGCGAAAGCATCTGTAAAAAACATCGCCACAGATGACCCCGGCAACTATCGCTAATGAGATGCAGAGTAGGCGTTCCCAAGCAAAAAGTCGCAACAACACCACACCTCAACATTTTCAACGACCAGCCACATCGGCGATAAGAACACAAAACATGCGATAAGGCGCGTTAGCACCAGGAAACTAACACCTGCTCTGACCTGGTGCCAAGTCGGACTGCAACCTGCACCACAAAAGGGAGCCCAGCCCAGAGCCACACCTGAAGAACAACAGATGCCATGGAGCCACTGAACATGCATGCCGGACACCCAAGAGTGCCTCAACACTGACCTCCACCACCCCCAGTACCTCACCCCCCCTGGGCCCCTCCCCGTGCACCCTCCACCTCCCCCGGACCAAGACACTGCACATCAACGGCACGAAAACATGAACAAAAGCACCCGCCTGATGTTGCACAATTGCAACAATCAACATACATGTGAGTACTGAAATCCTGATTCATACATTCACCATTGAAAGACCAAACAAAATGTCACATCCTAATTTGTCACCAAACAATTATTCTGAAGAGTCATGGCAGGGTATCCCTGGACAATCATTGACTCACAGTCTGCAAGACAATATCCAAGATAAGAAGGTGTGTCAGGCACTCATCAAAGGACAGGGAGAGAGAGAAAGAGCGAGACCGAACAAGGAGCGCAAGGCCAATCGTGCCCTTGGCTCATGCAAACATGCCAACAGCTGCGTGTGTCTCGAAATCTGTGCACCCCAAATCACAGGCCTGGCATCAATGTCAGTGCGAAGTCCACATCACATTCAAGAAATGCAAGCAGTAGTCAAACTGATATCAAGAATGAAAGCCCCTTTGTCTCAACACACAAGGCTGAAGGCCAACCGAACCCCCAACCTTGGTCCTGAATGCGGCTGGCACACCCTGCGTGAGATACCATACCAGCCTCCGATGACTCCCACACCACGAACTGCACTAATGAAACACCAACGTGCCCACACCCCACACACACTTGTCCCTGCACGACCTACACCTGCAAGGGATGCCCTTGACACATAAGTTAAAAACTACCCATACGTCCAAACATCGCACACACATACGAGTCATTGCCTAGAGCTGTGGCATATCGTCCACCGAACTTCCGCCGGTCTGAGGAGTGCCGGTGCCACGAGACCAACAAACACAATGGCAGGCATTCCCGGGCCCATGCACAACCCCTGTCATCTGGAACTGTACCGTGCACGAATGCTGCATCTGTTGGGATCCCTACCAAATGGCAGTGTTGCAAATCAGTTACCGTCTGAGTTTGCGTCTTGCCTATGTCACCTTTGTCCAGCCCTGCTTCCACTGTCGATCATGCACAATCGAGTGGCCCATGGAGGTCTGCCTATCCAACGCAACAGTAGCTGAATTGGATTATGACCTGACAGTGCGCCCCCTGTTGGCCCACGCACAGGAGTGTCACCGGGATAGCCGTGCATGGGATGCACTGATCTTTGGCGTATGTGTTGGCAGTTGCGCATGGGAGATTGCACAACTCTTCGTGTGAAGTGACCACATCGAGGGGCTCCCCTATTGGGCAGTGTTGTGGATTGGGGAAACGGCGTGGATTGAGCACATCTGCCCGGACAAGTTAATGGATTTCTCACCCTGGTGTTCCTTGAACCCGACAGCGACGTACTATTGGAACACATTGCACATGAGGCTGCGCTGGCCTTCATGGACGAGTAACTACGTTCCTGCAGCCACACCGGATCGTCACCCAGAGTACAGGTCCCAACAACTTGTTGCATCGTGGTGAATGCTCACATATCCCACCACAACAGAGGACATGTCTGCCTTTGTCTGGACTCTGAATGCATGTGCATGGAACTACGCGTGTGTACACACACACCTGTGCAAGGTGATGCTGTTCCATGGTCAGAGCAGCACAGCATCGTTTGGCAACGTTACCAATTCGGACACACTGCTGGGGGGAGAGCACACACATGGCAATGTAGCATGACATGTGACCTTGTCGGACCCTTTCACCTGATCACTGTCAGCAGAGCAGACAGTCGGCGCAGTCCGGTGGCAGAGCACTATGCAGACCCCATGGGCTGTAAGTCATGCCCCCTCACACGGGGCAATGGGCAGATGCCAAACAACACATGACTAGTTCAGCAAGGCAAGGTGGGCTGAGACCGTTGCCATCCGTAATGATTGGTGTTCAGCTCTGCCTCCCCATTTCCTGCACCTCGAAAGGTTCCCATGCTGCGTGCAAATGTCTTAAGCATGTCCCTGCCTATTGTGGCCCTTGCCTTGTTTGTACAGACACGCACATGCCAATAAAGACTACGTAACTTCACTGGTGTCTAACTGTGATGAGTGTTGATTAGATTTACCACTTGTGTGCCACATTGAGCATCGTCCCTACAAAGGGAGGGTCTGACTGATGCATGTACAATGGGAGTGGGTCCCTTTTGACCACTCCACCTCTGTGAGCCAGACATTCTTTTGGGATAGTTGCTGGCACTTATGTGTCTTCAGCAATGTGAGTATGGTGTCCATCCTCTGACCATGTGGAGTAATGTCATAAGTCATAACAGAATGTGTCCACACAGATGTGTGTGAGTAGGTATGCGACGTGAAGTTCTGTTGTCAGATGGGATGTAGGACACCACTCTTGGCCTGCTACCGATTTGGTCATTCCTACACACAGCTCTATTCAATACATGGACTTGTGCCTACGTTGGAGCTTGTGAGATTGTGAATGGGGACACAGCTAGTACTCACCTTCCCAGTCATCCAATTGGCCATTTGTCTCAGGGATAAACATGCACATTGGTGTCATTCACCAGGGTGTACCTTCTTGCGCAATCACTGTCCCTACATCCAGCCATACTTTCATACATGAGGGAACATATTTATGACACATCTGTGTGATTTCAAATGTTTTATTCACATTCTGGTGAATGATGGAGCAGGACCTGTACATGGTCATCCAAGCCCACATAACATGGAGGCCCAGTGGTGGGCCACCAGAGTCCTTTTGGGATTGAAAGGTGATTGGGAAGAGGGAGAGTGCAGTCCGCAGCAGGATTGCTGTGTAATTGTCAAGCAGTGAAGATGTGGCAATCCATGTCGGGGTCCAGGTGGATGTCGCAGAGTATTCCGGGGGACAGTGAGAGGTGTTGTCCCAGGGCATGATGCATAGGGCTGAACCAGGCAGGAACAGGCTATCTGGCGATGATGGATGCTACTACCTCCTTCCTCACACAGTAATTACCATCCACATCTTACTCCTCTGATACTTCTTCTGTGTCCGGGGTGTCTGGTGTGTGTGTGGCGGTGTAATGGCTGCATCACTGTGTGCCACTGACACATCAAGGGTCGGAGATGTGTGTGTCGAAGTTCCCACTGCAGTTATCTTGGACTGGCTCAGTGGCAGCAATGGCAAGATGATGAACTGCAGGGCATAGAAGATCCCAGGCTACATCTTGCTGGTGTTCAGCCGTTTCAGCCATACTTCCAGCCTGCATCTGCACCATGGTCTCCATTGTCCTCTGCATCTGTGCCAACTCTGTGCTGTCATCGCTGGTGCCTGTCTGACTGGACAGTTCCTGTATCCAAGTAATGGACCCAGCGAGGTCAGCCAAGGATTGTAGGTGAGCATGGTGCGGACAGGGGGTGTCTGTAAGGAACTGTACGTGGTCCCTGATGGGACTCAGACACCCACGTATGGCCTCGAGTTTGGCTGCCATGAGCTCGAAACCCACCTGCAGCTGATCCGCCAACTCCACCTAGCAACCCAACACACGGCATTGAAATAGCATGTATTGTTCGTGGGGGTCCTGGGAGACAGCCGTGGTTGTGTGTGTTTCCTGCTGTGTGGTCTGTGCAGGTGGTGGGGTCACCTCGAGGCAGCTGCCTGCCCTGCTCCTGGGTGTGGGGTGTGGAGGCTGTCCATTATCCATTGGAGGGTGTCTTGACATATGTGCAGGTTGTCCTCTTCATCATCATAGATGGAATTTGTGGTCTGCTCTGCAGTAAGTGTTGATTGTCCCTCTGCAATGTTAAGGGGAGATGCAGGTTAACCTAGTTTCCCCTGTATGTTGATGCTTTGCAGATGTTTACATACAGACTGCATGACAATGCACACTGTGACTGTTTTGGTGGAGCTGGCTATTTGATGGCGGACAGTGGGATTTTCGATTACATGACGAATGTGTGGTAGTACCCGTACATTATTATCACACAGTGTCAGTCAATGCCAGATGTGAGTGGCCAGTTACTACGCACAAGTGGAACCTGTTGTGTCCTCTGTCCTGTGGTGTAGGTGTTGCAATTTAAACCACATTGCTGATGTTCTGTGATTGCTATGTGTGTCTGCTGCATTGTGGGGGATTTGCCCCTGCAGCTCTGATTTTGTGTACCCTTATCCTTTTGAGGCGGTTTGCCTTTGAATTGTGTGCTTTTTGGGGGCTGAAATGTTTGCGACTTGGGTCATATGTGCTCTTGGACAGATTTTGTGGCCTTGTGCATTGTTCGTTTGCTGCGTGTATTGGACGGCATGGGTTGTGGTTGCACGTGGATATGTTAGAGTATGACCTGCTCCTTTATGGATGTGATCCGCACTGGGCCACCTCCATGTCGATTCGTGCACCATGTCATGTATTTTGGCTGATGCCATGCTATCGGGCATGCAGTGTCACTTGCATAGTCAGTGTGGCTCACACAGCCAGTAAATTTCTGTATTCATCACATGTGCATGGCTCGGTTGTGTCATTGGTGATTTGGAGGGGGCCCATATATGCACATAGTGGACAGGGGCCTACTTGGTGTTCCTATGTGTGCTGCAGTGTGCCAAGGGCGTCAGGGACATGTTCCACAATTATTGTGGGTGTGCAGTGTGCTACACATAATTATGCATGTGTGCCATTGTGCCCATCTCTCCCCGTCCCCCAGTCCCTGGTGGTTACTCACCCTGTTGCTGTTGGGTCAGGTCATTTTAAGCTGTGTCCATGCCCCCAACTCCTGCCATCGTCTCCACACTGATGACTGTGGCCACCATTTGCTCCAGCTCATCCAGATCCTCCTGTGGCACAGAAGGCCCACCTCCAGTCGCCCTTGCTGCCTTCCTGTTGGCGGCGGGATTCTTCTTGGTTTGGCTGTGCACTTCATGCCAGCGCCTCTTGTCCTCCTCCATTGCCCTACTCGACACTCCGACTGCATTGACGTTTGTGACGATGGACTGCCATATTTCCGTTTGGGTTGCCTGTGCCGCAGTGGAGGTAACAAACAGTTATTGATGGTGCCTATCACCTCCGTGACGATGATCCGATCTTCCTTAGCACTGAACCCCGTCTTTCTCTTCCTCTTCTCCTTGCCCTTCCCTGAACACGGGGTTCCTGTTTGGTCCTCCGTGGGGATTGTGGAGTTCAGCTTGTCCTTTGCACTCGGTCCGGGTGCATCCATGGTGCTACGCAGTTTGAATAGGTTTTGGTGTTTTTTTGTTTTTGCTTTTATAGTGCATTTTCCCGCATGACGCGTGGGAACTGAAGGCCTGTTGCTGGTTTTTGCTGATTTTGTTATCGCGCTTTGTGGCATCGCAACTTTTTGGGCATTTGTGGTTCGCATTTTTTGTTTGTCGTGTTGGTTTTTACGTGGTCATTTGGTGCATTATCCTGCTGCTATCGCATGGTTCAGCCGGGTTGGAAATTGGATGTTAAGACGGTATTATTAACTCGTGATGAACTGCGATATGCAAAGTGGCGTTAAGCTAAATTTGAGATGGTTATCACACGTTCTTGAGAATATGCCCTGTGTTTCCTTAACTGCCGAAGTGAGGCCTAACCAGGAGCCATAATTTCATTTCTCCACGTTATTTCCTCTTCCTATGTGTGCTGCATTCTGCAGAACACAGAGGAAGAGGAAAACACCTCTTAAGATTGTTTAATTGCAGTAAGGTGCCCCTCCCACAAAAATAAATACAAACAACACAGACACCCTTGCATCATGTTCCAAAGATGCCTTTGTTGGTGCTTGGCAGCAAGAAAAGCACAAGCGAAGGGCAAAAGGACAGAAATGCAGTGCATTGTATTAATAAGGTGCATTCCTGCCATTTCACTTTGTTGTAGGGCAGCACAGCAAGGTGACTGGTTGTGCTGCCCTAAGTCATATCCCCTTGAATAAGGGCCTATTTATATCTGCAGAGATGTGTACTTCCTGTGAGCCTACTTACATACTCCTAAAAGTTTAAAACATAATCATTAAACATGTGCAGGATTATGCTGGACTTCAGAGGTACACATTATGACATCCTGTAGCATGCATCCGGGATCAGACAGAGTGAGTAATGTTTGGCAACATAATGGCAGAGTTCAGTGTACCATGTTACATGGGTAGCATGATTTACCCTAGGTGTCCCTAAGGGCCAAGGTGATGAGCTCTTTGTACCACATCTCCATACTGTTTGAGATGCTCCAGCGGGCTGGATCTGTCTGTCACATACAGATTAGGTGATACAAAGCCACTTTTGTTGGCTTAGTATGGCCTCATAGATATGTTCTAAGGCAATGCAGCACAAATTGCAGCGTAGCCTTACTCAGCACTAGGGATGCCTTCCATGGGCTTTGTGGGGGATGAACTTAATGAACACCCATGTATAATGACGCATAACCAGAATTATTAAAGCTGTGGACCTGAAGCTGTGCAAAGACTGTATGGCTCCCCAGGGGTGGCACAAGGAGGAGATATTATCTGAGTTCTCCTTGAGTCCTTAATCGAGTGTATGTGGGGAACGAAGTGTTTCTTTTTAAACGCTGTATCTATTTTAATCGCTAAGCTTGCACATTTCCATTTCCATTGCTGCTAAATATATTTTAAACACCTTGCAATTGATTGAATAGTTTTTAAAGATCATACCTTGTTACTTTGCAACTTTTTAATCGTTGATTTTTGCACATCTTTCATTGCTGCTTAAGGAATCTTAAAACGAACGATCTGCCACTGACTGGATTATTGTAAAATTTAGATTTTGCCGAACGCCATCTTGGCAGAGGAAGGTCGGCGCTCTAGCGGCGTAGCGGGCGCGCGCCTAAGGCAAGCCCGTCTGCGCCCGTCCACGCCCGAACGGGACCAGGGGACATAAATGCTGCTAAAATTTTGACCAATAAAACTAAGCCCCTCACCTATACATCAGACGTATTTGCAGCTATAGGGCACATTTTTAGCCCTGATAAGGTATGTATTAAAGCATCCCCTGAAAAATTTGAAGGCCCTTTCTCTTGCAAACACTGCAAATGGGATAGCTGCGAGCAGCAATCTACTAACCTACGGGAATTATCCATACCCAAATATATCATGCAGGATTTAAACTGTATCTACTTTAATGCTAGATCACTCCCAAAACACAGTATTGAAATTTGGGAAATATTGGACGATCTAAGCCCAGATTTAGCTTTTGTTACTGAGACTTGGCTCGATGATAATAATACTCCCGATATTGTCACTGCCCTACCATCTGGATATAACATTTTACAACTTAATAGGAAGGGCGGTAAGAGAGGAGGGGTGACAGCAATTGTGTATAAAGACCATCTCACCTGTATCCCCATTTCAGTCACTAAAGCAGGCACGCATGAGATTCTAGCGTTCTCAGTGTCTGCGGGTGACCATAAACTATTTGGAGGTGCGGTCATCTACTACCCGCAAGGATATCAGTCTGATTTAAGCTCTAATTTACTTATACAACTTCTTCCTCTTTGCTTGAAGCATAATGAGTTTCTAGTCATAGGAGATTTTAATTTTCACTATGAAGGGCCTACAAATCCAGGTGTTGAACATCTTGACAATGATATGGCTATAATGCAACTATCTCAAAGGATCTCCTAACCAACTCATGTGGTCGGTCATACCCTTGATCTATTGTTCTCTAACATAGAATCATTATGTATCCAGGAAATCAAACCCTTAATATGGACGGATCATTTCCTAATCCCCTTTTCCTTTAGCTTACCTAAACATACATCAAAGACTGAGAAGAAGGGTCAACCAAGATCTAGGGCCTGGAGCCAAATTACGGAGGAATCATTTAGTGCCATTTTTTCCGGTATCTTGAAACCTCTGCAACAAAACTCTATAAATACATTAGCTACACAGCTACAGTTTGCTATTGAAGAAACACTCGATCGGTGCGCCCCGAAATTAACTCGGACATCAGCTACTAAAAAATCCGAAAAATGGTATACATCGAATCTAAAACTTATGAAAAGGGAGTGTAGAACTAAGGAACATCAATGGAGACTCTCAAAATCGAGTACAGATAGATGTATCTACATAGCCAAGCAAAAAACCTACTTTGGAGCCCTAAAAGAGGCCAAAACTAAGTATTACTCGAAAAGAATTGAAGAAACAGGAAGCTCATCTAAAGAACTTTATAAAATGATTCGGGAACTTTGCAAGCCTACTTTGTTGTCACAATCTATGGCACCTTCTTCTGAGAACTGTGAACTACTCAATAATTCTTTTTTATAAATTAAGTGACAAAAATCTACACTACTTTTACTTCTCCAAATATGGAAGACTCCAAGGCTTGAGAAAACTTAGCCCCTCATCCGGCAGCTCACAACCACCTAAATAGGCTGACCTCTTTTTCCGAAGAACAAGTGGTCAAAACCATGATTGAAATTAAGGCAGGTTCCCCATTGGACCCCTGTCCACATTTCATTTTTTCACATCTGGTCTCAACACTCTGTCCCCATGTTACTAAAGCCCTTAATCAATCACTAGAGCTTGCCTCCTTTCCAGATATCTGGAAAAAAACAGTTGTCTTTCCCCTTTTAAAAAAGCCAGGTCTTGAAATCTATGATCCAGCCAACTATAGACCGATATCACAATTACCGTATTTATCGAAGGTCCTAGAGAAATTGGTTAATAAACAACTCACGGCCTTTATTGAATCCAATAACCTACTTGACTCCTCCCAAACCGGATTCAGGGCTAACAACAGTACCGAGGCTACTCTATTAGCTGTATCAGATAACATCAGATCTCTAGTCGATCAGGGTAAAACTGTGGCACTGATCCTTCTGGATCTTACAGCGGCATTTGACACTGTATCCCATAACAGACTACTGCGAATTATGCATGAAAAAGGAATATGCTCAAATGCTTTAGCATGGTTCGCGTCATTTCTTAAGAACCGAACCCAGATAATTCAAATGGGACCATACTCCTCCAATGCTAAGAGCATTGATTATGGAGTACCACAGGGAGCCACTCTGAGCCCCACTCTCTTTAATATATACGTCTTCTCCTTAGCAGACATCAGCAGGAAATGGGGCTTTGATATATGCTCCTATACTGACGATACACAATTGATAATTCCTTGGTCGGATAAGCTGAAAAAAGGGAATACTAAGGACAACCTTATTAATTGTCTTACTGAAATAGCAAACTGGATGTCTGGACATTGTCTAAAACTCAATGCCGGAAAATTAGAGATTCTACTTTTTGGAGGAGCCCAAACAATTTGGGACAATAGTTGGTACCCCCAGGCTTTGGGTACTGCTCCTGAACCTAGGCAGGCCGCCAAGAATTTGGGCTTCATCTTTGATAATGCTTTGTCTATGCAGAACCAGGTTCGATCACTATGTGGAAAATGTTTTGCCAGACTAAAACTTCTTAGAAGACTTTTTCCATGGATTCCTTTAGATTGTAGGAAAACTGTGACACAGGCGCTACTGATGAGTAATTTGGACTATGGTAACGCACTATATATGGGCATGGCCGACTTTCTTTTCACTAGATTACAAGTAGTCCAAAATACAGCTGCTAAACTTGTATGCAATAAGAGCAGATATAGTTCTGCTTCCCTATGCATGAAAGAATTACACTGGTTACCCATACGTCAAAGAGCCAACTTTAAGCTCTTTGTGTTTTGCACACAGGTCACTATATAAAACTGGCCCTCAACTTCTGCATGGGAGATTAAAATTTCATGCACCTTTGTGTAATTTGAGATCTCGCTATCAGGCATTGGCTTCAGTCAAACGCACAAGCAAGGCTAGGATGGGCGATAGATCATTCTCTAAACTAGCAGCAGTCAATTGGAATATACTCTCTTTGGAATTACGTATGACTGAAGAATACTTAATGTTCAGGAAAAAACTAAAGACATATTTATTTCCCGGCTACTAAATTGCTATCTGGAAATTTTCCCCCCTGCCTACACTCTGTTTATTGCTTTTTAGCGCCGTGATGTCCCTTGGGATGAATGTTGCGCTCTATAAATAAATAAAATAAATAAAATAAAGTTCTCTTGTTTGCATGTGTACTAAATTCTGAAACACACATAATTGGAAGAGAAAGGGTCCCAGAATTCCATTTTGTGCAGGAAGTTTCACATTCCTGCATAGAAAGATTCCTTAGAATAACACAGGCACCTTTGCACGATGGTTGGGGCTAGTATATCAAAATTGCACAAGCACAGGGTAAACAAACAGGAATGCATCATCTTGGATGATTATGGTGCATTCCTACCATTAAAGTTTGGAGTTGACCAGCACAGCAAGCCTACTTGCTGTGCTGGCCTACCACAAATCAACATTGTTGAGCTCTTAAGCTACCTTAGTTCACATTATATAATTTTACATAGATATAACTGTTTCACGTCTCCATATTGTTAGAAAATACAAATGAAGTGCAGATCATGTTTAACCGCAAAATTCGAGATAATGATTCAACACTGCATGCAGAAATGACACATAGTGACAGGTCCACCAATCTCCAGCCCCATGAAGTCGATGACAACAGCCGCCCTGGAGATTATGTCCCCCATGTCATGCTTTTCCTTTGCAGGGTAGCCTTGGCTAACCCTGCCACCAGCCTCTAGCATCCATGGTATGTAATGGTAAATGAACCATATGAGCCTCCTAGCTGTGGCTCGCTAAAATTCCCAGCCCTCCCAGACATATTGGAAACCCCCAATCTGCCCCAAAACCTACATAACAATCTAACCCTCCTAAACACTTTACCTATCCCAAAAATATTCCCCCCCAAAACAAACTACCAACTGTACAATTACACCAAAAATACAACACAATGACAAAAGACAATATATAGGACAAGATCTGGAAAAAACAAACACTCACAATATCACTAGACACATCTCTTGCACAGACACTCTCATGCAACCTCCTCAACCCAGCACAGACTAACAGAGAGTAAGTGAAGGCAAAAGTAACTTCACACTTCCTATTTTGCAGCCTGCCACGCACAATGCTCTATTTTCTGTTTGTATACTGCCCGTTTTTCAAAGGCATCATTTTTTCTGCTGCATCCATATAGAAATAGCCAAAGCGTGCATGACGCACGATGCTTTAGCCCCATTGCGTATTTCTATGCATTGGCACTGATGCACGGATTACGAGCAATGCTACAGTGGCTATGCAATGCGCAAATGGGTAAATGCGTGGGTTTTTTTTGACCCACGTAACTGGCCTTTTTTCTAGAATACACTGTAGTGATTTGTACAATTCTGGTGAACACAGCTTGGACCTAACTTAACGTTGCTCCTCTTTTATCACCTGACAGGGTCGATATTTTCTGATGTGTTTACTGTCATTGTGCCTCTGTGTGGGTTTATATCTTCCGTGTGCTAACATATTGATAGTCAATATGTTTAGGTGAGGAACAGATACATGTTGTAATGTGTAGAGACATATCAAACTATTTGTAGATTTTGTTGTATGCTTGGGTGAATGTAGGTAGCTGCAGAGCAGGCATCTTTTCGCTTGACAACAATGTATTGCTACGGCCATGAAAAACGCTATTGTACACACAATCATGCACCATATTATCAGTCATACAATAAGTCTGCATTGCTGACATTGGTTTGGTTACGGATACAATCCACACTAAGGGAGGCACAGAGACTGGCTGGTTCAGCTAGTCTACAGTGTATGTGGCATCCTGCATACCTATTTACTGGACAGATGTTATGCATGTATTGTTGGGCAAATGTGACACCTGTGATTGTCGGACAGACATCAATTAGCACACTACAGTAGATAAATGCGGCGCAACGTTATCATGACTGTGATGTTCAATGTACATGATGCTGGCATAAACACATGATCTCTGTGTTTTTCCTGTCAACGTTAGTAGCAGTATGTCTACTCTAGGGGCCCACCTTTGTGTGTGCCTCCTGTTCGATGGATACTACATTCCCTGACACAGGCATATGCAACAGGACACACTCAACTTTACGTGGCTTAACCCCGCCTTGTAAATAAAGCACCTTTTCACAAAATGAAAGCACAGAAGAAATGGTCAGGCCAACGGTACCCCGCACCAGTTGTTATTATGTGTTGTGGCTATGATATCGTGATCAGAACTAGGTGCAATGGACCCAGGACGTGACCTTCATACGCCCCCAGAAGGGTGGTAAGCGACCTACGCACACAAATTTAAACAGAAATGGACCTGCACTCAAATGAACAAATAAGTGTTTAGTGAAAGGATGTTAATGTCCACAGTCCAAAACAAAAGAAGTAACGTTGTATCTTCCCAAATAAAATACGATAGGCGACGTTTTTGCTGTAGAAAACGGTTCCTTTTATTCTTTTAATCCATAGAAATTCTTTAAATTCACAGCACGCAGTTGACAAGACAGCCGACGCGTTTTGTCCCCCTTGGGACTAATTATCTTTTAAATCGCCTATTGCCAGCCACTGCATTCTAGAAGTCTCCACCCTCCTCATCCTCCTCCTCCATTAGGTCCTGCTCTTGATGGTCCCCGTCCCACGGTACATTAGTCCGTACACAGATATTGTGTAGAATGGCACAGACAAGTATTACCTTGCACACCAAAGGGGACGAGTACAGCAATCTCCCCCCTGACATGTCCAGACATCAGAACCTGGACTTGAGTTGAACAAAGGTTCTGTCAACAATGCTTTTGGTCTTGCAGAATGCCTGATTTTGGTTTTGCTCCAGCTCAGTCTGGGGATGTGCATATGGAGTCATGATCCATGGTTGGAGACCATACCCTTGATCAGCTGAAAATTAAAAAGAAGGAAAAACTGTTAATGCTTTTGCTCACTGTTACAGCTACATTCCTATCCATGTGTGTTATGCGTAGTTAGGTAGTCATGCCCATTTCTGATGGTATTTCACAATATGTGGTAGTCATACAGTTGGTCATAGGTTTACACATGTCTTCCATTACTCTGTGTAATAGCAAATGCTGGGCATGGCCTGATACATTGTACACTTCAACATCTTAACTTTCATGGTGATCCAGTAGCTTTCTGTGATGGCTATTTGGAGATGCTCCTGACCACTCTAAGGGGCATATCAGCAACAGACGGCGATAAATATCGCAAAGCGCGCTTAGCGCTTTGATATTTATCGCTGCCTATCGCTGTAATTTATCGCCTGGATAACGCGTTATTAACAACGCGTTACTCCAGGGCGATAAATTTCACATCAAAAGTGGCGTTATGCGGGAATATCGCTGGTAAACCAGCGATATTCCCACAGCGATAGAAGAAACCTTGATGATAGGGAGATGTGGATTCAGCCACTGAATCCACCTCCCATGTCATAGATAGGGTAGTCATGAAAATTAGCAGACGTAAAATACCGGCGATAACAGTGGTTAACGCTGTATTTTACATCGCTAAGGGTGTCCTGGGCCGTATTGTAAATACGGAGTAGGGCAGTTACAGATAATTTTCCCTTAGTTTTTGCAGGGAACGCCTACTTTGCATCTCATTAGAGATGCAAAGTTAGGCGTGAACTAAACAGGAGCTGATTCAAGGAAACACGCGATAGCGTGCCCTTGTAAATAATGCGATAAAATTATCGCTGCTTTTCGGCCGAAAACGGCCGCAAAAGCGGCGATAATTTTGTATCGCCTCGTTGTTAATATGCCCCTATGTTATGTGCTCTCACTACATCTGTGAAGTGACATATTGGTGACCAGATATTTGGCTAATTGGTCCTCCCTAGGTAGGTAGTGACTTTGCCTACATGTATTACACCAACACATGCATATGTCTGATACAAACCAACCATGTGGTTTGTGGCCTACATGACATTGGCACAGCTGTTTCATGGTACAAAAACTAGACCATGTGATTTTAGGTCATACATCTGGTGCATTACACACATGCAACATGGATTGTTATGCTATTCATTGTCAGTCTTCAACTATTGTTTTTAGCAGAGAAGTTATCATGGTGCACTTTGCTTAACAAGTGTATTGCACTGTGGGTATTGTTCATGTGCGACACACTGATGTTGTTACAAGGAGCTGTGTACTTCAGAAGTAGACACAATACATTGTTTTTTCTTATGTATGTGTAGGACTATAACTTGTAGGGGCTTGTGTACTTGTATGCCTTGAATGTATTCTTATTGCTGAAGCAAATGAATGCTGAGATTGGTATTCTGTGGTGCCTTGTCCAGGTTGGATATTATTCTATGTTGATGACTGATGTATGACATGTTTGGTAGTGTTGTGTTTGACTTTGTGAGTTTCACATTGCTGGATGATTCATATGCTTTTCATTTGGCCTATTGACTACTCAGAACAGGTGAACCGTCACTTTGCTGACATCCGTCAATTCCTTTGTCTGCCTACATGTATTTGGGGACATAGACAGTCAGTTTTGCTGAAATATTTGTGTGTTTTGTACCATTGGTGCCACAATGTTATCCAGAATTGAGATATAGACTAGCGGGGACCTCCACTGAAATTACATGCCACACATAGCATTTTTATACACTTCTTCCTGTGTTGCTCCTGAAATTTTGGTCAACATGTAAGTATACTACCATGTGTTACACACTGGCTAATTTCCATAATACTTGCTCTTACCCCACTGACCTTCTTGACCTGTGAGTGATACGAAGAGTTGGTACCATTTAGGTGAGAATCACTACAGACTTTTCTGTTGTGTTGCTTTTGTAGTCTTAATTTACTTGTCTGTCATGCCACATGTTTGTTAGACAGTGGAGTTGATGTGGTTCCACTCACCCACACAAAGTGAACGGACATATTGCAAATCAGTAACGTTGTGTTGCTACTGTCATTGTCAGATTAGTAAGGGCATGTCAATGTGGCACATCATTATCGACATGTTGCATGGCATTGTTCCCACTATGTGCATATTACACAAGGACACAGATATTTTGGAGAGTGGCACTGTGCAGTGCTGCAAGGGCACCTTCCTGCACTGCACTACATCACTGAGAAAGGGCATTAGTGCACAATATTTAGGCCATACAGCACATTCCATAACTTTCAGCCTACCCTCACACACAATATGTTGCCTAGCAGGAACACAGACACACTTGCACCACAGATGCTCGGGGGTCTGCATTGCATGCAGGATTGTGTTTGTGCAGGTGGGTGCACCTTCCTGCACAGAGTCACCCTCGGAGGCCTGATCATCTATGTATGTGTGCCACAGAATGCAGCACACATGATACAGCACACTTGGATGACTTCATTTATTTTTCGTCGTTACACATTGCCTGGATAGATCAATTGATTTGTCGCAGGGTACAGTTTTCTGGGGTGGTAAACATGATATGCCTCATGATCCGAAGGAGTGGTATGGAGACACCCCCACAACGCAGATGGAACACCTTCATTGCACTCAGTGATACTACACTACATTTTGGCCAGCGATGCAGTGCTCTGTACCTTTACGTCATTCAAAGGCACACAAAGGGCCATATGTAGGTAGCCTAATACCGGTCGGTAATGGCCGATTTTCGGTAATTATCCCGTTACCGACCGGTATTTAGGCTTTTGCTATGTAGGGGGAACATTTCAGGATTCGGTAATTTACCGAATCGGTAAAATTACCGAATCGGTAATTTTACCGATTCGGTAAATACCGAATCCTGAAATGAGATGTAGGTGACACTCAAATGAGTGATGTGTAGGGAAAATAATTCGGTATTTAGCACCAAATATATGTTGGTGCTAAATACCGAATTCATTTCAAAAAGCAATATTTTGCTGGACTAATAGTGCCATGTGGCAGACATACATGCCCTTAGGGCATGTATGTGCGCCACATGTACACACATGCAGGAATCAGGGGTGCAACAGGGTGTCAATGTGACACCCTGCCACCCTTGAATGTGCTCCCCCCATTACCGAATCGGTATTTACCGATTCGGTAATGAGGCATACCTTCCCATTGATTCCCATGGGCCTCCAGGCCCATAGGAATCAATGGGAAGGTATGCCTCATTACCGAATCGGTAAATACCGATTCGGTAATTACCGAATTTCTCCGATTCGGTAATATTTACCGAATGATTACCTACATACGAGTTACCAATTCTTAAATACCGAATCGGTAAAGTTCGGTATTTAAGAAGTGGTAACTTGTATGCTACCGACATATGGCCCAAAGTGTCTTAACATGTGAGACTTGGCGGTTTCCATTACACATGTACAATGATGCAATGTGCTTGTATGAGACACATATCTCATACATATGGCCCTATCTGCATTGACAGACACAAAGATGACTATTATGTCATACATGTCTTACATTTAGTAGGTCTGTTCGGTACTTGAGTATGGCTTACCGACTAGAAGATCATTCTCATATTGCCAATTCTGGAAGCGCTTGTTGATGATGGAGTGCCTGAAGAGTAAGCGCCATGCACACAGGTATTTGGTCAACACTTTGGTGAACATCCCCCGATGGTCCACAATGGCCTGAACTTTGATCAAGTATGTGAGCTTCTGGTTCCTGTACAAATGGGATGTTGCTGCAGGGGGAACCAGTTGTACATGTGTGCAGTCCATGGCACCCAGCACATGTGGGAAACCAGAGATGGCATGGAAACGTTGCTTCGTCTCTCCAGCTGCAGTTGTTGTGTGTTGGGGAAGAGGAGGCACTGGGGTGTTAGGTGTGGATGATGACTTCAAGGACAGAGGGTGAAAACGTCAAGAAAGCTGACTGACAGATTCCAGCCACTTTGGCCATTGTAATCTGGAATGAACCAGATGACGGCATGTGGAGAACAGCCATGAACTTGACCTGCGGAGGGATATTGGTGGACCTGTAATTTGGTGGTTATACCCTTGGCACTATCTGCTTTAGCAGTTCGATTATGAACTCCCTCCTGATATGGTAGTAGGTGATTACCTCATCCTCCCTGAGATCAATGAGGGAACTCCGCTCCTGATAAGCATGCTCCCTTCTCCTGCGCTGCTGCTGCCTACCTGGTGGGGGGAGGAGTATGTGATTGGGATGGTGTTGGTCTTGGTCTTTTCCTTCCGACTCCCAGCTGATAAAGGAGCACCTCCATGGTGTAGTTGAGCTTGCCAGACTGTTTTGTGTGCATTGTCTCCATATACCACATCCAATGCAATATTTCCCATGCCTGGGTTATCGACGTTCAGAAATTTAGATGCATTTCATGCTCAGCATGTCGCTTGCCGATGATACATAATTTTTTGATTAACACATAAATATCACTACGTCAGTTTTCCAGTGGATTTTAGATAGGAACACCTACCTTGCATATATTAATTTCTGCGTGGGGCAGCCGGTTCTTGTACAGGTAGATTCAGACGCAGGCCTAAAAAGACGGCAAGACACGCAACTTGTAAATAAGCCCCTAAGTGTGTCTTAATGCACACTTATGTAAAACATAGTACCAGTTGCCTCTTCTTAGCTGTCAGCCTGTTGCCCTCATAGTCTCACATTATAATGGCTAGTGACTTCACTAGAGTACAAGGTAGATAGAGCGGGGTCATCCCAGTTCTAGACCTTTTTCCATTACAATGTCCTTGTGTTCTCATCTAGCGTCACCACCCAGGTTATGTTCTGTGCTAGTCAACCTTTCACTGGGTTCTCAGCTTACCTTAATTGTATTAGGAATACATCCCATGCCTCTGCCACACCTGTATTTCCTGCTTTTCCACTCAGCATTCTATACATGTGCCAATCCCAGCCTCCACTAATTTTCTCATCTCTGCCATCCAGCTCAACACCCCAGGCAGTGTGAGTGATTTCCAACTCATGAACAGTTGATGTTCAGCTAGCAATATTGATATTTCTATAAACTTACATTTTATTTACGCTTTCTTGAGCCTAGGCATGTCTCCCAATAAGCATAATGTGGAGAATAAAAATAAGATATGCCCGTTAAGTTGTTCAGTGTTGTTGTTGCAATCACCAAATAATATAACAGTTTAATTCCACATCATCTGAAAGTAGTTTGCCTCCTCTTCTCCACAAATAGGGCATGTACTGTGGAACCTGGTGTATGGCATAATCTCGAGGGAGTCAGATGCATCTGATGTAGGTAACGGAACTGGATATAGTTAAATTTAGCATTCCTAGAGGCTTTCATCTGTAAAGCCTTTAATCCTGTCTTATTTCTCTTCATTGAACTATATACCCAGGTGTTTTTCCCATTTATGTATGGATTGCCTTGTGTTATTCGCATTTGCCAGTCTGAGAGCATTGGCGTAATGAAATTCGAGTTGGCACCCCTGCAATGTCCATGGAGGTCCCCCCTACAGACTCAACCAGGATCCCTCAGGCCAGTGTACTGTGCTAAGGGGGCCCCCTGGAGCTCGAGCCCTCCAGACCGCGGGGGCTGAAAGGGCCTGCGTTATGCCACTGTCTGAGGGCCCTGTACATTATGATCATTGCTTTCTACTCCGCACCCAGTGTAAGCAATAGCTGTAGTACCCTATCTATCTGAAACTCTTTAAGAGCAGAATCCAATGTCTGTCTTATTGCATGTAAGCTTGTTATACGCAATAAATTGTTCCGCTGGCAAAACATATTGCCCTCTAATGTTCTCGCTTGTTTTCAACTTCAAATCTATAAACACCAAGTATACCTATGCCTGCTGCTTCCCAGGTCATTTTTTCATACCTTCTGCCCTAAATTCCTCAGTGTGGCTGTGTCCCACAATGGACACTCTAAGGGGTGTGCACCATCTTCAGTTTTGCCTTTCTTTTGTAAGCTGACAAGCATTCCCTTGCGCCGGGTACCAATGTTGGCACTCAGGGCCGGACTGGCCGTAGCAGGCATCAGGCATTTGCCTGGGAGGCTGGAAGGGTGGGGGACAATTTTGGAGCAGTGGGGGCTGGTTTTGTTACTGCAGGCCGGCTTTGCAGCAATGCTGCAATTTTGACCCCCAATAACAAAAGCAGCAGTACTGCTGGCCGGGTCTGTTAAGCAACAGTGCTTCACGCTTGCATCCTGCACCCCAGATTGGGGGCCCCTCCAACTAAATTGCTGCTGTAGATTCCTCGTCCGGCCCTGTTGGCAATTTTGCCTTTTCAAACAGTATGAATCAATAGCTCACCAACATCTTGCAGCAGGATTAGCTAAATTAATCACATTTCACGAAAATAAATGGTGCAGCATAAATTATTGTATGTGTTTTAAAGAACAAGGGGGGGCGTGGCCAAGATTGCGGCTTGGTAGGACGCGGAACTCTACTCCTCCGGCCCCGTCATTCCGTAAGCGTTGTAATTGCCCCATTCTCCGCACTGCAACAAGCGAGAAACTGCGTGACACAGACTCCTGATCCCTCCAGTGTACCGGAGAGCCGGAATTCAGGTCGCCTGAGCTCTCCGGCAGGACTTTGCTGCGGACTGCGCTGGGGCTCCTGCGGCAGGGATGGAGGCCGTGGGATGGCCGACTGGCAGACTTCCGCCCTCAGCACCGAGGTGCAAATCCAGAGGGCGCCGGTGCACCTGCTTCACGTCGGCAGCTGTCAGCACCACAGGCGGGGGGTCCCAGAGGCAGGGGCCTTCCGCCGCAAGTCGGGCCTTGAACGCGGCCTGCCCGGAGACCGCCATTTTGTTGTCGACTGAGCTGCGGCGCTGATAGATGACCGGAGGTGACCGTGCCTGGCAGGGGACTGCAACGGGTACGGCTACACTACACTACACTTTTTTTGGGGGATTGGAATCTGGGCAGGTCTTTAAATATTTTTCCCTTAGACCCTACTTCGAGGTGGTAGTGTTGATAAACGGCTACACTAAACTCATAAGGACACGGGGATCCGGCGCAGGCGGAGAGGGAGCCCTTGGACCGCCATTTTGACTCATGGTGGCCCGCAGCTTTCAGGGACGCGGTATCGGAGCCTCCCCTCTACAGAAAAGAAAGAAGGTGAGGGACCAGCAGCGGGATCGCCCTAGCTGAAGGCCTGGGGAGTTGGCCCTTCCGTCGCACCCACGCGGCTCTTGGACGGTGGCCCCGTGGCTCATTTGGCAGCGGTCTGTGGGCACCCTAGGGCAGGGCGGCAGAGCCTTCCCTCGATACCACGGCAGTGAGCAGACCGCCCTGGCTGCAACACGACCTAGTAGCCCAGCCACAACAGACAGCTTGACCAGCGACTGGCGCCTAATGGACACCCGGTGAGTGGCATGCTTCCCAAGCACTAGACTCTTTGCCTCTAAAGCGCCCACGCTGCACTTCCTTGAGCAACCCCGGGGCTGATAACCTTGTAGTTTTTAAATAGCTGCGTGGTATTGGTTATAGGTGTGATGGCGCCGCTAGACGATTAACACTGGTTATCTGGCCTCTACTTCTACGACGGTTCTGAAGGGTGTAGAGAACCACAAACTCTACAAGGGGAAGCAAAGCTAGCATAAATTATCACAGGTCCCCAGCACACGTGAATATAACATTTCAACGTTCAAGTCTGTATAGTGAAAAACACAATATGCCAAACAATTCGAAGAGTCATGGATCAAATCATCTTCTTGTCTTTTATTCAAGAAGCCTTCATAAGAAACTTCACAGCCAACACGTGTTTCGTCGTATAAGGATATAAGGTCCTACGACTTCCTCAAGGCTGTACAAGTAAAAAACATTTATAAAGACCAGTACATGAAATCAAATTTTATAAATAAAATATGGGTCTCGCATCATTACTATATAAGACACACAATATGGCGAGAAATTACAAAACCTAAACGGTCATAAGGCAAAAGTTGAAGTCCAAATGTGAATATTGAAACATTATAAAGGCTATGATCCCAAAAGGATGGAGAGAGAAAGGATATCTAAAGTGAAAAGAGTTCAAAATGAAACTCTCGTGTGTTTGTTACTTAAATGAGTGAAACCGAGTGAAAAACGCGTGAGAAGACGAGTGAAGTAAACGACCCTAGTGCCATGGTGTAGTGTGCTTCCTAGATATCCATGTGAAACCGTGATGACTCCCCAAGTTAAAATTCCACCAAGGATAAACAGATGTACCTCGTTCCTCGGTTAATCTTTTATCTAGAATTGCAAGGAAAGTGGAAAAAACCAAATCAGGAAAAATCCAACAGGAGTCTGATTGCGTCCAAACGTACCCGTTAACAGAGCAGTCACCTACTTGCAATGTGGTACAAATTCCAGATCACACAGGATTCTATTCTTGGACGGTAATAACTTTCGTTTCAAAATCACGCAAAGTGTCGACTTCAAATCAAGCTGGAAAGTCAAAAACAGAAAACCCGTGTTTACTCGTATGGAGTACAGGTCCCCTTTGTAGTAAACATAACAACATTCTCTTCATCCTTCTTTAAGGATTACAGTTACCTAACGTTTCAGAAGGTTAAGCCAAGTCTAACCTAAATATCCATTGAAAGGTCCTTATTCCGAAACTAAATGACTAATGGCCGCCGATAATAATCAATCCTCTAAGTAAATATTCGTGTCCCCAGAGTCATTCAATATCCTTACTTTTCGGTACGAAACTTCAATATCGATACACCGTCCTTCCAAATGCTTAAAACCGTGAATATGCCGAGTGCAGCTGTTCGTGTTCTGGGTGTCTCCGTCTACATCTCCGAATACCCACCATGCATAAAAAAAACTTCCTAATGACGTTAACATTCCGCGTCAGCATCAAGAACATAGAAAACAGACTCCGTGATATCTTCTAAAATACTTCACGAACCAAATAGTCGCAAACAAATAAAATGTTACAGGTTAATATAAAAACTCCAATATATTCAAAATGAATCCTGAATTTCAAATCTAGATTCAGATATGAAAAAACCGTAAAACTGCGTCTTATAAGAAAACCGCGTAACTTAAAGTCGTCGCTTCATAAACGTGCTGCGTTCCGTGCCCTTAGCTCTCTCCATCAATTGCGGTCATCACAATAATGTCCATAATATTCTAATTCTTGTGATAAAACACTCATGTTATAAACATCACATTCCACATTTCAAATATTAGCTGAGAAAGACAAAGGTTAAGCAAACAGTTCAAACATAGACAATAGACATTTTATTCACAATCCTCCAATTGGTTCTCTTTCATTAAATCTGGATACAGACGTTACTGGCTAGCCCACCTCAAAACAGTCACTAAGCATTCCACCAAGGCTGGCCCTGATTCTCTTCCATTACGTCAGGATGGTGGCGTAGATGGTCAACCCACCCCAATATAGTGACTCATAATCCATCCCAGTCTCCCCCTGATCAGATGGCAGAACCTTTTAATAAAGTTCATGCACGTCCGAAGGAAAAAACTGACTTCAGACAATTTATCTGCCCAAGAAGTAGTGAAACTCCTGATCAATATTTAGACCACACTCCGTACTCCTCAATTTTAGAATCCACAGAGCTTCCTTCCTTCTCAATATCAGTTCCCTATTACCACCCCTGGGGTGTCTGGGTATGTGATCAATTCCGTAGAATTCAAAACTTTTGGTAGTAGTTTGTTCTGTACAAATAGACATGTGTGCTGCTAACGGGTATCTCATGTCCCCATTTTTCACAGCCTGTATGTGCTCTCCGATTCTGTCCCGTAGTTGTCTGATAGTGCTGCCAATATATCTCTTGCTACACTTGCACTCTATGACATAAACCACAAATTTGGTGAGACAAGTGATGTTTGTCCTAATCTTATATGTCTTCCCTCCAGGTCCTTGAAATTCGGTGATTTTCGAGTGTGCCCATTTGCATGCCATGCAACGTCCACAACCAAAGAAACCACATGAGTGTTGGGTCAACCAATTGTCACTAATCTTAGGTGTGGGATAACTAGGGGTCAAAATATTCCTCAAGGACAGGCCTTGTCTGTAAGTGATATTTGGTTTATCTGTGATGGCCTCTCGCAAGGATCTATCAGCCTTCAGTAGGTGCCAGTGTTTATTCAGGCTCCGTCTGAGTATCCCTGACCAGTTATTAAAACCCATCACCATTCTTATCTTGTTCTCATCTTTTTCCACCACCACTCGTTCTTTCAAAGTCTCAATCCTTTCAACTAAGTCAATTCTGTGTTCAGCCTTCATCAAGGTTTCTTGGTTATACCCTCTGTTCTTGAATCTCTCAAGGGTTCTCTTTTTGTGTATCTCAAAGTCAGTGTCCAAACTACAGTTACGTCTTACCCTTACTAATTCCCCATAGGGGATGGAGTGTATCTGGTGCTGTGGGTGTGAGCTAGAGGCGTGAAGTAAAGAGTTGCATGCTGTTTCTTTCCTAAAAAGTCTACTCTGTATGCATTTATCTTTTACATAGAATTCTACATCCAGAAATGAGATTTTGTCCCTGCTCTGTTCTGAAGTGAAATGAATGTTGTATTCATTTGAATTGAGATACCCGATGAAGTCAGTTAATTTGGTCTGTGACCCAGTCCATATCATGAAGCAATCATCTATGTATCTTCCCCAGTAGAGTATGGAGTCATTCCACTCAATGCCCAATGGGCCCCAGATTCTCATCGCCTCGAACCATCCCATAAAGAGATTAGCATACGAGGGAGAAAATCTGGAACCCATTGCGACACCTTGTTTCTGTCTATACCATCTCTCTTGGAATAGAAATACATTGTTATCCAATATCAATGCCACCATTTCCATTAACATCTCTGTGTGTTCCCAGGTACTAGCCGATCTGTTGTTCAACATTCTTCTGATAGCCATCATTCCCACTTCTCTTCTGATGCTGGTATATAATGCTGTGTCATCAAGGGTCACCATAATCATGCTGTCATCCCAGTTGAAATTGGTATGGCACATGTTATGTAGGCCTGGTCTTTCCAAAGATTTTTCACATGGATAGAGTAGAAAATAGTGGACCAAATAACCTACTAATGCGTAGCAGAAGAGAAACCTGGTTAGAAACTGTAGGTGATATTTTTGGAGCCTTGATACCAGCAGTGCGAATTTCTTTGAATGCAAAAAATATTCGGAAGCTGTCCACCATAGTGGATCGATTGTCAACAAGCACAGCTGGAGGATTTCTATTGGTAAACACTGAATTAGTTGCCATGCGTGCTATGATCATGCAAAATCGACTTGCCCTTGATATTCTATTGGCAAAAGAGGGTGGAGTCTGTGGAATGCTGAAAGTTCAACATTGTTGCACTTACATTCCTGACGAAAGCAGAGATCTAAAAGTCTATTTCAAAAATATTACAGAATTGCATGACGAAATAAAACCACTGGAGGTTGAAAGTATCTGGACTAGAATTAGTAATAAGATGGCTGCTATAAAAGCTTTCTTAGGTAAATTAGGTAGTACTATAATAGGGAAAATATTATTTCCATTAACCTGTGTGATTTTTGTATTATTACTACTTAGATTAGGATGTATGTGTTCAAGATATAGAAGAAATAAAAAGAAGGTTAAAAGAGAAATTTACAAAAAGAGAGAAAAGAAACCAGAAAAAGATCTCAATCAAATAGAAATGGAAGAGTGGAAGGAGAGCATGTATGATAGAACCCAGAGAGAAGATGAAAGGGAAACTGAATTTTAATTAAGCAAAAAGACATTTCAAATTTCTGCAAAAGGGGAAACCAAATTGAAATTTGTGGGTTGTTTGGTGGTGATAAAATCACCAAAGGGGGGATTGCTGGAGCGGATAAAATAAAATTATTTTGGTATACCCAATCCATTTATATATGTTTATATTAAAATGACTAAACGATACATTTTAATGATTAAACAGTGTGCTGTGATGAACTAATCAACCTCATTAATCAAGAGAACATACGTGGGAATGCATTTGCATGGCTAAAATAATAGGTGAACTAAGATTGTACGCATACTAAAAAATTATATGTGTAGTTTAAGCAATGTTTATGTGATTTGCGCTTAAATAAACCCGCATTAACGGCTTTAATTGTCGCATATGGCTAGATAAATGCATACACATAAGGGTATTAGCAAGGGAATAACATTGTTTTATTCATTTCCATGTATTAATTACGTTTTGTGTTTCCTTACCTTAAGTTGACTATTTGGCCTGCTAAAAGATGGCCCCCAACTGAATCCATGCTAAAGTACATGACTTCATGCAATTGACAGCAGAGGAAGGCGTCTGTACTGACTACGTAGCAACCTCTCTTTGAACCCCTGAACCAGGTCCATGAAGAATACTCTGGGCGAGATGCCAATGTCCCTGAACACGGATGAAAATGTTGCAAAATGGGAACCAAAAGCCACCTTTCCACAATAGACTGATACTTTCCTGACCTGGGAACGATTTTCCCATACGCCTAGTTTAATACATCATCCGAATGTGAACATTTATATTGTTGCTTAAAATCTTGGGACGGGGCTGAATTCAGCCAATGAAATGACTAGAAATTATGAAATGTTTCCTTTATATGTAAAATTTCTGTATAAATATTAGTAGTCCAGAGAGGGAAATTAGGTTACCACCCTACGATCTTGAGACGCACCCTGATCGATGCTATTCACGACGCTGACAGCAGAGGAAGGGACGCTAGACTCTTTGATGATTTTCTGAGAACCCGATTCTGACTTAGAGAACGACAATTAGCCAGAATAGGTAATTATGACTCAAGATTCTATTGCACTTGTTAGGATTTTGACTTGCAATTTAATTAGATAAAGAAATTGATTATTTGAAGAACTGTGGCGGGTGGTTATTTCTTGAAATGTATATTTTATAAGCATAAGAATTGAAGTGTTTATCATCAAAATCACTAGTACAACTAAATGATCCAGTTGGCCTCCGGATGGAGGAATTGTCAGGATAAATAAATAAATGTGGTCTCCTCCATCCAAGGGAAATAAAGCTGTAGTTCGGAAGGGGAGTTTAAACCCAATCTCCCCTGTAGGCACGGATAGATTGATGGGAATGAATGTTGGTGTTATGGGCCCCACCAGCGTGTGATGTGTGTATGTGCGTGTAACTATGGAATCATTCCGTCCGTGGAAGCAGGAGGAGATTTTGTGTTCTGAACTGCACCAGGATAAATAGGGCTCAAAATATTCCTCAAGGACAGGCCTCGTCTGTAAGTGATATTTGGTTTATCTGTGATGGCCTCTCGCAAGGATCTATCAGCCTTCAGTAGGTGCCAGTGTTTATTCAGGCTCCGTCTGAGTATCCCTGACCAGTTATTAAAACCCGTCACCATTCTTATCTTGTTCTCATCTTTTTCCACCACCACTCGTTCTTTCAAAGTCTCAATCCTTTCAACTAAGTCAATTCTCTGTTCAGCCTTCCTCAAGGTTTCTTGGTTATACCCTCTGTTCTTGAATCTCTCAAGGGTTCTCTTTTTGTGTATCTCAAAGTCAGTGTCCAAACTACAGTTACGTCTTACCCTTACTAATTCCCATTAGGGGATGGAGTGTATCAGGTGCTGTGGGTGTGAGCTAGAGGCGTGAAGTAAAGAGTTGCATGCTGTTTCTTTCCTAAAAAGTCTACTCTGTATGCATTTATCTTTTACATAGAATCCTACATCCAGAAATGAGATTTTGTCCCTGCTCTGTTCTGAAGTGAAATGAATGTTGTATTCATTTGAATTGAGATACCCGATGAAGTCAGTTAATTTGGTCTGTGACCCAGTCCATATCATGAAGCAATCATCTATGTATCTTCCCCAGTAGAGTATGGAGTCATTCCACTCAATGCCCAATGGGCCCCAGATTCTCATCGCCTCGAACCATCCCATAAAGAGATTAGCATACGAGGGAGAAAATCTGGAACCCATTGCGACACCTTGTTTCTGTCTATACCATCTCTCTTGGAATAGAAATACATTGTTATCCAATATCAATGCCACCATTTCCATTAACATCTCTGTGTGTTCCCAGGTACTAGCCGATCTGTTGTTCAACATTCTTCTGATAGCCATCATTCCCACTTCTCTTCTGATGCTGGTATATAATGCTGTGACTTCAAGGGTCACCATAATCATGCTGTCATCCCAGTTGAAATCAGCGAATGTACTGAGAATTTGTTTGGTGTCCCTGATATATGATGGAAGGTTTATCACCATAGGTTTGAGAAATGTATCTACGTACTCAGATATTCTCTCAGTGGGACCCCCAATGCCCGATATGATGGGTCTTCCTGGGGGAAAAGGTAATGCCTTGTGAATCTTTGGTAAAGTGTACAAGCAAGGATATCTTGGCCTGTCCACTTTCAAAAAAGTGAGTTCATGGTCATCAATCAAGCCCTGTCCATGCCAACGTTTAAGATGTGTGTTGATGTGATCTGTGAGGACCCAAATCGGGTTAGTGTGTAATACCTCATAACATTCTAGATTCGCAAGTTGGGTAAGAATTTCATTATTGTAGTCAGTGCTAATCATAATCACCATGTTGCCTCCCTTGTCCGCCTCGCGTATAACGATGTCATTGTTAGTGCTCAGTTCTTTTAAGGCAGCACGTTCTTTCACAGAAAGGTTGTCTGGTTTAAATCTGGATATGGTGTTCCTGTCATCATGTTTATCTAGATCTGCTAGTCCCATTTTATGGGATATATCGATATTATTGCCAGCAGCCAACGTCGGAGTCCACCTGGACTTTTCTTTTAGATTGCTGGAAATACCATAATCAGTAGTGATATCTAAATCCCTCATAATCGCATCCGCAGTCATCACTTCATCCTCACAATCCGTTATTGATAAAAGCAACCTGGTGTCCAAAATGTCTTGTATCGAATTGTCACTCACCAAAGACATACCCAAATGCTTGTTCATGCTTTTATTATCAACATTCATAGCATCAAAATGTTTTTTCTATTTTAAGCGCCTGATAAATTTAAACAGGTCAATCTTGACATCACATACATTTCCAATAGTATTCGGGCAAAAACTCATTCCCCTAGTTAACACAGACAAGGCATCATCTGTGAGTCGTATATCTGTCATGTTAACTATGCTCACGTTATCTATTTCTTTCGGTTCCAGGACCTGGTCCTGACTCCTGGCTGTTCTTCTACTCGTGCCACCTCTCTTACCCCTCCTGGTTTTTCTCCATGGGGAGCTCGCCTGTACTCCTTGTTGCCCTTCTTTATCCTTGTCACCTCCAATAAAAAACTGTTACCATTATTGGAGGCATTACTATTCTCCTCTAATTCGCTACCACTAGTATGTGTCGTGTTCAGAGAGGTAGAGCTAGATCCAACAGAACTGCTCTCAGTGTTAATCTGTTGTTTTTCTTTAGGCATCAGGTGATCATACTTCCTTGCGAACGTGAAGATGCGACCGTCGCAATAGTCACGTTCATCCCTTCTTAACTTTCGTGCCTTACGTATTTTAATGTCCAACACGTGGCGTTCAATTATGTCATTTAAGATGGCAGAATTCTTGATCGTGCCTTCTGGTATATTAAGGTCTTTGATTTCTGATTCTAATACGTCTATGTCCTTCTGTAACTGCACAACCTTTCTCTCACAGTTCTCTATCAAGATATCCATGAGTTTATTTGAGTTGTTATTCAATTCTTTCTCCCACTCTATTAATAGGTCAGGTTCAAGATCCTCAAAAGTGGGAATAATCTGTGACCTCAAGCCTCTCGGAATCCTCTTGAGCTTGATATACTGTTTTAAAGTGGCAGCGTCCCACCACCGTGATAGCTCATTTTTCTTTAATTTCTCCAACCTCATGAATTTCTCCCTTAGACCCTCTTTTCTAGAAATTGATCCAGCTTGTATAAGTGTGTTTAGAGGTGCGTTATTGGCAATATTACTAAAGAGGTCTTCTGCCTCTTTATCCCTATTCGGTCTTTCTCTTGTATTAGAAGTCATTGTGCCTTCTGGGCTGCCACCTATTTACAGAAGTTTTAAAATAGCTGCGTGGTATTGGTTATAGGTGTGATGGGGCCGCTAGAAGATTAACACTGGTTATCTGGCCTCTACTTCTACGACGGTGCGGAAGGGTGTAGAGAACCACAAACTCTACAAGGGGAAGCAAAGCTAGCATAAATTATCACAGGTCCCCAGCACACGTGAATATAACATTTCAACGTTCAAGACTGTTTAGCGAAAAACACAATATGCCAAACAATTCGAAGAGTCATGGATCAAATCTTCTTCTTGTCTTTGATTCAAGAAGCCTTCATAAGAAACTTCACAGCCAACACGTGTTTCGTCGTATAAGGATATAAGGTCCTACGACTTCCTCAAGGCTGTACAAGTAAAAAACATTTATAAAGACCAGTACATGAAATCAAATTTTATAAATAAAATATGGGTCTCGCATCATTACTATATAAGACACACAATATGGCGAGAAATTACAAAACCTAAATGGTCATAAGGCAAAAGTTGAAGTCCAAATGTGAATATTGAAACATTATTAAGGATATGATCCTAAAAGTATGGAGAGAGAAAGGATATCTAAAGTGAAAAGAGTTCAAAATGAAACTCTCGTGTTTGTTACTTAAATGAGTTAAACCGAGTGAAAAACGCGTGAAAAGACGAGTGAAATAAACGACCCTAGTGCCATGGTGTAGTGTGCTTCCTAGATATCCATGTGAAACCGTGATGACTCCCCAAGTTAAAATTCCACCAAGGCTAAACAGATGTACCTCGTTCCTCGGTTAATCTTTTATCTAGAATTGCAAGGAAAGTGGAAAAAAACAAATCTGGAAAAATCCAACAGGAGTCTGATTGTGTCCAAACGTACCCGTTAACAGAGCAGTCACCTACTTGCAATGTGGTACAAATTCCAGACCACACAGGATTCTATTCTTGGACGGTAATAACTCTTGTTTCAAAATCACGCAAAGTGTCGACTTCAAATCAAGCTGGAAAGTCAAAAACAGAAAACCCGTGTTTACTCGTATGGAGTACAGGTCCCCTTTGTAGTAAACATAACAACATTCTCTTCATCCTTCTTTAAGGATTACAGTTACCTAACGTTTCAGGAGGTTAAGCCAAGTCTAACCTAAATATCCATTAAAAGGTCCTTATTCCGAAACTAAATGACTAATGGCCGCCGATAATAATCAATCCTCTAAGTAAATATTCGTGTCCCCAGAGTCATTCAATATCCTTACTTTTCGGTACGAAACTTCAATATCGATACACCGGCTTGATTGACGGCCATGAACTCACTTTTTTTAAAGTGGACAGGCCAAGATATCCTTGCTTGTACACTTTACCAAAGATTCACAAGGCATTGCCTTTTCCCCCAGGAAGACCCATCATATCGGGCATTGGGGGTCCCACTGAGAGAATATCTGAGTACGTAGATAGATTTCTCAAACCTATGGTGATAAACCTTCCATCATATATCAGGGACACCAAACACATTCACAGTACATTGGCTGATTTCAACTGGGATGACAGCATGATTATGGTGACCCTTGATGTCGCAGCATTATATACCAGCATCAGAAGAGAAGTGGGAATGATGGCTATCAGAAGAATGTTGAACAACAGATCGGCTAGTACCTGGGAACACACAGAGATGTTAATGGAAATGGTGGCATTGATATTGGATAACAATGTATTTCTATTCCAAGAGAGATGGTATAGACAGAAACAAGGTGTCGCAATGGGTTCCAGATTTTCTCCCTTGATGCTAATCTCTTTATGGGATGGTTCGAGGCGATGAGAATCTGGGGCCCATTGGGCATTGAGTGGAATGACTCCATACTCTACTGGGGAAGATACATAGAGGATTGCTTCATGATATAGACTGGGTCACAGACCAAATTAACTGACTTCATCGAGTATCTCAATTCAAATGAATACAACATTCATTTCACTTCAGAACAGAGCAGGGACAAAATCTCATTTCTGGATGTAGAATTCTATGTAAAAGATAAATGCATACAGAGTAGACTTTTTAGGAAAGAAACAGCATGCAACTCTTTACTTCACGCCTCTAGCTCACACCCACAGCACCAGATACACTCCATCCCCTATGGGGAATTAGTAAGGGTAAGACGTAACTGTAGTTTGGACACTGACTTTGAGATACACAAAAAGAGAACCCTTGAGAGATTCAAGAACAGAGGGTATAACCAAGAAACCTTGAGGAAGGCTGAACAGAGAATTGACTTAGTTGAAAGGATTGAGACTTTGAAAGAACGAGTGGTGGTGGAAAAAGATGAGAACAAGATAAGAATGGTGACGGGTTTTAATAACTGGTCAGGGATACTCAGACTGAGCCTGAATAAACACTGGCACCTACTGAAGGCTGATAGATCCTTGCGAGAGGCCATCACAGATAAACCAAATATCACTTACAGACGAGGCCTGTCCTTGAGGAATATTTTGAGCCCTATTTATCCTGGTGCAGTTCAGAACACAAAATCTCCTCCTGCTTCCACGGACGGAATGATTCCATAGTCACACGCACATACACACATCACACGCTGGTGGGGCCCATAACACCAACATTCATTCCCATCAATCTATCCGTGCCTACAGGGGAGATTGGGTTTAAATTCCCCTTCCGAACTACAGCTTTATTTCCCTTGCATGGAGGAGACCACATTTATTTATTTATCCTGACAATTCCTCCATCCGGAGGCCAACTGGATCATTTAGTTGTACTAGTGATTTTGATGATAAACACTTCAATTCTTATGCTTATAAAATATACATTTCAAGAAATAACCACCCGCCACAGTTCTTCAAATAATCAATTTCTTTATCTAATTAAATTGCAAGTCAAAATCCTAACAAGTGCAATAGAATCTTGAGTCATAATTACCTATTCTGGCTAATTGTCGTTCTCTAAGTCAGAATCGGGTCCTCAGAAAATCATCAAAGAGTCTAGCGTCACGTCCTCTGCTGTCAGCGTCGTGAATAGCATCGATCAGGGTGCGTCTCAAGATCGTAGGGTGGTAACCTAATTTCCCTCTCTGGACTACTAATATTTATACAGAAATTTTACATATAAAGGAAACATTTCATAATTTCTAGTCATTTCATTGGCTGAATTCAGCCCCGTCCCAAGATTTTAAGCAACAATATAAATGTTCACATTCGGATGATGTATTAAACTAGGCGTATGGGAAAATCGTTCCCAGGTCAGGAAAGTATCAGTCTATTGTGGAAAGGTGGCTTTTGGTTCCCATTTTGCAACATTTTCATCCGTGTTCAGGGACATTGGCATCTCGCCCAGAGTATTCTTCATGGACCTGTTTCAGGGGTTCAAGGAGAGGTTACTACGTAGTCAGTGCAGACGCCTTCCTCTGCTGTCAATTGCATGAAGTCATGCACTTTAGCATGGATTCAGTTGGCGGCCATCTTTTAGCAGGCCAAATAGTCAACTTAAGGTAAAGAAACACAAAACGTAATTAATACATGGAAATCAATAAAACAATGTTATTTCCTTGCTAATACCCTTATGTGTATGCATTTATCTAGCCATATGCGACAATTAAAGCCGTTAATGCGGGTTTATTTAAGCGCAAATCACATAAACATTGCTTAAACTACACATATAATTTTTTAGTATGCGTACAATCTTAGTTCACCTATTATTTTAGCCATGCAAATGCATTCCCACCTATGTCCTCTTGATTAATGAGGTTGATTAGTTCATCACAGCACACTGTTTAATCATTAAAATTTATTGTTTAGTCATTTTAATATAAACATATATAAATGGATTGGGTATACCAAAATAATTTTATTTTACCCGCTCCAGCAATCCCACACCTAAGATTAGTGACAATTGGTTGACCCAACACTCATGTGGTTTCTTTGGTTGTGGACGTTGCATGGCATGCAAATGGGCACACTCGAAAATCACCGAATTTCAGGGACCTGGAGGGAAGACATATAAGATTACGACAAACATCACTTGTCTCACCAAATTTGTGGTTTATGTCATAGAGTGCAAGTGTAGCAAGAGATACATTGGCAGCACTATCAGACAACTACGGGACAGAATCGGAGAGCACATACGGGCTGTGAAAAATGGGGACATGAGATACCCGTTAGCAGCTCACATGTCTATTTGTACAGAACAAACTACTAACAAAAGTTTTGAATTCTACGGAATTGATCACATAGCCAGACACCCCAGAGGTGGAAATAGGGAACTGATATTGAGAAGGAAGGAAGCTCTGTGGATTCTAAAATTGAGGAGTACGGAGTGTGGTCTAAATATTGATCAGGAGTTACACTACTTCTTGGGCAGATAAATTGTCTGAAGTCAGTTTTTTCCTTCGGACGTGCATGAACTTCATTAAAAGGCTCTGCCATCTGATCAGGGGGAGACTGGGATGGATTATGAGTCACTATATTGGGGTGGGTTGACCAACTACGCCACCATCCTGACGTAATGGAAGAGAATCAGGGCCAGCCTTGGTGGAATGCTTAGTGACTGTTTTGAGGTGGGCTAGCCAGTAACGTCTGTATCCAGATTTAATGAAAGAGAACCAATTGGAGGATTGTGAATAAAATGTCTATTGTCTATGTTTGAACTGTTTGCTTAACCTCTGTCTTTCTCAGCTAATATTTGAAATGTGGAATGTGATGTTTATAACATGAGTGTTTTATCACAAGAATTAGAATATTATGGACATTATTGTGATGACCGCAATTTATGGAGAGATCTAAGGGCACGGAACACAGCACGTTTATGAAGCGATGACTTTAAGTTACGAGGTTTTCTTATACGACGCGGTTTTACGGTTTTTTCATATCTGAATCTAGATTTGAAATTCAGGATTCATTTTGAATATATTGGAGTTTTTATATTAACCTGTAACATTTTATTTGTTTGCGACTATTTGGTTCGTGAAGTATTTTAGAAGATATCACGGAGTCTGTTTTCTATGTTCTTGATGCTGACGCGGAACGTTAACGTCATTAGGAAGCTTTTTTTTACGCATGGTGGGTATTCGGAGATGTAGACGGAGACACCCAGAACACGAACAGCTGCACTCGGCATATTCACGGTTTTAAGCATTTGGAAGGACGGTGTATCGATATTGAAGTTTCGTACCGAAAGGTAAGGATATTGAATGACTCTGGGGACACGAATATTTACTTAAAGGATTGATTATTATCGGCGGCCATTAGTCATTTAGTTTCGGAATAAGGACCTTTTAATGGATATTTAGGTTAGACTTGGCTTAACCTCCTGAAACATTTGGTAACTGTAATCCTTAAAGAATGATGAAGAGAATGTTATGTTTACTACAAAGGGGACCTGTACTCCATAAGAGTAAACACAGGTTTTCTGTTATTGACTTTCCAGCTTGATTTGAAGTCGACACTTTGCGTGATTTTGAAACGAGAGTTATTACCGTCCAAGAGTAGAATCCTGTGTGGGCTGGAATTTGTACCGCATTGCAAGTGGGTGACTGCTCTGTTAACGGGTACGTTTGGACACAATCAGACTCCTGTTGGATTTTTCCTGATTTGGTTTTTTCCACTTTCCTTGCAATTCTAGATAAAAGATTAACCGAGGAACGAGGTACATCTGTTCAGCCTTGGTGGAATTTTAACTTGGGGAGTCATCACGGTTTCACATGGATATCTAGGAAGCAGACTACACCATGGCACTAGGGTCGTTAATTTCACTCGTCTTTTCACGTGTTTTTCACACGGTTTCACTCATTTAAGTAACAAACACGAGAGTTTCATTTTGAACTCTTTTCACTTTAGATATCCTTTCTCTCTCCATCCTTTTGGGATCATAGCCTTTATAATGTTTCAATATTCACATTTGGACTTCAACTTTTGCCTTATGACCGTTTAGGTTTTGTAATTTCTCGCCATATTGTGTGTCTTATATAGTAATGATGCGATACCCATATTTTATTTATAAAATTTGATTTCATGTACTGGTCTTTATAAATGTTTTTTACTTGTACAGCCTTGAGGAAGTCGTAGGACCTTATATCCTTATACGACGAAACACGTGTTGGCTGTGAAGTTTCTTATGAAGGCTTCTTGAATAAAAGACAAGAAGAAGATTTGATCCATGACTCTTCGAATTGTTTGGCATATTGTGTTTTTCACTAAACAGACTTGAACGTTGAAATGTTATATTCACGTGTGCTGGGGACCTGTGATAACTGATAACCCTGTTGGACAATTGCTTGACAGACCATCGCAGCCCTACTGCCCAGGGGCGGCAGCTGGCTGTGCGGCCTGGAGGCCTATTAGGTGACCGGCTCCCCATCCTTATTAGCGGCAGACCCACGCAGTCCTCCAGCACAGCGGTCACCTGAGCGCCTCGACCTGTGGCTTGGGGGGCCCCTGGGATGGGCACTCCTGGTAGCTGCAAAGGGGCCTCATAAAGAGACCACTAGCCTAGACGGCTCCCCGCACTCTCTGCGCCACACTGACTAAGGGCTGCACTCGGTCCGGGGCGGACACTGGCCGACACCAACGAGGCGTGGCAGCATCTGCCTGACAACCCCAGAATCTCTACACCCCCAGTGCTGCGGACTGGCCCTGCGCATGCCGGATCGGCCGCTGTGCTGCAGCAGTAGCTTACATTCCTGACTGACTGTTCTGGGTGCCGGGAAACCCCCGAATCTGGTGGTTGTGGTCTGGTACGAGATGTGGCCTACACAGCGGCTGCCATCTTACAATCGCCCACGCTCCTGACTTGCTTCTAAACCGCCCGGCTCCACCGAAACTGCGGCATCACCTTCCAGAAGGCTTTGAAGCACAGCAGGCTGCCGCGGCGTCTGGGGAAGACCACAGGGCCCATCCCTCAGCCGCATGTCATCGACTCCAGGGCCCAGCTCGGCGCGGGTGAGGCTTCCGTTCCGCCATCCTGTCCCCTGCCCTGCTGCGGATTGTGAGGTCTGGGACACAACTGCGGGGGACCTTCAGGTTTCTCACTAAGGAGAACGTGCACCGAGGACCAACCTGGGACATAGCGGGACCTAGCCACGTACACTAGACGGACCCCTCGCCCATCAGCTGACATCTGGCCGCTTTCCGGTGGGTCGAGTAGGGCTGGGAATCCGGATGTCGGGTCTGCTGCTGCAGCCCCCATATGTCACTCGAACAGTTGTCTACGAGACTTAGAGCACCGCCGGTCAACCTCTAGAGAGACAGTGCTTCCCTCCAACCCGCCCTGTGATCGGGGTACTCTCTGCCTTGACCAGTGCCCCCCCCGCCGGGGAGCATTCTGGACCTTGATCGGGTAGAAGAAATGGGCCCATTGGACACAGCGGCTGGGCTCTAACATCACTCTGCGCACTGCTTGCCGGGGCTCTCTGATCCACAACAGGGGGTCCGCCGGCAACGGGCACCGCTGCTCACTGCACTGCGGCTTTCTACTGGACTTTAAAGACTTGACGGGCTCCACACGCTCGGTGCTCTTTGGACTCATGACTGGATCCAGATTACGGGCATAGTCTTGTAGCAGGAGCCGTGGTAAAACGTCCGACTTGCGATCAACCCTCTACCCGTCTTCTACACTTCGGTAGGGAAGGATGGCCTCGGCCCGTGCCCGGAGAGAGAAATCCCTCAAAGAACTTTTGCTCAAGCACCCGGGGGGCTCCGCAACCAAGGGCACACAGTCCCCGTTGACGGGGCAGACGGCCCGGCCACAAAGGCCTTCATGCTAGAACCCCCCCACCCGATGTGGTAGTCTGTATACATGACTTTCAGCTGAAAGAACAGATCCTACGCCTGGCGAGAGTAGCCCAACCGATTCAAGTCAGAGGACACACACCGGTCCTTTTTCAGGACCTGGCAGCATCGGCTCTAGCCAAACAGAGGGAATTCCGCGTCATTACATCCCACCTTCGGGACAAGGGGATACCGTACTCTTGGGGCCACCCCTTTCAGATCATCTTCAAGTACCACGGGAAGTTGAGGCAGATACACTGTCTCTCTGAAGCTATGGACCTCCTAGGAATTGCTGCTGACACGAATCTAACGCCTAGGAACAGTCCCTCAAAGCCTGACAAGAAAACACTCCCCCGTTGGCAGACGGTTGGCAAACTTTCGGCCTCCACCAAACCAGGCCCGGAAGAGATGGCGAAGGAGCGCAACGCAGTCCTTTCAACACTCTCGCAGTCCCAAGACCACCCATGCCCACCGTGAGCCACCCTCACTTATACCAAGGGAATGGGAGTACTGTTGCAGAACCGGTGGAGCCCTGGAGTGGGTAACCCTTTCAGACTCTCTGGACTCCCCCTTGCTGCTTGTCAGCTGCTTGATACCGAGTTCGGAGATTTTCTGTCAAGGCTCCATCTCCTCCGGAGATTTTCCACCAGACAAACTTTAGTCTCTTGTTTCTCCTCACTGTCCCAAGCCTTAGTCACATGACGTTTGGTCTTCTTATAGGCCACCACACGATTACACTCTTCTGGGACTGTACCCTCTTGGGCCGTAAAGTTGTGTACTGTTCATGTTGGGGTTTTTTCTTTTTTTTCTCTCTCCTTTCTTGGTCTTTTATTTTGGGGACTTTCCGTATCATATGTATACATCAGCCCGCTTCCTTTGCAGCGCTCCCGAAATCCCCTCTGCTTAGCCATCATGTTTTTAGCCGTTACCTATGCCTAGGACCCTGAAAATTGTTAGCCTCAACGTCCGAGGCCTAAATCACCCCGTGAAGTGCACTGTGATTCTCTCACTCCTTGAGCAGTCCGAGGGCGATATTTGAATGCTCCAGGAGACCCATTTACTTGCTAGAGACACTCCACGTTTGCGTTTCCGCCGCTTCCCGTGCCAATTTTGGTCCTCTGGAGTGGCAAAAAAGAATGGGGTGGCCATTTTACTGGGAGTCAAATTTGAGGGTAAAGTCTTATCTACCTTCTATGAGTCCAATGGAAGGGTTTCAGCTCTTAGGATTCAATGGGGCTCGAGGGTCTTCACCCTACTTAACATATACACTCCCAATTCACAGCAGGAGGCATTCCTTCGCAGACATTTGATGGAAGGGTTGGCGTCGCCGGACTCAGCGCTAGTGGTAGGTGGGAACTTCAATCTGGTGATGGATAATGACTGGGACAGGTCAGGGCAGCTCTACACACAGATAGGAGCCCTACTTCCGAGGGGAAACATTGGCTAGTGGAGAATGACCTCAATGATGTCTGGCGCCTGCGACGTGCCGACACGCGCGACTACACACACTACTCGGCAGCACATAAAACATATGCGAGACTAGACATGCTACTGGTTTTTGATGCACTCCTCCCCAGGGTTCAATAATAATAATAAAGGGATCTTGTCATGCGCGAACATAGCCCAATGGGCGTCAAGGCGCCTAATTCCAAATCCAGCTCGTAACAAAGCTCCTGCAGCTCAACCTGTGTAAGCTCTGGAAAAGCACCAGGTTTTTAGGGCCTTTTTAAACAGCGCTAAAGAGGGCAGGGTCTTCAACTCTATCGGCAGGTTGTTCCAAAGTTGTGGAGCAACAACTGAAAAGGCCCTGGCTCCCCATCTGGTGAGCTTAAAGCGAGGAACAACAAGTTGAAACAACCCTGAAGAGCGCAGAGGCCTTGAGGGGCGGTAACGAATAAGCAAAGAGCTGATAGCGCCTTTAGATTCATCCTCCAGTGCTCTATATGTCAAACACAGAATTTTAAAATAAATTCTGTGCTGAATAGGCAACCAGTGAAGGTCTCTCCTCGCAGCAGTAGCAGAAGAAGCCCTGGAAAGATCCAGGACAAAACGTGCGGCAGCGTTCTGCACGATTTGCAGTCGATGTATAAGGCCCTTGTTGGCTTCCATGTAAAGAGAGTTGCAATAATCCAACCTGGAACCAACAAGGGCGACTGCAATCTGTTTACGAGCTTGAGGTGACAAATAGCTGCGAATTCTATTGAGCGTCCTGATCACGCCCCAGCAGGTCGAAACAGTCCGATTCACCTGTAGGGACATCGAGAGTGAGGTGTCGAACATTACACCCAGATTTCTGGCAGATTGAGATGGGGTCGGGCAGATGCCAAGAGAGGGAGGCCACCACTCACTCGACCAAATCTCTTGGTCCTTCCCGAAGATCAAGACCTCAGTCTTGTCGCCATTTAGCTTCAAGGAGTTGGCAACCATCCAGTCTGCAACATGTTGCATGCAGGACCTGAAGCTAAAGGCAGATGTTACGACAGAGGATTGAGTCAGCGAGACCATAATCTGGGTGTCATCGGCGTATGATACCACCTCCATCCCCTGCGATCTTACTAGTCTAGCAAGGGGGGCCACGTAGATATTGAACAGGGTGGGACTTAATGCCGACCCCTGTGGCACCCCACATTGCAGAGACTTTGCAGGGGAGAGGTGGTTGCCGAGCATCACTCTCTGTTCCCTATCAAGGAGAAAGGAATTAAGGAGACTCAGTGCCGGACCAGTGACACCTGCCTCCCTAAGCCGAGATGTTAAAATGGCAGGAGACAGAGTGTCAAATGCGGCTGTGAGGTCCAATAGCACAAGAACAGTAGTTTGTCCAGCATCCACCTTGCGTCGGATGTTATCGACTACAGAGGTGAGAGCAGATTCTGTGCTGTGGTGTTTTCGAAAACCATGCTGGGTAATGTCAAGATACTCCGAGGCTTCAAGAAAAGAGGATAGATGGCGATTCAGGTGAGCTTCTAAAATTTTTGCAGGTGCAGGGAGCAGAGAAATAGGTCTGAAATTTTTCAGGAGGCCGGGATCAAGTGAAGGCTTCTTAAGGAGCGGCTTCACAATGGCCTTCTTCCATATTGATGGAAAAGTGCCTTGAGCAATTGCCTTATTCATCACCTCAAGTAAGGGAGGGAGAAGACTGTTCCTACACTCTTTTAACTTTTTGAGCGGCAGAGGATCAAGAGGAGAAGAGGATTTGATCTTATCCAAAAGAACATTCAGACCCTCCAGAGACATTAAAGGAAATACAGAAAGGAGGCTAGGAGGGACTGAAGGGGGGCTGAGAGGGACTGACGGAAGATTTTCCGACAAGGAGAGACGTTGTACTTCCAAGGAAGTATGAATATCTAAGATCTTAGTATAGAAAAAGTCTGCAATATCGTCACAGAGACGCTGAGAGCTGACTACGGGGTACACATCAATAGCTGTACGCTCCCTTTCAGATCATGCACATGTATCCCTCTCCCTGCAGCACGAATGAATTGGGTATGCACCTGCCCGTTGGTGGCTCCCAGTGGGTCTCCTACACTCCCCCGAGGTGGTAGAGGAGGTGCGCTCCAAAATCAAGGAGTATTTATCTCATAATGACAACGGCGAGACCTCCCTGGCCGTGGTATGGGACGCACTCAAAGCGGTTCTGCGAGGGTCGTTCAAGGCCATCTCCTCGGCTGAGACACGTAGACGGAAGGAGGTTCGCTTAGCTCTTGAGCAGGAAGTGACAGAACTAGAGGCGATACACAAACGCACCGGTGCTCCTCGGGTGTGGCGCGCGATGGAGAAGAAACAAACTCTCCTTAAACGCCTCGACTTGGACAGGGCCGAACACTCCCTAATTCGCCTACGGCACAAGTTCTACTTGGGAGGGGACAAATGCGGGAAAGTGCTAGCACAGAAGCTATGCGCCAGGGCGGTTGCAGGGGCCATCCCATTCCTCAGAAGCTCTATAGGAGAGGAACTTCATTTAGATTCCTAGATAGTCGAAGAATTTTGCTGTTTTTATCATACCCTTTAGAGCCCCGATCATCAGAATGTACCTGACGCCCGGGATTATCTAACGGCAAGCCAATTCACCCGCCTTCTGCAGGCGGAAGCGGACCCTTTCGAGAACTCTATTCGACTAGAAGAGGTTATCTCCGCCATTGCTAGATTGAAGTTAGACAAATCGCCTGGCCCTGACGGGTACCCACCTCTTTTTTACAAAACGTTCTGGCATGAACTGGTACCCCTCTTCACTCGTCTATTCAATTCCTTTGAAGATAGTGGGGTGATGACGGACTCGATGGGAGAGGCAGCGATCTCTGTGCTCCTTAAACCTAATAAAGACCCGAGCCAATGCGGCTCATACCGCCCGATTTCGCTGCTCAACATAGACGCGAAATTGTTTACTGGCATACTTGCTGCGCAGTTGAATCCCCTTATGGCTGGCCTTATCGACCCCGACCAAGCAGGATTTATTCCCACTCGGCAAGGAAGCGATAACACCAAGCGCCTCCTGCACCTCATTGACAGTGTTCATCGCTCTCAGGTTAGACCCGTGCTCTTCTCGGTCGACGCGGAGAAGGCGTTTGCTGGCAATTTCTGTTTGACATCCTCCGTAGTTTCGGGTTCGGTCCCCGTTTTATTACTTGGATACAGTGCATTTATTAGTCCCCTATGGCGTTCGTTTGGGTTAATGGGGTCTCCTCAACTCCTTTTGAAATTGGCCGGGGCACCAGGTAAGGGTGCCCCCTTTCGCCCCTTTTATTCGCTCTCTACTTGGAACCCCTTGCACAGAAGATCCGAGACCATCCCTATATTCAAGGCCTCAAATTTGGGGGTGATTTCCACAAGGTAAGCCTATATGCCGATGATATCATACTCTCCCTCACGCAGCCACTTACCTCACTTCCTGCACTAATGGATGAACTCGAAGCCTTTGGCCGAATTTTTGGGCTTTATAATGATTCTCACCAAATCCCAGGTACTTAACCTGTCCCTGCCACAGGCACAGATGGAGGCACTCTCTCTTTGTACTGGTCACATGATACTGTCCCATATCTGGGCATCCTCCTGACTCCCTCGATTCCACGCACGCTGGAAGTGAACTATACGGCTCTAGTGGCACAGACGCGAAAAGCCCTTGACGGATGAGCTAAACACACACTATCGTGGTTTGGTCGCATTGCTGCGGTCAAGATGACACTATTGCCTTGCATTTTGTATTTATTCCAGACCCTCCCATTAACTACGCCGCCTGGTACGGTGCGGACACAACAGCTGGCTTTAAATTATTGCATCTGGGGCAAGAAGAAGGCGCGCCTTTCCTTGTCGCAACTCTCGGGCACCAGGGATGATGGAGCGGTACGGTTACCTCTCATTCATAGATATTTACAGGCTGCACTTCTGCGCTATGTGCTGGAATGGAATCGCCCACTGTCAGAGAAGCACTGGACCTTCATGGACCAAGCTGTAGCTGGCGCGAATGTCTGGCGAGAAATTTGGCTTCCCCGTCGCCTCTGCTCTTGGGGCCTTTACTCATCTCTGGTTACTGCGGCCACCATGAACGTGCGGGATAAAGTAGCAATCGCGAAAGGACTGACAACATTTCCCTCCCCTCCCCTATGACGCCCCTAGTAGATAACCCAGACTTCCCTCCGGGTGTGAAATCCGCGGTTACACAGAGGTGGCGAGAAGCGGGCTGTAAGAGACTGGGCCACCTTTTCCATCTTCAGGGCATCATTCCGTTTAGCCGTGTGCGCTCCTAACTTGACCTCCCCCGCTCCGACGAATACTATTATTTGCAGCTACGACACTGGGCTACCTCTAGGGCGTGCCTTCCGCAGGCCTCGCGCAAGCTTACTCCTTTCGAACAATGGGTAGCAAAGAAAGAAGATGATAAACACCTCGTAACGGAACTTTATTTGCTCCTCACTCCAGGTCAGAAAGGGACTCGCACTCCCGGACAACTTAGGTGGAGGCATAATTGGGCAGGGCTCTCACAGATAAGGAATGGGATAACATACATTATAGAGTGCACCACACAGCATATAATACAGCTGGGACGGAATCAGCGTTTAAAGTTGCGACCTATTGGTATCTCACCCCTGCTAGGATTCACCAATGGAACAAAAATCACACTGAAGAATGCTGGCGTGGCTGTGGGATGTCAGGCTCACTAGCGCACCTCCTCTGGCACTGCCCGCGGCTAGAGCTATTCTGGGAATTGGTTCTCAATGATATTGATGCGACATTTGACACAGAGATTCCTCGCTTCCCAGCTTACACCCTTTTAGGGCTCTCCAATCCCCTTACCTTTCCTCTGCGGTCGCTACACGGCAAACAAATGGCATTGGCTCTCCTTGCGGAGCGTCAGGCGTTCCTACTACACTGAGGCACTACAACGGTGCCAGAACACTCAAAATGGTTACATAGGCTGTGGATGACAGTGGCAATGGAACGGCTCTCCCTAATCCAAACTCAGAAGGGCGAGAAATACACTGAACTCTGACCGCCATTCATAGCCTTGCTATCGAAGAATCTCCGTGAGGTCACCTGCCCCAAACTTCTGCAGGTTCTGCACTTGATACCTTCCCCATCAGCTGCACAGACCACTGCAATAGCGCAAAAGGGAGCGGGTGGGTTACTGGAGCGCGGCTCCTCTATAGCACCTGTCTCTTGGATGCGGAGTCCCCCTCATTTGGCTTCTTGTTATATGGGGAGTGAGTAGATGGGGGGGGTTCCTTTTTCTCTTTATTGTTGTTTCCACCTCTAGTTGACTCTTGTTTTGGGCCACACTGATTCTGAAGATACAGGCCACATAGTGGTCGTAGCCTTGATTCTATTTGACGTCTACCTCCGGGAGGTTGGCCCGACTACAGCGCCTCTAGTACGCCCTTGATAGCACTGTTGGAAGCCGCCGGCCCACGTCGTTGTAGGCAGAAGGCTGTGTATAACATATGAGTCACCTTTCAATTGTCTAATAAAACAGATTTGTTCTATAAAGAACAAGGGAACCCCAGTATTCTGACCAGGGGTGAGTAATTGGTTTTCAAAAAACACAGGTCTGAAAGAGGTCACTAAGAGATATATATGTGTGAATAGTAAATTGTTAGTGTGCCTTTTCTTGGTGTAGGGAAGGCATCAGTGTGTTGTGGGTGGGGAATTTGTGTACAGTAAATATATTTCTTTAATGCGGTAATGGTCCTCTCCTTTATTAGTTTGATGGTTTGCTTAAAGGTACTTTAAGTAGCATCAAAGCTAATCCAATGACAATTCAGCTAGCGATAGAAGTTCACACCTTGGCCTCCACAAAAGAACAAAGCACTTCCATTGTTCCCTACAACTCTATACACAATCTTCTTTTTCCAGCCTATCCCCAATGTTGGCCTCCACCCTCCTTGCAAAAAAGGTGGGAAATATGACCATCCCCAATCTCTCCTCCCACCTCCCTTAATTACTTGCCTTATGCCACTTGAGCCCTTGTTAAAAGCCTCCATTAATATTAGCTATTTGTTTTTTTTCAAAATATCTGTAGAATGAAAATAAGGAAAGCCAATATTTGAAAGTCAATCTAAAAGAAGTGTCATAGGCACCAGACCCAGGGGAACGACTGAGAAGACTAGGCTGGTACTATTAACTAAAAGTCAATCTACGACCAGTCTTAGTCTTATCAGTGTTCATTGCCTTAGAAATTGCAATTTCAGATACTATAAAAAGAGAATTGCACTTCAGTATAGAAAAGGAGAGTGAACAGCCCACGTTTGTACCACTGATCCAATATAGTGGCACAGATGTGTTCTTCACAGGGCCAGATGTGCAAAGCTTTTTTTTCGTTCATGGCAGTTTGCAAACGAAAAAAGGCATTTTTCAAGGTACAAAGGCCCAATCTGCAATTGTGTAACCTTTTACCGAATTGCAAATTGGGTGTGCGATTCAGTATTAGGAAGGGGCATATTTAGGGCGTCTCTTCCTAATACCAAAATTCAGTGGTATGTGTGAATGTTTTGCTACCGAAATGCAGTGGCAAAACATTCACATTTTACGACCTACTTCAAGTAGATGGAAACCCATTCGCAAATGGACCCCTTCCCCTTTGTGAATGCTGGTAAAAACATTTTTTAAGAGCCGGCAGTGATCCTACTGACCACTGCCTACTCTTAAAAAATGAAAAGAAAACGTAATTTTTCTTTTTGAAACCCATGCCCTTTTCCTTTAAGGAAAATTGGCTGCATTAAAAAAAAAACTTAACTTTATTGAAAAACAATCACAGACATGGAGGTCTGCTGATCCCAGCAGGCCAACATCCCTGTGACTTTTGCGATTCCCAATGGGTGACAAGTTGATTCCCACCTAATAAGATAGGTCTATTTGCAATCCACTGGGTATCACAAAATGTCTCAAAGACCCATTTGTACAATTGTGAATCGTAAACATTCGCTATTTAGTAATGCACAAGGCAGCACACATGGAAAAAGCAAAAATGAGGAGAAATAATGCATTTCTCCTTATTTCGCCAATTTAAGACCAGGATTTACCTGATCCTAATTTTGAGGTCTGCCTCCTATGTACGCCACCCTTGTACATAGGAGGCAGCTTCAAAATGAATGGGTCTTGCAGTGGAACGCCCACCGCAACATCCACTGCCCACCCCTTTCACGCTAACCATTGCGTGAAAGGGGGCCTTACGTACAAGGCAGCGTTAAGCCACATTAACTGGCTTAACGCTGCCTTGTACATAAGGCGCAGCCCCTATCGCCACCACAACGTCGGTAAAAGTGACATTGTGGTGGCGATAGGGGCGTGTACATATGCCCCCTGGTGTTTACTACCACACCTTTGGCATTTATAAACCAATCTTTCTGCAGCCACAAAGAAGCTTCTGTTTTTATGCTATGTAAATGTAAATGTATGTGTCTTGTAAAGCGCACTGCTGCCCTGAGGCGTCGTGGCGCTGTAGACCGCTGGGGAACCCGTCCTGGCTATCCCTGTGAGATGGTCCCTCCTGGGTATCTCCAAGGTGAAACCAGGCATCCCCTGCGAATGTGGGGGGCCGTTGTGGAGATGAGGCAAGCTAATGCCCAGAGTTGCCGAGTGTGTTCCTGGTTAGAGTAGGTACCGAGGCGAGAATTATCGAGTCCGTTTTGACCCTGGTCCACGACCCTGCCGCGTCGGGAATTGAACCCTGGTCCCTGGCCGATTCTCTGCTTGCGGATCTGCCGCCTCTAACCAGTGAGCCACACCTCTCCACCTATGCTATGTCATCCATTAATCGATTGTTTGTGTCCTTTTTCATTTTTTGGGGAAAATGTTTTTGGTCTTCATATATTTACGTAATTCTCGTTTTCTCTTTTCCTTTTTCCCCTTTCTGGTTTTTACTACAAATCTTGTGTTGCTTGTTGTTCCTGTCACACAGTTTTCTGGATTTGTCGCCTTTGCATTTGTTATAAGAATATTAATTTTTAAATATAGACTTAATAATATTTGTTTCCATTTAGCTCTGATAAAGCAAAGCCTTCAGTTGGGAAACAGGTGTTAGCTTATTTTTTGCTTCTTGTGCCAAGTATTCAATTTGGTGTTTTATTTTTGTTTTAAATAGAATAAAAATATCTAAATACAACGGACATTGAAGCTTTAGAATATATTAATTACTTGGAAACACCATAAACAGTCTTCCCATATAGTCAACAATAGTATAGGCCTTACATCCCTTATAAGAAGGTAAAGCATGTCTGTCATTAGACAGGAAATCAATGCAGCTAATTAAACCAATAAGGGGAGAGAGATTGAAATAATCTTCCCTCTCTAAACAACCTTGTGTTCAATAGGACAGAATTAGGTGCCTTATCGTTTATCACTGAGGCACAATTGCCAAGTAAGGCATCTCCCCCACGTTCCCATTTGACATTAAACTAGTTCATCACAATAGAAATAGTGGGCATGCACAATGATCCACATGTGTCCAGAAAGTGATCAAAGAATTTAGAAAGTTGCATCAAGGGGAAATAGCATCTCCAAAATATATACTAAAATAACAAGAAAACAGTGCCTAGTAGTTCAGGGTAGACAAACTGCCATAATGTTACGGGAGCCAGCAGTGTTATTTCTCTAAATGTCAAGGTCACAAATATTGACTTGCAAGAATGTTGTGAACCAAATATTGACTACCATAATATTGTTATGGTAAGATATGAGTAAGTAAAGATTTACTTTTCTGAGCTACACATCTCTGTACCTTAAATATATTTACATTGTCACTACGTATCTGTAGAGTCAAAAACAGTAAAGCTATACTTATCTATATATACTTACATTCACAATATTTGTTAGTCGAACCACTTTGTAGAGTAGATTAAAAGCTACCAAAATTGAAAAGCCTCCATGCAGTGGAGGAGGTTACCAGAATCCTAAAGGTCATATAACCATTGATCCGAGAGGAAAATATAGCCTAGGGTTCTTGCAGACTCCCATAATGATATTGGGGAATAAATGCCTGCCAAACCCAAGCTGATATTTTACATCTAATTCTTACAATGAATAATGACATGATAGACAGGGAAGAAGAATGCTCACCAATATTGGGAATTTTCTATGAACTGCAGCCAGTTCTTGAAACATCATTAGTCATTACAAAAGGAGAATCACCACCCTGGTTATCCAGGTAGAGTCAGCAATTGGTCTACTGTTGACAAAGGTTCAAACCTATTGTCCGTAACCAAGTACAGCTGTGCCTGACCTCTTCAGCCCAAACAGGGTCCTTGTCTTGGGAGAGGGAGTACTTATTCAACCTGCACCCACAAGATGCTGCATTGACAGATATGCCAAGGACGACAGAACCACCATCTGAAGAATTACCAGGTGGTTTATAAGTAAAGGACAGCAGAATTGCTATTAGGAGTGCACTGGTTGACCTCTGTGATTGTCATTCCAAAGTAAGAGGTAAGGTAGGTGTCTATTTAAAAAAAAAAAAGCCAAGTTGAACTAACATAATGGAAATAGCCCCTACAAGTGAACAACCAGAGGAAAGCACATGCTAATTGGTTACTGCAAGTCCAAAATACAGAATGGCACATTCTTCCTCCAATTTGCTGAGGTCCTACTCATTACGGAAGGCACACCTAGTCCTTAAGATGCCTGAAGCTCCAAAATTCAACCACAAATGTTATAATTCAATCAAAATAATGACTTGCTTATCAGTGAGAAAGTGTCCGCTTAAGCAGGAGGAATATGTGTCAGAACATTGGTAAAGACAGCAACAAAATACATCAAATCAAGAGCCACTTGTAAACAAAACAAAGCCAAATATTTCGGGCCTTTAGTTGCTGTGACTAACATTCGAATCAGAAGACGAAGGATCCACATGAGTACATGCCTAATCCAATTCCCTGTCTGTGCACTGTCTCTTGTATTGTGGTGAAGGACGGGGTAAACATATACTGTTGTTCAGTAGCCTCTAGCCTTTCAATTCAGCTCTTCATTCGAAAGTTTATAAGTTCAAATTGTTTAAAAACCTTACTAAAATGTAAACTAAAAGTGGACTCCAAAACTTCACTTTCTGGTTAAGATGATACCATAATGGGGATGTAGAGTTAGGTGCCATATTAGCCTCAACTACTTTTTAGATGTCTTTGTTATAGACCATGGGGCATTTTAACAAGGGCTTTATCTCCGCTTTTTTGGCTTTAAAAGCCAAAGAAGCGGAGATAAAACAATCGCCCTCTCAACAACAGGGTGCTAACATGCAAAATCGCATGTCAGCACCCTTTTTCACTACGCTTCCCTTTGCATCTCTAATGAGATGCAAAGTGGGCGTTCCAGAGCAAAATAATAGGAGAAATGTCACTAAGCGACATTTCTCCTATTATCAAGGTTCACGCTAACCCTGTTAGAGACAAAAAAGCAGCGCTAACTATGGTTAACGCTGCTTTTTTACATCCGCTAATTTTCAGACTTAGCCATGTAATCCAATGGGAGGTGGATTACATGGCTAAGTCCACCATGGGCTATCAACAAGGATATCCCTATCCTTGTAGTTTTATTGCTGCATTACCAACGATAACCTCCCAAAATGCTGCTATCACTGGATTTTTTAGCGCCTAGGCGGTTAGCGTTGTTAATAACGCGATAACCAGGTGATATTATGCAGCGATAACGGGCGTTAAAAAAATTAACGCTAAGCGCCCTTAGCGTTAATTTTCCCTGTTCCTTGTTAATATGCCACCATGTTAGTAGGATGTGCGCTATCTCCCAGATAATTTACAAGATATAAATGAAGCGGACACTGAGGCACATTGACTCGGCCCCATGGAGCAAGGTTGCAATTACACAGGCGGGAGATCTTTATAACAAAGGGAAACTTATACCATTCCAAGAGTGGGTCGAGTTGTACCGGCTGAACGCTGGTCAACTCTTAACATACTGCATCATGCAACGGGTGGTCCACGAAACATGCAGCACTGGGGAGGCTGAACCACCAACGTCACAGGACTTGAAAACATTGTTGACACCTGAAACCACACGTCATGCTATCACATTTGTATACTCTGCCCTAAACACTGCCCCACCCAACCAGACCAAGAGGGGACATGACAAATGGGATGCAGTGCTGAAACAACCACTTACTGACACAACTTGGACTCGTGCACTACAGATTACCAAGAATTTCTCTCGCAACCCCAGGTTCTACTTTACGCTGTTCAATTGCACTCACCACACTTATCTTTACCCACACCACATTCAGTGCATGTTCCCGACGCTTTCCCCGGAATGTTCCAGATGCAAATTGCAGAAAACAGATTTCATTATATGAGTTTGGACACCACTATCACAGGATTGGAAGGAAGTCACTTCTATGGTGGTGGAGCTGCCTACACACCCTCTCACCTCCACTCATGAATCCTGCCTCCTGGTACTGTGCCTTCGAATGAAGGGCGGCAAACACCTGCATAGCTTTATTGACTTGGCCTTTGTTCTGTTTAAGCCGAACATAGCCATGGCTTGGAAGACCCCTGCTTCCCAGGTGATTTGGGGCTGGTTTTGTGCGCTGCTGCATGGACCAGAGTTGAGGCACATACACTTAGGTCACTATAGATGAGGGGTGATTCTCGCATGGGGAGTGAAGAATGAGAGGCGTACTTGATTGTCGTTGAAGCCAAGTCAGATGAACGCCCCCCTTGAACACGCTGTGAAAGAAACGTGCTCACCTGTGGTGTACCTATGGGCAAAACCATGATGACCGTGTTGTCACTTTTCCTCACATCCAATGTTACTTAATACTTGCACCACTTTACATGCACCCCCCGCAACGGCCTCCCCCATATGAGACCGCTAGACCATGCACACCTCCTCCAGTGACCCAGTCAGCCCTCCATCTCCTCCCAGGTGGCACGACTGGTGACCATAGGACCCGCACTCCTGTCATCATTATGTAATAGAACACATCCAAACTGGCCTGTGGAACTGTTCATCATTCCAAATGTGATATGAGTGTGAACGGACTTAGCACTTTATAATCTGTATATTCCGGACCGTAGACCTCTTAAATTGTTGGATTGTTGTTCTCACCCTCTTCCTCTTGCGCTTACTCCATCCCTCCCCAATCTCCTTCCACAGTAGGGGGCCACTCGCTACATCCTGCATTCTTTTCTACAACCTGCAAAACGTACCTGACATTATTATGCTTTACATGTGTCTTGATAATTCAGTTGGCATGTAATGCTAAACATGCATCATGTTAAATCAATGCAAGTGTATGTTACACAATGTGAGCTCCACTGATTACTGTTGCACACTGTCATTTGTGTTGTTAAAAAAAAAAGATACAAATGAAGCACCAATGTACATTACAGAAGGCAAAAATATAGTTAGTCTTAAAGAATCAGTCATAAGGCTCCGAAATCAGTTGTCATTGAGGGCCATATGTACAAGGACTGGCAAAAACTACAGCTAACGCTAGTTAGCGGTAGTTATCTTACCACTGCGTACCGCTGAAAACGATCACCTCGTTAGCGATGTATGTACAAGACGTCGCTACATGGCGATAGCTTCAGGGCTCAGCGGTGAAAACTGCCGCTAACATTCGTGTGATGGCAAAAGGATTTACGGTGTTAACGGGTGAAAACCAACGAAAGGCCCATTAAATATTTACAACACCCGCTCACAAGCCCCCCACGCGTCCACGCCCCATTCAGTGTTCTTTTTGGTTCTTCCCACCTGTCCAGTCCCCCCGCAGCACTCCTCAATGGCGGCTGCTGTGCGGCCATGCGCAGCGGGCGTACTACTGGTGTGCCAAAGGTATATATGAAGTTACGACGCATACCATTACATCGAATTCCATTATAATGCATACTAATACTAGGCATATTGCAACAATAGGGAAGGTGTTGGATAGCGGAGATGTAAAAATTACTATTTCCACTTCAGTGAGTGCAACCTTAAAACTGACCCTTATACCCTATAGCAAACACTGGACCCTAAAATTCAACTTTGTGCCCCCAAAACACACCCTAAAAATAATATTTGACCCAAATGCACACCCCAATTTTCATAATTGACCACAAAACACACCCCAAATTTATAATTTTACCCCATAATACACCCCAAATTTCATCTCCAAGACACGAAACCCAAACCAAACCTAAAAATTAAAAGTACACCATTACTGACCTCACAATGCGTTGTAATGGAATGCGATGTGAAAGGCACCTGCGTTGTTGGAGTAGCGTTGTAAAGGCATTACGATGTAATGGCTGCCTTGAAATGGACGTCTCCCGTGCCAAAGGCAAGCCATAGGCAAGCCCGTCTGCGTCCGTTTGCCCTTGACCACGCTCAGCACCAAGGACCCTTCCTCTCGGACACTCCACCGTTACGACGCCAGCACTCTCCTCGCCATCAACCATGGACGCCACATTGCCTGCCAGGACCAACCTCTGCTCCGGGCCGGCCATCGCAATTGCCATCACTGACAGCTACTGAATCACCCGCAAGGACCACCCCGACCATCCAGGAGAAGGCCTTGTTATCACCTACAGAAGCACACTTCAACTGACCACGCACTCTAATGACCCAACGGTGACCATGGAACACCTCAACTTCCAGATCAGGACCAAGTCCATCCTCTGCAGCACTCTCATCTGCAGGCCCCCTGTTCCATGGAGCTCCATTCTCGATACTATTGTTAGGTTATGTTATGTTAGTTAGGTATTTGTAAAGAACCACATAACAGTCATAGTGAAAGGAACAAGTTAGACATCAATCAGAAAAGACAGATTAGAGTTGGAAAAGCCATGTCTTAAACTTTTTTCCAAAAGGTGAGGAGATCCTGAACTTGTTTGAGGTCCAAGGGAAGACTGTTCCATAGACGGGAGGCAATAACCTGGAATGAACTGGCTCCGATCCTAGCAAATGAAACTTTAGGGACAGGGATCAAAAGTTGAGTGGAGGACCTCAGAGTACGTTGGAGAATGTAATGGGGAAATCTTAGTCTAAGGTAAGGAGCTCCAATCTGATGAAAAGCTTTAAAAACCAGAATTAAAGTTTAAATTGAATTCTCTTCTGAACAGGAAGCCAATGGAGAGATGACAGAAGAGGGGATACATGAGTCCTGGGGGCAGCAGGAAAAAGGTGGCCCTGGCCTCTGCACTTTGATTCACCTGCAGGCGAGCAATTAAGTAACCGGGAAGTCCCAGGTACAGAGAATTGGCATAGTCCAGTTGCGAGGTTACCAAGGCTTGGACAATGGTTTTTCTGTGAGGGACAGATAGCAGAGGCAAAAAGTTACCTGCCATTCTTAAAATCCCAAAACACGTCCCAACTACAGATTGAATCTGGGATTTCATAGAAAGCGTCGCATCTAGTCTAACTCCGAGATTCTTGACTGTAGTCACGGAAGAGCTGGGGGGGGACAGATTCTGCGGCCACCAGCTGTTCCATGTCTTGCAGGGGCGTGGGCCGAAGAAGATTATCTCGGACTTATCAGGGTTACATTTCATTTGATTTTCTTTGAGCCATGAGAAAACTTCTGAGAGACATGCGTTGATTGCATGACCGTCGAACTCGGCCCCATTCTCACACATGAACAACAGCTTGGTATCGTCTGCATACGATATAATCTTAGCCCCGTGTTGTTCAGCCAAAAGTGAAATAGGGGCCAAATATAAATGAGATAGAGTTGGGCTCAGAATAGAGCCCTGCGGGACCCCGACGTTTATAGGAGGTATATCAGCAGAAAATGGGGGGGACCATATAGTCTGGAGACGATTACTGAGAAAAGACCTAATCCATCTCAGGGCTGTGCCACCGACACCGCCCTCAGCCAGTCTTTGCACCAGTCTATTGTGGGGGACGGTGTCAAAAGCCGCAGAGAGGTCCAAAAGAACCAAGGCCGCATTGCCGCTCCTGTCTAGTGTGGCTTTTATAGTTTCAGCCACTTCTAATAGGGCTGATTCAGTGCTGAAGTTCGCCCTAAAACCTGACTGACTATGGTGCAAAAGGTGATTGGTCTCGATGTATTCAGTGATAATGGAATTAACATATTTCTCCAAAACCTTGGAGAAAAAAGGAAGCAAAGATATGGGTCAATAATTACCAGCAACCTCAGTGTCAGCTGAAGGTTTATTTAGCAAAGGAAGAATTCTGGCAAGTTTTCAACAAAGAGGCATATATCCCTCCTGCAAGGAGTTGTTAAGGATCTGATTCACAGTGCGATTGATCACCGATAATACCTTGGCAGGACAGGGGTTGGCTGGAGAGCCCGACTTCAAGGACTTCATAAGCCTTAATGATAGGTCCATTGGGATTGTAGGGAACTGCATAAGGGAAGAAACTGGGCTTACATCGACACTAGGGAAAACTTGATCCGTTGCTAACACCAGTGGCTGTAATTCAAAAGAGTCTTGTATTGTCTTAATTTTATCATGAAAGAAAGAGGCCATCATATTAGTCCATTCACTAGTGGGTGCAAACGGGCATCTAATAGCAGCCAGTGCAGAACCTTCCATAAATGGCGGCCTTGGTAGGATTACTTTAGTAAATCGGCGTTCGATTCCCCCGCCCACACCAGCGGCAAAGTTCAATATTTAAAAACACCCCCACATTCTAGTAAAATACACAGAACACAGATCTAAAAACAGTATTTTTAAAATTGCAAAGTTTTAAAAAGCGAGTAGCGGGAGAGCAGAGAAAATAGCAGCAAGTAGGTCAGAGGGACAGCGTGTCAGCTCTGTTACGGGTTGTAGACCTCATTGCACCCCAGGCTCTCCCATCCACCGACGACATCCTTCTCGATGAACTCAAATTGCACCTGGACAACCCCAGTGACCAGAACACCACCCTCTCCTGGGGAAGCTCCACAACATCAGACTCAAGCAGCTAATCACCGCAGCAAGCCACATAGCAGGACACACGGTCGAGCACGTCTCCTCCGCCTGCAGGAACTTCAACTACAGCCACACGCCCGGACTCTCATGGACCGACTATCATTGTATACATCATGTCTTCACCATGCCCACCGTACACCACTGCCATCATCGCCCCCACCTTGCAGCTGGATCAAGGCCACCTAAGAATGTCTCCTCAACTACCTCAGCACCAACACTCCGCCAATGCTTACTGGCGATGACATTGCAGCGCGCAACCGCCACAGATGGATCTCCAATTGCACTGACACCCGGGCACCCCTCAAGACGGCACTGCGTCAGTACCTTACGCCTGCCTGGTGGCAGGCGTAAGTGTGATGCAGTGACACAGGAGTTGCGTCATGGTTGTGACACGACTGCAGCAATGCGTGACTTTAGCGCAGACAGATACGTCAGGATTCCAGACGTGTCTGTCTTTACTTGCGTCATGGAGCGCTGTCCAGTGAATACAGCGCATCCGTGGTGTCGCAAGTAGGGGTTAGTAAAAAGTGTTGCAACGCTGTCTTCTCGCATCGCTGCAACACTTTTCATGAGTGAGGCTCAGGAATGCGCACAATCTTATTGATGGTGGCAGTCCTGCCCTGTAGTTTTGTCGCAGGGCAGCGCAGCAACATTGGTTGCAGTGCTGTCCAGCACCAAAACCTGCTGAAAAGAGGCCCCAAGTGTTATCTTCATTTTTAAGACCAGCTATTTTCTGTTCCTAAAAAACTGCCTCCAACTGCAGTTAGAGGCCGTTTCTTTGGTCTTCCAACGTTCAGTAATCCCCTTGTAAATATCGCGAAGTGGGGTTAGCGGCTGTTTTTGCACGGGAACGCCTCCCTTGCATGCCATTATTGCTAACAGAAGTGGCGATCTTTATAATGATCAATTTCGCCAGAAAACTGCGGCTAACAGTGGTTAGTGGCAGCTTGTACATAAGGCGATAAAAATCTCGCCGCAAAACCGTTGGAAAAGTGCCGCTAAGGCAGCCTTGACTCCTTGTACATATGCCCCTAAGTGTCTTCGAGTTTAGAATAGAAGCAGCATGAGCACAATCTGTAAATGAGGACAGTCTAGAGTGTGCAGAAAATCAATACAAAATCAGACAGCATTTCTAGAGGCTCGTGAAAGTGTCACACACAGTCTCTAAACCAAATCGTGAAGTCAGCACGAGGTGAACAAATGTAGTGACATATCAGTGAATCAAAATAAAGCATTATAAAACATCATCTAATACCACCATCCTAGCACTATGCCTTTACATAAATAATAAGTTCCCCTCTGACCTAATGTCATCAGAGGTGTCAGAACAAATCTGGTTACATACACAATGAGAACTTTCTGAATGAATAGTCCCTCCGTAAACAGGACAGGATGAGGCCTAGGAATGAAACAGGGTGTACCGTTGAGCCCCCGGCCCACAATGCTCGACTCCAAAATGGTGCCGGTCAGGCACCTCCTTGACTAACTACAACCTTGTGTGCGGGCCTTCATCTAGGACCTCCTAAATATTTCCCAGAGTTCAAACCACACGTGTCATCAATAAGCCTGAGAGGCGACCTGGAAAGGCAATGATTAAGCAGACAGGACACTAATCACCCTAAGCACTATGCAGAGAGGCCCCTGACTTTCGGTTATCGGGGCTGGATCTCGCGGCTCTAACTAGAAAGCGCCACGCAGCCTTTGAGACTACCATGCAGAGAGGCCCTGGGCTGGTTTCGCACCCTGGTCCTTATGCCACCAAACAAAGCACACTCCGCCAGTCTCCAGCTACTTCACACCAGCAGGCACGGGCCGGACAAGGAGGAGAGAGCTCAGCCCAGAGGAGACATGGCGCTCACAAGGGAGGACCTGATGGCATCATTAGGAGAATTGAAGAAGGAGCTGCGGTACGACATCAAGGCAGATATGGGGGCTCCTTCGAGGCATTTAAAGCGGAAATGGGGGGAAGGCTGGCGGCCCTTCATGCAGACGTGGACTCGATCGGGTCCCGCACTCTGGACCTCAAGGCAAAATGCCAGGAACTGGCTGGCCATGTGCAGCCCCTAGACGATAATTCTGCTGACATTTGTAACCAGCTAAGGGCCACGATACTCAAGTGTGAAGAATTTGAGAACTGCTCCAGGCGAGACAACATCGGGGTGAGGGGCCTGGAAGAAGGATGTGAGGGCCCAGACTTGAAGGCATTTATGGTGGGGCTTTTCGCCTTAGTGTTGGGAGAGGGTGGTCCAGAGATCCAACTGGAGAGGGTCCATAGAGTGGGGCCACGGCTAACAGGAGACTCCAGAAAGCCCAGGGACGTACTAGAAAAATTTTGCTCCTTTAAGGTAAAAGACATGATTCTTCAGAAAGCAAGAGCCCTTGATAAAGTAACATTCCAGAATGCGTCCTGCTCCCTTTTCCAGGACATGGCTCAGGCCACCCTGGCCCGTCGCCAGCAGCTCAGGCCGATCACAGAGGCCTTGAGAGGCAGCCAAATAAAATACCGCCGGAACTATCCCTTTGGCCTGGCCTTCTCGATGGACAACAAGCATTTTCACTGCACGGAGCTGGGGGAAGCAGCAGCTCTGTTGGTTATCCAGGTCTCTTCTCCGAAGCAGACGACAGCAGCAGGTGTCACAGGAATAGAATCACAGATGGAGCAACGCAGCAGGGGACCTTGGCAGCTGAAGAAAAGAGGCAACAAGAAAACGACGGGCTGATTCGTAAGAGGCCTCTACCGTTTGAGAAACTCATTAAGTGCTCAAGCAGCCTAGCAAGGAATAGTGATGATAAGGGTCAAAAGGGGGCTTGTCCCACCTACAGAAGACGATGATAAGATTAGGATTACCTAAGACTCCGGGGGGTGAGCATTTGGAGGGTGAAGTCTTGATTAGTAGACAGGTAACGAACAATGGCTCCTTTTAAAACCATGTTAAGAGGGCCTTGGGAGCAGAAATCGGACTGCACCAGGAGATGCTCAAGTTGAGGTTCTCTTCTGAGATAGAGAGTCTCAGAGCTCGAAGTTCTTGTTCATATTTTTTTATATTGAGTATGTTTTGTATCACGGTGCTCATCGATTTGAATGCAAGACTATGGTCATGTGGGGGGCGAGGGGGACTCGGAGGATCTCATGGGCGAATCCAGGGAGTCATGCTGATGGGTTCCAGGCTGATTAATGGTGGTTAATTGCTTATCGTGCAATTTGAGGGTCCTTAACTCCCCCAATAAGAGACACAGCATGTGGAAATTTCTTATAGACCCTCATGTTAAAATAGCTGCCCTGCAGGAATCCCATCTTCAAAAAAAGGGATGAGCAACGGCTGAAGCACAGGGCCTTCCCACAAGTATTTTGCTCCTCTGCACATATGAAGCATAACTGGATAACTATACTTTTTGTTCCTCAGTCCAATTTCTCCTCCAGGCTTCCAAATCAGACAAAGCAGGGCGATTCCTGATGGTCAGGGGTGAGATAAGAGGAAGATCATGTACAATTGCTATGGTCTATGCATCCAGTGTGGGGCCACAAGACTTCCTGGGTACATTTCTATCCACACTAGAGGGGTTCGCCACAGGCGACATAATTCTCTAATTTAATATGGGACCCGACACTAAACACAACACACCCGCATAGGGCAACAGGGGGGTGTTCAGCAAGACGCTTAAAGCTGGGTTTGGGCCTCTTAGACGAGTGGAGGTGTCTTCACACCTTGAGCGAGATTATTCCTTCTTCTCTCACTCCCACAGGACTTACTCCAGAATTGACCATGCCTTCATTAGCCAGTCTCAGTTTCATACACTCTCTGTGATCCAGTTTCACCCTAGAGCTGGTCCTGGATTGGCCCGCCCCTTGCTGAAAACATGCTAGGTGGTATTTCTCCAACTTTCTCGGTAGGGATCGACTTCTCTGGGACGAAATGAGGAAGGCAATTACGGAGATTTTTTACATTAACGACCCCGCACGGACTTCTCATGCGAATAACTGGGATGCATTCAAGGTGGTCAGAAGGGGTAAATGCATTGAGTTAGCCACCATGCTTAGTAACCAATGCAAGGGGGAGAGACTCCTCTTCAAGGGGGAGCTACAAAAAGCCGAAAACATACACAAGGTCTTTCCATCGGTTCAATCCCCACGGATGGTCACACAGCTATAGGGGAAGTTGCAGGCCATTTACAGTAATGGGGCGCAAAAAACTACCCTGCGCCTGCAAGCCCGAAGCTACGAAGGGGGAAAAAATTTGGTGCCCTGCTGGCGTGTCAACTTAGAGCTAAGCAAGAAAAAGAATATATTACACACCTAGTGGATAATGCTGGTATCTCCCAGCTCAGCGAAGAGGGGAAAGCTAGAGCCTTCGGGGAATTCTACCGCTCCTCATTTACCACTGACTTGCGGGAAGCCCGTGATCAGGAGAGGTACCTTGAGTAACTTGCTCTGCCGCATGTATCAGCCTCCACGAATGATGACCGCAGCAGGCTTATCTCCTGTGAGGAGGTTCAGAGGACAATAGACAAGCTCAAATTTTAGAAGGCTCCTGGCCCAGATGGGTTGAATGTTCATTTCTATTGTACTTTTGCGCCAGAGCTGACTCCCCGCTTAGTGACCCTGTTTAATGATATAGCGACCATGCAGTGGGTGACTCCTTCCATGGGGGAGGCTCTGATTACTTTCATCCCCAAACCGGGAAAAGATCCTAAAAGTTGTGCCTCCTACAGGCCTATTGCACTCCTGAACCTTGACGCCAAATTATACTCTAAAATACTGGCCACTCGCCTAGAAAACGTTATACCTTCCCTCATTAAGGCAGATCAAGCGGGTTTTATTAAGAAAAGGTAGACTTATGATAATTTGAGGAGAGTGGTACACATTATTGAAAAAGTGCAGAAAAAAAGTATCCCGTCGTCCCTTCTTTCACTAGACGCAAAAGCCTTTTATAGGGTCGATTGGGCCTTTCTGACTCGAACAATGAGGCACTTTGGGTTCAACGAGACCTTTATAGGTATGGTGCGGGCCAACTATCAGTCTCCCAGATCCCGGGTGCTGGTGAAAGGTGTGGCTTCGGAATCCTTTGATCTCTCACGGGGAACTTGGCAGGGATTCCCGCTGTCCCCCCTGCTTTTTGCCCTTAGCATTGAGCCCCTAGCGGAACAAATCAGGGTCAATCCAGACATAAGAGGGATTCCATTCGGGTCAGATGAGCACAAGATCCTTCTCTTTGCAGCTGATGTCCCCGATTCCAGTCACAAAGCCTCTGAACTCTCTACCGTCCATCCAAACAGAACTCAACTTTTTTTTAAAAGGCTTGGGTTTTAAAGTAAACCTATCAAAGTCCTATCTACTCAACATGACATTGCCCAGGAAGACTATGAGGGTCATAGAAGAGGCATCCCCTTTTCATTGCACAGACAAAGACATTACATATCTGGGTATCAAACTTACCCCCAAGCTGTCGGATCTTTATAGGGCCAACTACCCTCCCTTGTTGCGACAGCTTAAAGCAGACTTGACCAGATGGAGAACCTCCTACACCTCCTGGATAGGATGTATCAATGCCATCAAAACGAATTTCCTTCCTAGGCTGCTCTATCTCATTTAAGGCCTACCGATACCGGATGAAAGTGGACTTTTTGTCAACCTGAAAAGGATGATCACTAAGTTTGTCTGGCAGGGTCAGAGGGCTCGATTGCCGCACTGTTTGTTAACAAAAGCATGCAAGGGGGGGAGGGGTTGGCCCTACTGGACTTCTTGTGGTACTACAGGGTGGCCCAGCTCTGGGTGCTCACAGACTGGTCCCTCCAAGAGTCTGAAAAAGTTTGGCTCTATATGGACTGACAAATAGCGGGCAGGACGATATGGGACCTCTTGTGAAACCAGAAACAAAATCGCCCTTTAAATGCTTATCTTAGCACCCCCACAGCTACTACTCATCAGGTATGGGATAACCTCACTTGGTCTTTGCCCCTGACTACTTTCCCTTCCCCCTACACCCCCATACACTTCAATTCCGAGTTCCCACCGGCTCACCAGGAGGGGCTATTGGAGAGCTGGCAGGAGGGGGGTTGCCTTATGATATCCGACCTCTACAAAAAAGGGAAGTTAATGACCTATAAGGAATGTGCTGAAACATTCAAGCTACAACCTTCTGAAAAATACCACTACATGCAATGTAAACACTGGGTACAACAACCTCAGGTACGAATGGCCGCAACCAAGGACTTGCTCCCAATGGAGAAATTTGCACAATCAGGGGTATCCACAAAGGGGACCATCTCCTTCCTTTACTCCCTTTTACTGGCTTTGAGCCCACACGCGGCTCTGAGACACCAAAAATGTTGGGATTCCATCCTTACTACTCCCCTGGGGAAAAACAATGGGGCTCCTTATACAAGGACATTGCCAAAACCAACTGTTCCATGTTCCTCAGAGAGGCTCATTATAAAATGATGTATCAGTGGCATTTGCATCCACAGAAATTGCACAATATATTCCCTAACACCTCAGATAGATGTTGGAGGGGATGTGGGCTCTTGTGGGACTTTCGACATATCTGGTGGGATTGCCCCTCGATCGAGCCCTTCTGAAAGGAAATCCAATTCCAAATTAAACGGATTCTTGGTTATCCACTTTCAGCCACAATGGACCACATTCTCTTGGGGATTTGCGACCACAGTCTGAAACATCAACGCAAGGGGATCGCTCCGTTATGTGGGTGTGCATGGGAGCTGTAAAGATGGCAATAGCTGTAGCATGGAATAAGGCGGAGGCCCCCTCCCTCACACAATGGCATGCCAGGTTATGGTGAGCCCTGGCAATGGAAAGAATGGCAGATATAGTGGAGGAATCAAGAAAAAGGGGTTCGACTATATTTGTGACCCCCCAGTAGAATATTTGTCGGAAGGTTTGCCTTTATTTGCTTGTGGTCCCAGACTGAGAGCCCTCCACCTCTTTCATAATTAATACTCCAAGGGGACGCTTTTCCTGAGTCATGAGACTGGACCGACTCGGTTCGAGACCGGCCCCCGTTGGGCCACCCTCACATATGGCCGGTTTTGAACTATAATTGCCATGATACATATGTTTGTTTGTATTTGTATTTTTTAGTCTTTTTGAAAGACATGGTTTCGGTGGGAGGCGCGGGCGCCAAATAGCAATATGTCCTATATTGGTACACAGGCGAGATGTGGTACATGGCAACTTCAGAAGCAACCAGCGGGGGACACAAATTGTTGATGTCACTTCAGGTTGAGACCTCGTAAACAAGATGAGTGTTATGTTTTTTAGATTCCTGTAACTCTCGATCTGTAAGCTATGCTGGGGGCTTCCACCTTTGTTTGTCTTGTACTGATTTAAAACCAATAAAACATTTTGAAATAAAACTGCAAAAGCAGCGTTATTCTTATGGTCGCAAGTTGGAATACCAGATATGGATGCTAGAAACCGTTAGAAGTACGTTTTTTAAGGCTATATAAAAACACACATGTATTTAATGCCTCAGCAAGGATGTAATTGAACACAAAAAAAAGTCTTGCTTTACTTTGCTACCTCTTGCCACAAATGTCATCACAGCTGCGCCTCTGTGGAAATATTGAGCTTGCTGGACGGCATCACCAAGCATGATTCCTTTTCTATAATTAATGTTGGTAAGACACAGAGTTAACAATACAGTGGACTGGAATTAGTCGCACAACACATTTCCTAAACAATATTTAATTCCCTGTGCTCTCTAATTACCCTATTTGGTTTCCATTGTCTTAAATACTTATCGTATCTAAAATAATCACCATGCACATCTGTTCAAATTAGATCATGCAGTACAAGAAACAAAGTTTAAATGACGACTTTCGATAAAGAGACATCTGGGCAAAAACAGCATTCTGTTTAAATACAAACTGAGCATTATTAGGTATTTGATACATAGCACTGAGACTGGTGCATCTTTGATAAACACTCTTTCAACTAAAAAGGAATAGGAGTTACATTACTTAAAGTAGGTTGCTATGTGAAAATGTATTTTTGCCCGCTTTGCATGGGAGGGATGAGTGACATTCACTGCAGGACTGCAAAAAAAAATGAATTAAAGTCCAAGCTCACTTGCATTCGTTTATGCACGTACAAAAGAAAAATCTGTTTTCTCCAGTCACTAATAGTCTAGAGAACAAATCCCACCGACCACGAACACTGCACAACCCTTGGAACAGCCACATTTATTTTTAATAAAATCAAAATTCTAATAAGTTTGCAAAACAAACACACTATGCAGTTGCAAAGGCTCGTGTGCTTACAGACATTCTTCCGTTCACACCAGATCCCTCCATTCCAGATAGGCCAAATGGAGACCCGGTCGGGTTGCTTATGCAGCACATGATGTTATGCGGGCCATATTTTCTTGCTCATTAAACCAGCAGAGGTGAGTTTTGGTTCGGTAAGGTTCAGGGATTGTCATTGTCGTCCACTCCTTAACTCCACAGGATCGTGACTGTGAGTGGCTTGACCCTGCCTCTCGCTCACCGAGAGGGGGGAGAGACAGATAGGCTGGGTGATCAGACTAGCAATGGCAGAAATGGCCAATAACTGCATGGCTTCACAATAAGCTATTAAAATGATTGGGATTGGGAATGCGGCTTTCCAGTAGTTTTGGCAAAGGATATCATAAGTACAAGAAGAGTCGATTGGACTTGGAGCTCGCCCAAGACTTGTGGGGGTGACTGTATTATAGTTAATTTCCGTAACCCCCACCTTGCATCCACAGCTTTGTTAAGAGCACAGTCCTCCCCCTCATTGGACCAAGGGATATCCCTTCGGCCTCTAGGGTATTTTTATAGGCATCATAATACCCGTCCAAATATTGTGTACACTGGGGCGAGAGAAAGAGATAAGCTTGTTTCCACCGGTCCTATCTTCACTACGGCAAACTGATTTGAAGCTTTGAGCGGACTGGATGGGAATGATTGACTGGTGCCAGTTTCGTCTAAATCAACTAATGTGGCTGATACCGCGGGAGGTAAGGGAGGGAATGTTGCTGTGAGGGCACCAGACTCAGTGGATGCCAGTGGGATTGTCATTACCAGCGGGATGATTGGCTACTGTGAAAGAGAGAACTGTGCCCCCTTGTCCGGTGACCAGCCCCGCAGTTCCATGCCTTCTGATCTTATTAGTCCCTCTCCTTGTCTTAGATCCCGGAGGCAGAGTGTTTGCTCGATTGCTAGTTGGAATATTGCGGGACACTCCTCTAAGGTCACCTGTCTGGGATGGGTAGAATTTATTAACACTTTTAACATTTTATGTTTTCAGGAAACCTGGTGTGTTGACCCAATCAATTACAATGGTTTTGTTTCTTATAACCTACCAGCCGTGGCCTCATCATCGGGCAGAGCAAAGGGTGGGTTATTGGTTTTGATTGCTGTAGATATACCTATCAAAGTCAAAAAACATGTTTTGATTGGCACACATTCCCAGATTTTATGGCTTCAACAGGAGCAGGACAGGAATATCCTGTTAATTAATTTTTATAATAATGTCTTTGACCACTCAAGGTACCAGGTCGTACTTGCATTGGAATCCGTAATGGAAGATATTGTAACTAAATTTGATATTGTCTTTGATATCATCTGGGTGGGAGATTTTAATACAGTGGTGTGTCCTCTTTGCGCTCAAAGGGTATGTGGCTTTATTGATTGTTGGGGGGATGGTGTCCTCCATTTCCCTCACAACTCTTATGGTAATTCTTTGAACAAAATTTTAACAACATACGACATGGAAATATTGGCTAATCAGACTAATAACCCAGGTGAAGTTGTCCCCACTTACACGGGAAGGAACGCTAACACAGTGATTGATTTTATTTGTATATCATCTGGTATCGGCCCAAGGTGTTCTACCCCTGTGGTTGTAGACAACATAATTAGTGATCATAATTGTATCACTGCTGAGATAACCTTATGGAAGGAACGACCTGCGTTTACTCCATGTATTATTACCAACATTGAGCCCCATCGCCCTAACGGTATTCGTATCAGATGGAAAGGCAACAAAGCGGACATCCAGTCTAATGCCATTGTGTCAAAATGTCTTACAGAAATAGTTAGTATTTTAGAATGTGAGGAGGGAAATGCTGAAATCGTGCATACTTTTACCAATCTTAATTTAACTATAGACAGCAACTTCACTATATCTCATAAGGGTAGGAAACCCCAGCTCAAGGGATGGTTTGACCATACCTGCACTACCGCACTTAAAAGACTCAAAATAGCATTGTCAGCCGAGAAGAGAGATACTGGAACTATTAGGGAATTACGAGGGATCTACCAGACCGCTATTAAATCTAGGAAAACCGAACTAAGACAAGAGGCTTGGGATAAACTGGATCAAGCAGCCTCTACTGCGGATTCTTCTTTATTTTGGGCAACAGTTAACAGTCCCTTTTTGAAGGATGATAAGATCCCAGAATTAACAGCAAATGTCAGTTCGGAGAGTTGGGTCACCCATTTCTCCCAGATTTTTGATTCAACCAGAAATTGTGAATTCTATGATGACAGGTGGCCTGTTATATCCTTGGACATTACTATTGCCGAAGTGTGGGATAGTATTCATTCCAGCAAGGGTGGGAAGGCCCAGGGACCTGATGGGGTTCCTATTGATGTATACAAAACAGTACCAGAGATATGGGGCCCGCTGCTTACAAAGGTTTTTAATACTGCCGTACGCGCTGGGGTTCCACACACTTGGGAAGAATCCATCATCGTACCGATTTACAAGAAAGGAGACAGGGGGGATGCAAAGAATTACCGCCCAATTTCCCTCCTGGACTCCTCGGTGAAAGTCATGAGCCGGGTACTTATGGTAAGGTTAGAAGAATGGGCCGAGTCCAATAATATCCTGGCTGATTCCCAATACGGCTTCAGGAGGGGCAGAGGAACATTAGAACAATGCCTCAACCTTGACTTAATCATAGGCAAATATACTAAGGCAAAAAAAGGACCTCTCTATCTCTGCTTCGCAGATTTGAGTAGTGCCTTTGATATGGTGGATCATAACATTTTATGGACCACGCTATTGGAAATGGGGGCCCCAGAGGCTATTGTTTACTTTTTAGCGAGACTTTATGCCAAATTAAACTCTAGTGTTCGCTATGGTCAGGCTGGGGAGTGTACCCCCAAGTTCAGTGTTAGACGGGGAATTAGACAAGGGTGTGTGCTTGCCCCTCTACTTTTTATTCTTTTTATTAACAAAGTGGACACAGTTTTAAAAGAGATTGTGGCTGACGCACCAAAAATTAATGATTTCAGCGTTCCCGTACTTCTTTACGCGGACGACGCTGTAATTTTGTCTAGGACCCCTATTGGCCTACAGCGCTTGATGGACAGGTTTTTGCTGTTCATCAACGACAGAAAGCTGTTGATCAACAAGACCAAAACCTTTATTATGGAATGCGGTGCGGTATGTAAAAAACCTCACGCCTTCTTTTTAGAAGGCCATAAGGTGTTAACAGTGGATTCTTTTAATTACCTCGGCATCACCTTTTCTAAATCAGGCAGCTGGACTAGCGAGATTAATAATGTCCAGGCAAGGATGGCAAAAAGCTCGCATGGGGTGTTCAAATTCGCTACAAACATTGGAGATAAAAGGATTAAAGATATGCTGACGATCTTTCAAATGAGATGTTTATCTGTGGCCCTTTATGGAGCCGGAGTGTGGGGGCATATCAAGACAGGGAACCTGCAAGTGGAGGAAAACCTCTTTCTAAAAAGGTTGCTATGTTTGCCTAAATCCGCTACTAATGATTTGGCCCATAGAGAACTAGGTATCTCCCACCTCTCCGATTTACTGGCACTAAGGCCCTTAATGTTGTGGCGTTCTGTATGGTTAAAAGAAGAGACCTCCCTAAGCAGAGCAATTATTGGAGATTGTCTCTCCATTGATGGCCACCTAAATATTCCCTGGATTAAATATGTCATAAATTGTTACTTCGAGATTTATGGTATTAGCCTTAAAGATGACTGTAACGCCCCCTCCAGTTTGCCTAAAAAAGTGATGAAGTCGTTTTTTATGAATTTTAAGCTAGAGCAAAGGGAAAGGACTAGTAGTAACTTAAGTACATGTATGTTTTACAGCAGATTCTGTGAAAACGAGGGTTTTCAGCCATATCTGAGTCTAGTTACTCGACCCTCCCATAGGTATGTTATTATTAGATTAAGGTTTGGGATAGTTCATCATTTGGTGGCCTACCCGTGTATTAAAAAACATCCGGTAGGCCCATGCCCATGTGACAACGTATCAGCTCAAAGCACTATGCACTTTCTTCTGTCATGCAACCTTTATGACAATTATCGTCAAGCCTATCTTAAACCTATCCTGTTAAAATACGGAGTCAGGAATAGACAAGATGCTATGAAGCTGCTTTTTAAACAGTACCCCGATGTATGCTTTTTTACCGCAACCTTCCTCCTATCAGCTATTAAAGTAAGGCCTGGTATGCTTTTTTAATTATTTATATGTCTTAATCATGTAACCTGTCTACAATTTTTATCATGAAATGTTTATTGTATTTGCTGTGTATTTGTTTTGCTTTTATGGACTTGTGTTTTAAGCTCCGAATAAAGCCTTATGAAATGAAATGATTGGTCATTGTTCCGTGGGCAGACCCTCCCACCCCCGTTGTGCCATGTGCACACACTAGACTACACCAAAGGCCTACACCAGGTCTGGCAACCGCGTTCTGCAGCCAATCATGATGCTGCTCTCTTGCTGTTACATAGCATGAGAGCAGCGCCAGAAATGGCGTGAGCAGGCAAACTCACCGCTCATTAAGTGTCTCAGGGTCTGCGGTTTTGAACAACCCCCACTCCCCGGATAAAGCCCACCGTCCAACCAACATGCGCACTTTGCTGCCTAGGTGCCATGTGCTCATCCTTGCCATCAAGGGTCCATCAAACTTAAGCCCCACCCCCTGCAGAGCTACAGCGGCTGAAGGCTGACTCGCGGGCAGATTATAATAAAGTAAATAGTTTCACAAGTCTCTTAACAACGTATTAACAATGTATATTTTCACAACATGTTTTACGGAGGCCAAGGAGGGCAAATATAAGTGGGGCAATGCCACGATGCCCAACGGCAGAAACTGCCCCTGCTGTTGTATACATCACAGAATTATCGTTTCAATTCAAAATTGTTCATTTCAATAAGCAAATGTGAATTAATCAGATATATCTATATAAGTAGTAAGAGTCCGATGAGGGCACAAGACTACTACAGGAAAAGAAGGGGTAACTGACTCAAGTGGCTGGATCCCAGATATTCCGTGCTGGCAATCTGATAAACCCACCTTCTCCTTCAATACGTGTTTAAGAAACATTCACTTTTCCTTTTTACCTTGAGCCATCCCTGATTACAACTTCACCTACTGTTTTGCAATTTGGAGAGAAGTGCACGCAGACTAGAAGCTATCTGGATCATGTATAAAATGAAGGTGGGGCAGATTAGTTAGAAGTGGGGCCTGGGAGACAGCAGCTCAGAGCCCTCAGGCAGGCATAAATAATTTCCATTTTTAGGTTGAGCCTATAGCGGTAGCGTGCATGCGCTGCTCGCTTTGAGAGGCATGCAGTATTCAGTATAGCGTGGAAGCTCCGCCCACTTTTCGCCCATCTTTTTCATTGGCTTAGGTCCTAAATGCTACTTTCAGATTGGTTTTAGGTTTGTTAGTCCCTCCTCATGATGGCCATGTCGTCATTGGTATCCTCCCATGGCTACTGGCCCCTTTACTTCGTACAGTATTTTCTCGCTGTCCATGTCCCTCAGTCCGTGACTTTACGCCAACGCAGGCACCCTTGAACCAGAGTGCAAGGGTGTCTGCGAGGAGGAAGTTAATGTACAGGAAGGTGTCCCTTCCTGCACATAAACAAACCTAAAATGCCCTTTAGTAACTTACATGTGTGCTGCTTCATGCAGCAACATGTAAGTTACAAAACAGCAGTTTTTAAAAGGTTTGTTTATGTACAGGAAGGGACACCTTCCTGTACATAAACAAACCATGGCATTTTGCACAAGGCAGCACACATGCAAACAGCAAAAACGAGGAGAAATTAAGAATTTCTCCTCGTTTTGCCACCTTAGAACCAGGATTTTTCGGGTCTTAAGTTCGGCACTGCCACCTATTATCGCCGCCCTTGATAAAAGGTGGCAGCGTCGAATTCAATGGGTGGTACACCCACCGCAACACCCACTGCACGCCCCCTTTCACGCTAAGTTTAGCGTGAAAGGGGCCCTATTCTCAAGGCAGCGTTAAGCCACTTAATTTAGCTTTAAGCCACGTTAAGTGGCTTAGCGCTGCCTTGAGAATAGGGCGCTGACCCTATCGCCACTTGAATGTCAAAAAAAGTGACGTCCCGTGGCGATAGGGGCTTGAGAATATGCCCCTAAGTGTCCAGGTGATGCAGTAGCTTTAGACTTCTGTTTGATTTTGAAAATCAATTTGTAAGGCATGCCACACTTGCGCAGTAATCAGTATCGTAGAAGCATTCCCCGTATTCGTATCAAAGGTGGCCTATTTGCCGAATGTAAGCATGGTTTGGAACTGTTGCTCATTCTGCGGTTTCTGGGTTACTTAATGTTCGCTTCGCAGGATTACATCTTGCGACTGGCATTACTGTGCATCTTTTGGGTGTTGACTTTTTCATGGATGCATGCATTGTGACCGTTTTAAATTTAGAAAATAGAGTGCAGGTTCCTGTACATAGCACTGCTCAAAAGCCCGAGGTTGGCGCCATTAAATGTCGTCACGCAATGCCGTGTAGTCCTGATCCACCTCGGGCCTCTTAAATCCTCTGTCAGGAACTACTGGCACATTATCTCACTCCTAAAGGTTACCGCTTTCCTCCTTTTTTGCATGTTTACCATTAGTTTCCCCCCTTTCCCGTTTGCGAGATTGTCTCAGCCTTGCTCTCGGGAAATGTTTGATCACGACAAATAAGTGCCGGTCTCAAAAATTAGTGTCGTCACCGGCTCAAATTAAGTAATGTTTTGACATTCAGACGCCCGCCTGTTTAATGTTTTACAGCTTCCATTTTGGTATTTTTTACTGTGGCACGTTGCTTTTAGCGAATAGATTGGCAAATGTGTCTGGATATTGTCGTCGTGTACGAAAGGTTCCAAAAAAACTTTAATTTCTAAAGAAGCGAAACGTCCACACCGTTATTCTTTTGTGCAGTGATCACCGATTATAATTGTTACTTTCGTTGCTATTTAAGTCCTTAACTATTGTGAAATGTATCGTCTAGTGTTATAATTGGTCTCAGTATATATATCTATATAGCTTTCGTTTGAAGGTCTTTTTTTTAACCTTTTACGGCTAATTAAAGGAGTTGTTTAGAATTCAAAGAAATTCTTTATTGTAATATGTTGTAATATTTTCTATAGAACATTGGTAGCATTATTCCTCGAGGCAGATGTCATGCACATCATTTTCTCTGAGCCAATTAAAGGGACTCGCATCCTGGCAGAAATTGTATCACTGGCCTAAAATGCCATTGTTGTATTGGGCTACAATGTAGTTGAGTGTCTTTATCTCATTTCTCTTTGTTTTCTGTTTTGGAAGATATGGAAACAATGGGGCAGATCTACAAGAAACTAACGCAGCGCGGTGCCGCAAGTCATTTTGCTGCGCCGCGCTGCGTTAGTTTCGAAGCACAGGGATGCAAAATAGTTACAATATGTCGCATCTCTGTGCTTCCCCCGCGCTGGCGCACAAACTGCTGCCATGCGCACCTCGCTACGCCACCCCTTAGGGTGGCGTAGCATTCTGACTCATTTCCAGATTTACGACTTCTCGTAAATCTGGAAATGCATCAAGTGAACAGGGGCTATATTTACAAGCACAGGTTAAGTCATGCAGGGTGACTTTACCTGTGCTTGTAAATATCACTCACCGGTGCGTCATGCAACGTGATGCACCGGCGGCGCAAGGGGCTTGTAAATCTGCCCCAATGTTTTTCTGGATACCGTAACATACAGAATTGTCCGTTCTTGGGGGCAGATCTACAAGAAACGAACACAGCGCGGTGCCGCAAGTCATTTTGCTGCGCCGTGCTGAGTTAGTTTCTAAGCACAGGGATGCGACATATTTACAACAATACGTCGCATGTCTGTGCTTCCCCCTGCGCTGGTGCACAAACTGCTGCCATGCACCTGCGCAGGCACCCTTGCACCAATGGTGTAGGATGGCTATGTCATGGGAAGATTGTTTTTGTGCAGGGAGGGGCACCTTCCGGCACAAAAACAATAAATTGAGGTGATTTCCTCTTCCAATGTGTGCTGTAGAATGCAGCACGCATTGAAATAGGAGAAAAACGAGGAGAAATGAAAACATTTCTCCTCGTTGCACCTCGCTACGCCACCCTTGGGTGGCATAACATTCTGACACATTTCCAGATTTACGATTTTTCGTAAATCTGGAAATGCATCATTTGACATGGGTGTTGTATGGGAGCACCCACAGCAACACCCATGTCACGCCCCTAACACGCAAAGTGTTGCGTGAACAGGGGTGATATTTACAAGCACAGGTTAAGTCACGCAGGGTGACATTACCTGTGCTTGTAAATATCACCCAGCAGGCTGCGCCACCGGTGCGTCACGCAACGTGATGCACCGGCGGCGCAAGGGGCTTGTAAATCTGCCCCTTGGCATTTACTATTAAATGGTGACAACTATGGGGCACATGCATCAACCATTTTTGCGAGCGCAAACGGTGCGATTCGCAAAAATCGGCCGTTTGCGCCCGCAAAAAAGGCATTTGCGATGCATGAAGGGTCAAGGCACTAGCAATTTGAGAATTCGCAATTAATTGCGAGTTCTCAAATTGCGATTGCATTTAAGGACTCGCAAATTGAGATTCCTTAAATGCATTGCATTAAAGTAAAATAATTAGTGATTTCGCTGATACGGGGCGCAAATTACCATGAAGTTGAGCTTCATGGTAATTTGCAAAAACTTTGAAAAATACACGAAAGTGCATTTTTCAAAGTGGTAGGTTACACACACACATGTCCTTTGGACATGTGTGTGCGCAACATTTGTACACAGATCGATTTCAGGGGTGCAACAGGGTGTCGTTTTGACACCCTTGCACCCTTGAAATTGCATTCTCAATTTGCAATTCTCTAATTGAGAATCGCAAATTGAGAACGTCCTCCCATTCATTCCTATGGGCCTCTAGGCCCATAGGAATGAATGGGGAGGTATTCCTTAATTGCGACTTGCAATTTGCGACTCGCAATTAAGAAATATTTAGAAATCCCTATTTTGTAAGCGATTTCTACATGCATTGGCTTTTGCGATTCCTTATTAGCGAATCCTTATTTTTCGCTAATAAGGAATCGCAAATGGCATTTTTGATGCATGTGCCAGTATGTCATTTATTTTGATTGAATTGCAGTGTGCCCTTTTTTTTATTTTATTTTTTATTAAAGCTGTTTAGTATGAATGAAAGATGCTGCCGTTTTGACATTCTCCGCACCTTTATCTTTGCAATCCTGTCTCCCATGCAAATCTACTTTTGAGAAATGGAAGGAGAATTAGCAGATTCTACGGGATAGATATTGCTTCAGAAGTCTAATCCTGGACTTATTCTTTTCGTTCCTGTAGTACATCTTAGAAAACAATCGGAACTCTGGAATAGTTGCAAGAATGTAATGAGTCAGCTGCTCCCACTACTATATTGGAATATTGTTTTTCATGTTTACCCTCCAGCTACCCTCCTCCGCTGAGGCTAACAATCCAGGGCATTTTAATAGTTAGTGCTGACGGAAAGCAACTCTATTTCAGCGCAACCTCATATAAAAAGTATGCTGTGCAAAAAATGAGCAGTGAGTTTAACTCTGCTAGGTATTAACACAACAATTGCATCTTAGTATGCCCCCCCCCCTCCCAAGAATAGTGCATCTTCCAGGTTTGGGGTATAGACCTTAAACAGCAGTCTCAAATTGGGGGTGCAAACTTTGCTACAGTTGAAATATACAGGATTCTTTAGCTCCTTGCATCCATGTGGTGTGTGTGTGTGGGGGGGTACATTCTCCAACTCTACCCAAAGGGTCAGGGACAGGCATTACAACTGGAAACCATAGCACCCCTTTTTAACAGGTTCCGGCGTTTAGATTACATACCTTCTACCTGAAAGTTATCGATATTTACTTGTGCATAAACTGTGCAGTAAAAGGATCCGGTAACTAGGCTGAGTGTAGCCACATCCTCAGAACAATGAAACTAGAAACCCATCCTTTCTGTTTGCTTGGCCCACTTTAATCGTGAACTACCTCTATGCTTGTGATAACAGAAAATGCCTTATTTAAACCTGTGTCACTATACCTGGCAAATACTGAAGTGGCCTTTATTAAGTGGTCCCATCCCTCTACTTCATTGGCTTGGAAGCTTGGCTCCTCAGATGCCCATTGATGGTATTACATTGGATGAGCTAGGTTAGGTGGGTGCTCCTTTCTCAGGCACTCTTGACAAGTGCCTGGAAACTTCACTTTTCGTTTTTCGGTGCCAGGACAAGCGTTTAACCTTTGCACTGCTGACCAGCAATTTCCAATCCTAAATCAATACTCAGGAAGTGGGGGCATTTTATGATTGTAGTGTGGTGGGGCAGAAAAAATGTTTAGTGTAATTGTTTTTACTTGTAACTAATTATCGCTGTCCTTCAGGAAGTTACTGGTGACACTGCTATTCAACTCTTTCTGGTAGGGGTGATTCAACGGGATACCAACCTCAGGTACTCAACTACCATATACTCACCTGGGCCCATAAACACACACACATTCACATAGGCTAGTGGATACCGCTGAGGTCAATTTGTTGTACTAACCTGTAAGAAGAATTTATCTTATAATTTCTTACCAAACTTTCTGACCTCTGGTAAATGGACCTTTTAGTTAACTTTTGTAGGTGGAAAGTTTCATAGAATAAACCTTCTTTAAATAACCACAGACTCGGGAGAGTTTTAAATGTTTATCTAGTTAAATTCATGTGAGCCAAGAACCTAAATACAAGTCGTACACCATTTTCTCCAAGGAAGGAAATCAGATTTTAAACAGGAAATCATTAAACAATGTTATTACGATGACAGTACCTGGATAGGGATAAAATAGAGAGAGCAGTACGATGACATACTATACAGAATTATAGTTACCTAGGATGGTGTGGAAACCTACCCCTTAGCCAAGGAGTTGGAAATGGGTCCCCTGGGACAGATCAGGTGACAAAGGTTCAGGACAGGATTCAGGGACAGGATAGATGACCTCTTCTAGATACGACGCCTGCGTCGCACCCCTCACTGGCACTATCTTCCACCTCGATTCTTCTGCGATCTTCTTTTATTATGTACCTCCTCGATTCTTCCGCGATCTTCTTCGAATTTATTAGGGTTTAGGCTTTAAGTCTGCAAATCGAGTCTTCTTCAGCAATTATTCAATTCTCAGACAGCATCTCGGTCTCTCAGCATCTCCGTCTCTCTTCGTGTGTTCTAACTAACTAAACTACCTCAATTATACCCTTCCAATGACATATACCACCTCTAAATGTTTCAAATCTATGAAATTCATAATTCTGATTGGACAGGGAAGGGGGAATGATCATCACACCATGCTAAGTTTTAACAATTTTCTTTTAGACTATTGTTCAGCGTCCCTGCCCCTTAGATTTATTTTCCCAAGCTTTATTTCCCAACCGCATTTCACATTTTTATCAATAAAAGTATACATTTAATAATTTTCTCATTCATCAGAGAGGAAGACAACTTCTTTCCCAGGACATGTAGCGATTGTGGCCTTAGCTGAAGTTCAAGAACGTCATCGTGGTTCCTGGCGGGTTACAAGTGCGCATGCGTTGGGTATCACATGGCACATAGACCTTAATTTTGTTCTGAGTCCCAAATACGAACTAAATAGAAAGAGTCAAAGAAACATGTTAGAAATCAAAATAAAATGATTTCACTGTATTCCACCTATCTCTACTCTAATCCCATTTACTTATAGAAATCTTTCGCATTAGCATTTTAATAAAGTTGCAGGGTTTAGTTTCAGCAAAAGCATGTGCTTTAACATGTGAGTTTCAAGCGGCCATCCTAAAAGCGATTGCGCAGCTGCAAAGATTTCCCTCCAAGCACAGACTTGTCATTACTACGTAGATGTAGTTGACGCATGCGCAGTACAGAATTCTACATTAGCAGCCATTTAGTCGCACTCGGGTTTATTTGTTAGTATGACACATATGCAAGCTTCCCTTAAACTTAAATGTGTGAACTGTAATGCACGTTAGTATTCACAAACACAATTATTACGATATTATGAGTTATCTGAGAAGATTGCCTCCGAGCAAGTCTCTTTATACGAGTCCTTGCTCCATCAGGGGTTACAGTGTAGAAAGGGGCCTTTATGAAGCTGATCATTTTATTGCTAACCGGGTTCATCAACAGTTATAGGTTGCAATATCCAGCTAGCAAGTTGAATGTGCTCACAGTTAAATAATTCTGGTAGAACCCTTGGTTAGCGCATAAAAACTATAATAATGTAATATCTTTTGCACTAACGTTCAGAGCTGAAAGTGTTGAAATATGCTTTAAAAACATTATTTTTACTTGAAGAATGCGCGTTGCAACGCTTTTTTGGGTTGTACTGTACATATTTTACTGGTGTCTTACACAATAGGTCTTAATACAGGTTTACTCGAATTCACTTTGTCTGATGCCCAGTAGTAGTACCAGGTACGTCCTCTCCAATAGGGTGTAGGTGCGTGTATGTTGTAGACAGAAGTGCAGTTATGCTTTAGTCTATACATATACTTTGTATAGTGGCAGAATGGGCTTTGTGCATAATCACAATTCATTCTTTTAAGTCTGGGTTTGGAAAGTGCACCTGCCAAACTGTCTGTTGCTAACAGTAAACAAAGTGAGCTTTGTGTTTTCCGCTTTTAACCCGTTCCGTGCCCATGACGGAACCACTCCGTCATGAGCCACGGGTGCGCTGTGCTCATGACGGAGTGGTTCCGTCATGCTGCGGCCGTCGGCGGCCGCTCCTCCCACGCGGCGCTAATTCCCCGCCTGTGCGGGCGATTAGCGCAGTGGGCGGAGTCGTGATGGAACCACGCCGTCATGAGCACAGCTCACCCGTGACTCATGACGGCGTGGTTCCGTCATGAGCACGGCGGCACCGCAACTGCCCCCAAACCACCCCAGCACCGCGGCGGAATTCCTGCCGCGGCGAAGGGGTTAATTATTGGCTTTCTTTGTCCATAGACTGAGACCCAATCACACCTTGTCCCAACACTGCAGAGTATTCGTATCTCACCCACGTCTACAGGCTCTTTGAGTGTATTTTTCTGTCTTTACTCGTGTTTGTATTGAACTACTTTCCAACTATAGCTTTGTCTGTCTGTCCTGGTTGATTCCATCCAGTGTGCTAATGCAGTATGCGTTAATATATTTAGTTCGGATTAATTGACTTTTGCTGGTGCTTGTTGATTTTGTATTTCTAGCTTTATGAAATCGAAGGGAGTGCTGTGTGCAGCAACTCTAAAGCAATTGGCACTTCTATCGCTAGGGGATATTACTAGCAGCTGTGGCGGTGGTTTGGCTTCATTTATACTCTAAATATGAAGACAACCCTTAGTGTGATATTCGTTATCGCAATTCTTTTAGGTCGAACATTCGAGACCTCTTGAATATGCTTTAGTATATACTTATATACTTATATGCGTATGTACTTTGTAGGCTCTGGAGATCAGCCCCAGGAATTGTCTGCTTCCACTTAGGGACTTTTTTTCTATTCAACTACCTCTATTTAACTGTCTTGATAGAAAACAACCAGCAGAGGTCAGTAAAATACCAGAATCACTTTAGCATTCTCTAGATTCCAGTCCATAAAAATTGTCTTCCACGAGCAACCATAGACAATAATATTTTTTCCAAATCTTGTATTTTCAGTGATAGGACCACTGAAGGCCCTGATTTTCAATTAAAAACAGAGCTTTGAAGTATACCATTTCCAGCTCAAAGGCAATATTTCTCTCCATGTGTTCCCATACCTGGCATGTCACGCAGTTTGGTGCTTACTTTCCCTCCATGTTAAAGAACAGTAGATGTTTCAGTACCCAGGCTAATGTGCTGCACATCTAAATACATATAAGGTCCCAAAGGCGAGACCGATTGCATTGCAAATGCTTGTCTAGACATGCCTCTGGTAAAAAGCATGTGTTGCACATGTTTATTGTACTCTTGGTTATATTACACACATTTTACTGATGTCAGGTTTTGCCATCTGCCACGTGTCTCACAGCAATCACACCAGGTTGTATGCTTCGGATTTTAATTTACAAACAAATACATCCATGCTGGTCTGACAACTAAACTATGCTCTTTGGTTTCACTCAAATTGTTAATATCTTCATTCACTATAGAGGTAATGAGAAAAGGCTTGTACATTATGTCATTTTTACAAAAAGTTTAAATATTTTCGATCTAAAATACTTCCCTCTAAGCTAGCCAGGCCTCATGGGTATGTTGTTTAGAAAAACATCAGAATACTGCCTCAAATAAAAAAAAATAGGATGTTATATGTGATAAGTTAATATCATGCTTTTACCAGCATTTCTAGAAACGTGCCATGTGTGACTATGCTAGAAAGCTACTCTGATATTAATCACTTAGGGCCTCATGTAGGAAGCCAAATACCGGTCGGTAACGGCCGATTTTCGGTAATTATACCGTTACCGACCGGTATTTTGGCTTTTGAGATGTAGGGGGAGAATTTCATGATTCGGTATTTACCGAATCGGTAATATTACCGATTCGGTAAATTTACCGATTCGGTAAATACTGAATCATGAAATGAGATGTAGGGGGAGTGTGTGGTGGGTGTGGGGATTCGTTATTTACCACCAACTAAAGGTTGGTGGTAAATGACGAATAGGTGACAAAAAGCATTTTTGTGCACGTTTAAGTGTGCAATGTGGCAGACATACATGCCCTTAGGGCATGTATGTGCGCCACATGTGCACACATGGCCGAATCAGGGGTGCAACAGGGTGTCAATGTGATACCCTGCCACCCTTGCATGTGCTCCTCCATTACCGAATCGGTATTTACCGATTCGGTAATGAGGCATACCTTCCCATCAATGGGAAGGTATGCCTCATTACCGAATCGGTAAATACCGATTCGGTAATTACCGAATTTTTCCGAATCGGTAATATTTACCGACTCATTACCTACATTGCATTTACCACTTCATAAATACCGAATCGGTATGATTCGGTATTTATGAAGTGGTAAATGCAAGCCCACCTACATAAGGCCCTTAGTATCATATAAAAAGAGTTGTTGGCAAACACACTCAGGAGTCTGGTTTGCAGCTGGGCTAGAAGGACTGTAATAGCACAATAGGCAGCTTGAAACCAAATGACCAAAAAAAGGTAAGCAAGTCATTTAGCAGAACACAGAGGCAATTAAACCCGCATTATACAGGCATTTCAGCTTTTAAACAACAGCTCTTGACAACCAACATATACTCTTCAAAAACAGGTTCTATTAACTTTTTGGCACCAGTCAAAATTTGTCAAGCTCTTCTGTTACAACCCTGTCCAGGTCAACCATGCAAAGCCTCTGTAGATTATTTTTAGGAAAGCATCCACTCTATTGGAGAATAAAGCATAGCGAGCAATAAACCAGATACAATGCCTACTTAACTGGCCTATACTATTGACCCATTGAATCTTGCTCAAGCACAGTCTCAAGGAAAACATGGCGGGCGGGTGTTGTACTGAAATATGTCTGTAGGGTGTGGGTTGAGTGTGTTGTATGCTGCTTGTAGTTAATGTGTGTGCGTGTGTGTGTCTGTCTTATTTGGGGGTTAGCCTCCTCTACATGGAGAATGTTCTATTAAGGACTGTAGACGAATATACTACTGGCATGCGTTTATTTTTCTACTTCTCCCCAGAACTAAAAATTTCCTAGCTATCGTAAAGGAAAGTTTCAATTCTATTAAGGACACAGGAGAGGATTGCGCTATATTCCCTCTACACTTTGTTACAGCAGCCATTAGGTGAACAACAACAAAAAGACTTAATTTAACATGAACCCCAGGGAAAGATTCAACATTCCAACAATAAACAATATTCAATCAAATAGAGGCAGGACTCCAAGATACTCTTCTATTGCTGTCAAGGCCTCCTCTTTCTTCCTGCGAGTGCAGACGATAGTGACGATTCTATTCATGTTTCCCCCTTCAGATCCTAGGGATAAAAGACATAAATGTATAAGGCTGGAAAGATCATATGAATTACATAACTGTCCAGCATAATCTAATCTGTTAATGATTCACAACGAACACTACAAATACATCTCCATATGCAAACATACCCACCTTAAAGTGACTAACACATTGCTCATAGGGAAGGGAAAGGTCCAAAGATGGGTGGGTTATTCCTTGCCTTCGTATTCTTAATAGAATTGAAACTTTCCTTAACATTGGGTAGGACATTTGTCATTCTATGTTAGGACAGGAGGCAAGGTTTACGCTGGTTTAAAGCTTATCCAACACCAGCGAAGCAACACTAGGGACTGCTTTGAAGTAAAACCTCTTAAAGGTGGAATCTGAAGACCAGTCCGCTGCGTTGAGGATATCCTCCTGGCGAACCACAAGAGAATATGCTTTTGATGCCATAGATCCTCTGGCTGAATGGGCCACAAACACCGTTGTGTCAATGCCAGCTTCCTGCATGGCCCATCTAACCCATCTGGCGATGGAAGATAAAGAGACCACTTTGTATGTTTTTTTAATACAATAAGTAACTGACGTTCCCCATGGGGGCGGACGTCCGCCGTCACCAATTCATAACATTTGATGCATTTCACAACACATAACTTCGGAGACTCTAGAAAAAAAGCGAATTAACCAGACGAGAATTACATTTTGTACATCTCGAAATGTGAAAAGTAACCCCTTCTGGGGTGAATACTCTACACATTATATCCAGAGCTCTGACATCCGACACTCGCTGGCAGGAAACCAGGCAGAGAAGTGTGGCAAGCTCAGCCGATAACGCGAAAGGTATTTATTGGATTGCCAAGATAAAAACAAGTTGAAGACTTTGTTGAAGTCCCATAAAACAGTTTATCTGGCTTCTGGGGGCAAAGAAAGGCGAATGCCTCGCAAAAGTTTACACACCAAGGGATGTTCCCTGACTGGATGACCATCTACCAGCAAATGACCTGCTGAGATCACTGATCTGATTGTGTTGACAGGTCAATATGCTAGCCCATCTGATCACAGAGAAGCTTGGAAATTAAAAACATAGGCAATGTACGCCCCCAAAGGATCCAGATGTCTTAGACGACACCAGCTCAGCCATCTAGTCTATGCCGACCGATAGCGCTTGACAGCACTGTCTGTCCAAGCCTCAGAGAGGTGGGACACAACCTGTCTCGAAATGCCCAGTACTTCCCAACGTTCCCTGTAGTCTTCCAGGCCATAAGTGGCAGAGACCCCTCCAACACTAGACAATGGGGATTCCCTTCAGGGTCCGAGAGAAGATCTGGAAAGTGGGGTATAAGGTTTAGAGAATCCCAAGAAAGTTCCAGAAGAACTGGATACCACACTTGCGATCTCCAGGTCAGTGTCACTAGGATGGCATTCGGCACTTGTCGTTGGACCTGGGCTGAAAGGTGTGTGATCATTGCGAAGGGGTAAAAGCATAACCTTGTTCCTGTCACCATTCCTGCCAGAAGCATCCGTGGCTGCTGCCGCCCCTGGATCCAGCCTCTAACTGAAATATTTTAGAATCTGAAAGTCCAGACGGGGTATGAACACGTCCACCGTGAATGGGCCACACATGTCGGCAAGGAATAGGAACACTGATGGATATACACCAGACGCACACATCCTGGAGATGTCGGGAGTGCCAATCTGCCACCTGATTGGCCGTCCACGGTAGGTGTTCTGCTGACACTGAAATCTGTTTCTCTAGGCAATTAACCCAGCAATTGTGGGCGAGGTCCGACAAATTCATTGATTGTGCTCCCCCGAGATGGTTTATGTAGTGGACTGCTGCTATGTTGTTTATCTTCAGGAGACACAACACTGGACACGATCCTTGGTCCAGCACTGGACTGGGAACAAAACCACTAGGAGTTTTAGCCAATTGATGTGCATGGATCATTCTTGTGAGGACCACACCTGGCCCCCTAGCCTGTGCCGCTGGCATCCGACTTTATTACTAGGTCCAGAAGGGAGTCGAATATTGCACGCCCATTTCAGGCCTCTATATGGGCCAGCCACCAACGGGTTTGCTCTTGCACCTCCTCCGATAGGAGAATCATTTGGGAATATGTGAGCCTTCTGAGATGGAAAGCTTTCAGCCTTTAGAGAGCATAATAGTGCAGCAGCCCTGGAAAAATCACTTGGATGGAAGACAACAGAAGCCCTACCACCTTCGCTATCTGTCATAGGGAGGTGGAAGATCTGGCAGCTAGCCGGAGTAGCTCATGTTTGATCTTGGTCATTTTCCTGGAAGGAAGACTGAGCGTGGCCCGAACCGAATCAACTATGAATCTCCGAAATACTACAGACTGAGATAGGGTGAGGATCAACCTCTGTTGTTGTATGATAAAATCGAGGCATTCTAGGGGAAACCATGTTGTCTGCAGATGTTGCAACGCACCTGAGGACATTGATCCATGAGGCGGATGTTGTCCAGATAGATGATGAGGCGAATGCCCCTGGCTTTGCGGGCTTGTACCTCCGCGTGCAATACTTTGGTAAAACACCACGGGCTGATGACAGGCTGAAGGGAAGAGTGTTGAACTCGAACATACCTCCTCGTCATTGAAATTGGAGTAAGCGTCGGTGGGGGGAAGATCGGGATAGTTAGACAGACGTCCTTGAGCTCAAGGGGCACCATCCAATTGTTGGGTAAAAGAAGGTCCTGTAACAGATGAATTCCCTCCATCTTTAAGTGTTGATACAACAACCACTAGTTGAATTCCTTGAGGTTTATCATGGAGCACTGTCTGCCATCCCTCTTGTCTAGCACAAGAGATTGCTTGTGAAGCTCCTTGGATGGGGAGGATCGGATACTGGCTTTCTTGCACAGCAATTCCAAAACCTCCTTGTCCACTAGTTCGGCCTGCTGGGGAATCGTCCTTGAGTAGGTGAACAGTAAAATTCTATGTGGAATCCCTTTATTGTCTGAAAGACCCAAGCGTATGAAGTAAGGGCCTCTCAATTGTGGTCTGCCTGCTAGGTCCTGAAGGGGAAAAGACTGGACACTCACTGTTATTGGTTCCATGGTTGCCACCGCCCCAGTGTCCTCTTCTCGCACCTCAGTGATGGGGGTATTCTCTGGTAGGTTAAAGGTTGCCAAACTTTGAGGCATCCAGGTACTGCCCTTTTTTGGTGCTGCATGCTATGTTGGAGACTAGTGTTGAGCGCGGCCGGCTGAACACCCCCTACTTTCGCCAGCCCCTGTGAAAATCCGGGGTGAAAAAATGTGTTGCACTGATGCCTGGACTTTGTCCAGTGAGTTGAAGGTCTGGACGAATTTCTATAATTATCTAAAAAAAGGGTCACCAAACAAACCCCCTGGGCAGAGAGACCAGCCTCAGATGTGGCAAGATCCTCTCGTTTGGGGTCAATCTTGATGAAGAGCAAATGGCGTATCTTTGTGGAGATGGTTCAGTTCACGCTCCCCAAACAGATGATGGCTCTCTGGGCCCACCTGGACAAAATTTCAGGGGATAGCAAGCTTCGAGGTGCCTCCGCATCTTCCGCCATATCCAGTATGTGTGTCAGGGGGCCTATGATATCCAAAAGCTTGTCTTGGCAAGCTCACCATGACCTTCCGATCCCTTCCTTGGGATTGCAAACATTCTTCCCCAGTAATGTAGCCATGTGCTCATCAATATCTGGAGTGAGCGCTACCTTATCCCCCAATGATGGATGTGGGCATTCCGTCCTTTGGCAGTTGTGCACCTCTTTGTCTAGTGGCTTACGAAGCCGCCCCACGAAGAATGTTGTGACCTTCCTTGTGGGGGACAATTTGGAGGAGCATGGATGTTCCAACCTTTCTGGAGCTTTCTGGATCCGGCATATTGGACTTTTGTCTATTGGTATTTCTAGGGCATTGTGATGGGAGCGACGCATGCTCTAGATCCTGGCTCGGCCTCGGAATCTGTTGGGGAGATCGTGCCCTGTGGGTTCGCAGGTGGGTCAGAGGGGAAAGATGACCCTGTAGGTTGCAGTCTTCAAGGCTCTGGTTCTGCGTGACATAGTGGGCAGGGGTTGGGTGTGGTCCATAAAGACCCACTTTAGCATATTAAAGGCGTCAAGGTCAATGCCGGGCATGGGGTCCCTTTTGTGGTTTTTGAGTGGTGCTGGTGGGTCAGGTCCACCTGAAGGTAGCATGAACATTAGTCCCAGGGTGTCTTCCCTCCCAGGGAGGGGTTTAAAACAGCATTCTGCATTTTACAGTAATGTCCTCTCCGGGGGGCAACCGCCTGCATGACCACTTTAGATATTGAAGCGTCCACAACCTCACAGAAGGGAGTTCATTGACACACTCTTCCTCTTGATAGGTCTCTTCAATATCACACATGGCTCGGAAGTGCTATGAGATACCCAGGCACTAGGGTGGGAGGATATAAATAAGCTGTGTTTTCCAGCTAGTCAGTTGAGGGTTAATAAAAAGGGGGGGCTGTAAGATGTAGCCCCAGAAGCTAATAGCATGGCTACTAGGTCCTGCGGGACACTTTGCACCACTCATTGAGGTATTGGACACGTCTGGGCAAGTGTCCTGAGTATTAATATTTAAATGCGCCATGCTACAGACCCTCTCCTGAGGCAGTCAAGCTCCAGACGTACGGGGCACTGCATAAAGGCTGCAGGAACTTGGTCGACCTTGCTGCAAAAGGAAAATGATTGGGCACGTGCCGATTTGGGTCATCGAGACATGCTCTGCGCGATAAAGGGTCATGGCTCTGCACCGCAAGGCCCCAGGGCGATACAGCATCCAAATGTGAAGTGGCGGCGGACTAGCATTCCCACAGTAGCACAACAAATACTAATCAGCAAGCACTGTATTGGCTTCAAATCGGGACAAATTAACAGTTTAAACATGCAACGGTAAAGTAATAGAAAGGCCGAAGGCACTTAACTCGTCTGTGGAGCGGCAACAAAAGAGGAGGTGCTAACAACAATAGAGGATTGTGAAGGAGTCCTGTCTCTATTTGATTGGACATTGTTTATTGTTGGAATGTTTATTCTTTTTCCTGGGGTTCATGGGAATTTAAGTAATTTTGTTGTTGTTGTTCACCTAACGGCTGCTGTAATAAATTGAAGAGAGAATACAGCGTAATCCTTGCCTCCTGTCCTGACATAGAATTTGGTGTGGTAGACCATGCTTTGATAACCACAATCTCAGTGAGATTGCTGCCGATAATAATCTCTTCACTGATTTTCCTTCTCTCTTAAGGATCATGTTCAAATATTTTGATTAGACCGCATAACTTCAAAGTCCAAAATCATTAGCTGTGTCAGGGACAGCTGCTCCATTTGAGCAGAGGAGCATCACCCCACAAACAAAAGCCCCCAGAAAAGCCCCAGAGCTGAACAATAAAAGGGTTATAAAGTTTATTTATCACCATTTCATTTTTCAGCAGTCCGTGCCGAACTGAGTGTCAGGACGGGGTGGGCCATTGCTGCTGAGTGGCAGCAGGAAGCTGTGTGCTTAAGTTTAAAATGCGCGTGTCCCTTTGGCCAGCCATCTTGCGACTGCCTGCCCGACATGCACATTTTAAAGCTCTCTAACCTAGCTGAAAGCACAGGCAACCAGTGCTCTTAAGAACGCTGCGAAAGGGAGGTCCCTCCAATTCTGATGCATCTCTCATTCTGAGAGACATGCCAGGATTGGTTAGTGCAGTTTCCTGCATCCCACTTTGGAGAGTGAGGAGAACATCGTGCCAGGAAGGTAAGTGTATTTAATTTATTACTTATTTACTTTTGTCCCCTCCGCTCCACCACTCTCGTATATGGCAGTCACCACTGGCTGTGTAGTGCCACAAGTATTAAATTATCACCACGGTGCTATTATTAATGACGCACAGTGGCTCCAGTTAAACTACACCAAGGACAACGGTACCATTGTGAAAAGTGTATTGAACTTGACAAACAGCTACATATGCCATCATGCATTAACTACTGACTACTATTTCCATTTATCAAAATTAGAAAGGATCTGTGGTTCATTGTTGCTGAAAGTAGTCTACAAATTAGTCATAGATTTAGGAATAGCATGTACCACATATTAAAAAAGTAATTACTACGATATTGGGTGCAGTTATAGGAATGAACACCAATTATATTGTCAAATTTGAGATCCACAGTGCCAATGTATTATATTGAGTATTAGCAAGAAACATTTGAGCAGACTGCTGTAAGTCCACAGGCAACTAGGCTAAGACAAAGCAACCACACAGCGGATGCTTGCACAAACCTACACTGACTTTTGGTAGAGGTTAGCACAGAATATACCCTTTCTTAGCTTTCGTGAAGAAGTGTGAGTAATATGCATTTAACTCGCTTATTTATTTACCCTGCAGCCATCTTTAAGCTAAGTAGCACAGTCAAACACCCAAAAACTTCCACAAGCATTTCCCAAACTTCAACAACAACCAATAAGATTTGCCTTTCCTCCTTATGGAGTGTAACACTTTCTTTGAAGCCGGTCTCCTGATGATCCAGGTTCTGTTCACTTCACTCTTCTTGCTTCTGTTCCACTCAAGTCAAGATAAACATACCAAGACTACAACAGATACCTCCTAACTACTTGTGGCATAAGCATTTGATGACAAAACTAACTGTAACATATGCATGTTATAAAAAGTGATTACAATAAACCCAAACTTTTTAGTCAATGTGATAATTTTTGTCTGGTGTTATTGTTACAAAAGCTAGGACATTTTATATACTACGCCAGGAACAAAGGCAATGATTATGCATGTTCAATTCTTGCTCACCACTAATAACCGAAGCCCATGACCAGCTTAAAATACATTTTTCTGGAGTTAGAATCTGTGAAATATGCCAATCTCCCACTATTTCCACCCAGCCACCTAACAAGAAGGCCTTAGACGCCATGGTGCCCCTCACTTAGTGAACTTTAGAGAGCCAAACATCATTATAGTTATATCTTTATGCAGGAGTCGGAGTCCAATTCAGCGGCTTAACTCAAGAAATATGGATCACAGGATGTATCCTCCAATGACTGCGAAGGTCTTACCCGACAGATGCTGGTCCAATGACCTTAGTACCAAGAAACAGACTTCCAAATTTAGGATTGAACTTTGAACACATACCAGGAAGTGTAATGCAGTCAGCAGACAACCGCACTCTTTCCCCCACACTAAAATTAGACAAGGGGTGCTATGTCTATCAGTGAAAGGCTTGTATCTTGCTTTTGAAAGTCCTAAATGAATTAGGGATAACCTTTGGAATTCTCGTATGTCTTGTATGCGGGTCTAAACTGAAGGGGCTAGAGAGGGTGAAAATACAGGAGGCTAAATGTGGGGTATCCATTGTGCCCTTTGATTAGACCGATTCATCACAAAAGCAAGTTCTAATGCCCAATTTAACCTCATTGCTTGGCCATCAGTTTGTGGATTAAAACTATTTGTTTGATACCGCAAGGCCCTGCAACCATTGTAATAAAGGTCTCCAAAATTTGGTGATAAACTGAAACCTCCGATCTGTTAGTACAACTGCTGGTACCCTGTGTAACCATACTATTTCTTTTAATAAGATGATCGTCAATAAAGAGACTGCAGTCGTTTTGGAGAGGGGAAGTAGTGTGCAGCCTTTGTAAGTTAATCGTTATTAAGTAACCCATGACATCCAACTGTTTTGTCTTCTGACAGGGCCACGTAGGTGATAAAGACCACGGTTAATGAGATGTGGATAATGACTTTAATAGTCTTTGAGGTTTTTCCTAGAAATATTAACTTGAGTACACACTGCACACTGTTGCACATTTTGCCTAAAGTCTATTCTCATCTGAGACCACCAAAAATGATGTTTTGTTATATCTTGTGTCTTTTTCACTCCTGGATGCCCTGCTGCATGTGAATCATCCCCCCATTGTATACTCTGATGTCTCAGACCTCTTAATGTAATTATTACTTTCTGATCATTATTTGTATGACACTATATTGACAAGAACAATATCAATATGCAAAAAAAAGCCAAACCTAAGTGTTGGAACCCAGTACTTAAATAGTAAACACGCCAATATTGTGAACACAATTTCACCGAAATAATACCTAAAATTCAATGTCAAAAACAAAAGCAATACCAAATACCGTCGGTAGATTATATATATATAATTTATTATTTCTTAAAATAAGTAATAGGCTTTTTAAAACTCTAAAACCCATAAATAAAAAGGCTGAAATAGCAAAATACGTGGAATCTCATAAAGGGTAACTGCTATTAAGTTACAAGGAATACACGAATAGTAAGAAGAGCACCACCAGTGAGAAAACACACTGTAAATGCACAAATGCTGTAGCGGGGCAACCACTAAAAAACAGAAGTAAGAAATATTTGACAAGATCTGAAAGAAGCCAGTACGAGCTCACAAGAGCCAACAGGAACGATATTTACAAATTTGGGGCCTCATGTACAAAAAAATGACGCAGTTACACCTTGCTTCGTAACTTTCAAAGCCCAGGGATGCATTATATTAACAACAATACAACACATCCCTGTGCTTACAAGGGAGTCTGCATGCAGGGATGATTGTTTTTGTGCAGGAAGGTGTCACTTGTAGAGACACTTTCCTGGACAAAAACAATAATTAGAGGTATTTTCCTCTCCCCTGGGGAGGTTCAGGATTTTGACACATTTACAATTTTACAAAATGTTGTAAATCTGGGAATGCGTCAAGTTCTATGGATGTTACATGGGAACACCCACAGCAACACTCATGGAATGGACTTTTCATGCAGAGTATTGTGTGAAAGAAGCCCATATTTACAAGGCCAAGAAAAGTTACACAGGGTGACTTTAAGTGACCTTGTAAATATGGTCAAGCCCATTGCGCCGCCGGTTTGTCAAAAAAAGTGACGCACTGGTGGCGCAATGGGCTTGTAACTAACCCTCTTAATGTCAAACGTTCCAGAAGCGGGAACAGGCTTACTCCCTGGAATACCAAACCTAGAAAGGATGATTACCACAATACATAGAACAGCGAAGGAAACACCAATAGCACCTAAAACGCATGAAAAAATAGACAAAGACTAAACTCACTAATCACACATAAAGGAAACTTTTTTTTACTATACAACAACCACAATAGTGATAAAAGAATGATCATTTATGTTACTTACAAGACTTTACTTACACTAAGACAATGTAATATATGGATGATGGATGGCACGTTTAAGTCGTTATCTCTATTATTCAAATATATACACAATACATGGCCAATACTAAAATACAAGCGTACCATTAGTGAATGCACTGTTACCTAACAAAGTACAACTTACAATAAAATGCTAACACATATAAAACAACAAATTTAGAACTATAACCCAAAAAAAAATCATAGATTTTGAACGTGTAAATATTTCCATGATACTAAAACGTACCCACCGACTGCCATTCAGGGGGTGCTACTCTCTTTGTAACAAGATCATACGGAGTCATTTCCAGAAATATACCCTATAGTATAGAATATGCAAATAATCTACAATTTGCAAAAATCAAAATAAAGCTAATAGCTCTAGCACACATCCCACCAAAAACACTAAGACAAGGTTAGTGAATTCCCCTATAACGAAAAGCATGGAACAAAACTAGTCCCACTCATGGATTATTGTAAATTTACTTGGGTTGGTCACCTTCAAAGATCAGAACACAGACTTCAACCCAAAAAACACATTCCATGATGGAATACCTATGAAAGCACCATGTCCCAAGAGGCAAAGATAATGAAGTAGGAAGGGGTGCATGTTTCCCTGTAATAAACACTTGGAAGAAGCCACTTCCACTTTATCAATTTCTAGAAATAATCTAAAAAGAACAAAGCTACCAGAAATTAAGAATGGAACAATCCCTTATACAAATCAAGCCAAAAACTACCTAAAAAAACAATGCATGAACTCCTAGCATGCAAAGTAAGAATCTTTGATAACAACCACGGCACACCACACCTGGAATCAATAGCACAACCCCACTTGGGGAGGATCAGATTTACTATTCCCACTCCAAACCTTACTTCATTCGGGAAAGAGTTGGACTTTTTGTGGATTAGATTCTATTTTCCCACTCCAAACTTTAACCCGTTGTGGTAGTTTTGGACTCTGATGTGGGAAGGACAGATTTACTGTACTCACTCCATGTTTATTTCTGTGTTTGAGATCTGAAAGCCCAACACAACCCGAACAGCATTGCAAGATATTCAAAATAACCATATCCGGTTTTGAAGGCTGTGCTCCATTCGATACCCTGTTGAATCCATACGAGATTACAAGCCTCTCATGTCAAGCTTGGAAAATATTTTTCCTGATTGTATTTGGTCCAACAGTACTTCACCCTAAAAAGCACAGTTTAAGCACCCTAAAAAAAAGAAAATACATATTTCAGGATTACTTATATCAAAATAATATTAAAACAACTTTCATATATCAATCTGAAAACATATATAATTCAAACACAAATACCAAGATGGATAATTAAGTGCTGAAGTAATAAATATTTTAAATATACCACTGAAAAAATCTACATCCATTTTAAAAGTTATACACTTTTCTATCACATATACACATACATAAAAAATGCAGATAAATTCATCAAAAATTAAAATACATAACATTAACAAATGAACATTAGCCACTCATGGTGTACTATATTAAAAGATATTTGTGGTATCTTTTCTAGAGTGTTAGTCTGGTGTGTCGTCTGTTCCAGGCTGGTGTGGACAGTTGCACATCATAAGGAATGTGTGCTGTCATTAGTATAAACATTCTGACCCTATAGGTGAGAGTTTGTGTCTCTAGGGGAGGGTTGAGCTGGTTACATTCTAGCTTCTGGCGAGGTTCCATTGCTTGTAAGGTGGTTCCTTACTCAAATACATGGCCCTATACCTAACTCCCTCCTAATTCTTCCTACCAACGTGCATTTTTGAAAGGCAACATGTTTAGAATATATGTTTAACAACCAAATGTAAAACATGATATCTTAAAAATATATATTTATAAATAAATACACTAACACTTTGTACTATGAAGTACCATAGCTGTTTCAACTCAAATTTGTTTTTAAAAATGACTAACACTTCATAAAGATCAATATTAACTGTTGCACTTTGGGGAGGATCAGATTTACTATTCCCACTCCAAACTTAACCACACTGGAGAAACTGCTGAACTTTTGAAGGAGAGTGGTAGCATGTACTATTCCCACTCCAAACCTAACTTCATTAGGTAAAGAGTTGGACTTTGTGAAGACTAGATTTCCTCTTCCCACTCCAAACTTAAACACAAAGTGGTAGTTTTGGACTCTGAGGCAGGGGCAGATTTAATATACTCACTGAATGTATATTCCTTTATTTAAGATCTGAAAGCCCCGAAAGACTACTTCCAAGACTTCAAAAAGGTATTTTTTTATTTAGTGAAGAGGAGGTGTTCTCACAACCTTCTCATGACTTCTTTGAGGTGATGATGATGTTCTACCAGGTTTACCAAAAACACCAAAATGTTGTTGAGATAGAAAATGATGCAAGTGACCAGTATATCTCTGACATTGTCATTTATGAAGGGCTGAAAATCAGATGGGGCGTTACACAATCCATACAGGATAACAAGATATTCAAAATAACCATATCAGGTTTTGAAGGCTGTCTTCCATTCAACACCCTGTTTAATCCATACAAGGTTATAAGCCTCTCTCGAGCTTGGAAAAGATTGTTTGCCTTTTTTATTTGGTGTAACAGTACAGAGATTTCTGGCACTGATTTCTTCCTGATAATGACAGCATTGACTTTTCTACAAACAATGCTGGGCCTAAACTTTCCTGCTCGTTTTAGTATAAAGAAAAAAAGTAGGTGTTCCTGCTGGTGAAGTGGAATGGTGATTAAAATCTTTCCATAGATTTTTGTTTTGTTATTTTTGAGGTACCGCATTCTCTTTCACAGTTAAGGAGGACATTTTCCAATTTGGGAGCTTTTCCTTAGGAACAACATCAGTGGGACAGTCATAGAGACGGTGGGGTGGAAAATGATCTGCTCCCTTCCTGTTAATCATGTCTTGAAATTCATTATAGGCCACTGGCAACCTGATTGAATGCTTGTCCTTATGAATGGCACAACAAATTAAAGGAAGAGTTCCAGACAACCTTTCCCAAGTAAAAAATTCCAGTTTCAAGTTTATTGGACAATGTAATGGTTTGCTTATCCCAGTCCATGCAAGGATTATGTTTTCTTGGCCACAGAGTTCCAAAAGCAACTCCAAAATTGGCATATTCAATTAGGTTAAACTTAAGGGTTTCAAAGTGTTCATTGTTCAGTACCTTGCTTATCAACGGTGTCACTAAACAAACTTGGCAGTATAGTAGAGGGTTTTGATCTATTTCCACAATATCCTCAGGTGTCCCCTTGGTTTGTCTTGGAAACATCCAGAAGCACCAACATCAGTGAGAGTTCGAATTTTTAAGGGCCCTTGTCCATTAAGTAGCTAGACCAGCAATTGAAAAAGTTCCTTCCTAAAATTTGTTCATGTTAGAAGTGAACCTTGGGGTGAAACAGAAACTCGATAAAAGGTTTGCCATTTTCAATCGAGCTCTGGAGTTTCCCACCAAAACAGGGTCAGACTCTGACAAAATTGCCAGTGTTGCTGCAATGCATGAACACACCATCTTTTCACTGCTGATTCTTCTCTTTCAGGCTGAGGGTTCAACAAATGTTTCCCATCTGCAGTGGCCCATCCAAAGAATTTGCTTCCACTTTACAATTTTCGATTTGGAAAGATATCAGGGGGTTTCTGTGGAACCCACCTCCTTTCTTGTTGCCTAGACATTGCTGGGCATCTATCTGTAAGGTGATGTCAATTACTGTCATGGAAGTGGAGGAGAGATTTACGACTATCAACAGTGCTTCCTTGAGGCCTTTCTGAAGGCGCTGTTAAAATGCCACTGCAGCAGACTTGTCCTTCCACAGAGCTTCAGAAACTACTGCTGAAATCGATTGATGTACGTTCCCTTGTCAAAGGGTAGGCCATTATGAGCAGAAGATTTTGTCTGCTTCTTCACAAACACTGCATGAATTGTAGTAGAAAGATCACATGATGTGAAATCCTACAACTTTGATTTAATGTTAATGTTGTAGCCTATGTCAAGGCATCCTTGCTTGGGTAATAAAATACATTGGATCCAGACTTGGTCAGAAACAAACTGTTTTGGCTTTGCCAGAAATTGCAGGTTGCACTGCACCATTAAGGCTTGAAAACAATGTGGACCACAGGAAAACTCTTCTAGAGATGCCAGATCAGCGTGGCTGAAAGTGATGTGGAAGAAGACCCGACATAGAATTACTTTCTCTGGCTTCTGAGGGCATAGAGGGGACTGTTTGGGGAAACAGAAGTTGTAGATTCTCCCTTCTGGGAGATACTACAGATGTTAACGACCTGAGTTGCTCTTTCAATTAGAAAGGAATGCTCTTGCCAAGTAACTTCAAATTCCTCACAAATCCTGGTTACAGCTTTTGGTACCACCTACAGGTGATTGTCCTCAGACTCCATTATTTGGGTCTGAAACCTGTCACAACCACAGAGCTCTGAAGTGTGAAGGTCGAAGCCAATCGTTCCATCTCATCTCCATATTAGGAGTTCACCTTCCTCTCTAGCAAGCTATCAAAGGTGGTAAAAAGGACCTAGGCATCTGGGAAAGGGTGTTTAGAAGAGAGAAGGGGATATACATTTCTGCAGGTGGCTTGACGGAATATCCAGACTAGAAGGCACACAGCACAAGGCCTCAAGTCACCAGCGGAAGCAGACTAGGTATCCACCTATTGGTAAAAAAGACACACATTATTGAAGGGTTCATGTTAATGGAAACGGATAACATATATGCCAAGCATTCACATATGAACTTAGCTGGTGCAAGCATGAGGTAAGCTTTAAATAGTCCCCGGGTGTAATGGGAACCGAACAGAGTTGGAATGTCACCGGCACACCAGGAAGGAGGGAGCCTGGTAAAGGGAGGATAACTGATATAATGCATGATACAGGTATGTCACTCATCAGGATAACTAACATATGGGGACAAAAGGAACACAATAGAGAGAAAACAATAAACTCGGAACAGGATCCTCGGAACAGGATACTCGGTGAGAACTATTGCGAGGTGTCATGAGAGACAGCTTATCTCATACTATAAGATTTTATGCACTATCTGCCACTAAAAATAGGGAAGGGAAATGTGGGCCAGATTGCAGATAAAGTAAATGCTGTCTTGAACATCAGGTACTCACTGAAGGACATCTGCAAGATGTGGAACTCCCTGAGAGGGAGAGACCATTCCCTCACTTCATGGTTACACCAAGATGCACTGGTGACTAGTGGTTCATCACTCAGGCCCCTTAAAATCATGCTGTGGGAGCGAAGGTGTAGTGCACATTCCATACTGAAGGCATCAGGGAAATTTAAGGTGAAGTAGAGACTGGTAAGTAAAAACACTGGCTTATTCTCATTAACAAAGTGACCCTCTCAATTTTGGTACCCCATTCCCAAACGCAAATGAGAATCTATTTGCACAAATCTACTACCAGATGAATTTCTCAACTCATCACATTTCCAATGTAACCATGTTTACCATTTCCTCACTCCGCCACAACACTTTCCTTAACATATCTCATAATAAAAATCCATTTAAACAATTGTAACATTACATTTTAACCACAACTCACACCTCTTCTCTATGTAACGGCATCATCTATCAAGTTATGTGTCCCACTCTAACATGCACCCGCTGATATATCATATCATCCAATAGCACATACTAACTCTCAGAAGCCACTACAACAGCATATCAAAAAATCTACTATATATGGAAGGTTTTTTGTTAAATTAAAGTTACCCTATTTAACTAAGACACATGATTCTAATGATACTTTACATACTGAGGTGACCCTTGACTTGACATGCTTGACTTTAGAAAACAATGATTTTTTACACAATGGTAACTGGTACCGACAAGCATTGGACTTTGCCATGGGTTCCAAATGTTCCCCTTCCTATGCAAATCTGGATATCGGTATATGTGAACAACAACATTTATGAACAGCTAGCTCACCGGAGATTACACAACACATCATATACTGGGGACGTCAAATAGATAAAATGTTTCTCATCTGGGATGGCAACGATTCTCATTTAGACACACTACTTCACCATCTGAATCACAACTCATTTAACTTACAATTCATACATCAAATGAATGATAAGGAATTAGACTTTTTGGACATGGTTGTTCATGCTAAAAATAATATAATAGAATCAAGACTTTTCAGAAAACCAACAGTTTGCAACTCTATTTTACACGCTACAAGTGCACATCCACATGGCCAGATCAATGCAATTCCGTTAGGAGAAATGGCACGGCTCAGAAGTAATTGCAGTAATGATTTTATTTTCTCAAAAGAACTAAAGTTACTAGAAGACTGTTTTAAGAACAGGGGTTACCAAAGCAATCGAATTAGAAAGAGACGGAACACAAAGGAAATCCAACACCAATTTATAAAAATAGGTCTTATTTGTATGAATTTTTAGACACTAAAACAAACTAAACCCACCAGAGGGTTCAGGAGATATACATTATTAAGCAAACCGTAAATCACTGCTTTTTCACTACAATTGCAAGCAAGCATTGGCAACTACCACAGTTAGCAGTTGCCTAGGAAAATATTTGTAAAGTTGTAGTCAGTTACTTCTGCATGCTTTTGGGACAACCAAAGGCAGGGAGAAAGCCAAAGGGGCCAGTATGGCTAAGCAGGACAGTTATTTTGCAGTCAAAAGTCACCAGTCCAGTTCCAGGCTCTATAGGCGAACAGACATAGGCATCAATAGAGTGGGCCTGAAGCAAGGATTACAGGATGCTGAAGATGCTGAGGATGCTGTGGATGCTGATCTGGTCAACGGGGGTATTCCTGGAGCCACCCCTCAGTCCATGAACACAGTGGGGCGAATTTGGTCACAGAGGTCGATTTCCCTGAAAGTCCAGGTGGAATCCAGCCAAAAACCAGATGCCAGTGACTGCTCCACAAGTCTGCTGTGGGAGGCTGGGAGACATGTTTTGCTTTGTCACACTCATAGTGGCAAAAGGGACACTTTAACTTATATGCCCTTGCTACCCCTTGCACATTATACTAGGGACTTATAAGTAAGTTATCTTATGCCAATTGGGTGTAAGCCAATTAAGCATACACTTTTAAGGATCGGAGCAATGACACTGACGTCTGGTTAGCAGGCCTCAGTGCACTCTCAAAGTAAAAAAACCAGCATCATCATTCCAAAACATTGGGGTGATCATGCAAACTGAAGCATTTCCTTGAACTTACCATCAGGCAAGGATGTTTTCAATGAGTTCATGCCTGACGTCAGTGCCATCATCCAAATCACTGTCATCTTGCTGACAAATGCAACTAACATAACCCGGGGGTTTCCATTGCTAGTTGTCATTTGGAATAAAAGGTATCTTCATCTGCAGGGCAGCAGGGCACCACAATCTTGTAGACCTTGACAGGAGAAAAGAGGTGGGCTCCTCCAGTCTTCTTCAGGCACCTGAACCTGGCCTTCAGAAAACTAAAAGCATGCTCCACAGACCCTTGTTTCCACATGGGCCCAGATGAAACAGACTTCCCTTGGTATTGTTGGGTTCCTAAATATCGAGTCATTAATATCGGGGTTCAGAAATTACGACAGCAAGAATATCGTGGTCAAGAATATCAACTTAAGGTAAGTAATATCGATTTAAAAAATATCAAAGTGTTTGATATCGTTTGCAAAAATATAGTTGTTAAAAATATGTTTTTATTAATGTTATGTAATTTAGTATATATTTTATAAGTATGTGATATATATTTTTTTGTATACGAATTGTTTGTATTTTTAATATATGTGTTAAATTTTTTATTTGAATTTTGCATTTTTAGTTCCGTAGTGGGTTGTGGGTTTATCGGGGAATACGGTGGGAAGTAATTTACTTATATTAAATGTATTAATTATTTTGTATTTATTAATATTTGTTTAATTGAGATGGTATAGTGTTAAATGTGTAAAGTAATATATTAATTAATTGGTAATTAAATATGGTAATTGTGTAATTAATTTTAGGTGTGAGTTGTGGTGTTTATAGGTATAAAGGGTGGGGAGTAATTTGTGTTTAATATATTATTGTTAATGTTAATTATTTAATAATTACTTTGGGTAATTGATTTTATTTTGTGTGTTGTATTTACTTTTAAAGGGGTAAAGGGTGGGCATTAAACACATTTTAATTATTCAATTATTAGTTAATAGTAACAGTTTTTAATTTAAAAATAAGTTAGAATTGTGTTTTATTATTTTGTAGTTTAGTTTAGGTGTGTGTGTTATGGATATTATAGCATTAAAGTGTGTGTAGGCAATTAATGTTTATTAGTTTCTTTTATTAATCATATTTTTAATTGATTATTAATTATGTTAATTATGGAAATACATTTAATTAAACATGTTCAAGTGTTTTGTTATTGCTGTGGTGTTATAGGGTAGAAAATAAAATAAATGCATTTATGTTTTAATCAATGTTTTTGTTTGTAAATATTTTTTTGTTTAAAATTCTTTTTTATAAATGTATTTATTATTTTATTTTATATAATTGTTGTGGGTTTTTGTTATATGTAATAATATTATAATATGTATTCTTTTTATATGTTTAATATAGTGTTTATTTATTTTTATGATTTTTAAAAGTTTTAATATATATGTTTTAACTGTTTGAGTGTGAATAGTAATTTTTGTTCCTGCGCTGTCTAACACTTTCCCTAATGTTGCACTGACTGGAGTGGGACTAGTCATTTGTACCTCTCCGCAATCCAGCACTTTTCCTACTGTTGCACACACTGGAGTTGGAATAGTAATTTTTACCCCTTCACTATCCAACTCTTTCCTTACTGTTCTACTGACTGGAGTGGGAATAGTAATTTACACCCCTACGCTATCCAGCACTTTCCCTACTGTTGCACTCATTGGAGTGGGAAGTCCTTTTTAACCCTCCGCTATTGAACACTTTCCCTACTTTTGCACTCTTTGGAGTGGGAATAGTAATTGTTACCCCTCCGCTATCCAGCACTTTACCTCCTGTTGCACTCACTGGAGTGGGAATAGTCATTTTTACCTCTCCACTATCCAACATTTAGCCTAATGTTGCACTCAGTGGAGTGGGAATAGTAATTTTTACCCCTCCGCTATCTAGCACCTTCCCTCCTGTTGCACTCACTGGAGTGGGAATAGTCATTTTTACCTCTCCACTATTCAACATTTAGCCTACTATTGCACTCTTTGGAGTGGGAATATTAATGTTTACCCCTCCGCTAGCCAACACTTTTCCTACTGTTACACTCTTTGGAGTGGGAATAGTAATTATTTTCCCCTCCTGTTGGACCTAGTGTCCTTGGGTAGCTTGACTTAGGTAGAAAAGGCTTTTACTCCAGAATTTCATGTTGTGCTTGCATCGCATTCACTTCACACTCCAGCGCTAAGCCACTTAAAAGAGAAAAATGACACTACACCGATCATTTAGAAAAGGTAGAAAAATGTTATCTTCCCTTATCAAGTGAATCAATCAATTTTTATCCATTACATTTCAGATTCAAAATATTTCATTCTTTCCAAATTAGCAATGCTATTTTACTCCAGACTTGCAGATAATTTAGCATCACAGGGTAATTCAATCCGGCGCCTTAACGCTAGGGCGCCTTGAATTAAAGCACCACTCGTAGCGCTTTGCATAACATGTACATAGCACTACCAATCAAATGGTTATCTAGTCTACACGATACTCTTCAAGACAGGCGATTACATTAAGCGCTATTTTTAGATCCTACGATGTCTTTGAGAGGCTTTTACACTAAGCAGTATTCTTCCAGAGTATACATTGTGATTGAAAACAAGGTGTTACATAGAGCGCTATACTTCAATCCTACGATGTCTTTGAAATCAGGCTATTACACTAACAATATTCTTCCAGAGTATACACTGTGATTGAAACCAAGGTGTTACATAGAGCGCTATACTCAACATTCCCAATGCGCTTGAAATTAGATGGGTACACTAAGCGCTATACTTCGATGTATAGGGTACAGTCTTAGGTAGGCTTACAACTCTGGCTAGTCTTGTCAATATAACGCGTGGCTTCCCCACACGATCGGCATTCTGGTCCAACAGGACACCCACTGGCATAGGTTCCCCCCACTCTTGGATAACCCCAAAATGCCCAGCTTACTCTTCGCCTTGCGTCCTCCTCACGGGGAGCTCAACGGAGACAGGAGCCGAGATCCCCTCTAAGCGGGACAAGGACTTGACGTGCTCGGGGGAATATCTCCTCGGGGAGAGGCGAAATCAGGAACCTTTACCTTCCGCCCACCTCCCCAGGAGTGTCACTACTTGCCGGCTTCAAAGTTGACTGAGGGCACGCTCTTCAGAGCTTCCGCAGTTCGACGGCCTAACCTCCTTGGCGGTCTCCTTGGGTGTTCAGCGCCGGTGTAAGGTCATCCTCAACTCCTCATTGACCCCTCACATCCGGCGCCATTACTTCCAGCCTCCGCGTCTGCTGGGAGCGCGCCCGAAGCCGCCAGGAGCAGCGCGGCTTGTGGGGGCGCGGACTCCTCACTCTCAGCGCGGCTTGCGGGGGCGCGGCCTCCTCACTCTACCAAGAACGGTGGGGGCGGCGCTTCAAAGTCCGCCCCCGTCACGTGACACGAGGATGGTCGCTTCGAGGCCCGACACAGCCCTTGTCTCCTCAACACAACCTCCTCACACCTCTGGCTGCGCCGCTTCCCTGCAAACCGGCCCACTGGAGCCCCGGATCTCTTCACAGTTCCCCAGGTGACATCAGGGACGCTCCTCTAACCCCTAGGCTGTGGCGGTGAGTGTTCCCAGATAAGGTTGCCAGATGGGGGGTGGCTAAAATTAAGCAGGCGATCTGCACACCCAGGCAGTCAAATCAGTTAGCCAATTCCCAGGGTCTACAACAAGGTCACCTTCCTCTCCGTCATGAATAAGGGACGGTCAATAGTTCTGGACTCCAGAGTCCCAGGCAACTGCAGGGACGTAGAAGATGTAGCCAAGGACGGTGCCTCTCTACCCTGACTAGATAGGAGCGCCTGGGGTAAAGGTGACCCCAGAGTCGGTGGCCGTGGACAGGGTCAGGTCAAGAGGTCGAGGGTGGTATCAGCTGAGGAGGGAAGTAACGCAGAACCTAAGAACTGTCAATTTCCCTCTCTAGTGCATCCACATCCCCACTCAGATGCCTTACTCCTGACTAACTCACAGCACACCTATATCCTAAAATGGCTGACCCACCTCACCTCTATATATAACCTGGGCCCTGACTGGCCAGAGTGGTCCAGAAGGTTCCGGAACCCCTCATGACAGTCTATGGCCCAGGTTCTGAGGTGACAGTTTAGTCCACCATTTTGTGAAAACACTCTCTCCCTTCCTCCATTTTAGTGAAGCACCTTGCGCCTCTCCCTCAGTTAGCGAGAATGGGGCGCCCAGAGCCTCTACGTCAACACCAAAAAGAAGTTAGTGGACAGAAAAATGAGAGGGTAAAGGGAAAAAAATGAGGAGGGAACAGCCAAAGGGCTGGCAGGTCTAACACCTCCACTACCCAACACTTTCCCCACTGTTGCTCTCACTGGAGTGGGAATAGTAATTTTTACCCCTGCGCTATCCAACACTTTCCCTACTGTTGCTCTCACTGGAGTTTGATTAGTAAATGTAATCCCTCGACTATCCAACACTTACCCTACATTTGCACTCACTGGAGTGGGAATAGTTATTTTCACCACTTTGCTATCCAACACTTTCCCTACTGTTGCACTGATTGTATTGTGAAATTTAGGTTGATGTATTTTTCTAATAGTTTAATGTTTTAATTTATTATAGATTTTCTTTTTTTTATATTTTAAATCATTAATATATATTTTAATTTTTGGGATTATTTAAAACTTTTAACATAAATTAAAAATAATAGTTTAGTAAATGTTTGAAAGTAAATATATATATATATGTATAAACTGTTATGTTTGTGTGTTTATTTTTTTATTAAGTTTATTTGTTATATTTTATTAAAATGTATATTAAATCTATTTTATTTTGTTAATATTATATTTAATATATTTATTATATATTATTCTATTTTATATTTATATGAAAGTCGATATTTTATACATCTATATATTTTTACATCAATATTTTTAAGTCACTATTTGTGTACTTACCGGTTTAAGTATAGGAGTCGATATTTTTGTTGTCTATATTTTTTACCCGATATTTTTAGCATCGATATTCTTTACATCGATGTTGTGTCAGTGAACCGTGTCAAAAGCCATGAATCACACTTGGATTACCTGAGTTCTATGAAAAACATAATCATGAACGCAAACATAAGTATGTAGCTTGGCATATAATAACAAGACATGCCATCTGTTGTGGTATGCAACTGTTTCGTAGCACCAGCAAGTCAAGGGTAGAACCTAGAATTTGTGCACAGGCAATGATGATGTAGAGGTCCGTAATGCAACTACCTTCATTATTGATGCAGTTAAAATGCTTCCTATTGCAGCACATTGCACTTGCTTCCTGTGATAAGGTGGTACCAATGCAATGTGGGTTCCATCTGTGACACCTACCACATGTGGTATGCCTAAAAGCCATGGAACACAGCCTTGATTTTGATCACTGTAGAAATATCCATTGAAAATTGGATGTAATCATTCAAGCATCAGAGCATAACATAAAGGACATGGTTGAGGACAGCCGAAAAAGTTGGCTCAGACATTCCCTCAGAGTCACCTATGGTATATTGGAAAGACCCAGTAGCACAGAAACATAATACTGATACAGTCTTCCTAATAGGTGGTAAGGCAGTCTGGAAACTGATGTCAGGCAAAAACTTTGATTGAAATTGCTAAAAATTGTAAACAAAATTAAAATTATACACACATCATACAAGGAGATAATTGTGGAAAGATACACTTTTCCAAATATACTGAGGACACATATAACATGGCTACAATGTGAGTATTGTTAGTGACGTGACTTACAAACACAAAAATGTAATATACAGCAAGCACAATAATTTATTTGTATTTCCCAAATGACCTACACACGCATAACCTTTACCCCAGGAGTGTCTTTTTAAAGGAGAGGAAGAGCCTAGACCCTAATATGAGTACTCTTAACAATTGTTATAACTATAGGAAATTACAGGGGGGTCTCATTAATGTCAGCTCTCTCCTTAAACTTGCTCTGGATATCCACAGTTTGTTGACAGACAAAAACCTAGATTTTATTTTCCTCATTAAAACTTGGTTGAATGAGTCCTCCAACCCTAATATAGCAATAGTGATTCCATCGGGCAATGGTGGACAGGAAAGGAAGCAGGGGTGGTGATTTGACTTTTGTTGTCCGTAATACTTTTCAGTGCTCGCTGTTCCATTATGACATGATAAGTTAGAAGAAGCAGAGAGTTTGGAGTTTTGTTTGAAGATTTCTAAACAATACATCTTTTCAGCCGCCCTAGTGTATCGCCCTCCCGGAGATTGTTACCCTTTTCTTGATTCCCTAGTAGAGGCCTTAATCCCTCATTGACTTCAGTACTCTAATTTTGCCATCTTAGGTGATCTAAATGATCATATGATGATGTCAAGAATGGCGCTGCTAGGATACTTGTTGGCAACTTAAATGCCCTTAATCTCACCAAACTGGTGATCAACACTATGCACAAAGAGGGCCATATATTGAATGTAGTTTTTACAAACTGTCAGTCCCTTATTGCTGGTTTGGAAGAAGATCAGATTTGGTCCGATTACAAGTTAATTCTGTTAACACTAGTATCAAAATCAGTTAAAACCAGCATAAGGGCCCCTGAATGGCAGGGTATATGTGCAAGCAATGGGGCAAACTACAAGATCTCTCCTTCACCCAGCGCCTTTCTAGTTCTCCCCCTTTGTTTTTAGGAGAGGGAAATACCAACTAAGCAAGGATAAACCTCTAGCTCTATGAGGCCATTGATGACCAGCTACTTCTTAGTTCCGATATCCGGCAGAATCAAGCTCGCTCTGCCCCTTTGTTCACACTTTCTTTTGCTCAAGATTGCCTCAAATGTCCCCGGGAGGGCCATGTACTCTCATGTAGACAGAGCCCTGTATAAATCTGCCTTAAAAATACCATAAAGCTATCACAGAGGTGTGTCATCTTTAAAATTTCAAAAGATTTCCCACAGCCCAAAGACAGCACTCCTGATCTTGACTCTTCGCAGGAACTCCGTGACATGGTGGCCAATTTCTTTGAACATAAGATTACGACTATTTGCTCCTGTTTCATCCTCCCCTCCCTGATATTCTGAGGACAATGCCACACAGTACTGCCCCACAGTAGGCCCCATCACAGATTTCGGTAACATCACCCTGAACCAGTCTAAATTGGCAAATCAGGATCGCCGCTACCCTAATAAAGGGTATTGAGATCAGAAAACTGACTTTTAATGCCTTACTCAATCTCTTTTATCAGCTATTGTATCAGACAAATGGAAATTAGCCATGGTCAAGACATTGCTTAAGACACATATTGCAGAGCCTAAGACTGGGCCAATTATAGACCAATCTCCTTACTTGCAGCACCAGCAAAAATATTGGAAAACTGGTGAATATCCAATTGGTCAATTTCTTGAAAATGCTGATTATTCTTCATTGTTTTCAAGCTGACTTTAGACCCAGGCATTCTACAGAGTCTTTGCTCTTCAAACTTTCCTACTCCCTAAAGTTTATGCTAGACAGTGGAAAAAATGTTTTCTTGATCCTTTTAGGTATGTTGGCAGCCTTTAAGACGATTCATCATGATAAGGGCTCCTTGCTCTATGTCAATACATGTATTAGCATTTCCGTCTGTATTGATACATATTTATTTATTTACCATCTTATAAGCATTTATCCACATTTATTTTGTTAAATGAAGTGGTAAAATTGTATATTTCCACTTTATTTTACTGATAAAGAAAGACTGGAACTTTGATGCCTGTCGTGTTTTAGCAAATGAAGCAGCCAAATATAACAAAACACTACACCCATAAGACAATATTAACATTATACCACAAATACACGTTAACATATGCCTGTATTTAAATAAATCTTATCCTGATTTTTAACTCCCCATGCTGCCTATCTGCTCAGCTATTGGACTGGAATGTATAAAATACAGAATGGAAAGTCACTCACAAGAAGGCCAATTTTCAGTATTATTACACATTAAAAAAATAAATACACACAGGAAACTCATTGGTTTCTGTCTGTATTTATCTCTAAAAATCTGTAAAAACTGGGGGGCATATGTACAAAGAAGTGGCGGAGTGCGGCGTTAGCCATCATAGCTTATTGCCTCACTCCGCCACTTCAGAAATGCAAGGCTGCATAATATTTAAAAGAATATGGTGCATAATTGCGTTCCCCCTGTGCTGGTGCTACACTTAGATTGCCTAACGCCAACGCAGGTAGCCTTGCACCATAGTGTAAAGGTGTCTGCGTGCAGGGGACGATTGTTTATGTGTAGGAAGGTGTCCCTTCCTGCATATAAACAATCTTTAAATGCTGTTTTGTCACTTCTATGTGTGCTGCTTAATGCAGCACACATGGAAGTTACAAAATGTCCTTTTCTTTTTAAAGGATTGTTTATGTGCAGGAAGCGTTACCTTCTTACACATAAACCATCCAAGTCGTTTTGCAGAACAAACAAAAACGAGGAGAAATAAAGCATTTCTCCTTGTTTTGACAACTTAAGACCAGATTTTTCCTGGTCTGAATTTTGGCGCTGCCACCTATTTACGCTGCCCTTGTAAATAGGGGGCAGCGTCAAAAACAATGGGAGTTGCGGTGGAACGCCCACCGAAACACCCACTGCCCACCCCTTTCAGGCTAAGCATAGTACGAACGGGGGTCTCATTTACAAGTCAGTGTTAAGCCACGTTAAGTGGCTTAATGCTGCCTTGTAAATAAGGCGAGGCCCCTATCCCCACCACAACGTCACTGAAAGTGACGTTGTGGTGGCGATAGGGGCTTCTAAATATGCCCCACAGGACTTTCTGCATTCCTTGGACGATGTTGTGCATGATCCTCTGAAAAACTGCAGAGGCTGAAGCCAAGCCAAATGGCATCAGGCAGTATCAGAAAGCACCCAAAGGAGTGACAACAGATTTTATATGGTGGGACTCTGGATGTAAATTCACTTGGTGATATACCGCCAACATATCTAAAACACTGAATAAAACTCCTCCACCTATCACATTCAACATCTCTGCAATGTTAGGCAACGGCTGACGATCCACCCATATATTTTTGTTCAAATCTCTCAGGTCGATGCACAGATGAATCTTATTACCCTCCTAAGGAGCAACCACAATGGGAGCAAGCCATTCCGAAGACCCAATTGGCTCAATGATTTTTCCTTTCAGTAGCTTGTCTAATTACTGCTGAAGTGACTCCCTCATCATAAAAAGTATATGCCTCACCTTATGGACTACTGGAACAGCACGTTTCTTTAAAATAATGTGATAAGTGAACTTCTTCAACATACCCAACTCATCTGCAAACGCATGCAGAAATCTTTGCATCAATCTCTCACTCCACTCCGTATTAACATCATAGACACCATGCTTTGCCACCACACCTTCCTCCATAGTTTCATGACCATGACAGGTTCCTTTTCATTGGGATCGAAGACAATATTCAAATATTTCTGTTGTCGCCACCCAAAAAGATTAGATCCTTCCACCGTCACATACACCCTACCATGCCCACTACTTTTTCTAAAGAAAATATCCATCCACCTCATCCCAATGATGTTAATCTTCTTCCCACCATATCCTACAGCCTTCACATCTGCCTGCTGTAATTCATTAATCTCCTTGTTAAGAACACTCACATAAGTATCTTGAAACACCAAAGTAAACAAACTTCCTGAGTCAACCAACATCTTAACCTGTGCCGTTCCTAAAATAATGTCACAGTGGGGCTTTTGCAACCTATCCACACTCTCCTATTTCATCCTTTACTCTGATGCCCCTGATTTTCTTGCTGAACTGAACCGCTCATTTCATTTATGGTCAATATAATTTCCTCTTGGATCTTATCCAAGCTCTCTACTAATTTCACACTGGAATCTTGTCTCCTCCCCTTAGATCTACAAACCTTTGCCAAATGCCCTTTCCTTCCACACGACCTGCACACCACATTCCTAGACCCACAAGCAAAACTGGAAGCAATGTGACCCAGACATCCACACCTGTAACATAATATCCTTCTTCTTTCTTCAAATTTACTTGTACAGTCTCCACACCTTTACTGGTTTTCTCACCTTTACTTCTTGAGCCGTGATCGCAGTGACCTCTTTCTCAAAGTTCTTTACACTATGTTTGCTCATATCAGTATCCTTCATCCACACATAAGTGTGTTCCATACTTTTGTATAGCTTCTTCCAACATAGGATCAATGGATAACAGTCTTTGGTTCACTTTCCTATTGTTAGTACACCTCACAATTGATCATAATTCAATCATTCAATTAATTCACGAAATTTGCAAGTCACTGCTAAACCCCTCAATGCTAAAACATTTGACATTAAACATTATATCCTCATCATGAGTGTGCTCGGCAAAAAAACTTGTGTCTCTCAAATACTACACTCACTTTGGGTGTAAAATGTTTCCCCAGCATTTGCAATGACATGTCATAAACATTCATTGGCTGACCATTTCCCACTCCTAATGAAACTTCTGGAAGATTGTCATAAATCCTCCTCCCTTCAGTTCCCAAATGGTGTAGCAGAATCGCCTGTCTCCTTAACGGACCATATTTATCCCCACCTATAGCTAACATATGAGTAAAAGAACATGTTCTTCCACCTTTTCTAGGGAATAACAGGTTCCCAGGCTACAGCTAAAAACTGAGTGGTGCTGCCATACTTTGCTCTGCCATTTCTGCAAGAGAATGAAAGAACAAACTAACACAATGAACTAACACAATATACTAAAATAGCAAGCTACCATGACAAATTGAAATAATAAATTAAAATAATAAAACGTCAAACAGTAGTTCTAAATAGTTACTGTACTAACCGATGTTCACATCCACAGTTTTTTCCTTTCCTTTCTATGCAGCTTCAATTCCAAATGTTCACTATAGTACCCTATGTTCACTTTCACAGTCTTTTTTTCCTTCTTTCTTTTCATGCAGCTACAAGCAGGAGCCCCTCGTTAACTTCTTTACTTCACCCTCCCTTTTTTTTTTAAATTTACTTTGTTAACCGGAAACAAGCTCAGTTCCGTTTGGAGAAGTTAAATGTATGGCCTTAAACGTTCGTCGCTTTGTTCTCAGCACATACGCTTGGACTGCCGCATGAGGAGAAGAACAGCCAGCCCAGCTGTACTGTTCATAGTAAAAGGAATGCCCTAGAGGCTTCAGCTGCTGCGCAATGGTGGCACGAGAGGACCGTTCAGTGTGTCTCGAGGCTTCAACAATCATGCGACATGCATGCTTCTACTCACACGAGGTAAGGGATTGACCTCAAGGCTTCAGCTGCCACGTGATGGTGGCGCAAGAGAACAGCTCAGCGCTTGGGAAAATAACAGCGTGGTGGGACCTCGGAGTGTGCTGCTCTTATTCAGGTTCACTTGTGCGACTTCCAAATTTATATTAAATATCCCTGCAGCTTCATTAATCCATCAGGGATCCCTTTACGTAAATTTGCCGTGTTTATGAATTTCACAAATATAAAGTTATTACTCTTCATGGCAATATTTGCACTTTAAAGCACTTGATCCTCATGCTGTTGAGGGATTAAGGTTGCTAATCACCTCATTCAGTCCACAAACCTATGTTCACTTACAGTTCAAGGCAGGTATGTTCATTTAGCACTGTATCCAGTACCACAGCACTTTTCCAGGAGTGGAGACTACTTCTTATGGTTTGCCAACTGCGCAGAATCGCTCATTGCCAAAATCTGTAGTAACCACACGTGGTTTCCTTTTCAATGTCTCTTTCCTGTAGGCGATGGGGGCACAATAACCAAGCACACTGGGGAGCAATTCAAAGTCTTATTTTGCAAATCATGAAGTCCTATATAAATGACGCTTCACTATCCCAGGTCCCGCCGCCAAAGACCAAGTCCTCAAAAATGAATTCTACAAATAAAAAGGAGTGTCAATGTATCCACCATGGTATCCAATCAATTATTGTTATTCGAGAATCAAATCCATAGGCAAACTTGTTTTATATGTTTTTTCAATGTATTAATAAAAGGCAAATCATAGCTCCAAAATATAACACTAGCCAATCGTCAGCTTAATATAACAATATCCAATCGTAAGCCTATGCGTTTCATCCTCACTTGGACTTCATCAGGGCTGGAAAAAAGGATTAATACACAAATCAATATAAATCCCTATGTATTTTTCGAAAATCAATAATTCAATCACATTCCCCAAAATTAAAAACATCATATCAATTTCATTCTTCAGCAGACCCTTCCAGCCCTTTTTCTCAACTGTCTTTCTCCAGAACTCCCAAGGCTTCCCATTCCTTATTACATCATCAAGCCTTACAGAGTTCCAAATGCAGTATATCTCCACACAGTGGCAGCATATATTGTATGTAAGTCCCTCAGGTTTCAGGTATAAATAAATAGGTACAATCATGAAGGGTGGGGTTGCTAGAGCAGTGAGAATATGGGAAAATTGTCATGCGTGGGATAAACAATGATGTCACTGGAATTAATGACAACTGCTCCCAGATCCTATATTGGGGACCACTCCTTAGTGCCTTGGTGTTTTCTGCCAATTCCTGATACTTCGAAGTTCATGAAACTTTAAATATCATAATCAAAGTTGTTATGCTATGTTTGTATAGTATGGGGAATTATTTAAGGGATCATGAGCCCCACACACCCAGCATAAATCGTGCAAGATTAGGCACAGCTACAGGGCACAATACCGAGGTCTCTTGATCATTCCCTCTATTGTCATTGACATTAGGGGCCTTAATTACCCCAGTAAAAAGAGTAGGGTCTGGACATATTTGAGACAATCAGACCCAGATACAATATTTTCCCAGGAAACCCACCTCCTAAAGACAGATACAAACCACATGAAACACATACTATATCCTTAGCAAAATTTGGCGGTGGGTCATTCCAAATGATCAGGTACTCAGAGCAGCACTTCATCATGATAAAGTTGCAGCGAGAGACATATTTATAAATATCTATGCCCCTAATACACATCACTCCCGCCTAGCTCCACCTCCTAGTGCCTCTCCCTCCTCCCAGGACCTACGAAATAGAGGCTGCAGCACAACTGCATCACTGACGTGCTGAGGGTTAGCCAAAGGCAAGCCTGTCTGCACCCTCCTGTCCTTGAACTACACCCAGCGCCAGGACTCCTGACTCCCAGCCCCCCTGTAGGTGCGACGCCCAATCCTAGACACCATGAAGACCAGACTATCCAGCAAATACTGCTACCACATCGCACCACACTCCACGGTAGGACCGTTCTTCTGCGCCACATTCACCTTCTTCTGCACCAGCACGACCACCGTCACGCCACAAAACACCATGCTGACCTCTCGCCATACCACACCAGAAGAGACCCACCAACTCCACTTTCTACTCCTCAACAAATGGTAAATTTGCAAGAACTCCACTGAGTTGTGGGACCTGATCGCCACCCTCGCACCCAACATAGTCTTCCTCACTTAGACGTGGCTCAACACTGCATCTGCCCCAGACATCGCCACACTAAACCCCAACAGATATAAAGTCACTCACGAGGACCACACCAACAAGCAGGGAGGAGAGATAGCCATAATCCACAAAGAGACCAGTTAGTGTACCACCACAACCACCTACAATACCACCACCCCCATGGAACAGCTCAACTTCAACCTCCACACGGAAAACAAGACAACCATCAAGGCACCCTAGCATAACGACCCCCAGGCTCAAGCTCCAGCTCCTGCTGCACCATCCCTGGAATCCAAGAACTACATCTTCCTCAGCGACTTCAATGTACACATGGACGACCCCAAAGACAAAAACACTGCCTACCCGTTCGACAGTAAGAGCAGTCTCGGACTTACCCGAATTCTATATGACCCCATGCCCACTGCAGGACAAATGCTGGACCCCATTTTCACCTCCACCAACCACATCAAATACAGCCACGTCACAGAACCATATGGATTTACCAATTTATCATCCACTTCAGTATCTTGACCTACTGCACCACCACCCCCCAAGATGGTCAGCACCCCCACCCCAGCTGGACAGATACCCTCAACACCTCCAACCCAGCCACTGTGACCAACCTGGAAGATGGAATTAGGAACTTCAATGCGTGGATCACCAGCTGCGCCTGCAGCTTCGCCCCCCTCAAGAGCAACAATCACAGAAGACCCTCCAGAATGGCCAGCTGGTAAACCCAAGAAATCAGAACAGTGAAACATGACAACAGGGCAGCCTTCAAGATCTCCATCAACCTCTACAACCACATGCTGATGGCAACAAGGAAGACAGCCCACACTACACGCATCGAAACAACAACAGCAAGGAAGTTTTCAACATCGTTAAGGAGTTCTCCAACCCGGCTGCCAACGAACACAACATCACACCCTCACAAGAGCTGTATGCTAAACTCGCTGACTTCCTTCCTGACAAGATCGCAACCATATACACCCACGGACTTCCTCAACCAATACGCCCTTACCGCAACCGACAAAAACTACAGACTGACCACATGAAACTAGCTCTTCATCCAGGATACAACCTCCATCATGAAATCCATACACTCAGGAGCTTCTACAGACCCATGCCCACACCTCATCTTCAACCTCGGAAACCAAAGGATCAGCCAAGAACTCAAGACCCTGCTGAACACCTTAATCACCACTGCAACATTTCCCAATGCCTGGAAACATGCCACAGTCAGACCACTACTCAAAAACCCTCAGCCAACCCCAGCAAACTCAAAAACTATAGGCCAATGTCCATGCTCCCATTCCAGCCAAGGTACTGGACAAGACTAACAACATGCAATTCATGCCACACCTGGAGCAGGACCAGCTAATCAACACCTCTAAATCTGTCTTCCGCAGCAATCAAAGCACAAGGCCATCCTGATCGCAGCCACCGACGACATCGGGAACCTCTTTGAACAAGCAGAAACAGCAGCTTTGATCCACTTCAAGCTCTTAGCATGCCTTCAACACCAGATTCCACCACATGCCTAACTAAATACTCTACTAAATTGGCATCCAAGGGGACCCACTCAGATGTATCACCTCCTCCCTCACTGAAAGGGCATAGAGGGTGCTATCAGGGAGGCTAGAGTTAACTATTTTGCATCTAAGATCAACAATGCAGCTAAGTTCTCTAAAGATCTATCTAATGTAGTAAGTAGCCTTATAAAACCAGAAAATATCTAAAATGGCCCTCCTTCATCTCAAATGTATTGTAATATGTTTGGCAATCTTTTTTGGGAGCAGGTTGCATTAGGAAATAGGGAAGAAGGGGTCAACGTTACATAATCTCAACAGGGAAGAAGGGCTCAAAGTTCCAAACTCCCAATAGGGAAGAAGGGCTCAAAGTTCCACAATCACAGGAACGTATATTAAGCTAATTCTCGGAAATAACTGAAGAAAATACTGAGGGGATTCTCAAACCTCTGAAATCAAGCTACCCATAAGACCCTGCTTCCCTGATATTATGTTACAAGCTGGGAAAGCAGTAATCACCATGTTGACAGGCATGTTCAGTTGTTCCCTCAACACATGAACTGTTCCAGCAATTTGGAAACACACCATTGTTAGGCTGCTGTTGAAGAAACCATTGGCCGATCCCCTAAACAGTGAAAATAATAGACTTTTTTCCCAGACTGCTTTTATACATGGTAGCAGCACAGAAATGGCACTGATTGCAGTGACAGAAGAGCTTTAAGCCATTTTGGACCAGGGTGGGACTGCAGCCTTGATCCTTAAGGAACTTAGAGCTGCTCCCACCCAGTGTTGATCAAATGATTGAAGGAAGCAGGCATAACTGGGACAGCAATAAAGTGTCTTACCTCTTTCCTTCAAAATAGAACATTTCAAGGTGAGCAAGACATATTGTTGGAAAATTACAACTTAAAGTGTGGGGCCCCACAGGGATACTCACTAAGTCCCACCTTGTTCAATCTGTGTGTCCTATCGCTGACGGAAATCATACAAGCTTGTGGTTTCACTCCAATGTTGTATGCTGATGGCGCACAGATCATCATCTCCCTCTCCAATCAAACTGGTAAGACATCTAACCATCTTAAATCTACCTTAAGGAAGTGGTAGAATGGATGGCAGCAAGCAGTTTGAAAATAAATGGGGAAAAACTGAGGCGATGGTGGTTGGGAAACAACCCAGGGAGGTGGCTAGATTTGTATTGATCTGACTTTCTTGGCATTTAACCTACCCCTGAATCAGAGGTGAAGTGTCTGGGGGTAGGGCTCAATGGCAAATCAAGCAAGAAAGCTACATGGAATTCCTTTGACTTGCTAAGGACATTGAGAAAGATACTGGGATGGCTACCAAAATCCGCAAGAAGGATCATGGTGCAGGGATTAGTTATATCCCGTCTAGACTATGGAAACTCCATGTACGTTGGTAGCCCTAAGACGGCCATAAAAAGACTGCAAGTTATCCAAAACGTTGCAGCTCACATATTGCTAAATATGCCCAGATGTCATTCTGTAACTGTGGTGCTGGCTAATCTGCAGTGGTTACCAGTGACTAAAAGAATCTATTTTAAGGCACTGGTAATGGCTCATTGAGTAATGTACCATAAGGATCCCAGACTGATTAAGAAATGTCTCACCCCTTACAACCCTACTAGATTGCTTGGCTCTTCTAGCCAGCAATCGTGCAAAGTTCCCAGGCGTAGGAAATCTAGGAGTGGAGGACACTTCTTTGCATTTCTGGTCCCAAGGCTGTGGAATCCTCTCCCTGATCATGTAAGGAAAACTGTGTCGGAATCAAAATTCAATTATTTTCCAGATTCTCTGGAAGTAGTCTCTCTACCTTTGACTGTTCGCGCTGGGAGGCCCTTATGGGTAGCCATGCACTCTTCAAATCTTAAAAAATGAAATAGAATGGAATAGAATAGTATAGAATAGGGTCCGCCTACCACCTTTTATCTCCGAACCCAGGGATATCGTCTGCTGTGTCCCCCAGGGCTCATTCATCAGCCCTATGCTCTTCAAAGCATACATGAATCCACTGGTCAACATTGTCAGATCTCACGGTCTCAATATAATACCCTATGAAGATGACACTCAACTCATCCTCTCCCTCACCTATGACCACCAGATGCATGACAAGCTATGCAGACTGGATGAAGAACAACTGCCTGAAGCTAAACACAGACAAGACAGAAGTAATGATCTTTGGCACCAATAGCAATCCCTGGAATGACTTCTGGTGGTCCTCAGACCTGGGGCCTGCACCCATACCCGCCGACCATGTCAGAAACCTCGGAAACATCATTGAGCTCACCATGAAATCACAGACCAACGCCGTATCCTTTGCCTGCTTCCTCACTCTACGTATTCTATGTAAGATCTTCAAGTGGCTACCCCTGCACATGAGACACACCATGACACATGCCCTTATCACAAGCCGACTGGAATATGGCGTGCACTCAAGGATCGCCACACACCTCCTACAGAGACTTCAAACCATACAGAACATCACAGCCAGACTAGACCTCGAACTCCCCTGATGAACCCACATCACATCACAACTCAAGCAACTCCACTAGCTCCCCAATTTAAGCTGCTGACCTACTTACACAAGGCTCTACAAAATCAAGGACCCGCCTTCATTAACAACCGGCTGCACTTCCACCAACTGTCGTGAACACTATGCTCCACCTCCCTTTTACTCTCACATACTTCCCGCATCCATCGAAGCAGAAGTGAGGACACTCCTTCTATGTCACTACAAGAACCTGGAACAGCCTTCCTATGCAGCTCCAGACATCACTTCCAGAAATCCAAAGGCCCCTCAAGACTTGGCTGTTCGAATGAGCCTCCTGGCACCTGCAAGCACCTGGATACCCTATCAGTTGATTAGCAGTGCTATATAAATCCTGACTGTATGTTTGATTGATCAAGAGGATTTCCTCACACAAATCACTACAGATCATATTGTGATTGCAGGTGGTATGTTGATCATGGAAGGGGATCTCAGCATGGATTGGCGGCAGGAACTAGACTGATATGTCCTTGTGTCCACACACATGAAAGCTATGCCCAACAATATAAAAGAACATTTTATAAAGCAGGGATTAACTGACACTTGGAAGCTTGCACTGTCAGGAGAGAGAGGACAAACTGAATAGAAAATCAAGCTGAGGTAGTACCTCACACAGCATAGGCTAAAAATTAAATATTTAAATGTGTCAAATAAATGTTGGAGATTTAATGCCAAGGTGGGTACAATGAATTAAGTAGGAGTGTGTGAAATTCAGAAATTTTGGAAAGAAGTGTTGAATCATAAAGATAATATGACTGCAACATCAAATGAGTGGATCCTCCTGCATATAGGCACTGCAACCACAGCACCAATGTGGTGCGATTCGCAACACTTTAATTCTCCACATGTTGGGTGCAAAAAAGAATAATTTGAACATTCTGACAGAAGGCCAACCCTCCTCATGAGTCACTGAGGATAGCAGATTTATGGTGAAGTATAGCTGTAGAGAAGCGTATGCGCTATACACAACAGATCAGCTAAACCTTTGAGAAAATGTAGAACACAATGATACAGTATTTCACTTGGCTACTATTGGTGAGAGACTGCCCACAGACTGTACCTGAACATTGGTTCTCTGACCCTAAGTACTGGTGGAATTGGTGGGTTGGACAGCACCAATAAATCAAAACATGAGGATTGGTGTGCTCAGGTGGGACCAGTTGTAGTTGGTTAGGGGTTTGAGCAGGGAATTTCATAGCGTTCACAAGCCTTGTGTCAGAACCCCTTTCAGAGGGCCACAGGGCTTACTAGGATCAACCATGGTGGTTGAGGCTTTTTACTCCTGATGTCCCGGGGCGCGACCTCCTATGAATTTTAGCAACTTGCCCAATTAACCCTTCTGCTCTTGACTCTCAGTGGTAGCTGAGTACAAGCAGTTAAAGCTCCCTTGAGGGAAGTGTGTATACGGGTTAGTGAATGCGACTCATAACTCAAAAGGTGCACAGCAGTGTCAATAAATCCAGTCAAATACTTATTTTAATAATAAAATGAAGTCTTTATTTCTAACTCTACACAGTCAAAGCAATGTTACATCATTATAGTGTTTCGCTGGCAAATTTCTGTCCAACTGACCCTTCGTAATGTGGTAGGGGTTATTCCCTAAAATTGGCAGCCACATTCAGGGAATTCTCACAAGTAGACCTTAACTCAGGACTACAGTCCGACTCTTAGAAAGATAGTAAAAAGTGTCTTGGCACCACAGACCCTTAGCAGCGAGTTCCGTGGGGCCTGGTAGGCCTGTTACCAGTCTTACCCACTCCAGCAGTGAGAAAGCGTGCAGCTTCACAGCAGGTGCTCCATTCGTGGGCACTCACAATGCTTTGGTCAAGCTCCTGAGAGTCAGCTCAAGGGTGGGGGAGGTGTGGAGTTAGGTTGGATTCCAGTGCTTTCGGTCAAGGTCGCAGTGATGTGGCGATGCACCTGTAGCACCTGTAGCCCCTCCCCAATTCGGGGGGACAAACAGGTACAATCCTCAATGCTTCCTTATGACCTACAGCAACCACAGCAGCCTATCTCGTGCCATAACACTACAGGCCAAAGCGCCAGCCCTTACCACACGGTAGTGCATACAATGGTGGCCCCTCCTGACATACGGGACATACGGGGTCACTGCTAAGCTCTACATTGGCTTTGGGTCTAGTTAAAGGCAATAAAGTCCACGGCAGCCCCTCCTGGCATACCGTGTCACTGCAACCAGTAGCTGTAGAGGCTTCACTTAACCCGAACGGTACTGCACTCATGGCTATCTTCACAGCTGCCCTCTATTGGCATATGAAGGTTCCTGGCTTGAAGCTGAACATGGGCAACGACCCGATCAGCACAGCTGCCATCGCCTCACACCTCGCACCAGGAGTTCACTCAGCTGGGCTCCCAACTGGACTTGATCCCTCCAATGCTCTACTCTTCCTCACAGGGCCCACTGGTTTTGGCAAGCAGGCAGGCGCTGGTGCTCTAGGCTCAGGAGCAGGTGGTCTTGGTTTGGCTAGGTGATATCCACACACCCAGTAGGGAGACTTGCAAGCTTTGACCCCCAATCCTGGTGACAGGCAGAAGTATTGCAGAGCTTTCCCTCCTCACACAGCCCGTTCAGCTGCTTTGGCAGTGGACAAATCTTTGGGGTCTCAACCTCCCCTTCTTATAGTCCATTTCCAGACACCAAACGTGATTTAGAATCTAACTCTTTGAAGTTTTATGTTAGGGTTCTGCTTCTTTTCAAGTACACCCTCTTCCTCTTGAAAAACTGTCTGTTACATAACGAGGCACTCTGAAGCAGATAGTACTACAACATAGGCCATGACCGGGACTACATTTCACACCTGTATTACCTTATCACCCCCATTTCGTTTCTGAGATGTGTTAAGGCCCCTTCCTTGTGATCTATCACTGAATCAAAGAGCACCCTATAAAGTGTGCAGGGGGAGCCTCACTCTTCCTCCTCCAGGGTATCCCAACCAGCTCACAGGAATGCAGAACTACACAAATCTTTCTGGAGGGATTGCTCTACCTCCTCATTTTTTTAAAACCAAACTTTATTTGGGTTTTTCTTAACAAACTTTTTATTACAGTGATTTAGTTAGAACACTCCTCAGGTAATGACAGCATCAATAATGTATAGCACAGCTAGACCCTTAGTGTATCAAAGCTTCCTGTCCCTCCTCCCCCACACCTTCCAGGGAGTCAGTACAATATATCAAAATTGACAGTAGGGTTAATACATCAGTGTACAGTGGTGGTTAATAGGCCTAGTATTCAGTGTCATGTTTGGCAGTGTGCAGAGGTGGCAGGAGACTTGCAAGACCATCAAGGGGGCCCAAAGAGTCCTGTCATATTTCCAGCTGTTACTATTGTGCAGGCGAAGCATGGGGGTGTAGGATTCTGGGATGAGAAAATAGTCCACCAGCGATTACCAGGCCCTTGCTGTCGCTAATGTGCCAACACCATGTCTAACCTCCCTCATTAGCACCCTTCCCTCGCATCTCACCCATTTTTCTATTTCCCTCCTCCATGTGATTATTTGGGGTCCACCTGGTGACTTCCAGTGTCTGGCAATTTCACACTTGGCTAGTACATAGACTAGATCCTGAAATTTTCTAGTAACTTTGGTTTTAGATGTATGTGGAAACCACCTCAGCAGGCAATGGCCAGAGGAACAGGGAACCTCCCTCTCAATGACAGTCTTGTTTGTTGTTGTGATCTCCTCCCAGAAAGCACGCAGGGAGGGGCACGCCCAAAACATGTGAAATACGTGCGCTTCTTTCTCCCTACATCTAGGGCAAGCTGCCTCATCCACCTGAAAATACCTCCTGATCCTCTCAGGAGTAAGGTATGGTCTGTACAGGATATAGTAATTAATTAATTTAAAGGCACACGTTTCTGGAGACTTTTGGTGTTCATTCCACAATAGTGTCCCAGTCTTTGACAGGTATAGGATGGCCCAAGTCTTCCTCCCACTGCATCCTCAGGAGCTCCAATGGGCGCTGGGGGGTTGATTCATATCAGTTTTTAGAGACATGAGATCTTCATAATGGTACCCGCTCATAAGGTCATATATTGCCAGCATCTGAGCGCCAGTGGCTCAGATGAACCAGTGCCCCAGTGCTTCCTTAGAGCCAAAGTGAGAGCTCTGTGCAAGAGGAAGTGGCCCTGTGGAAGGTCAAAGTCGGCTCAAAACTTTTCAAATAGGAGCAGTTCTGAATCCCTGAAGGGATCCCCACTCTTGTCACTCCCGCAGGAGCCCAAGCATCAAGTCCTTCCCAGCATCTGCCATGAGGCAACTGTTGTAGCACGGAGAGAGGCAAATCTTGGGAGTATTGTATCTTGCTGCATATTTTTCTCATGCACCTAGTCCAGCAGCCAGCAATTAACCTGAACTCTACAGTATCACCAGTGGTGGAATGTCGCACTCTCAGCAACACTTAAGTAAAGTCTGATGTTGCTAGTGCCAATGGACTTAGAGTTCTGTCCGAATTTCTCCTGGCTGCCAGCCACTGGATCAGACAGTGTAACTGAGCCGCTATATAGTATACCTCGAAATCAGGAACTGCCAGTCCTCCAGTCACTGTGGAGCGCTGGATCATGCCTACCGCTCCACATTTACAGCTCTCCCCCATTTTAAGGTGGTAACCAGGGAATCCAGGTCTTAAACATTGCTCGTGGGATCCAGACCAGGAGGGTGCCAAAGAAGTTAAGGAGGCGTGGCAAGGCCACCATCTTCGGGAGAGCAGCACGATCTGTTACCAAAAGGGTCAGTGTCTTCCATAAATCTGCAGAAGAGTAAAGGGAATTGATGGTTCAGCCTACGTTGCCTTCTAAGAGGTCAGCGGAGACGTGATAGATCTTCACCCCTTGATATGCTAGGCAGTGGGGTTTCAGTTGGAGGTGTTCCAGGTCTTCTGGCGGGCCTCTTTTTGGTGCTGCAGTGAAAGCATTATCTTCTGCCAATTTACCTTCAGGCCAGACAGCAGGACAAAGCTCTCCAGCTTGTTCCTGGCTCAGTTTAGATCCTCCACGGTATCGCGGGGGAAGAGCAAAAGATTATCTGCATATAATGCAATGCATTGTTGAGAGCCCTGAATGTCCAAGCCCAGATAACCATGACCCATTCAAGCATAGCTGGTCACAGGCTCCATATCCCATGCATACAGAAGGGAGGACAGAGGGCACCCCTGAGAGTTCCATGGTCCACCATCTGGCTCGCAGAGATGGCTTTTCCTGTGTGAACTCTGGAAGTCGGGTTCATATAGAGGAGTCTCGTCTACACCAGAAAGTTTCCTGCCAAGCCCCATGTGCGCCAGTCCTTCATAGTGGTAATGCCATTCTGGGCTGTTGAATGCTTTCTCTATGTCCACAGCAAACACTGCTGCATTCACCCGGTCATAGCCATCCGCATACAAGACAGCCAGCAGCCGTCTGATGTTTATGGCCATGCTTGGGCCTGGTATGAATTCTGCCTGGTCTGGGTGTATCAATTTGGTTATGAGGAGCAGTAGTCTGGATGCCAGTATCCTACTCAATATTTTGTGGTCCATGTTTAACATTGATGGCTGCCTATGTATTATCATGTGCCAATTTCCCTGGCTTCAGCACCAGTATTATGAGCGCTTCTCTGCTGGTGTCGGGCAGAGATCCTGTGGCCTTGGCTGCAGCATATAAGGCAGCTAGACTGGGTGCTAGTTCTGTGAGATAAGCAGCATAAAATTCTGCTGGGAACCCGGCCGCGCCCGGGGTGTTATTGGAGCCATGTCTTTAATAGCTGCTCAGACTTCCCTCCCAATTTCTTTGCCTCCTCCTCCTCGAGATGCAACATCTCCAGGTACATCAGTATCACTGTGGTGCCATGTGCTATGGTGTAGAGTGGAGTGATAATCAATCAATCAATCAATCAGAACATTTGTAATGTGCACTACTCACCCGTCGGGGTCTCAAGGCGCTGGTGGGGGAAGCTGCTACTGCTCGAATAGCCAGGACTTGAGAAGTCTTCTGAAGGTTAGCAGGTCCTGGGTGTGCCGTAGGAGGATGGGGAGGGTGTTCCAGATCTTAGCGGCGAGGTGGGAGAACGATCTGCCGCCAGAGGTCGCTCTTCGGATGAGGGGGATGGTGGCGAGGGCGAGGTCAGCGGATCGGAGCTGGTGGTTGGAGGTGTAGAAGGTGAGTCGTCTGTTGAGTTATGCTGGTCCGGTGTTGTGGAGTGCCTTGTGTGCGTGGGTGATGAGCTTGAAGGTGATCCTCTTGTTGATGGGGAGCCAGTGCAGGTTTCTCAGGTGGGGTGTGATGTGCCTGCGGCGAGGGATGTCGAGAGTCAGGCATGCAGGGGCGTTCTGAATGCGTTGTAGTCGTTTCAGGAGTTTGGCCGAGGCTCCTGCGTAGAGGGCGTTTCCGTAGTCCAACCTGCTGCTGACGAGGGCCTGGGTGACCATTCTTCTTGTTTCGGTGGGGATCCACCTGTAGATCTTGCGGAGTATGCAGAGGGTGTTGAAGTAGGAGGACGAGACGGCATTGACCTGCTTTGTCATGGAGAGAGTAGAGTAGAGGATGAACCCCAAGTTGCGTGCATGGTCGGTGGGTGTTGGGGCTGTTCCCAGTGTGGTCGGCCACCAGGAGTCGTCCCAGGCCGAGGGGGTGGAGCCGAGGATGAGAACTTCTGTCTTGTCCGAGTTTAGCTTCATACGGCTGTTCTTCATCCACTCGGCGACGGCTTTCATTCCTTCGTGGAGGTTGGATTTGGCGGTGAGGGGGTCCTTGGTGAGGGAGAGGATCAGCTGGGTGTCGTTGGCGTAGGAGATGATGTTGAGGTCGTGCAGTCGGGCGACGTGGGCGAGCGGTGCCATGTAGATGTTGAACAATGTCGGGTCAAGGGATGAGCCCTGGGGTACGCCATAGATGATCTTGTGGCTTCGGAGCGGAAAGGGGGGAGGGTGGTGGTTAGCTGGTCTTCGGTGACTTTGCTCCAGCAGCGGCGAGGGATCTGTTGGGTGTGGTGGTGCATGGTGGGTTTCCGGAAGGTGAAGTGGATGCAGCGATGGTCGGTCCAGTGGAGTTCAGTGGTGTGGCTGAAGGAGACATGGGAGTTTGCAGAGAAGATGGGGTCAAGCGTGTGGCCGGCAGAGTGGGTGGGTGTTGTGACGAGTTGTGTGAGTCCGAGGTTGGCGCGGTTGGTGATCAAGGTTGTGGAGTTGGTGTCGTTGTTGTTCTCGAGGTGGAAGTTCAGGTCCCCGAGGAGGATGTAGTCTGTGGAGGCGAGGACGTGTGTACTGACGAAGTCGGCGATGGAGTCGCTGAACTGTGGCCGGGGACCGGGGGGTCTGTAGACGAGGGTTCCTCTGAGGGTGATGTTGGGATCGGTGTGGATCTGGAAGTGCAGGTGTTCGGCGGTGCTGAGGGTGTCGTCGGTGTCTGAGAGTGTTCCTGTGGACGATGACGATTCCTCCTCCTGTTCCATTGGTGCGCTTTCTGCGGGTGATCTTTTTAAAAAAAAAAAATGTTTTATTTGTCCTCATTCTACAAAACATGCTCTTAGTTCAGGAGGATAGAGCTTCTCCAGCCGATATCTATAGCCCAAAGAGAAAAGACAAAAAAGCCGGTCTCTTCTCATTGAAGGGTGGGTGGGTCTTCAACAGGGCTTATCGGAGATAACCAAAGCTCCTCCTCTCCCGTAGGCCATTCACGCCTAGCTTTAGCTAGCTTCCCATCATCTCACCCAAATGAGCAAATTCGTAATTATTGGACTGATGAGTGCAACAATTCTATTTCTTAAACCAAATGAATCCATTAAAAAGGTGAATAACAGAACCTAAAATAAGTGGTAGGAAAAAACAGACATAAGAGAGTAAGGAATAACTCTGATTGTGTTGATCAGAAGATGAAACTTTCCACCTGCCCCCAGCCAGAAAGGCCCTCAGAATCAGCCCCCCAACGAAGTAGGGAATTAGCAGAGTTTTTTAATACTAAAATCCTTAATATATACAATGCCTTCCCTCCACCTCAGCAGACGGAAAATCCTAGTACCAAAGTGGAAAGTTTGACAGAGGAGGCGAACCTACTGAGCGACCTCCCAATACTGAACATTACTACCCTGTCCACACTTTTCACGAAAGTTAAATCAGGTTCCCTATGTGACCCAGCCCCAGCACACCTGCTACATAAGGTAAAGGAGACAATACTCCCTGCACTCTGGGAACTCCTCAACTTATCCCTAAATACCGCGACAGTACCACCAAGCTGGAAACACGCCATGGTCAAAGCGCTCCTAAAAAAGCCTAACCTAAATCAAGAAGCCTGGAACAACTACCGTCCGGTATCACTACTCCCCCTGGTTAGCAAAATTCTAGAAAAACATGTAAATAACTCCCTCACCAACTACCTGGAGGTCCATAAGATTCTACACACCTCCCGGACAGGGTTCTGTCCCAACCACAGTACAGAGACAGCACTGATAACAGTGACTGAGGAATCAAGAAAAATCCTCGACTTGGGGGTAATGTGGCACTCATCCTACTCAATCTGAGCGCTGCATTTGACACGGTAAATCATGGCACTCTATTAGACAGACTCAAAGAGGTAGGAGTGACAGGCAAAGCATTCGCCTCGATCAAGTCCTTTCTAACGGACAGAACGTTCCAAGTATTTGAAGGCAACCACACCTCAAGGAAGATCCCCCTCACTTGTGGGGCTCCACAGGGGTCTTCATTAAGCCCCACCCTGTTCAATGTGTACCTGAGACCCCTAGCTGATCTGGTCCTCCCATATGGAGCCCAGATAGTTACATATGCCGATGACACCCAATTGGTGGTAGCCCTCAACCACCCCGATGGTAGTAAAATCGACGTTGATGCTTGTCTGACAAAGGTGGCCATCTGGATGGACAAGTCTTACCTAAAGCTCAACGGGGATAAGACTGAACTAATGATCCTTGGCAATACAACATGTGGCCCCTTAGATTTAAAATGGCCAGCCTGCCTTGGACCAACTCCCGAACCCAAGGATAGAATAAAGAACCTAGGAATCTGGCTGTATAAGTCACTTAAACTTGACCATCAAGCGGTACAAGTAGCAGCCACTTGTTTTGGCATCCTAAGACAACTAAGGAAAATACTACCTCTACTCCCAGATACCGCACACAGAGCGATGGTCCAAGCACTGATACTCCCTCGACTGGACTACTGCAATGCACTATACCTGGGCACCCCAAACTCCGTAATTAGTAAACTCCAGGTAGTACAGAACTGCGCAGCTAGACTATTATACAACATCCCCAAAAACGATCAGCTAAGCCAGCAATGAGGACTCTGCACTGGCTCCCCATCTCAGAACGAATAATGTTTAAATCACTCTGCATCACACATAAGACCCTCTGGAAAACAGGCCCAAAAATGTATTCTACCCTTGTCTCCTTTCACCGTCCTCTGCGTAATCTGAGATCTGCCAGTCTGTTTCTAGCCAAGGTATCAAAGATTCGAAGGGCACAATAAGGGGGACGCAGGTTCTCTTACAATGCCTCTATCCTGTGGAACTCACTTCCCCTACAGCTTAGATCCACAACTAATCACCTCTCTTTCAGGAAACAACTAAAGACGTGGCTTTTCCAAAAATTGCAGTAAAATAGGAATGTGATTGACCGCAAACCAGAGCATGGATGCCTAAGGGTAGCCATGCGCTATATCAAGAATCAATTAATAATAATAATAATAATAATGGGGATAGGCTAGTGCACATTAAGTCAAAACAGGGGGGTTGGAGGCAAAGACTGTAAACCAGCTATCCCATAGATCCCAAAATTTCGTTTTTTTTACCCTTTTACTTGCTCGGTCAAGAGTTGAGATACGTTGAACTGAGCTTATCCATTCAGATTTGGTAGGTGAGACAGGTAAGATCCATTTTATACAGATCTTCCTTCGTGCCAGAAGAATCAGGACAAAAAGAAGTGCCTTCTGGTTTCTTGATAGAGCCGGGTTTTCTGTCTCCCTTAAAATTACCCCGAAAATGACTATAGACGCTGTTAGCCCAACCTCTCTACCCATGATTTCAGAGATGATCTTACTCACGTGATCCCAAAATAGCTCCAACGAAGGACACTGCCAGAACATATGCACCTCATTTGCGTTGATTCCATCACACTTCAGGCACTTCTTTGTCACTCCATTCCCCAGTTTAGAGAGTTTCAATGGCGTCCAGTATGCCTTATGGACAGTGAAGAGATGGTTTCTTTTTAAGGGGGCAGCTTTCACATATAACCAAAGAGTAGACATAGATACTTGCCTGAGAGTTTCAAGGTCTTCGCCCGGCATGTCCTTCTTCCAGCTCTCTACGAAAGGGTTCATTTTTTCCTCTCCAGTCTCGATCATTAGCCAATACCATGCTGCTACTTCCTTTTGTGTTGGTCTTGTACATATTCCTTTGACCAAATCGCCATTTCCTACAATTTCTTTACTTATTGATTTAGCCCAACGGAGGATTTGCAGATACTTGAATTTGGAAACCAAATTATTGGTTAAGATAGAGCGGTGCTGCCATGGGATTAGCTCATTTACCACTATTAACTCTCCCCATCTTATTATCCCGGCTCTACGTAAAGGGAGTGCCAGGGCATCTTGTAAACATGCCGGAGTGCCCGGCAAATCCCAAATCGGCGTTTCTTCCTTATAATAGGGTATATCTAGTAGTGCTCTCACTTGAACCCATACTCTAATAGCCGCTTTAAGAATCTTCAGTCTGACCTTTTTTAAGAATTTGGGATGGCCAAACTTTAAAAGAAAGGAGTCGGCTTGTGTATTGTGAGCATGTGTTAGAGCTATGAAAAGTGGTGAGTAGGTCTGGCTGTCGTTTAAAAGTTGACGTGAATTCTTAAAGTGAAAAGCGCAGTAATATAGGTATAGATCAGGGTTAGCTATACCACCACTAGATTTTTTCCTCCTAAGTTTTTCTGGGAAATTCTGGGATTTTTCCTGCCCCATATAAAGGAAGAGAATAACCCTTGTACTTTCCTGAACCAGGTTTTGGAGAATTCTAAGGGAATGGTATCAAATAAGAAGGTGAATTTAGGTCAAATTGTCATTTTCAGCAGGTTAGATCTACCTACAATAGAGAGAGGGAGGAGTTCCCATGCCTGTAATTGCTGTCTTACACTGGCAACAGTTTTATCAAAGTTTAACTGAGCTATCATATCTATGTTCTTTATGATTTGGACCCCGAGGTATCTTATTTGTTATTTTATAAGATCACATTTGTAGGGGGAATTCTATATCATCAGCTCCATTTTCTGCTGATTTATGGAGTATCCAGATATGTTCCCAAAATTCTCCAACTGATCCCAAATCTCAGGATGTGATTGTTCTAAATCTCCTGTCAAAATTATGAGGTTTTCAGCACACAGACCCATTTTCCTTTCCCAACCCATACAGCTGAAGGGGGAAATGGTGTGACACAATCTTAATGTGTGTGCCTGGGGTTCAATATACATATTAAAAAGCAAGGGCGAAAGGTGGCAGCCCTGTCTAGTCCCTCGAGAAATTTTAAGTTGTTTTGTTAAAATCCCATTAACGAGGACCCTAGCACAGGGGTTTTTATAAAGGGCCTTTACTGCTGCTACGAAGGTTTTTCCCAAATTGAAGCGTTGGATTACTTCTATTAGAAAGGGTCAACTGACCCTGTCAAAAGCTTTAGCAGCGTCAAATGTTAGGATTGCCAATGTAATCTCATATAGACTTGCTAGGTCTATCGCTCCAACAAGATCGTGGTTAATTCATGCAATTGTCTCCCCTTCATAAAGCCCCTTTGGTCGGGATGTATTATGGAACCAGAGACTTTATCTAACCTTTTAGTGAGGATTTGGGTGTAAAGTTTATGGTCGCTGTTTAAAAGGGAAATGGGTCTGTATGATTTACAAAACTGTGGGTTTTTATTAGGTTTCAAAATGATTGTAATTGTGGCCTCGTTCCAGGAAACCGGTAGCTCCTGAGCCATAGTAAACACAGAATTAAAAAGTTGAAGTAAAAAAGGTGCTGATTCTTCTTTCAGAATGATGTCTACTTCATTTGGGATGACATCCGGGCCTGCTGCTTTCCCTTTTTTTAAGTTTTTATTAACTTGCAACACTTCTTCTAATGTGATTTGATCGCTCAGGTTATCACTATCAACAGCCGAAAGGGTAGGGAGTTTAAGGTCTCGAAAGAAAGCTTCCAGATTTTCTTCACTCTGAGTTAAGTCTTCAGAGTATAAGTCTAGAAAAAAATGGACGAAAGCCTCCTCAATCTCTGAATCCTCTTGAATGATTCTCCCAATGCTTTGACATTTAAGGCTCTTCACCATATTTCTAACGTGGTCTGATTTAGTTTTCCACGCAAGGAATCTGCCGCACCCCTCTCCGTACTCATGGTGGGCAAGTTTGCTTGCCTCCCATTTCTTTTTGTTTATTGCCTCTAGGTGATCTGTTAGTTCATTCTTGGCTAGAGATAGTTGTTATATTCTATTTGGGTCATTTGGCATTCGTTCTAACGCTGTTGATTTTTAAGATATTTTGGCTTCCATTACCTTAATGTCTTCCCTTGCTTTCCTATTGAGTATTATAGAAAGAGAGGTTAATAAGCCTCTTAAAAAGGCTTTATATGAATCCCAAACAATATGATGGGCTGCTGAGTTTACATTAAATATGAAAAACTCATTTGTGGCTGTTTTAACCCATCAATAATTGAGGGTTCAAGGAGTATTGCGCGATTCAAAGTCCACCTTCGTGGAGAGGAGAGCTTTGCTAGAGCAACTTCCAAGAGGACAGCCGAGTGATCGGACAAATGTTCTGGCAGGTGAGTGACTTTATACGTATCTTTGCTGGTAGTATGGTCCACCAGGAAAAAGTCAATCCTAGAACGGTGGCCACATTTCTTGTTGTAGAAGGTAACATTTCCCCCCTACAGTCCCTGAGGTCAATCTCTTTTCGCCCCATATATCCAGAAGTCCTCCCTCTTTCATTAGTTGTTGTAGGACTTTTCGGTTTTTTGTGTGGCCCCTGCAGCTCTTTTAGACGTAGAATCATGATTAGGGTTTAAAACTACGTTAAAGTCTCCTCCCATTATAATTCGATTATTTACATCTCTCAAGTGGAGGAACAGAGACTGAAGGTGAATCGGGTCGCCGGTATTGGGGCCATAATAACTAACAAATGTGAACCAAGTTGAATACATTTTTGTCCTGGCGATTACCCATCTACCATGCGTATCTGCCGTTATATTCCCGATAACTGCTCGTGTGTTTTTCTTAAAAATAATAGCCACGCCTTTTGTCCGAGCCGTCTGTGTTGAGTAGAAACAGTGTTCTATCCATTTATGGTTTTTGAGTATTCCTGCCCACTCTTCCTTGTTGAGGTGTGATTCCTGAATAAGTATAATATCATAATTAGTGATACGCAAATATTCCAGAACTTTCTTTCTCCTGGCAAGAGACCTTAACCCATTCACATTCCAGGATAGAATGTTTAGATTTTGTGTTCTATCCATAATTGTCATAACAATGGAATCTGTTAAGAATGTCTTCCTACCGTGGTATCATAGTTTCTAGAGCAATATTTTGTGACTGACGACAGTTTTTTTTTTTTACCCATATGCTCCCCCACCCTGCGGGTGATCTTGTAGCCGTCCGGGATGGCTTTGCCATGTCGGGTGCCGAGGAGGGGTTCATCGAGGTCTCCATCAGGAAGGCGACGTCTGGGGAGGTTGAGTCGAGTAGGTCCCAGAGTTCAACGGCATGTTTGCGGGCGGAGCGGGGGTTGAGAAGAATGCATCTGAGGTGGTTGCGTTCTTTCACGGTGAGGTGGATTGGCAGATCGTATGCTGCCGAAGCTGCAGTTCCGGCAGGAGACGGGTCCTTGGGTGCGCTTCGAGACGGTCAGGAAGCAGGTGTGTGAACGTCTGGTGTTGAGTGCATGGAGGGTGGTGGCGTCGTAGCGTAAACGGGCGTCGTGGCATTCGCGGGGGCCAGAGGGTCTGGTGCTGGCCGCAGTCCAGGCGTGGACATGCGCAGACGGGCTTGCCTTAGGTGCTCCTTGCGCGCGTCCGCTGCGCAGTCACGCATCGGCTGCCATATAAGGGGAGGTGGGAGGGAGGAGCAACTGGGAGGTGGAAGCGGGGCGGCGAATGGGGGGGCGGGGCCGCAGGGAAGCAGCGGCGGGAAAAACGGAGTACAGAAGGCAAAAGGGGGACGGCAAACAGTGACAAAAAGCAGAAATAAGGCAGAAGGGATTTAACAGAAATGCAACAATAAAGTACAGGATTAGGTACAAAATACAGGCTGAAAGAAGGAGAAGCGGCAAACTTACAGCAGCGGCAGCAGCGGGGAGAGTGGCACGGACACACAGGTGGTGCTGTGCGGCGTGGGGAGCGGCCTACCTGAAAACAGGTCAAGGCCAAGTGATATTGGGCAAAGATGTTATTAATCTCTTGCTAAGTGTATATTTGCCCTCTCCAACTCGACTATAGGTGAGCGGTTTTGGCCGTGTTCACCAGCCATGCCAGAAAGAACCCATATTTGTCTCATTCTGCATGTGTCCGGTCCATATATTGCTTAAAGTCAAAACTTCGAAGGAGCTCTATCTGAGCTGCCACTGCCTCTTTAGCCTCCAACAGAGCAGGCTGCAGTTCTGGGTGTATTGGTCTCCTGGTTTCTATGTCTCTTAGGTCTTGTTCAGTAGCTAGCACATCCGTCAGTAGAGTATGTTTATTTCCCTTTGACACCGCAATACACTGGCCCCATACGACTTCTTTAAAGTCATCCCACTCTACCTGGGGAGAGGAGGCCGTACCATCATTATCAGTAAAATATTGGACTATTTTGTCCCTGATCACTTCCCTACAAACCAGGTCTCTAATGATTCTGGCTTAAATCTCCAAGTGGGGAGAGAGGGTCTGGGATGGGTCCACTGCAGACAGATGAGTACTGGATCATGATTGGATATTGCGCAAGCCAGGTATTCGACAGTGTGGACTAAGCAACGAATGTCCGCAGTGCAGAGAAGTGTGTCCAAGTGGACAGGGACTTTGGAGAGAGACTTGTTCCTGCAGGTGTGTTCATCTCAAAGAAGCCATGAGCCCCCAGCAATGTTGCCAATCTCCAAAGGCCCGGCTGTACGCCCTGTCTGGGAGTCCTGCAGTAGGGGGGGGGGGTGAGATCTATCTAGTTGGACATCTACTACACAATTAAAGTCCCCTCCCATTCTAGTGGAAGAAATCAAGTATGGCGCTAAGGGGCGCGATAGTTTACCAAAAAAGGCAGCTACAAACCTACCCTCAGGGTTTATGAATGTGTCAATATGTTGGAAGGGCAACCCCGCCCTAACCTGAATATGTGGTGAAGTAGGCTTGGCCTTGCCACCTTTGTTGCAGCGCTAACCCTTCTTTGACGGTGAGATGTGTTTCTTGTAATAACACTATCTGTACCCCTCTCCTGTTTAGATAAGAGAATACCTTTGTACCACTTCGACATAGTGTGCATGCCACCTATATTCCAGGATATACATTTGTAGGTTAGTGGTACTGCCATATACATCATATGAGTAAGGTTTGGGCATTTTCCACTCCCACCATCCGCCCACTGCCAACGACCAGCATTCCTCTGTGCAACACAGCCAGTGCCTTCAGTGTAGTATGACACAAAATTCCCCAAAACACAAACCAAGAACAATTTCCCCAATGCCCACTCCCCAGGACAAGCAGGTGTACAAGAAACCTATAGTTAGAAAAATCATGGGAGTTCCCCAGTGGTTCTCAGAGGGGAGAATGATCAAGAGATCCCCTCAGGCACCAACCCCACCTTCCAGCTTTAATCTCAGGATAACTTGATGCAGCCCAGGGGAAAAGATTGAGACAGAACAGCCTCTGCCCTCACAATATACAATGGAGGCCTGTGGATTAGTTTATTTGCCCCATACATACAGGCCTGTCCAATTAATTAGATGAGAGCATCAGAGGATCTCAGAATCCCTTTAGGGAGCATAAGGCTCGAAACTGCAGAGCTGACGGAGTCCCGGTCTGAGTCCGAATTATGGGCCGTAGTCTCCATTTCCGGAACCGGTGGGCCTATGTCCCCACTGCTGATTTGTACCACTACCTCCACTACATTCTGTCTCCCTGGTTGTGTTTTAGCCCATGACGGAGTCGCAGTGCTACCCAGCAACTTTCGACATCCAGAATCATGGCATTCATCAGCCAGCCCCAACAGCTGCAGGACGTCTCTGACTGCTCGGCCTCAAGGCTCCCATTCACTGCCCTGTCGCCCCTCTAAAGAAAATTATATTCTCCAGGTGGATCTATGTACTGCCAAGCTGCTTGTTTTCAAATCATTAACCTTTGAAGCCCCTGCCTCCCACTTTGGAGACTCTAGGAACTTTACGGGCAGTTTAACTTCAAAATACATGCTCACCACTGTCCTGAAGATGAACTCCAATAATTGGGTTCGAAACGCCGTCGACCACCCCACAACATGAATTCCTTATAAGTTGTAAAGATCAATTATGGAATTCAATTACTATATTGTTGTCAATGCGATGTCTTTTTAAAACTACTATCACTATTTCACACCACGCTTTCTTATTATGTGAGCATTCTAAAATTGACTTTGTTTAAATAAATACCTGTTTTCTTTTGACCTACATGACCCTTTATGTACTTTGTCTCCTGCTCCCTACGGAATTGATTTCACTTCTCTTAAAAAACAAGTGACACTGCTTGGGTCACCTTTTCTATCGGACCCTTTTGGGCCATACTTGAACCATTGTTCTTAAGTCTTCTTTATCCAGATCAAGAGTGGCACCTCCGCTGCCTCTTTGTTCTTTCACTTAGCTCTCGCTGCAGAGACCAGTCCAGCCGGCCCCTTAGTTCCAGTGGAGTTTGGATGAAACTAGTGCCCTCCATCGCCGCCACCCTCAATTGAGCTGGGAACAGCTTTGCATAGGGAAGGCCTAGCTGTTTTTTCTTAGCCTTCTGAAATATGGCTATTTGGCATTGGACCAAAAATGTAGAAGCCCTCCTGCGTCACTTCTGTTCACAGCCACTGAGCCAGGTAGGATATCATAGTGGATCCTTCTATTTTCTCTGGCAGTCCTATGACTCGTATGTTGTTACGACGATAACGGTTTTCAGCATCTTCCGCTCTGAGCTTGAAAGTACACATTTTGAATTCCATGGTGGTTAATCGCTCCAGTGTCATGGCAATATCTGCCATAGCCTGTTCAGTAGTATGGTCATCACGTAAAAGGCCCAAGTCAGAACTTAGACTGTTAATTTTAGTTTTACGCACTGTTCTAGATGCTGCGTATGCCTGGAGTATGTCATGCAACAAAGGGTCCTCATCTGCTGCGGGGGGAGGCGATTCCTTGCCATTCAGATCCAATCTAGTGTTCCCACCAGGGTCTTGGTCTCGCCTGTGGGTAGTTTTACCCATGGCCACTGCTCTCAAAGATCCACAGCAAGGAGTGGGTGGCAGTGCTGGGATACCAGAGTGCATGCAGTGTACTCCTCCATATACACGCAATGTTCAACTACAGGCAATGTGGGCAATTCAGTGATCAGCAGGTGGTTCAGGTAGCATATGTTCCCGCAAAGTAGCCACTTCGTAGCCCGTTTCAGGGCCTGGTGTCAGAGTAGGTGACCACAATGCAAACTAACCACACCGGGGGCAGTATGCCAGTCAGCCACAGGACTCCTGCAGCTTCTGCAACGTGGTCTGCTGATCCTAATTATGTCATTACCCACCTTGTCCAGCTGTGTCCCCATGGCCTGGTGTCATTATGCCTCAGTGGAATGTGCAGTTCTCATGCAACCCTCCGGTCCCATGCACCGTGTGTCATCCGTGTGTCATCTTCTTTCAAGGGTCCCCACAAGTATACAGCAATTGTGTGCTGTGTCGTAGGCTACAGTCCAGTTATCGCTGCAGTATAAGTTTCTTCAGAGCACAACAGACTAGAGGTGAAATCTTTCAACTTGGGCACTGCCTCACCTGCAGCACCTCACGTAAGCTAGCCCTTCTTCCTCCTAACTCAGCTCTGTGAGGGGGTGATTGTCCGCCACCGGACCTGCCACCCCAGGGCACCTGCAGAGCAGGCCCGGCCCAGTCATGCACTTCTTGCCTCTCCCAGTTGAGGGCAGAACAGCAGCCTCCTTGCCTTCAAATGGAGCTGTGCCCGGGCTGGAAACAGTAAGTCACACTGAGAGATGTTAACAATGGAAATACCAACATCTCTGAGATGACAGCTGATGAAAAGAACCATGGGTCTATTTGCTTTGGGGATTTTTCTGACATCTATTGTGGTTGAGATCTTTTAATTCTGGACCTTTCTAAAGTTTTCAACCCACACACAGATGAGTGAGTTATTTTAAGTCTACAAACATAATATGTTGTGTGTGCTATTTAGTGACTTTTGGATTCTTTCTCCCCTCATTTCTCTAATCTCTTTTCTTCCTGCTCTCACGCGCACAATATATCTATGCAGTTTGTGGACTGTGATTTCAGGTGAGAGTAAACCGGAATAGGGTGACCATGACAAAACCAGGCAATCACACAAAATCCATGACCATTGGAGAAGGAAGCATGAAATGTAATATTTCTAGCACTGTGGTAACACTCAAGTGTGATGTATTTGGGGATTGAGTAAAAACACTTTGAAGTGAGGCGCTCTACCAACCTGTGTTAGTAGGAATGGACTATAGGTGGATATAGCAACCTCACTTGAAGGTGGAGGAGGAATTTTGCATGGAAAGCACCTTCAACTTAGAGGCGAGGGTTAGTTCACAGGCCGCAGGAATTTTTCTTTGCAATAAGTATAGTTTTGAGGAACAAAACTCAAGGGCATCAGCAGCAGCCTTGTCAACCACTTTGTTCCTCACTCTCTGTAATGTGGGGCTACCACCATGTTGAGCCACGGCTTCACAGCCCCACGAGTCGTGTCTCAAAATATACTTTATTGTTGCGGTTATGGCTCGCAGCAGCATTGTCCTTCTCATGACTTCACCAGGCAGGTATGGGCCTCCCAAAATGGAAATCTGGCCTTGGTGACAATGCACTCCCCTCTTCTCAGCAAACCAATACTTGGCCTTTGCCTGAATGGCCCATCTATTATCCCACTCTTCTTTGCTTTGTAGTTTCGTCTTCCCCCAAATTTTTTTCTTTCCCTTCTTTTTTTTCTCCATTTATAGCTTATCTTCTCACTCCTCAACATCTTTTTTCTCCTTTCTTTATATTTTAGTTTTGTACGATATTGGGGCATGTATTGTAATCAGCATTCGTATCTTAAAATGAGTTTATGCTGGATTTGCATGTCATCGTATTTGCTGTTATTTGTTGGTATTTAATTTATGCCAAAAAAATAATTGCTACACAAATAAAATCCTGGGCTCCAAGCCCTACTCTATATGATTCCCATTATCCGCCCCATCTCCTTCCTGAGACATGTCCAGGCCCTTTCTTTGCTATCTCTCTTGCATCAAAGAGCACCCTTTGAACTGAATAGGGGGAGGCTCTCTCTTCGTTCTCTAGTGTGTTCGACTCAGCTCACAGGAATCCAGCAATACACACATCTGTCTGGGGGATTCCTCTACCTCCTCATGCCTGGACTTCCCAAAATGGAACTCAGTGTGCTCCTTGTAATGTACCATTACAGGCACACTTACACTCAGTGCATGCACACTACACCCACTAACTAGTACTATTATCTCCATGTATTGTGCCATCCTAGGCACACATAAATTCACTCTGCGCTCACTGCTTAGTATTGTAGTCTTTCTGTATTGTGCCACGGTGTAGCACTTGCAAGCAAACACACTGCTAGCACACAAATTTGCAATGCACGCTGCACAACACATACACCCAGCATATGCATTAACCGTGCAGGCAGTGCACAGCACTACATCTCTCATATAATCTACTCCTTGCAGGTATACATACACCCAATACATGCATTCATCATGCATGCAGTGTATAGCTCTACTCTATCCCTTCACCGTACCCTTCCCAGGCACACTTCAGTGTAGAGTCACCACTGCTGCACTGCGCAGCACTTTACATCTAACTGATGTAAACTAAGGGTGAGTTAAGCAAACAGTAGCGGAAAATTGAGTGCGCTGGTAGCCCACACTCTAGTGACACTGGTTAAAAAGGAGCTGTTCACTCTTATTGATTACTACATGTTATGCTGCCCCCTTATGGAGCTTAACTCCTGGAGAAGGCAGTAGCCTTCTACCACTATGTGGGTAGTGCTGTGGGCGCCACTCGTGGTCCAAGAAGACCACAATCCGTGAGAGAGGCCTAAGCCCTGGCACACACACATGATCTATTTTTGCCAAGGACAACAAAAATCAGTATTAGGGATCGATAAAACAGTACAGTTGGGCACTCAGGGCATGAGTACCTATTCATAACCATGCAGAGAACGTTTCCGTCCGAACACCTTGTAAGCTCTTTCAAAAGTTGTAAATGCCATAAAATACATTTGTTTGCTGGTGTCAGTCTTTGAATCATAATACTGGTTAAAAAGTGGGAGTTTAACTGCTTACCTTGGCATCAATGTGTGACTCTTTTCATAATAGCTATAAAAATGTATTTACACGTTATTTCACAATGTGTATGTAATTTTTTTTTTATGAACATTCCGTTAAACTTGACAAAAACTATGCTGACAATGGCATTTTTTTTAAAGTCTGACCAAATATGGTGGATGCCTGATGAATCGGTCACGGCGGGCAGACTAGTTAGACTATGCTGTTCCAACCTTTTCCCACAGTCATGGTCCCACACTGGTTAAAATGATCCGTGAGTGACGGAATCTATGTTCACTTGCCTCCTAACCACCATCTGCAGCAGACCTCCTCCACTTTTGCTGCCCACTCAGATTTCCTGGGACCCAGCATGGCTGAAGGTGCAGGTAACAGGTCCCCTAATTTTACTTCAGAAGAGTTGGACATTCTTGCTGAGGGGGTACTGACCAGGTACACCCAGTTATATTGTCCAGCAGAGTCAGGTAAGCTAAATACATATACCTTCAAAGTTTTTATTGGTATAGTGCACTAAATAATATTGTGATGTTCTTGACACTCTGGCCCTCATTTTGAAAATATGACATCTGCTATACTTGGTCCGGCATTTGCGTTTTCAACATAAGATACTGCAAGACAAATGTTATGCAATACGCAATACGTTAAACCTTTGAGTTAGGCCACTTGATTTCACATATGGGTTACCAGAAAATTTCAAATGACAGTGCCCCAGGTGACTGCCCTGCTTTCCCAGGTCAAAGGCAAGCCCTGACCATAGATCTGCAAACTGGTAAATCTTTGGAATATAGATGTGCCTGGGATTCGCTTCAGGCATGATTTTGAGTTTGTTGTTCAGTAGTCCATCAAAATGGGGGACATAATATCCTTCCCCACCTTGACTGATGGAATGACTTTGACCAAACTCAAAATCAGGCCCAGAGAAATGTCGGATTTATACACAAAACTGTCACTCTTTCAGACAGTCGTCATGGGAAAGCAAGCTCTTGCCCAGGCTGAGGGACAAATTGATGGACATCCATGGTGTCACAAAGAATATAATGTTTTTCATTGAATGGGGACTTGGCACTATCTGAGCCTAGAGCAGCGCAGGGTATAGGACTAAGCTTTCCAACAGTCAAGCCAGTAAATATTTGCCACATTAATAAGGGAGTATCGCAGCCACCAAACTTGAAACCAGGCCCTCCATAAAATGGTTCATTAGGCTCACACTCCCATGATTCGTGCAATAAGTGTGTGACATGCTCAAATCTCTAATAAGCATGATGTGTTAGCAACACAGTGCTAAATATCTACTCAGTGACATGGCTAGTATCCCTTGGCCGTTACTTGAGGGGACGCGTGTAGTGAACATCCAGATCCTGGGTAAGTGTACAACCAGACTATTGTCAAAAAGCTGGGCTGGGCTGGGGCACAGGCACACACACACATGTTTGCTTCAGGTTAGGTCCACATAGTACATAAAGGGTCATATTCTCAAGGAGCCATCACCAAGTTATTGGCACTTTAGTGCAGCCAAAGTCGCGATAAATTTATCGCCCCATTCACAAGCTGGTGCAAACAGCCAATATCACTAGCATCCTCAAAAAACATCGCCACGGATGACCCCGGCAACTATCGCTAATGAGATGCAGAGTAGGCGTTCCCAAGCAAAAAGCAGCCACACCACAACTTTCTCAACGACCAGCCACATCAGCAATAAGATCACAAAACATGCGATAAGGCGCGTTAGCAGCAGGAAATTAACACCTGCTCTGACCTGGTGCAAAGCCGGATGACAACCTGCACCAGACAAGGGAGCACAGCCCAGAGCCAGACATGAAGACCAACAGATGCCATGGAGCTCCTGACCATGCAGCCCGGATCTCTAATAGAGCAACAACACCCTCCGGCCCCCCCTCCCGGACCACCCCAGAGGCAGCGCAGACAAAGACAGCGGACCCTCAAAAAATGCACCAACCTCACAGACACAACACCAGAGAATGTCATTGCCCACTACAGGCCAAAAAATACAACCATCCTCCGCATCCTGAACATTATTGCCCAAAGGCCGATGGCACTAGCACAGCGGACAACCAACATCCCTCCTCAGACAAAGCTGCTGGCTGTGCTGCACCTGTTGGCCTCTAGTACCTCCCAACCAACTGCCAGCCGTGCCGGAGGAGTCTCACAGCCAGCCCTATCCAAGCTCATCACAACTGTCCTGGATGCCATCATCAGCTTGGTACCCCAGTACCTATACCCCCCCACTGCGCAGGAACAGCTGTTGACCAAGCAAGACATCTACACCATAGCTGGCTTCCCACACGTGTTAGGGGGCAATTGACTGCACACATGTCCTACCTGTGCACACAATTACCTCAACTGAAAGCACAGGCATTCCATCAATGTGCAGGCAATAGTGGACCACCGGGGAATTGCCACCAACGTCGTCGCCAACTACCCAGGCAGTGTCCATCATTCCACTTCTTCCCACAGTCCATCAGCAACTGGCGCTACCAGGATGGCACCCATGGAAATGCACTGCACATTGGTAAGTACCAAATGAACACACGACACACATACCAAACTCACATACAACATGCCCAACAGCATGCCCACCCACCAGACACAACAGCACAACTTACTGTGGCAACCTGGGCCAGCCATGTACATGAGCCATCAAAGGCATGGCACATCAGCCACACAATAGCAGATTGTGGGGAGAGGTGGGAACCAGGCATGTGCGAAGGAGGCAAGTGACCCATGAATGAGAAGGTACACAATGCCAAGTGTGGCGTGGATGTGATGGCCAGACTGCAGTATGCAGACCACACACTGCTGGTGTAAGGAGTGCAGTGGACAGTGGACGCAACCATGTCAACCCAGCCAATGGGGAGATCGCAAAAATGTAGCTTGTTATGTACCCCCCTGTAAGCGTGAGCGGAGTGGGCTGATCCGGCGTGCGCCAGGCCAACATAAGGGTGTGAATAAAAAGCATGTAGCTCTGGGCGTGATTCTCTTCCATAATGCCCAACGTCTCTGCCAGAGCAGCGCCTCTCACCCCGCCACAAGCCCGATGCCATCGTCGTAAGTAGAGTTGCCTGCGATCCTGTGCGCCTGCTGTACTCCGGGCCGCTGGTCCCCGAACCCGTCCTGCCTGCCCCTACGCACCCAGGCCTCACTGCTCACCTGCCGACACTGGTGTGTGTCAAAGAGGGCCCACCACGTGTCCATGCAACCTCCAAGCCCGAGACCCGCGACCTTGGCAGCCTGCTCAGACCATCATGGCCTCCTCGAGCAAGGCCCGCAGTCCTCCTTTCTCATTGACGTTCTCCACCGGCATACACAGCGGACAAGTAGGTCACACATTTGGAACTGAGTCTTGATTTTTTTGTGGCAGAGTTCATATCATTGCACGCAAGGAGAGGTGTAAGAGGAAGACGCATTTCAGTCCAGAGGAAAAAAGGATCATCGTTACGGAGTTGATTGAGCATTACCGACAACATGTGCTTGTGGACCCCTGCTGACCACTGCCATCGGCCAACACTGCTGTCGAGTAGGTCACACATGTGGTACTGAGTCTTGATTATACAATGTCCGAGTACACACGTTAATGCAGAGTTTAAATCACTATACTCCCTTCGATGTGGTGCCACCAAGTCTGTGCATAGCATCCCAACCACACGTGTCTGTGGGCACTTGATGACTACACCTTCGGCCAACAATGCGGTCCAGCAGGCCTCACACCAATCCAATCCAGTCCGTACCAGGCAGGACATGGCATCGTCGCTGACTGAACAACCGCACAGCTCTGGTGCTCCTACCTCCGTCAACCACAAGTCACCCCCACATGCCAATTCAACGTTGTGTGTTAGAGTTCCAGGAGGAGCTCGCTGAACAGTGGTTGGCCCGCGCTGACCGCTGTCTCGGGCCTACACTGCGATCGAGTAGGTCACACTTTCAGAACTCAGTCCTGATTCATCAATGGCAGATTTGATATCATTGTCCGGGCCTCATCGCAGACTGCATCCCCTTTCAGCCCCGGTGCCACTAAGTCTGTTCCCCGACATCCATGGACACTTTCTGGTTATACTTTGGTGGCGACTGAGTCTATGGACTGGGAGTTGTCGTCATCGTCATGTCGGTGATACTGACTTGGTGCCAAAAACGAGGCAGTCGCATTCCACTCCTCCATTTGCCGCTGCCGGACAGCTTCTGCCCTCTGCATCATGCCCTGGAGGACACCTTCCACTGTCCCCTGCAACCCACTGCCACATTCACCTTGGACATCGATGAGGACCCGCTCAGCTCGCGTGGCCCCATCTCAGTGCACCGCAAGTCACGGTCCCGTGGAGGTGTGCCTGTGCTGGCCCCAGTGCATCCAGGGCCACAAACTCTGTGTAGCTCAAGTCAGGGACCCTGTCCGGTGAGATATTGGATGGCCTCTGAGACGATGGCCTTGGGTCATCAACGCCATGTGAATGTGGCCCTGCGCTGTCCGCTGTCTCTGGCCTCAACTACGGCCTACCAGGGCTCACACATCAAATCGAGTCTGGACCAGCCCGGACGTCGCATCACCGCAGGAGGCACACGCCACCACTGCCAGGACCAGCTCCAAACGCCAAAAGCCAGAGTCGAAAGTGTCTTACTGCCAGACTATCAGAGTTGCCTACACCTGTCGTGGATGCCATCATCTACCTGAAAGCCTGCTCAGCACTACAGGTGCCACTAACTCAATGCACCACAACTCATGGACACTTCTGTTTGCTCATTGGGTGACCTCTGTACTTGCTCCGGATACCACCATGATGCTCTGCAGTTATCTCTGTAATGCTGGTGTTTTCTGTTTTCGTTTCAATAGTGTTCACTGTTGTAGTTGTTGCCAGTTGCCAGCGTGTGTCTGTGTGGTCATGTTGTATGCATGGGGGCCCCGGGCCCTTCAACATTACATTGTACTGTGTACAGCGGACGCAACCATGTCCCCGCTGGCAGCGGGTGAGACCTTGGACATGTAGCTTTGTCGTCATCCACTCAATACGTAAGAGGAGTGGCCTGGCCCATCGTACGGAGGTCCGGTGTGGGTGTGTGAATGATAATTCCGGGGCTCTGGGCGTGGTTCATTACAGGACATGTGCAGATACATGTGTCTCTGTCGTAGTGTGGGTCTCCTTTGTGGGGTGTAGGTGGTCCCTGATGGGACTTAGACACCCACATATGTGGTCCAGTTCGGCTTCCATGAGCTCCAATCCCACCCGCACCTGTTTGGCCACCTCCTTTTGGCATTCGGACACCTGGCATTGAAATGCGATGGGTGCTTCAGTGGAGTGTTGGGAGCCAGCCATGGTGGCGGGTGCTTCCTGTTGTGTGGTCTTTGCAGGTGCTAGGGTCTCCTCTATGTAGCTTGACTACCCTGCTCTTGGGGGTGGGCTGCCAAAGATGTCCATGAGCTGTTGTAGGGCGTCGGTGTCGGAGGTGCGCTGGTCCTCTCCGGCATCACTGATGAGTTGTCTGGTCTGCTCTATTGGAGATATTGTTTGTCCCGCTGCAATGTGAAGGGGAGATGCATGATGATATTGTGTTGACATGTATGTTGGCGCATTGTTCTTGTTTACATGCAGACTGTATGACAATGTACATTGTGACTGTTTGGGAGGTGCTGAAATTTGAGGCGGGACAGTGGATATTTGGACTACATGACGGATGTGGGCTTGTACACGTACATTTCATTCTCACAGTTTCCTGCTATGTTAGATGTGATTGGCCTGTTTCTGCGCATGGGCGGACCCAGTTGTGTCCTCTGTTCTACAGTGTCAGTGTTGCACTTTGTACCACATTGTTGTGGGATGTGCTGTGATTGCTATGTGTGTGCTGCAGTGTACCACGGGGATCAGAACATGATCTTGGGTCAATGTGGGTGTGCAGTGTGCTACACATCTTTGTGCATTTGTGCCATTGTGCCCGTCTCCCCCGTCCCCCAATCCCTAGTCGTTGCTCCCCCTGTTGATGTTGTGTCAGGTCCTATCATGCTGTGTCCGTACTCCTTGCACCGTCTCCACACTGATGGCTGTGGCCTCCATTTACTCTAGCTCCTCCTCTGGCGCAGGACTCCAACCTCCTGTCGCCGTTTCCTGTTGGCAGCGGGTTTGTGCTTGGTTTGGCTTTTCACATCATGCCAGCGCCTCTTGGCCTCCTCCATTGACCTCCTCAACACTCCGACTGCATTGATGTTTGTCAAATTGGCGTTCAGTTGATAGCAGTGTTCTGTCACCACCGTGACGCTGATCTGGTTTTCCGGCAGACTGCACCCCGTCTTCCTCTTCCTCTTCTCCTTGCCCTTTCCTGACCTCGGGGTTCCTTTCTGGTGGTCTGTGGAGCTTGTGGGCTTTGCGTTGGCCTCTACACTCGGTCCGGGTGCATCCATGTTGCTACGCAGTTTATTTTGTTTTTGGTGTGTTTTTCTTGTTATATTTTTATAATACATTTTCCCGCATGACGTGTGGAATTTGCAGGTCTGGCGCTGGTTATCGGTGATTTTGGTATCGCGCTTGGCCTCATCGCAACTTTTTTCGTGTTCGTGTTTCAATGAAGATGAGTGGGCAGGCGTGATTCAGCTGTCTGTGGCGTTGACATTCTGGGTATTAGCGTCATCAATCTGATGAGAGAGTAGGTATGCCGTAAGGGGGCCCCAGATATCACGGGGTCGTGAGGTAAGGGGGAGGAGTTCGGCAAATGTGTATGTTTGTTCCTGCCAGAATACCATGTCCTTAATCCATTCCTAAAATTTGGGTGCCCTACCCTGTCCCCATCTGCATGCTATGCGCCGTTTAGACAAATGGAGGCTCAAGGAGACAAATTTCCGGTGTGTCACAGCCAACTTCTCAGTGCATCCTAACAAGTCAAGTAGAGTACAAAGCGGGAGTTGCAATGATGTCATTTGTTTTAGGGTTGTAAGGACTTGGTGCCTGTACTCTTGTACAACACCACAGTCCCAGGCTTGATGTAGGAAATGTGTCCCCATAATACCACAGCGATTGCACTTGTCGCTATCAAGTAGTTTGTACTGGTACTGTTTGGCTGGGGTATAATAAGTGCGATGTAGGAATTTGTAGTGGAGAATGCGAAGATGGCTACTGGACGAGCTTTGTTCTGTCTGTTTGCAACAGTAGGTCCATTGCTCATCTGTGATGACATGCCCCATCTCGGCGGCCCATTTATCTCGAGCAGCACTTTGTGTTTGGCACAGGGCAGTGTAGAGGCTATGGTAGAGTGAGGAGACTAAATGTGGCGCAGCATTGCTACACAGTATCATGCGCAATGGGGCGACCTCGGGGGGCTCCAGAGGGTATGTGGGTGTGTGCTCTTTGAAGCCCTGTCTCAGCCGGACATAAAGAAAAATGTCCATAGGAGAGGGCGGCTGTTTGGAAAAGAGTTGTTGTGATGTGTGAAACTTGCCGTTGAGATACAGGTTCCCCCAGGATGTAATCCCGATAGTTCCACTGAAACTTTATACAGTCATATAATACACAAGTTGGCATCTGTATTTGATCAAGAATTGTTCACCTCACTTGAACTGTAGTTGTCTTACATTCATAAGAACCGACAAAAGTTGCAATTCATTTGATGGTTACAACAGTTTCATATTTTCCTTTTTAAACATAATACAGTTCTATTCATCCAACTCTTTTTTACTGTGGCTTTATGCAATATTATCAACCTGCGTTTCAGCATGGAAAGCCTTCATCAGGACTGCCACATTTTCAGAAAACCCACTCTGTATCCAAGTGACCTGCAAAATCATAATACAAAGCCCTGCTGAGCCGCACAAACAAATTCAAGTGGATACAAATAACAAAAGAGTTTAAAAAGGCAAAGACCACCTTAAAAAAAACCTTCACCAGAGGATAAAACCAAGTCCCATGCATGGAATTCCCACAAGAAAATAGAAGATCCCCAGTGAGCTCAAACTGTGGATATGACCAATAGATACAGTGACTTAAGTTAAAACCAAAGATGCCCAACACCAAGAAAGAATATGGTGAATAAAACAAATTTGTATGTGAGCCTACCAATGAGAAAAGAATCTGTAACTTGAAGACTTTACAGATTGATAAGCTTTTATATCAGTTTCAGTATGTTCCCCAAAAATCTTGCAAGACCAAAATAATGCTGCTGTCTGCCCAATATACGAAAAAAAAGAAAAATACAATCTCAATATTGAGTGACGAGAGTCTCAGCGGTGAGGAACTACTGTGGGAAAACTCTACCTGCTTACCCACTTAAATGTACATAGAGAGGAAAAGATAGTAACTCGTAATGTGAAGTGCCTTGTCTTTAATTACTGTTAAATGTACCCCTGGAGGTAAATGAAGAAAGAAAATTTGAATATAATTGTGCTTATTTGCATAGATATTTACTGCCAAAAGGCGGTTAATTAACTAAGTACCATGTGTGCAGTATAGCGGAGAGGGGACAGCTGCCTTCTCTTCATGAAACCCCCATACCACAATACATTTTAATGCAAATCCGTAATATAAGCCTCTAAGTCAGTTGTTCTCAAACTTTTTTGATCCGCGGCTCCCTTGACCCTTTGACCATTGCCCATGGCTCCCCGCTGTTACTTTTTTTGGAGGGAGGATAAGTCCGGCCTCGGGAGTACTTGCATTTTTGAAAATAATTGGGATGAAGCTGATGAAGGAATTATAATCATATATGTATGGTGTTTTGTATTACTGGGGCAGCATCTCTAATAAAATGACCATGCCTTTTTTTAGAGAACGCTCTCCAACATTTTTATCCCACTTACAGTGCTAGATAGCACCCCTATGCATGTAGGCCCCATTGCCAAAGTGTTTCTGCACTTGAAGAATATTTGCATGTACTTCCATTTCTACCCATATCATACGTGCCAACACACCTATCCCAGAAGGGTGACTCACGATTTATCAAACCACATACAGCTTTATTTTTAGTGTCTCCTCCCTAAAATTGGCTCCACATCAATGCAAGTAGAAAGATTCCTCAGATTTGTTTTTAAACGTCCCTCTTCCTTGCTTCCAAATGTTGGCATTATGCTGTATATGGTGTTTTACTACCCTGTGCTCAAGGAGAGATCAGGCCTGTCTGGAAATGTGTGTGTACTGAAAGTAATATGTACTATAAGTACCTATGTTTCAGGTACAGATGTAAAGAGTTAATAATACTTAGTGTGTTTATTAGACAGGATAACTGTACTTTCCTCAAAATTTGCATTGGTGTAAAATGCATTTGGAAAAAACAAGTCTAACTAAATAAATCAGGCATCTTCTGTGTACTTTGGGAGTGTTGGAATGGGGGGATCCAGTGAAATATGGAGCTCATCTCCCTTGACATGTCATCAATTAAGCACTATGTTTACAGCTTTAGGCATGTCACTTACAAATAATCAACATCATGCGTTTAAGTCTAACTAGCTTAACTGAAGCCAACAGACCATTTAACATAAAATGCATTAACCCCTTCTGTGCCACGCCCTTTCCCCCTCCTGTGCCGGGCGTTTCATTAGTGGGTGGGGTTCATGACGAGATAGTCTCGTCATGGGCACAGCGCGACCGTGCTCCATGACGAGACTATCTCGTCATGGGCACAGAAGAGGTTAAAGTGTTTGGTGTGTGTCTTTCCTGGCTAGGTTTAACGGCTCCCCAGGGAGCCACTGTGCACAGTTTGGGAACCACTGCTCTAAACTGTTCAAATCACCATCTTGTATCAAAGTAAAAACACTATTCCACCAGTCTAAAACAAAGGGTGGGCTATCAATAACTAAAAAACACTTGCTACACAATTTTAATGGAGCCCTCCCTCAAAACTTCGGGCCTCATTTATGAAAAGTGACGCATCACTGCGTCAAAACAGTGATGCGTCACTTTTCACTGCGCCCTCCCTGCGACTCCAGTGATGCGTCATATTTACAGTATGACGCATCATGTCGCAAGGAGTCACAGATACGTCAGTATTTCTGACGTATCTGTAGGCGCAAAAGTGACGCATTGCTGGAGTGTGTCACAAAAGTGACGCAACTCCAGCAATGTGTCCTTTCACATGGGGCAAGCCCCATGTGATAGGGCCTGCGTCAGTCTTACGCCTGCTGTGAGGCAGGCGTAAGATATTGACGCATTTGCACCCTAGAAGTGGCGCAGTGAAATCTCGTAGATTTAACTGCGTCACTTCTACGATGCTTACTTACGTGGGAACGCCCACCCTGCATACATTATACCTGACGCAGGTATAATGTAGCGCATGGGTTTGCAAAGTGACGCATCTAGGTAGATGCGTCACTTTGTAAATATGGCGCATCATGGCGCATGTTTTACGCCACTGGTGCGTCACAAAAAGTGACGCACCGGTGGCTCAAAAGTGACGCAGGGGCTCATAAATGTGCCCCATAGTTACTATAGTCACGCTGTCCTGTAAATATAGGATTTTAAAAAAGCTATGGTGGATCGGGTGTAATAAACTACATGAATGCGCTCTGCAAAGGAGAGAATTCTCATCCTTAAAAGTAATGCATAAGGTGACTCAAAGTTGCATGCACTGTAGTCTTAACAAACCAGCAGGGGGATACTCTTACATCAATTTAGTCACAACCACAGTGATAAATCTTCCCATTATTTACCAGCAAGCAACCAAATGAGGCAAGAAGCCTCTACTTAAATATCAGAAATATACCGGTTACTAAAGGGGACCCATGTGAAACTAAACGCCGCAACAGCGGCCATCTTAACATGGTGTGAAGTTTAATAATAGTATGTAACCAGCCGTGTATGTTCACAAATGCGACTATTTATACTGACCTGATAAAGTTGTGCTAAAAAACCCTAGTTTGAAACACTACCATTATACTTAACCAGCGGAGGAAACCCATTTGTCTAATCACTCATGCCGGGACAGGGAATAAGTGGCGACTCCTCAAAACAACCTTGCATTAGGAGTAATTAACACCGCAGCGGCCATAAAAATGTGCTGTGCTGATCAATAGAAGTAACATGACCGGAACGGCTGGCTAAAAGTAAATATGTCTATTAAGACCCTCTACCATCGTTATTTACAGGTGGCAGGTATTGCCTATCTAAAAATGGATGGTAGACAGACCCATCTTGATCTACTCATTGTGGGTATGGTACTGAGTAGACAGGTCCAAAGTAAAAAAAAGAATCCAATCACTACGTTCACGGCCATCTCGACTAGATGGAAACATGCAAAGAAACTACATAGCAGAAAAAAGATATAGATGACAGTTATCTAATGTTGCATACCACCCAGGATGCCAGTCTGCTGCTGGCTCAAACAATTGACATCCAAGATGACATGCGCTCTGTTATGTCTGCCACATAGAGAGGTCTTGTCTACAGTAGTGGCTACTCTGACACCACTGCCTCCAGCACACTGGCCCTATTCCTCCTTCAAACCCATTAAAACACCTGACCCCATTGCAAAACCTGAATAAGCTTGGGCGTAAAACTCTGCTTCGTTTGCGGAGTTTGCAGAATTCAGCAACTCCACGTTCCGCCGAGTACGTGGAGTAACTCTTAAATTCCGCAATGGAGCTGAGTTTTTTTTTGTCCTGCTGCACTCAAAAGATCTTTTCTCACGTCCGGGAGCAACATGCCGGGCATTTGCTATTGCTCGCGAGATTTTTAGGGCAGTTCGCGGGCGCAATGAGATTTGCAAGCATGCTCCTGTCAGATTTTGTGGTCGCCAACACGGAATTTGGGCGCGCCAGCGACTTCCGGCGAATGTTTTCTGCTGTACGCGATCCCGAATGTGCAGGATCTACCGCGGCTACAATCAGGGGAAGATTCTCTCTTTGAGCAGCATTAAAATCTTCCTGATCTGATGATTGTGAGTTAAAAACCTCCTCAAATTGACATCTGGCAGTGTTTATTTTGTGCAAGGAGTCTTTTTTTTCAACTGGAAGAAAGTACCCCAGAGTCTCCAACTTCCTGTTCCTGTCCAGCAGCCTCCTGCCTGTGTTTTGTCCAACTCTGGTCACTTTTCATTGGGATTTGGAGCTGGAAGGATCACTCTTTGTGTCTGCTGCATATCCCATTGTATTTAAGAACTTTGAGTTTGGGATTTCACAAGTAAGTTGAACAAGCATTGGCATAGCCAATAGGTCTCGCCTTTGGGACCTTATAAGTGTTTAGCCATGCAACAGTTAATGTTACTGCACCAAGGATATTGTGCTGGATAACTAAACACTTAAACGGTCCCAAAGGCGAGACCTATTGGCTATGCCAATGCTTGTTAGCATTTGAGTGTGATTATAGAGGTATGGGCGAAACCGTTTAGGGCGTTCCGTCCAGAATTTGATGGCCTGTGGTGTTGAAAGCACTGCTAGATAACAAGGGTATAAGAAGTCGGGAATGGGCATAAGTGAAGGGTATGACATGAAATTCCAAATGTCAAAATCATAAAATGTGTGATTTAAGATATGGATGTCGTTTAAGAACAAATGTGTTATTTTCTTGAAAGTTAAAAACAACCAATAACTGCATTGTAAATAGAGACACGAGTTTTCCATTTTTCCTATAAATGCTTCCCTCTCTTTATTTTAAAAATCACAAAGAAGTAGAGGTTAAGGGTCTGATGTGCAAAGGGACTTACGTGTAGTAAAGGTACAAGTGTGGAGTCTCTGCACTCTGGGCAGCCTCTCTTTCCAGCGCACTGCAGTGAGTGCAGTGCGGAGATTCTGCCATGAGTGAAGAGACACGTAACTTTATTGCATATTAGTCCCTTTGTGATTTGAGCCCTAAGCCTTCATTTAAGGGTCTCACCATATGTTCAATCATGTCTGCTAGATCAAACGTTATGCATATAATCAGAAGCCCTAGTATTAAAACATGCCATCTTGTAATGTGCCATACATTGTCATTACCTTTTCTGTTTGCGAAAGGCACCAGTTATCGAAAGTAGTAAAATAAACTTTTACTAAACTCACCTTGGTGAAACTGCAACGATTGCTGCTGCTTATTGAGGAGCATAAGGGCTGGTACCCAGCTAACGCCCCGTGCGCTCATTGAGAAAAGTGTGGGGTGACCAGCAATATCAAAGGAGAGGCAGAACGATTTAAGAGTATGAGCATAGACAAGAACAGAGGAGAGGATAGGATAGTGGAATGAAGTAACCCGAACACAGGAGAGGGTTGAGTAGTCGGTTACAGGACAGGCAGTCAGTGCGAAGGGAAACGCAGGGGAAACTGTTGGATGAAAGAGGCAAAGATTTGATGAAGGGAGGACGAAATGGTTACAGGGGGGCACAGGGTGGATTAGCTACTTTCATAAGAGGAAACATTTGTTAGGAGGATGTTGTGTTAAATCGTAATAATGTAACTGCGCAGGGTTGAGGCGAGTGAGGACTTGAGCACTGTGGACTAATTATAGTGTGAATCTTGGAGCAGATGTAGCAGGGTGAAGTCATGAGCAGGTAAGGATGAACAATAGAATACTGATAATTGAAGATGATGGAGAGAGTAAAGAGCTGAAGGTTTGCACAGAGCGCTTGTGGATGGTGAGGTAATGAGGTCCTGGAAATAGATAGATTTGACACCTCCTAGATCATTATGCAGTGTATGAAGGGCTTGCTTATTAACAAAGAAGTTAGCAGTGAATATGTGCTTTCGCCATTTATGTACTGCTGCCCTCATTTACTGTTATGCGCTCTTATTTCAAGTGTAATTCATGGCTGAGGCCTATCTTTGGTACAAGGTGGATAATGAAGCAGTTGTATGAGCTGTACTGCAAGACTGAAGGGAGGTCTTTATGAAGATCACGTGGAAAGCAGTGAGAGCAGTGGGGTCCTGTTTTCTACAGCAGATGGGTACATGAGAGAGCGATCTACAAGGAGGCGAACTGATTTGCATGTGAAATGTGTGATGTCAGATGGAGCGATGATGGGTTTAGATTTGGATAAAGTGTTTGAAATTAGCATAAAATTGAGTGGCTTACCTTGCTTGTGGGTGGGATTAAGGAAGGTGTCATTTGAGGAGTGATCAGACAGAAGTGGAGACACTGGCGAAAGCATCAGTAAAATATTTTGGCAAGTTATGGTCACACCAGTGAAAGCAGAATCGTTTGGTGAAGGCAATAAATAGGTGTGTAGCATAATTTCTGCCAGCTGTAACTGAAAGCCATTACTATATAGTTACAGAGACGAATGCGTTTCGAGATGTTTGGAATGAAAGAGGCTTATGGTGCGAGTCCTAATGAGAAAACATCTTGTCATCCATAATAAAACACTGACCAAGGAGAGTAAGATCACATAGGTATGCTTTACTAAGGTAATGCCTAAAACAAAACAAATGTTAGATTGGTTTTGAAATAACAGTAAAATCATGAGTCTGAGTCTTAGGACCTGGAAGGCCAGTGCAATCAGGAGTGAAATACGGACAGTATTGGAGCATGCTAGTATAAACTATGTTCAGGATCCTTTGAGACACCTTTAAAAATACATTTTAATACAAGTAAAAGGGATAGCTCCTTTCCGCTCCTAAAGCGTCTTTTTTTTAACGCAGAACAAAATGCTGTATGGTGCTCTGTAAAACACGTTAGCGCCACCTGGTGTATTTCATGCAATACGGCCCCAGAAATGTTCTGCCAAATGCAACGGATCTCTGTCACATAAACAAAGGCAATGAAAATCAAACATCAAAGCGGCGAAAGTGAAAGTAATCGAGCAGAGCATCAAAGGGCTGGATGAGAAGGGAGGGGGGAATGCAAGGGTCAAAGCGGCTAAAGTGAAAGAAAGCTATAGAGAAGGGAGGGGGGAGTGGGAGCAGCTGTGCACGTGCATGTGATCGTCCACTCAAGGTTTAGGCCAGCCAAAAGACTGTGGGTAGCACTTTGAAAATCCCACATACAAAATGTCTCTTCGAGCCTTTGGCTCAGCGAGACCTAAAAACTGGTGTTGTTTGTTTGATTGGGGCCATGCACTGGCGTAACGGAAGTTGAGGTCCCCCCCCTGCAATTTACATGGAGGGGCCCGCTCCGGATTGAATCCGAAGCTCTCGTGCCCAACTACTGTGCTGAGGGGTCCCCCCTGCAGCTCGGGGTGCCCCCGCACAGCAGGGGATGTGGGGGCCTGTGTTACGCCACTGGGGCCATGCACCTGAATTTATTTGTACTGTTAATGGATTTTTAAAATGTATTGTCATGGGTGGCCTGTTCGTTCATTAACTCCAACAGTTACAGAACATAATATAACATGAGTCTCTCTTTGGGAAGATGGACAATTTGATTTGGTTTACCTTTACTAGTACTCATCATCATGCATGCATTTCCTTTTCCTCCCATAACAGATTTATGATGGTCAGCTGCCAAGATGAATGCTGTCCTTGTGTAGTGTTTGTCTTTGTCAAACGTTTCCCTCCAATCCCCCTTCCTATCCATTTATCAAAACCCTAACTCTCTTCCCCCGGGCTGCGTGATTTATGAGATGTAACTAAATTACATTTACACCATTGAATGATCACACACTTGGTGGGGCGGATGTGGTGAAAGCAACACCAACTCAAGGCAGGGCGAGGATCTTCTCCTGCTCCAAGTATAGCCCACACTTGCATTAGTGCATATGTATTAGATTGCCCACCCATGCACAGTATTCAATATTCAATTTCTTTTCAGCGGAACGTAATCCATCATAATAATTGCCAGAATCATCATCCTTTCTGAACTAAAGGTTATGCTTGTCCACTTCATAGCTCGAATCGACTTCAGTTTGTAACTTGTACTAGCCCACCATTGTGATTAATTATTTTACTTTAGTGTTGCTTGTCATGGTTTCTCGTTTGGCATTCTTTTTCTTGTGTACTACAGTCGTACTCTTCTCTAGTCTCCCTCTGGTGACTGTCTAATTTTTTCCCCAACGCTTGCATATAAAACGGCATTAACTTAGTAACTTTGTATTTCAATTTAATAGTTCCCTGCAATGAATAATTCTCAATCCAACAATTTGTGTTCAGCTAGGAGGGACTGGAACCTTGCTTCTGGATCTGGTGCTTTCACTAGTATTTGGCTAGTCCATTAGCATTCTGCTACTATCTACTACCACGGTACCACCACCATGGCACCTTGGGAAACAATGCAGCCATTGCTTTGCCTAATCACAGGTAAGAGAAAAACTGTGGGGGATTATTTCATTGTTGAGCTACAATAATCTATATACTATGGAAATTCACACACCCACATCCCCTTCGAGTCCTTATAGTCATAGTTGCAGACTGCAGAGACTAGGTGGAGCGAGTAGTAGGACAAGTGAGGGTGCCACGTAACTGTTGGTGTGTTACATTATCGGCAGATTTTCAGAATTGGCTGTGGGCCTGCAGCAAAGGAATTAGCGCAAAGTAAAAGAGTAACCCCCCCAAAAAAGATTTAAATCATATGTACAACCATAACATTTTTATTTACCGAACAAAAAAACAAAAAAGCCCCACAACACCTGACCTACCCCTCTCCCTAAAACCAACCAATGTCCAAAGAAAAGAAAGTCCAAATAATTGTCCCAACTGCCACATTCCCACCCTCTCCCCAACAAGTCCCACCCACCAAACAACAGATAAAAAAAGGGGCAAGAGACTAAGAGAGACCTAGTGGCGGGCTGGGAGCTTCCGCTCTAATCCGTCGAACTGCTCCTCTCTCCTGGCTTCCAGGTGCGCCATCATCAGGAGCATGCGGCGCTGAAAGGCTCTATAGAGTCTATAGTGAGAGCAGCAGTGGCTGATGAATGGCGGCGGGCGGCTGCCTGACCATGGCACCGTACAACTGGAGGCACTGGGGCCTGGCTGGGGCCTGAGGCATTGGAGGCCGTAGCTGCTGCCGCCGCCTCCTCCTCGGCCACCAGCCACTCGTATTCGGCCCTGATAGCCTCTGCTTCCTTGGCCGGGTCCGGGCTGCTATCTCCTGACCTGTGGGTTGGGAGCCTGAGGATGATTGTGGATTGGCAGGAGTAGACATATCAAGAAAGAAAAAAGACAAATTATAACCAATACTCTTAGCAACACAGTAACACATAAAATGATATAGTGGCACAGTAGCACTTGCAGTACATAACATTTGCTGGTATCCTCGATTTCTCAGCCCATTCGATTTTAATGTGATTACAGTACCAGGCATTAAGCACTATGGAGTATCCAAGTATTCTTCTTCTCTCTCATTTATCTAAATTAATGTAGGCCTGCCAGCTAAGCTTGCACTCTAGACAGATATACTCGTGTTGCGTTATACGCTTTGCTACTGTCTGCTGGTGGGGCAGCTCAGCTGTACCACACAATTATCTCTTTTTATATCTTAGCCATTCTCGTTTAAATCAAATGCTCACTTTCACCCTGACTGTCTACAACAAGGCAGATGAATAGTTACTAATATATGAATGATGATATACGGCATAACTCGAGGTACTACTTAGTTGTAACCATGCAGCTGATAGGCCACCCATGGCTGAAACTGGCGAAATACCATGGGTAGGGAGTTGGCTTCGCAGGGGGGCGATTGATGACGATGGGTGTGTATGGGTGCATAATAATATATATGTTGTGCTTGAATACTACTGTGAATTAAGGGAGTAGCCTGAAATACAACCTCGCTCAAACCTTTGAATCAAAAACCTTGATAAAAAACAATCTTTGTTTACTTTTCTTCCCAGGGATTTCTAAATTTTTCACTGCATTTTTCTTCTAGCTTAATTTATTCTTCACCCTTGGCTTTGCTACTCCTCTGTCACCGTTCAGTTTTACATTCTCTTCATCGGTCTTCACTATGAATACTAGTACCATCCATTTATCCAAAGATGGCTATCATTCTCAACACACCTTTCATCAACATGAACATAGATTTGTCATTTTAACCACCCATGCATCCTTGCTTTGACCCATCAAACATCCCGAAGGATTTCTTTCACCCATATACACTTTCACCCATGCAGACAGGCATCATTTCTTTTACCATTCACCCCCCACCCATGCATGCACCCTATCAGCCACATATATGCATCCCTTCACCCACGCATCCTTCTCTGCCAGTCATATTACATTTCACTCATCCTTCCATCCTTCTTTACCAGCAACCCATCAAGTTTTGACTCTTCTTCATGAAACTTGCTCTGCTGAGTTGGGGATAGAAGTGTCCATTAGTTACTCAACTCCCGCTGTATATGCTAATTTACGGCTTAGTAAAGAGGGGTGTCTTTATCTTTTCACAACTTAGTCTCACTCTCAACAGTACAATGTACACCCTTGCAGCGAATATATAAATTGTCAATAAGGCTCACCCCCTGCAGTTGGAGCATCTGCTGCTCCCTGGATGGCGCCACATTCCCGCTGGCCCTGGCACTGGCGGTCAGGGTGGCTAGAAAAAACATTAAACATTTTTTAGATGTCATATGCACCTCCCCCTATTTATTTTCTTCCATAGCAAAAATGTAAATTCAAACACTACACACATCACTAGCAATTTGGGTACAGTCACAGTACGTCCTATTAAACATAAAATATCTGGTTGGGCATTTTGTTTTTGTTGGTGCCAGTTTTTGAAAAGACTCTCAAGAAGAAAAACAACCTGTAAATGACTGAACTGAGTGGCTAGAGTAAATTGTGACTCATCAGAGTGTTTGAAAAGAAATAAGAGTGGCCAACTGGCCGGACCAACTGACATAAAGTCTTCTTGGTTGGTAAATGTATGGTGCCGTCCTCCTCCTCTCATACTTCCTTCCAGCCATGGTGCACGGTAATCTTCATCATCAACTGCTGCTAATAATACTAGGCCTAGATAAGAAGACACAACTTTGGGGTGTCCAGCGTGAATATGGCCACTCTCCCGTTTTACTGATTGAGCATGAGAAAGTAAAAGAAAGCCTTCTCATTTCAACAAACATACGCTGAATACCTCACTTGGGCATGCATTCTGCATGGCAGACTAGTAGTACTAGTACTAGTATAGTAGTAAGGAGCAATAGGTTCTCTGAGTCTTACAGTACCACCACTAGGCAGTACACAAACTATATATGGGGAGAGGGAAAGCTGACTAAAATACCATAAGAAAGGAAGCTACAGACAAACTAGTACAGAGCACAGACAGAGGCAGTTTGAGGTAAAATACAGACACTAGAAATATAAAATAACTTAGTAAATAGGATAATGGAGGGATATCAAGATTTTTGAAACCGATAGGTCAAAGAGGATTCGGGAAGAATATTAAATTAGCAAACAGGTAGAAAACTGATAAAATTATGGAGCAGTAAAAGTTAGGGAAATTTGTTAAACAACAGAAGGAATTACTGGGGCCAGCAAAGCCATCGGCCGACGAACATTCTTTCTGGGAGTTATGTATCAATGGGGTAACCCGGTAGACCACTGGACTCGGGTATAGATAGGTACACAAAAATATAGTCACAGTGGAGACATATTTAAAGGAGTAAAAGAGCATACATTTGTTAGTGATTCGAACAAATTTAACGACACCACCTATTTTCTGCATGTATGACCATAATTTAATCGATTATCCAGAATTTCAGTCAAAAGGAAGACCAAATGCATCACAATGTCAACATATTCAAATACACATAGGTGTAAGGTACGTGATAAGTGCAAGATTTGGGGATGAGTGCAGGACGTTGTGAGGGAGGAAGGTTGCGTAAATATAGGAACATCCACAGTTTGTTGCAGAGCCTAACCTGCCAATTGAATGGCCACAAAACTTAAATCAGACAACACAAAATTAGAAAGCAGTTGTGCATTCACTGACAATCTCCTGTGTTGATTGTAGACAGAAGTAAGTCGACGTTTCGACCCCTGTTAGAACCAGCAAATTGGTTTGCTTGGAGTCGGGGTCTTCATCAGGACCAAGGGAATGGGCTTACACCTAGGGGCAAGGGTCAAAAATGTAATGAAGTGAGGTGTGTCTGTCATAACCATTATAATTAAGAAAAAGAGAATAATAAAAATTAAAAATTACCAGCATCAGCAGCATGAATCAAGCTGGAAAATTGGGAAGGGGCCAATCAGTGCTCCTGGGAAAAAGGAAAAGAGACGGGGAATACCACTGAAACCGCAATTTAAAACCACACTAAGTGTCGAAGATGCCTGGGTGACAAAGATACTCACCCAAGGTGTAGTATTCACCACTCGGTAAGTGAGTCCGGGAAAGGCTGAATTAATCAGCATAAGCAAGGATCCGTTAATGTCCCAAGCTGAAAGAAGGGGGGGTGGGGGGAAAAAGAGGGAGGAAAGGAGAATTAATCTCCAACACTCGGATCATTAATTTCTATAAACATGTCCGAGAGCGCAGCGCATATGGAATAAATTGAACCATTAATTGTAATACGCGGGAGAGAAGGGAGTTGTGAACCTATCACTCGGATTGGAAAGTCATAAAGAGCATGTCCGAGATCGCAGCGCATATTTAACTCGTCATTGGTCATTACTAGAGCATGCGGGAGAATGTACATGAAACCTTGGAAACTAATCTCCACACAGGGTGTTAAAAACCGCAATAATGCGATGACTGGAGAAAGGGAACCACTGAGTCAGCAGGATGTAACATACCTCAAGGGCCGCTTCGAGCGTTCTGACAGCTAACCCTGGTCTTGGTCACATGACCATTAAAATACCAAACAGACGCGCGCACAACCGGAAGGATTGCGCCCTGATTGGTAGGAACTAAGGGGTGTGTGTGGCTACGTGTTCGAATGTGATTGCACATTTAAACAGAGCCGGGGGTTCTTCAAGCCGCAATAATGCGTTAATAAGAGAGAGGGAAGCGAAAAAACTGAGGCTGCAGGGTGTAACATACCTCTGGGGCCGCGTCGGACAGTCTAACAGCTAACCCTGGGCTTGGTCACATGACCTATTAAATACCAAACAGACGCGCGTACGCCCGGAAGGATTGCGCCCTGATTGGTGGAGACTCGGGGGTGTGTATTACTGCCTGTTCGGATGTAAACTCAAGCAAAGCAGGGACCAATTGCTGGTTCTAGGCTCATAACCACAGTACAAAAGATAATATAATCACTGCAATGAATGATACGAAGACAACCATACCATCGAGCATAATTAATGCAATCCTTGTAAGTGGTAGAAAAGTTGTTGCTGATTCCCCAACATACAGAATATTATAGGTCAACGGAACATCATTAAAAGACTCAGCGATTAAAGTGCACAATAAGGTTGTCTTATGATGTAAAAAGGACACAGAACATCACCTATTACTGTATACAGTGGGGTTGTCTATGATGTGAAATGGGCAGTGTGGGATGCATAACCCTCAATATTGTAATGCTTAGCCATTATTTAATAAAGATAGTTGAGTGTAGGTTGCATCAAGTTCATTAAGGCCACTAAGGACAGAATCAAACCGGTCCATCCATTTACATTCCCTGATGTTAAGAATTGAGCCAAGGTCACCACCCCTAATGCCCAGTACAATGGCTTCAATTACCAGCCATTTTATCGATTCAGGGGAATGGTTGCATGTTTTAAAGTGGTCGACCATGGGTGCTCCAGGCGTGGTACATCTTATCCTGCTGCAGTGTTGGAGTATCCGGCATTTCACTTTCTGGGTAGTCTGGCCTATGTAAATCTTATTGCAGGGGCAGACTATTGCGTAGATGACGTTCTTAGTATTACAATTGGTGATCGTCTTTAAATCCACCGTACAGTTGTTATGTTGGAACGTCTTTGTTTCAATGGTCAGATTGCAGGCTTTGCACTGTCCACATTTGACATGGCCCGTAGGAGCGGGAAGATGCCAGAGCGATTCAATGGTTGGTCTAGTAGGTATTTCCAAGAGAGACTTGACCACATGGTCACGCACATTTTTGCCCTTCTTGAAGGAATGCATTGGGGGTTCGGTAAGCTGTAGTTCTGCTGACACCAAATGCCAATGTTTATTCACAATCTGGCGGATATCGTTACTTCTGGTGTTAAAAGTAGTAACACATATCAGTCTGTTAGGATCATCCGTCCGTACTTTAGGAGTAAGGAGGAGGTCTCTATGGTTGTACCAGGCTCTCTTGCGAGCCCTCTTAACAAGCCTCCGAGGATAGCCGCGTTCGATCAATCTCAGGATGAGGTCATCAGATTCCGTGAAGAAATCATCTTTTCTGGAACAGTTCCTCCTGATCCTAAGGAACTGGCCGAAAGGAAGGTTATCGCGTAGTCCTCTGGGATGGTGACTTCCATACCTCAATAAGGTGTTTCTTTCCGTAGTTTTACGGAACAGGGTTGTATAAAGACAGTCATCCATAGCCTTGATGGTAATATCAAGAAAGTCAATACTAGACTTGTCCTTAGTCATAGTAAACTGAATATCAACCAATCTATCATTCAACCAACGGAAAAACTCCTCCAATTCCTGGTCATTGCCTGTCCAAATCATCAGGACGTCATCGATATAACGTTTCCAATACGTGACCTTTTGACTGAACGGATTTGTGATGTTATTGACAAAGGTCTGCTCAAAGTTGTCCATATACAAAATGGCCAGGTCTGGGGCAAAGCTGGCACCCATCGCGACGCCTTTCGTTTGCATGAAGAAGTCATTTTGAAAGAAAAAGAAATTCTGTGTCATTGCTATATTGAGCAATCGAATGATGAAATCCGAGGGCACTTGCATCGGTTGGGTTCTTGTCTCCAAATATTTCAAAGTCACCTCCAAAGCATGTTGTTGAGGGATACTAGTATACAGTGACACGATGTCCAGTGTCACTAGAATTTGGGTGGCTGGATCGAAAGGCATCCCATCAACCAGATTGATAACTTGCATGGTGTCCCGCAGGTACGAATCTGTATTTTCTGCCAAGGGCTTCAAGAAAAAATCGATGTATTTACATAGTGGCTCAAGAATTGAGCCACACCCCGAGACTATGGGGCGGCCGGGTGGCCTTTCCTGGTTTTTATGTACCTTAGGTAAGGTGTAGATTGTCGGAAGACGAGGCTGAGGCTGATTCAGAAATTGGAACTCCAGGTTCGAAAGGAAACCTTGGGCGAGGCCATCTTGAGTTACTCGAAGGATCATGGTACTAATCTTTTTGGTGGGATTTAGATTGCGTCTAGTGTAGCTGATGCCATCATTCAATTGAGAATAGAGTTCTTCCTTGTAGTTTTCCACGCTCTGTAGTACGATGGCTCCACCCTTGTCAGCGGGTTTGATGACAATAGAGTGGTTATTCCTCAAGTCATCCAGGGCCTTTCGTTCAGCAGAGGTGACATTGTGTTTGACATACTTTCTGGTGGAGCAGATGCTTAGTGCCTCCTTCAGTACAGTACTTTCATAGGTCAGAATCCGATGTGAGACCATTTGAGAAGTAGGTGTGAATGTGGAGGGAGTACGTAGGCCGGTACATGATGTAGTCGTACTCATAGAAGCCTGACGAAAGAAGTAGCGTAACCGTATTTTTCAAAAGAACCGGTGTAACTCAGTCTGAAGGTTGAATTTGTTGGGATAGGTCGTAGGAACATATGATAGACCTTTACTCAAAATGCGATGTTCATCATCCGTAAGTATATGATTAGACAGGTTCATGATGGGATCCTTTAGGGTGCCTACCAACGATAGACCCGGCGTCTCGTTTGAATTTCTCCATGTGGTTCCTGGGGGAAGTGTACCTGCTTCTGGGCAGTATTCATCCCTTGTTGCTGAACTCTGTCCCAACCCTGGCCTTGTTGTAGGCGGCCGCGTCCGCGGCCTCTGTTCCAATTCCAATTCGCATTTCTTCCCCTGGGTGGTCGCCATTGTCGGTCCTCTAAAAAAGCCGGTCCAGAGGGTGGATAATAGGTAGTATCCTGAGGTTGGTATCCTGTGTAGCTCCCTGCCTGTTCACCCTCACTGCCCGTGGAGCCAGACGACTCCGAGAAATTCGTGAATCTGCGAGTACCTCGAAAGCCACCTCTTCCTCTGTTGAAGAAACGCCCCTGTTGGTCCTGCTTGTAATAATCTTCCTGTAGGTACGGATAGGTCAATTTCTTATCATAAAAGCGGACGTCTTTAGAAAGTTTGTCCAATTTCTTGGCTTGTGTGTTGACATCAAATTCCTTGATGGTTTTCTCAAGGCGTTCCAGAGCCTCCTTGGCATTTGTTAGTGCATTATCTGTAGAAATGTCTCGTTTTAAATCAGCAATTTCCTTCATCAATAATTCGACCTGTTCAAGGGCAGTCTCAACTCCCAGGACCATCCAGTGGCGGGAACAGTTGTTTGCCACAAAGCTGAAGCCTTCCTTGAATTTGGGTTGATCCACAAAGATCGCTGGCTCGTTCTTAACCTGCAATCCAACCGGTATGACGTTTGACTGTAGATATTTGGTCAGAAGGTGGCCGTGCAGCCTGGTGCGGATCAGCTTCTTCTCTAATCTCTCTAGTTTGTTGATCTTCTCATTAAGAGACACATCAATGTTTGGGGTATTCGAAGAAATGAAAAGGTTGGAGGGATCTTGAATGAGTGTGGTAATGTATTCCTCAGTGTATGATAATGTCTCATTGCCTAACATAATGAAAAAGGATTAAAAATGAATACCCTCGCAGGACAAGGCCTGCACTGTAGAGAGTTATGTATCAATGGGGTAACCCGGTAGACCACTGGACTCGGGTATAGATAGGTACACAAAAATATAGTCACAGTGGAGACATATTTAAAGGAGTAAAAGAGCATACATTTGTTAGTGATTCGAACAAATTTAACGACACCACCTATTTTCTGCATGTATGACCATAATTTAATCGATTATCCAGAATTTCAGTCAAAAGGAAGACCAAATGCATCACAATGTCAACATATTCAAATACACATAGGTGTAAGGTACGTGATAAGTGCAAGATTTGGGGATGAGTGCAGGACGTTGTGAGGGAGGAAGGTTGCGTAAATATAGGAACATCCACAGTTTGTTGCAGAGCCTAACCTGCCAATTGAATGGCCACAAAACTTAAATCAGACAACACAAAATTAGAAAGCAGTTGTGCATTCACTGACAATCTCCTGTGTTGATTGTAGACAGAAGTAAGTCGACGTTTCGACCCCTGTTAGAACCAGCAAATTGGTTTGCTTGGAGTCGGGGTCTTCATCAGGACCAAGGGAATGGGCTTACACCTAGGGGCAAGGGTCAAAAATGTAATTTAATTATAATGGTTATGACAGACACACCTCACTTCATTACATTTTTGACCCTTGCCCCTAGGTGTAAGCCCATTCCCTTGGTCCTGATGAAGACCCCGACTCCAAGCAAACCAATTTGCTGGTTCTAACAGGGGTCGAAACGTCGACTTACTTCTGTCTACAATCAACACAGGAGATTGTCAGTGAATGCACAACTGCTTTCTAATTTTGTGTTGTCTGATTTAAGTTTTGTGGCCATTCAATTGGCAGGTTAGGCTCTGCAACAAACTGTGGATGTTCCTATATTTACGCAACCTTCCTCCCTCACAACGTCCTGCACTCATCCCCAAATCTTGCACTTATCACGTACCTTACACCTATGTGTATTTGAATATGTTGACATTGTGATGCATTTGGTCTTCCTTTTGACTGAAATTCTGGATAATCGATTAAATTATGGTCATACATGCAGAAAATAGGTGGTGTCGTTAAATTTGTTCGAATCACTAACAAATGTATGCTCTTTTACTCCTTTAAATATGTCTCCACTGTGACTATATTTTTGTGTACCTATCTATACCCGAGTCCAGTGGTCTACCGGGTTACCCCATTGATACATAACTCTCTACAGTGCAGGCCTTGTCCTGCGAGGGTATTCATTTTTTTTTTTTTTTTTTTTTTGAAACCGTTTATTGCAGTTCGTAAAAGTTACAGGTATGGGCCTACAACCATCCGGCCGGCCGCTAGAATGACCAAAACATATTGCACACATACAGTAAAAGTCTCTAGGCAGTGTAGAGCAGTGAAACAGGAGTAATCAATGGTGCAGGCCACACAGCTCCAAGCCCACAGTACGGTTCCCTTTTCTTGAAACAAAACAACACCAAAAAACCACACCCGCAAGGCAACCCGCGATCCAAAATAACAGCACGTGCTCCATAAGTGGGGGATCCAAACCAGCAGCAGAACTCTGGAGAGGGGAATGGGAATAGATCAGGGACTGGGGGACCGCGCGCCCGCGGCTGAGGGAGGGGGGCCGTCTAGGGAGACGGAGCAGGCGAGGCCGCCTGTAGCAGTGGTGGCTCACAAATACCCCCGCGGTAGGCGTTCCAGGGGCCCCAGATTTTCACCCACGCCCCAGGCTTACCTCTCGCCACATACACCACCTTTTCACGAAACATACACCAATCCATATGCTCTTTCCAGGCCAACACCGCAGGGGGCCTCTGGGATCCCCACAATTGAGCAATGTCGCGCTTGGCTATCATGTATCCCAGAGTCACCCACCGCGTCTGCGGGACCGAATAGTCATTCGGTTCCCATACATTCAGCAAGCATCTCCTCGCTTCAGGCAGCAGCGCAACACGCGTCACCACACGCAGGACCTCATGCACACCACGCCAGAATCGCTCCACCTTCGGGCACTCCCACAGTATATGCATGAAAGTCGCCAACGCACCACAGCCACGCTTACACATTCCGTCACCAGCAAAACCCATACGCAGAAGCCTTGGCCCCGTCACGTAAACCCGGTGAAGGATCTTGAGCTGGACGAAACGAAGGCGAGCCGGGATGGCCACCTCTTTCGGAGAGGCCACCGCGGAAATCCAATCCTCATCGTCCAGCTCCAGCCCGTCGGCAACCCAAGCCTCGCGGAGACTAGTCAGCAGGCACGATCTATCGTTGATCAGTTTTTTGTATATGAGGGAGATCGTGCTGTCCGGGACATGGCCATCTAGGACTCTGTCCTCCAGGGGGGAAGACTCCGGAATGGATGCGACATCCGGGAAGACGGAGCCCAGCGCATGGCGGACCTGTAGGTACCGAAAGTACTCACTGCCCTGCAGCTGGAACTCCGCCTGCAGCGTCTCAAAAGTTTTGAATCCCCCCCTCGTCCAGAGATCTCCCACCGTGCTGATTCCGATCGTGTCCCACTTCTCGAAGCCCTTCGACGTCCACAGGGAGCCCAACCTCTCAGACGCATACAGCGGTGACGCCCGGGTCAAACGGTCCTTCCACCCCATAGCTGCATTAGCCGCGTGCCAGACACGCACCATGACACGCGTCGGTCCCGTCAAACGGGAGTCGGGCGCGCCAGCGTAGAGCGCTCGATTGTAATCGCCACCGGGCAGGAGCATCTTATCCATCTCGAATGCCGGGTTCAAGGCGGGCCCGTAAAGGCCATGATTAATTGCAGCTAGTTGGGAGGCCCAGTAATACCGTTTAATGTCAGGGAGGGCGACCCCCCCATCGTACCACGGGAGCGTCAATTTAGCCAGAGCAATGCGCGGCCTCCCGTCCCAGAACAGGCGCCACTGGAGGCCCTCCACCTCACGGAAATAGCGTGCCGGGACCAAGTCCATAGTATTCTGGAGGGCGTAGAGGAAGCGTGGCAGGGACATCATTTTAAACAAGGCCGCTCGGCCGAGCGGCGAGAGCGGCAGACGCCGCCAGCGCACCACGTCCTCCCTCAAACGCCGAAGGGGGGGTAACAAATTCCGCTCGTAGCGGGCCTCCGGGTCAAGAGTGATATAGATACCCAGGTACCGAAAACCTTGGGAGGCAATCTGGATCGGACAGTCCCGTGGTAGGGCCGGAGCCTCCCCGGAAAGCACATATACACAGGATTTCGCCCAGTTGATGACCAGGCCTGAGTTGCGACCGAATGAACGCAAAACATCAACCAGGACGATCAGTGATTTACGCGGGGAGGCGAGATACAGAAGGATATCGTCAGCATAGAGGGACACACGGTCCTCATGCTCGGGGGTCCAGCGGAGACCACGGATAGAAGGGTGCCACCGCAGCCACTCCGCCAGGGGCTCCAGGGCCAGGGCAAACAGGAGAGGCGAAAGGGGGCAGCCCTGTCGCGTACCCCTCCCCAGCGCGAATGGGGCCGAGACTCGCCCATTCACTACCACCTGCGCCAATGGGCCCGAATATAGCAATTTGACCCAGCTAATGAAACCCGGGCCAAACCCGAATTTTGCCAGCATCGCCCAGATGTATGGCCATTCAAGCGTATCAAACGCCATGGTGGCGTCCAAGGACGCCAAGATGGCCGGCTCCCGCACAAATGGGACACGCGCGAGCACCCCGTGCAAGCGCCGCAGATTGAGCGCCGTGTTGCGGTGCGGTATAAAGCCAGATTGGTCTTGGTGGACCAAATCGCCCACCACGCCAACCAACCTGTTGGCCAACACCTTGGCGAGGATTTTGGGCTCCGCGTTCAAATGCGAAATCGGCCTATAGGATGTGACCCGTTCACGGGGCCTCCCCTCCTTGTGGATCACCACAATTGTGGCTAGACGCTGGTCCGGCGGGAGGGAACCCCGCGAGTGGGCCGCCAGGAACATCGCGCGCAGGTGGGGCGCCAACACATCCGGGCGTAGCTTGTAGAGCTCGATGGGAATACCATTGGGGCCCATGGCCTTGCTGGATGCAACCGAGCGAATAGCCAAGGCAATTTCGTCCGAGGTGGGAGGGGCGTCCAGCGAATCCCTGTCCTCCACCGTTAGGGAGGGCAGTGCGATGTCCCGAAGCAGGGCATGGGAGTCTGCCTCCGAGCAGGGGGAAACCGGGGAGTAGACTTCGCGGAAATAATCCGCGAAGCAAGAGACAATGGCTTCCGGCTCAGTGACACACGCACCATCAACACTCTCAATCAAAGGCACCACACGGCTCGCTCTCTCCCTCTTATCCAACCACGCAATCAATTTGCCAGCCTTATCACCCACATCATACAATCGCCCCTGCTGCTCTCTACTGAGGCCCCTGGCCGCCTCCGTGACGAGGGCCCGATAGGCCGCCTGCTTTAGGTGTAGAACATGCAACTTGTCGTCTGTTACCCCGCTTCCCAGGTCACCCTCCAGTTCTGCAATCTCGGCCTCTACCCGGGTCACCTCCTCCCGCTCGCGCCGCCGGGCATGGGAGATAAAGGAGAGGGCCTCCCCTCTAAGGACTACCTTGAAAGCCTCCCACAGGGAGATGGCCGAAGAGACCGACCCCACATTCTCATCGAAATATCGCTGTAAGGATTTGGTCAAATCAGCACGAATGGTGGGGTCGCGCAAATACCATGCATTGATTGGGGCCACCCTGCCATCCCCCCTCGGGAAGACATCGAGATGCAACAACAATGGGGAGTGGTCTGAGATACCCCGCGCCAGATGGCGCACCTCCCCCACCCTCCCTGCGTAGGCCGCCGGGACAAGGATGTAATCAAGCCGCGAGAGGCTACCATGGGCACCCGAGTGGAAGGTGTACCGTCGCAATGCAGGATGCTTTAATCGCCAGCAATCCACCAGGCCCAGCGTGTCCAGAAGGCCGGGCAGCCACGCCTGTGCCCGGGGGAGGTCCCTAGGGGGATGGCGATCCATAGACCCAGAGGCTACCGCATTAAAATCCCCTCCAACCACCAGCAGGCCACTCGGAAGGTCCAGAAGGAGGCGCCCCAGGTCCGCAAATGTGGTGGCTTGTAACCCAGGCGGGACGTACACTGATATAAAGACAAACACTCTACCCTCCATTCTTCCCACCAGAACCGTGTAACGTCCCCTCTCATCATGGCGCACCTCATCAATCTCCAACGGGAGCGAGTTCTTGATCATAATACCCACCCCCCGCGAGCCCGAGGTGAAGCCAGAATGGGCCGCCAAACGATATCCCCGCCGGTTCATTGCATGAAAGGAGTTACCTATAAGGTGCGTCTCCTGCAGGAAGACAACATCTGGTGAAATACGTTTTAAGTACTGCAGGACCACACCACGCTTAATCCTATCCCCCAGGCCATTAACATTCCATGACAACACAGCCAAATCCCTACCCCCCATCATACGTCGAAACAATCGGTCGTCCCCCATCGAGCATCCTAAAAACAACAACATAGTAGCGGGTTTGCCCTGCGGTGCTAACAAACAACACACCCCCCCCACCCCCCGGTCCCAACAAAACTCCCCCCTCCCTGCACCCCTGCATGAGCCCAGACAGCCCCCCCAAAGTGCAGTGTGCCTGTCGCCCCATAGCTAAAATACTAACTAGTCCCCCAGAGGAGGAGGGAAGCCCCCAACAGACCCCGCACGACCTCTATAGGAGGGGAAAATACGCAATCAATAAATGGTGAAGGAACAACGTCCAGAGCACGGCCTATGCAGTCACCCCTCAATTCTGCTCCGGCGGGCCCTCCTCGCCAGCCGCGCCCCCCCCGCCCCCCCGGCCCCGATCTCCAGGCAGAGTGTCCAGCCAGTCCCCAGCCGCCTCGGGCCGGTCGAAGAAGTGCGTGCGACCATCCACCTCTACCCTCAGCTTAGCTGGAAAGAGCATTGAGTACTTGAGGTTCAGGTCCCTTAGGCGACGTTTAACACCAAGAAAGCTCTGCCGCTGCTTCTGGACCGCCGGGGTAAAGTCTGGGTAGAAATGTACCTCCATGTTGTCAAGCTTGACCGGTCCCTGTTGTCTGGAGGTCTGGAGGATAGCATCTCTGTCCCGGAAATTAAAAATCCGGGCAATGAGAGGCCGCGGCGGGGCACCAGTCTTAGGTCTGCCCCCGGGGACCCGGTGAGCGCGCTCCACCGCAAAAAACTTACTCAGCCCCCGAGGCTGGAGATGGGTCAGGATCAACTCTTCCACGAAAAGATCCGCCGCCTCCGCCTCTCGTCCCTCCGGCACCCCCACAATACGGACATTATTCCTCCGGGCCCGACCCTCGGAGTCCTCCAGTCGCCGGTCCATCAGGGCGCTCGCCTGGCCAAGCCGGCGCACCTCCTTCTGGAGGGCCACCACGTCTGTCGTGAGGCTCGTTGTGGTGTGGGCCAGGGAGTCGACTCGGTCGTTTGTTTTGGACAAGTCTGCCCTCACAAGGCTCACATCCACCAGGACCGAGTCTATTTTTTGCGCTAAGGTGTCGAAACGCTGGTCCACCGAGGCCTTCATCTCTGCGATGGCGCCCATGATGTCCCGGAGGGTCAGATCCACCGGATGAGCGGATGCCTCCGTCGGGCCCACCGGGGATGCACGCGATGTCTCCGGAGAACCCTTCTGGAGCGTGTAGCGGTCCATACTGTTGGCCTGGTGTGCCGTGCCACGGCGGGTCGTCTTCACCTTCGCCCGGTCGCCATCTTGTTTGGTGGACATGCTGGCTCTTCCACCGTCGTGCCAAGCACCCCAAACGGGCCACTATACCAAGTCACGGGTGCCAGGGGGGGGGCAGGGGCGACCACCGAACCGCGGGTCAACCCACCGCCGGCGGGTCAGCCGGGCTCCTGGACAAGGCCACACCACCACACCCCGCTCCGCAGTCCGACCCCGCTTGAGAGCTAGGAGGGCGCAAAAGCGAAAGTGAAAGTGCGGGGTACGCCAGTCGCCCAGCCCCGTTCGCCGCTGTTATTCACTTTGTCCCCGGATCGCCCCACTACTCCAATCCGGGGGGCCGGCGAGGAGAAGGCCACAACCTTCGATCGATGCTCCCACCGGCGTCCGGGGTCCGATTCGAGCCCAAAAAACGGGTGGCGCCTCAGCTCCGGTTCCCCAACACAGTCCCCTCAACAAGGACAGGATATCGCCAGGATTAATTCAGGAGGTCGCGGAGGTCCTCGGGAGCCTCGCACCTACGCGGCCATCTTGGTTGCGCGCTAGGCTCCTCCTCCGGGTATTCATTTTTAATCCTTTTTCATTATGTTAGGCAATGAGACATTATCATACACTGAGGAATACATTACCACACTCATTCAAGATCCCTCCAACCTTTTCATTTCTTCGAATACCCCAAACATTGATGTGTCTCTTAATGAGAAGATCAACAAACTAGAGAGATTAGAGAAGAAGCTGATCCGCACCAGGCTGCACGGCCACCTTCTGACCAAATATCTACAGTCAAACGTCATACCGGTTGGATTGCAGGTTAAGAACGAGCCAGCGATCTTTGTGGATCAACCCAAATTCAAGGAAGGCTTCAGCTTTGTGGCCAACAACTGTTCCCGCCACTGGATGGTCCTGGGAGTTGAGACTGCCCTTGAACAGGTCGAATTATTGATGAAGGAAATTGCTGATTTAAAACGAGACATTTCTACAGATAATGCACTAACAAATGCCAAGGAGGCTCTGGAACGCCTTGAGAAAACCATCAAGGAATTTGATGTCAACACACAAGCCAAGAAATTGGACAAACTTTCTAAAGACGTCCGCTTTTATGATAAGAAATTGACCTATCCGTACCTACAGGAAGATTTTTACAAGCAGGACCAACAGGGGCGTTTCTTCAACAGAGGAAGAGGTGGCTTTCGAGGTACTCGCAGATTCACGAATTTCTCGGAGTCGTCTGGCTCCACGGGCAGTGAGGGTGAACAGGCAGGGAGCTACACAGGATACCAACCTCAGGATACTACCTATTATCCACCCTCTGGACCGGCTTTTTTAGAGGACCGACAATGGCGACCACCCAGGGGAAGAAATGCGAATTGGAATTGGAACAGAGGCCGCGGACGCGGCCGCCTACAACAAGGCCAGGGTTGGGACAGAGTTCAGCAACAAGGGATGAATACTGCCCAGATGCAGGTACACTTCCCCCAGGAACCACATGGAGAAATTCAAACGAGACGCCGGGTCTATCGTTGGTAGGCACCCTAAAGGATCCCATCATGAACCTGTCTAATCATATACTTACGGATGATGAACATCGCATTTTGAGTAAAGGTCTATCATATGTTCCTACGACCTATCCCAACAAATTCAACCTTCAGACTGAGTTACACCGGTTCTTTCGAAAAATACGGTTACGCTACTTCTTTCGTCAGGCTTCTATGAGTACGACTACATCATGTACCGGCCTACGTACTCCCTCCACATTCACACCTACTTCTCAAATGGTCTCACATCGGATTCTGACCTATGAAAGTACTGTACTTAAGGAGGCACTAAGCATCTGCTCCACCAGAAAGTATGTCAAACACAATGTCACCTCTGCTGAACGAAAGGCCCTGGATGACTTGAGGAATAACCACTCTATTGTCATCAAACCCGCTGACAAGGGTGGAGCCATCGTACTACAGAGCGTGGAAAACTACAAGGAAGAACTCTATTCTCAATTGAATGATGGCATCAGCTACACTAGACTCAATCTAAATCCCACCAAAAAGATTAGTACCATGATCCTTCGAGTAACTCAAGATGGCCTCGCCCAAGGTTTCCTTTCGAACCTGGAGTTCCAATTTCTGAATCAGCCTCAGCCTCGTCTTCCGACAATCTACACCTTACCCAAGGTACATAAAAACCAGGAAAGGCCACCCGGCCGCCCCATAGTCTCGGGGTGTGGCTCAATTCTTGAGCCACTATGTAAATACATCGATTTTTTCTTGAAGCCCTTGGCAGAAAATACAGATTCGTACCTGCGGGACACCATGCAAGTTATCAATCTGGTTGATGGGATGCCTTTCGATCCAGCCACCCAAATTCTAGTGACACTGGACATCGTGTCACTGTATACTAGTATCCCTCAACAACATGCTTTGGAGGTGACTTTGAAATATTTGAAGACAAGAACCCAACCGATGCAAGTGCCCTCGGATTTCATCATTCGATTGCTCAATATAGCAATGACACAGAATTTCTTTTTCTTTCAAAATGACTTCTTCATGCAAACGAAAGGCGTCGCGATGGGTGCCAGCTTTGCCCCAGACCTGGCCATTTTGTATATGGACAACTTTGAGCAGACCTTTGTCAATAACATCACAAATCCGTTCAGTCAAAAGGTCACGTATTGGAAACGTTATATCGATGACGTCCTGATGATTTGGACAGGCAATGACCAGGAATTGGAGGAGTTTTTCCGTTGGTTGAATGATAGATTGGTTGATATTCAGTTTACTATGACTAAGGACAAGTCTAGTATTGACTTTCTTGATATTACCATCAAGGCTATGGATGACTGTCTTTATACAACCCTGTTCCGTAAAACTACGGAAAGAAACACCTTATTGAGGTATGGAAGTCACCATCCCAGAGGACTACGCGATAACCTTCCTTTCGGCCAGTTCCTTAGGATCAGGAGGAACTGTTCCAGAAAAGATGATTTCTTCACGGAATCTGATGACCTCATCCTGAGATTGATCGAACGCGGCTATCCTCGGAGGCTTGTTAAGAGGGCTCGCAAGAGAGCCTGGTACAACCATAGAGACCTCCTCCTTACTCCTAAAGTACGGACGGATGATCCTAACAGACTGATATGTGTTACTACTTTTAACACCAGAAGTAACGATATCCGCCAGATTGTGAATAAACATTGGCATTTGGTGTCAGCAGAACTACAGCTTACCGAACCCCCAATGCATTCCTTCAAGAAGGGCAAAAATGTGCGTGACCATGTGGTCAAGTCTCTCTTGGAAATACCTACTAGACCAACCATTGAATCGCTCTGGCATCTTCCCGCTCCTACGGGCCATGTCAAATGTGGACAGTGCAAAGCCTGCAATCTGACCATTGAAACAAAGACGTTCCAACATAACAACTGTACATTGGATTTAAAGACGCTCACCAATTGTAATACTAAGAACGTCATCTACGCAATAGTCTGCCCCTGCAATAAGATTTACATAGGCCAGACTACCCAGAAAGTGAAATGCCGGATACTCCAACACTGCAGCAGGATAAGATGTACCACGCCTGGAGCACCCATGGTCGACCACTTTAAAACATGCAACCATTCCCCTGAATCGATAAAATGGCTGGTAATTGAAGCCATTGTACTGGGCATTAGGGGTGGTGACCTTGGCTCAATTCTTAACATCAGGGAATGTAAATGGATGGACCGGTTTGATTCTGTCCTTAGTGGCCTTAATGAACTTGATGCAACCTACACTCAACTATCTTTATTAAATAATGGCTAAGCATTACAATATTGAGGGTTATGCATCCCACACTGCCCATTTCACATCATAGACAACCCCACTGTATACAGTAATAGGTGATGTTCTGTGTCCTTTTTACATCATAAGATAACCTTATTGTGCACTTTAATCGCTGAGTCTTTTAATGATGTTCCGTTGACCTATAATATTCTGTATGTTGGGGAATCAGCAACAACTTTTCTACCACTTACAAGGATTGTATTAATTATGCTCAATGGTATGGTTGTCTTCGTATCATTCATTGCAGTGATTATATTATCTTTTGTACTGTGGTTATGAGCCTAGAACCAGCAATTGGTCCCTGCTTTGCTTGAGTTTACATCCGAACAGGCAGTAATACACACCCCCGAGTCTCCACCAATCAGGGCGCAATCCTTCCGGGCGTACGCGCGTCTGTTTGGTATTTAATAGGTCATGTGACCAAGCCCAGGGTTAGCTGTTATACTGTCCGACGCGGCCCCAGAGGTATGTTACACCCTGCAGCCTCAGTTTTTTCGCTTCCCTCTCTCTTATTAACGCATTATTGCGGCTTGAAGAACCCCCGGCTCTGTTTAAATGTGCAATCACATTCGAACACGTAGCCACACACACCCCTTAGTTCCTACCAATCAGGGCGCAATCCTTCCGGTTGTGCGCGCGTCTGTTTGGTATTTTAATGGTCATGTGACCAAGACCAGGGTTAGCTGTCAGAACGCTCGAAGCGACCCTTGAGGTATGTTACATCCTGCTGACTCAGTGGTTCCCTTTCTCCAGTCATCGCATTATTGCGGTTTTTAACACCCTGTGTGGAGATTAGTTTCCAAGGTTTCATGTACATTCTCCCGCATGCTCTAGTAATGACCAATGACGAGTTAAATATGCGCTGCGATCTCGGACATGCTCTTTATGACTTTCCAATCCGAGTGATAGGTTCACAACTCCCTTCTCTCCCGCGTATTACAATTAATGGTTCAATTTATTCCATATGCGCTGCGCTCTCGGACATGTTTATAGAAATTAATGATCCGAGTGTTGGAGATTAATTCTCCTTTCCTCCCTCTTTTCCCCCCACCCCCCCTTCTTTCAGCTTGGGACATTAACGGATCCTTGCTTATGCTGATTAATTCAGCCTTTCCCGGACTCACTTACCGAGTGGTGAATACTACACCTTGGGTGAGTATCTTTGTCACCCAGGCATCTTCGACACTTAGTGTGGTTTTAAATTGCGGTTTCAGTGGTATTCCCCGTCTCTTTTCCTTTTTCCCAGGAGCACTGATTGGCCCCTTCCCAATTTTCCAGCTTGATTCATGCTGCTGATGCTGGTAATTTTTAATTTTTATTATTCTCTTTTTCTTAATTATAATGGTTATGACAGACACACCTCACTTCATTACATTTTTTACCCTTGCCCCTAAGTGTAAGCCCATTCCCTTGGTCCTGATGAAGACCCCGACTCCAAGCAAACCAATTTGCTGGTTCTAACAGGGGTCGAAACGTCGACTTACTTCTGTCTACAATCAACACAGGAGATTGTCAGTGAATGCACAACTGCTTTCTAATTTTGTGTTGTCTGATTTAAGTTTTGTGGCCATTCAATTGGCAGGTTAGGCTCTGCAACAAACTGCGGATGTTCCTATATTTACGCAACCTTCCTCCCTCACAACGTCCTGCACTCATCCCCAAATCTTGCACTTATCACGTACCTTACACCTATGTGTATTTGAATATGTTGACATTGTGATGCATTTGGTCTTCCTTTTGACTGAAATTCTGGATAATCGATTAAATTATGGTCATACATGCAGAAAATAGGTGGTGTCGTTAAATTTGTTCGAATCACTAACAAATGTATGCTCTTTTACTCCTTTAAATATGTCTCCACTGTGACTATATTTTTGTGTACCGAATATTCTTTCTGGGACTTGGAGGTACCTCCAGCTACCTCACCCACCTCGGATGACCTCTTAGTCCTACCCCTGGATGCTGATGTAAGACATAATTAAAGAGAGAAGAAATAATTGGTGGTAAATAAATAATCTCTCCCCCAAAAGATTTGGACAGGAAACAGCGATTGCAATAACATTAAACTTTCCTAAATCATATCCACTGGACTAGAATCGCAGACCGTCCTATCGATTCCACATTTCCTAAACCTACCTAGCTTGCCTATTTCAAAGACTTTGGAATACATTGCAATGAACGATATTTGCTTCTCAGTTCCGATCTCATTCGCAATCATTCTCAAACCCCTTTGACGGGCTAATTCACTAAGTCTGCATTTTGTCTTTAAAATGCGTAGATGGACACATGCATGCATGCACCAAATTGTTTGGGTGCTTGTCACTGTACGACAGTGGTCTTCAAACCTTTCAACCCCGTGTCCCCCCCATGTAAACAAAAAAATCTTCAGGCCCCCCTCAGAATTTTTTCACAAATATACCTTTAAATTGACAATGTTTTAATATTTCTAGACTTAATTAATCATTGCAGTTAAGTTTTGTTACCGGTTTAAAAATGCAATCAAATACATAATTGCTAAACATACTATTTTGGTCAGCCAGGTTTACCATGTAAAAGTATCCATAGTGTGATTATAAGACATGGGGGTGGGGTTTTTGAAGAATAGGGAGTTCCTTCCCTTTTGACACATACTCCCATTTAATTGGCAAAATATATTAGTGACAGCCCATTACATAATGTCTTACTGCCGCTCATTTTTTCCCACTTAAAACCAAGCACTGTTATCAGCATAGTGCCTCTTTTGGCCAGAGTCTGGCGCCCCCCCCTGGGATAACTAAAGGCCCTCCTAGGGGGCCCGCCCCCAGTTTGAAGACCTCTGCTGTACGAGCTACAAAAAAAGGTTCTAAGAATTGAAGTGAATGGACGCACGCTGCTAAATTACCAATACTAACTACTACTATCTTAGTGACAGGACAAAGGAAAGGAGTCTCTTTCTCTAGGCTGCATTACTTAACTTAAGTTCTTACATAATCAGCCAAGCGAGCGCAAACTTGCAAACAAGTACAATTAGGTAGTGCCGAGCACCTGTCTAGAAGAATAACGATCTCATTACATTTGTAAATGTGACTTACCAGCATGTGAGCAGCATGCTTGCTATTTGTGAAAAAAATATTAGCAATAACATAGAACACACAAGTGATAATATTATTAATAATTGACTACTCACTAAGCCCTGCAACGTCAACCCCTAGCAGGTCCAGCAGGTCCTGCTCTCAATCCAGCATGTCAGACCACAGGTGTGCCAGCTGATTGTGGGTGCGCCAGACCCCAGAGCAGCCATGCACTGCCCGGCGCTCCCCCGCCCATCGCTGCTGGCACTCCCAGAGCCTGTACCTGGATCCAGGCCTGCTGCCTCCTGCCAGGATGGAGATGAGGTGGCGCTGCACAAACAAAAGCAGCGCTGCCACATCCACCTCCGAAAACAAGGCCCGGGGCTGCACCCCTTCTGGGTGCTGTGCAACTTTTCTTTGCTGCCTTTTTAGTGGACAGGTTTCTTCCATGATGCTGGGGGGTGGGGGGCGGAAAAGACAATGTAGAAAGAATAAAAAAATTAAGGGAGAAGAAGGAAGGAAGTAAAACATAATTAGGAAGCAAGTAATAGAGAAAAATAGTAAAAATATCTCACTAGAAAACACACCAAAAGTAGAAAAAACTAAGGGCGGGCAAAACTCCAACTCCGCAGTGGAGTGGAATTAGCCAGCCACCCCTGCTCAATTGCCTTCCCTCCTACACCCCCCCAAATAAAAAAATATAAAAAATTAATTTAAAAAGAAATAAACACACTTACCTGTACTGCGGCATCCCCGGGCTGCTATCCTCCTCGCCGTCTCCCTCCTTCAAGACCCCTACGTCAGATGTACATCTTGCGAGAACTGCACATGCCCGCTCATGCATGCGCATTTCTAGCGAGACATCTTGCAACAAATGCATGCGCAGTTCTCGCAAGATGTACGTCCGACGTGGGGGGTTTGCAGGAGAAAGACGGCGAGGGGGATAGCTGTCCAGGGACGCCGCAGTACAGGTAGGTGCTTTCATTTCTTTTTAAATTAATGTTTAAATATTTTTTATTAGGGGGGTGGAGGCGGGTGACAGAGCGGAGTTCCACAGAGTTTTTTCCCAACTCTGTGGACCTCTGCATAGTGGCACTACACCAGATCCACCCGGGGTTTAAAAAAACGCAAAATGTATACTTGAGAAGACCGAGGGAAAAATAAGAAATAAAAAAGATCAGAAAAAAGTTTTGGGAAAAGGGATTGAAAAGATTTAGGGAGGATTGAAAAGTAGGCCCCAGCACCATAACAGAGCAAAAAACAAGATGGCTGCATCCATGCAAGACTGCGTGTTGCAGTTTGCGCGATATTTCCCCACAAACACACAATCTGCATTGCTGTATAGCGGAAATATCAAGCGAACGGGTGGGACAAGAAGTTCCGTGTATCTTTGGAGGATCCATAGCCGAAAGACTGCAAGAGTCCTATCGACTCCACCAGAAATCTTCCCCCGCATCGACGGTGTCATAGACAGAAGCGGCAGTTGGTGGGACTTCAGCCAAAATTATCACCCAGCTAATCCCGATGTGCCTTTCTGTCTAAAGCAAACAAAAGGAGAAGATGGACGGAGCGCTGAAACTTTTCAGACACTCACCCCCAGTCACAGATCTAAGTTGAATCCATCATCGTTCTTTAGCTCACTTCGCCACCTCAGTTCAGACACAGCTATATGTAAATCAGTCTTGACCCTGTCCCTCATGGAAACAGTCCAGCTCGATCTGCCAAGCCATGCCTACCCTGGACCGGAAACAAGCATTCTGGGACCAGTTTCGGGTTAACACCCCTAATCAGCCAGGCTAGCTTGAAGCCAGTGGCAAAGTGAGCAAGGGACCCACGTCTGGGCATACCCTGCCAACGTAAGGCGAACAAAGCAAACAAAAGTAGATGATGGACGGAGCGCTGAAACTTTTCAGACACTCATCCCCAGTCACAGATCTGAGTTGAATCCATCATCATTCTTTAGCTCACTTCGCCACTACAGTTCAGACACAGCTATATGCAAATCAGTCTTGACCCTGTGCCTCATGGGAACAGTCCAGCCCAAACTGCCAAGTCATGCCTTTCTGTCTAGGCAACTATGGCAGGGATACCTTCTACTTTGAGTTGGCGTAATCGAAGGAAATGAGGTAAGAACTTACCTTTTTTACTGTTTCCCACGTTTCCATTTTAACCCTATCATCCAGGTCACTTCTTAGTTGCTTCAACTGCCAAATGACTCTGTTATTGCAGAGATTTAAGGTAAGTTATTCTAACAACTGTCTTACTATGAAAAGTAAGTTGACAATTGATGTAGTCTTGTGCATTTTAGCATTGCTCTTACATGCAATTTTCTAACATTTGCAATGCTGAAGTGTAAATTTGGAACCTCACACATGCCTGTAGTGACACTGAACAATTAATATTGTTGTGGAGGTTGTGGGTGTTGTGATTGTGGTGCCTGTGGGTGTGCATTCCATAGCGTATATATGTGGTGTGTGTGGCATACAATATGTGTCAAGAAGGGCCATTACACATTACCTACATTTGTATTTTGGACCAAGCGCAACATATACGTGTATTGACACATTGATGGGTAGGACTACTCTACCAGGGACTCACTCTGTCTGGAATCTGCAGCTAGGACAATGGGAACATCTAAATAGGCTTGGTATAATACCGCTGGCTTGACGGTGACGGAGTACTGTTAGCCAGCAGAGCAGTTTGCCACAGCGGTTCTGCCGGCACACATCTAAATACAGCAGGTTGGATACTGTCAACTTGACGAAGTACTTGAAACTGCCACCACGGACAGACGGCGGGGGTACCGCAAAGATCTAAATCAGACCCATTGAGTTGAGTGGAAGGGGTTTGCAATTTAAATAGGTTGTGGGGCGTTTGGTGGGTTGGCTCTGATCAAATAAAGAACAGAGTGTGCATCAGCCTCACCTCTGATCCTGACATAGAATTCAAGAGCCTTTGCCTTTTATTCAAATATTACATACCAAGTTCTGCAGTAACCAACAAGAAGCAAAAGTTGCCTTTTTCACTGTACAATTGCTATAATACCCACTTTTGCAATTCCTTCCTCCTAGAACTACAATCTTTTATAGCCAAACACTAAACCTACCTTTTCTAATCCCCCCTGCATGAAAACCTAGATGGCCAGCATCTACAGACAATCTTAAGTCTGAGCTATACAAATGTTCTTACATATATATTTATATTTGTAAATCAGTGGCAATACCAACAGGGCTCATTTTAGGTGCTGAAACTGTATGGACCTTTAGTAGTATCAACGGTGGACCTGCCGGTTTCGCAACTGACCAGGTTTTACGGGTACTTTGAGGCAAAAAGTTGGGCTTTCCAAAATCGTCTAGAATGTCCTGAGTTGCTGTTAAGGTCTAGCTCAAGGTAGGTGATTTGACAGTTGAGTCAGATACAGTATTGCACAGTTATTAAACAACAACATACACACATAGTCAATGTAAGCACCAGAACATTGTAGTAAAATAAACACAATGCATAATTTGTAAAAAGATGTTCCGGTGCCCCTTGCTCTGCTCAGACACCTGTGGTCGGATGCAGTTAAATGTCAACATGCCTTTGTCGGGCGTGGCCAGGCCGCTGACCAACATGGCCGCGCGGCTCTGAAGCTCCGCCGAATCGCCCAGCACATCCAAATTATCCCCTATTAACGAGCCACTGATTCCAGCTATGCGGCATCTGCCACCTGCAGCAGCGATGAGGAGCGTGGGGAAGGCTCAGTAAGTGCGGCAGTAGAGCCTGTCTGTCCTACCACACAGTTCCGGCACCCTAGGCAACTGTCCCTTCGACTTCGCTGCCACTGCCCCCATTACGCAGCCGCCCATTGGGCCAAGACACTGTGCCTGCCATTAGGACCCCTTCACTCGACAGCCCAGTTGCCTCCACAACTCAGCTTCGGCCCCCATAAATGGCGCCACTGGCACGGATATCCACTCTACCTTACGCAGCGGCATGGGCCGTAAAGACCCTAAGAAAAGGGTTCTACCATTCGAAAAAATCCCAGAAAAAGCACAGGACACTGGCCCAGACATGCGGAGGGTGGGCAGGATGCTGTCCCGGGAGGAGAGTCCTCTGCCGTTACTGCCTCACTGTTACAGGAAATGAGGGCCGGCTTTAGAGCACTAAATGGTATATTCAACACTCTCAGCAAGCAACTGGAGGGGCTCGGTGCAAAAATAGAGGTGCATGACAAGCGGCTTGATGTGGCAGAGGCCAGAATATCGGACATTGAAGACAGCTCGGCACAGTCTCTCAAGTACCTAGAACGAGTGGAGCGCATCCTCAAGAAGGTTGCTATTAAAAAAGAGGATTTGGAGGGTGTTAGACGGACCGGGAGGGTCGGCCGAGGACAAGGGGAGAGGCCTCCGGGGAGAGCCGTCTCCAGCGATCGTACAGATGAGTAACTTCCCCCCCACAGATGTACACCACACAAGGATAGGATTTAACGTTCTTTATAAGCGATTTCTTAAGGTACGATGGAATGGTACAAGGAGGTCTGGACTCAGGGGTCCCCTCGATTCTAGTCTCTTGGTTTGGGAAAGGGGGTAGCGGGACAGTCTGGTTACCAATCTGGTAGATGTGCTGATGGATAGCTCACAATCCTCGAGCTCGGTGTTCTAGCTTGGACGGGCCGCGGCAGCGCCAGCAGGTCCCGGTGAAGGTGGTCGTTACTCGGTCCGCGGCAGCGCCAGCAGGTCCCGGTGAAGGTGGTCGTTACACGGTCCGCGGCAGCGCCAGCAGGTCCCAATGAAGGTGGTCGTTACACGGTCCGCGGCAGCGCCAGCAGGTCCCGATGAAGGTAGTAGTTACAACGGTCCGCGGCAGCGCCAGCAGGTCCCGACGAGGATGGAGGATGCAGAAGGCCGCGGCAGCGCCAGCAGTCAGGACGATAGTTCACAAGGCAGGGCTACGGCAGCGCCGGTAGTCCGTCAAGGCTGAGTTCTTCTCGGTGTCTCTCGACTCCAGGATACAACTGCCTTCCTGCTCTGGAGCTGCCCTAGTTATAGGTCTGGCGCCCTTTGATGTCCGGACCCTCGCACTTGGAGGTCGGGAGGTCCGGGATGAGGGAGTCCAGACACCCAGCAGGGGGGTGGAGCCAGCGCCCGGGGGAGCTGGAGGGCGATCGGCACCTGGCGGGGGAGAGCCATCGACACTTCTTTCTCCCTTCGACCTGCCAAGTGGTCCGTTCACCTCCTGGGTGGATGGTGGTGCCGGGATGTCGGGGCCTGGCCAGGCCCAGGGTTAGGGTCGAGCTGAGGCCACGCGGCCTCGTGGTGCAGTGTCCAAGATGGCGGCCGGGCCGGGCGAGGGAGCCGGTAGTGGTTCGGCCCCATGATACAGAGAGGTCTGGGGGCAGGAGTCCCGTCTGGGGACGGGGTGCGGGTTGTTTCTGTGGGTAACACCTGGAGGGCCGGGGCTTGGGCCCTGTGATGCGGGGAGGGAGCAAGCCCTTCATGTGGCCTGTCCAACATGCGTCCCCCCCAGCTGAAGGCGGGGAGAGTCACCCATCCTCTTGGGGACTCTCCTCGTCGAGGCGGAAAAAGCGTGACAGGCCATCTGCGTTGGCGTGGTCTTGGCCCGGTCGATGCTCCACAGTGAAGTCCATCCCCTGCAGGGAGATGGACCAGCGCAATAGTTTGGGGTTTTCCCCCCGCATCTGCATTAGCCACTGCAGGGGTCGATGATCTGTTTGCACCCGGAAGTGGGTACCGAAGAGATAGGGCCGGAGCTTTTTGAGGGCCCACACCACTGCGAAGGCCTCCCTCTCGATTGTGCTCCAGCGCTGTTCTCGGGCCAGGAGGCGTCTGCTGATGAAGGCCACCGGCTGGTCAAGTCCCTCGGGGTTCAGCTGGGAGAGGACCGCCCCGATGCCGTGGTCGGAGGCATCCGTTTGCACAATGAATTCCCGACTGTAATCGGGGGCCTGGAGCACAGGGGCAGTGCACAGGGCGGCTTTCAGCTTCTCGAAGGCCGCTTGACAGTCTGGGGTCCAGTTAATCTTCTTCGGGTGGTTTTTGGATGTGAGACCCGTGAGGGGCCCCACAATGCTGCCATAGTCCCTCACGAACCGCCGGTAGTAGCCGGTGAGCCCCAAGAAGGCTCGGACCTCGGTCTGCGTGACTGGGGGCTGCCAGGACTGGATGGCAGCGATTTTGAGTTGCAGAGGGGCCACCAGACCGCTTCCCACCTGGTGTCCGAGGTAGGTCACGGATCCCTGACCAATTTGGCACTTGCCGGCCTTGATTGTGAGGCCGGCCCACTGGAGGGCCTGCAGGACCTCTCAGAGGTGGTGGAGGTTGTCGGACCAGTGGCGGCTGTACACAGCGATATCGTCCAGGTAGGCGGCGCTGAACTCCTCGAGCCCCGCCAAGACCTGGTTCACTAGTCGCTGAAAAGTAGCTGGGGCATTCTTCATGCCGAAGGGCATGACTTTGAAGTGGTAGTGGCCATCGGGGGTAGAAAAGGCGGACCGTTCTTGGGCCCGGGGTGTGAGACCGATCTGCCAGTAGCCCGCTGTCAGGTCGAAGATGCTGAGGTAACGGGCAGCCCCCATGCGGTCGATCAATTCATCCGCTCGGGGGATGGGATGAGCGTCGGTCCTGGTGACAGCATTCAAGCCCCGATAGTCGACGCAGAATCGGAGTTCAGGAGTGGTGCCGGGGGCAGCAGCTTTGGGGACCAGCACGACCGGGCTGGCCCAGGGGCTGTCCGAGGGCTCGATGACCCCGAGCGTGAGCATCTTGGATACTTCCTCTTGGATGCAGGCCCGCACCCGATCTGGTACGCGGTATGCCCGGTGTCTGATAGGGGGACTGTCCCCAGTGTCCACGTCGTGCAAGCACCAGGGGGTGACCCCTGGGGTGAGGGAAAACAAGGTAGCAAACTGCAGCAGGAGGTCCCGGCAGCCTTGGCGCTGCTCTGGGGTGAGGGCATCGGAGAGCCGGACCCCGTCCACGGAACCATCTTTCTCCTGAGTCTTCAGGAGATCAGGGAGAGGCTCGGAGTCTTCTACCGCTCCACTGTCTGTAGCCATCAGGAGGCTGAGTTCCGAGCGCACAAAGTGGGGTTTGAGTCTGTTGGTGTGGAGGACCCGGAGGGGGTTCCGGGGAGATTCCATATCGATGAGATAGGTGACGGAGCTCTTGCGTTCGACCACTTTGAAGGGCCCCGTCCACTTGTCCTGCAAGGCACATGGTTCGGTGGGGGACATCACCCACACTTGTTGACCAGGTTCGAATTCGACGGAGGAGGCATTTTGATCGTACCATTTTTTCATGTCCTCCTGACTGGCCTCAAGATTCGCTTTTGCCATTTCCCTGAATCGCCGGGTCTGATTGCGTAGTGTCAGGAGGTCCTTGAAGACGTCTGGAGGGGTCTTTAGGGGGGCCATCTCCCAACCTTCTTTGACTAGGCTGAGGGGCCCTCGCACAGGGTGCCCGTACAGGAGTTCGAAAGGGCTAAAACCGAGGGACTTCTGGGGAACTTCTCGATAGGCGAAGAGGAGGCACGGAAGTAGTACATCCCACTGGCGACGGAGGGGCTCTTCCAATCCCCCAATAATTCCCTTGAGCGTGCGGTTGAATCGCTCAACTAGTCCGTTTCCTTGAGGGTGATAGGGGGTCGTGAATCGGTAGGTGACCCCGCACTGTTGCCAGAGGGACTTCATATATTTCGAAATAAAGTTTGTGCCTCGGTCGCTGACGACTTCTCGGGGGAAGCCCACCCGGGAGAAGATCCCCATTAAGGCCCGGCCGACCACCGGGGCTGTTACAGTTCGCAGGGGCACAGCCTCGGGGTAGCGGGTGGCGTGGTCCACCAGTACCAGGATGAACCGATGTCCTTGTGCTGTGCGGGGGTCCAGGGGCCCCACAATGTCTATTCCCACCCTCTCGAACGGGGTGGTGACAACTGGGAAGGGTTGCAGAGGTGCTTTGAGTTTGCGGCCGCTCTTCCCGCTGGCCTGGCACGTGGGGCAGGACCGGCAGTGGTTGAGGACGTCATTTCTCATCTTCGGCCAGAAAAAGTGGGTCACCAGGCGACTGTAGGTTTTGTCCTGGCCCAGGTGTCCAGCCAGAGGGACATCGTGGGCCAAATTTAACAGGAAGTCTCTGAAACGGAGGGGCACCACCAGCACTCGACTGGCCCCTAACTCTGCGATTCTCTGTTCACTGTATAACAGGTCGTTATCCCAATAGATCCAATGGGCTCCGGTGGTGTCCCCTGCGCTCTGGGCGATGGCTTGCTGGCGGAGTCCCTCGAGGGAGGGACAGGTCTTCTGCTCTTGACGGAACTGTTCCTGGGTGGGCCCCCCTTCTTGACGCCACTGAGCCAGGTCGGGAAGGTCCTGGGGCTGGGCGACCCCTTCGGGGGTTTGCTCTGGGGGGTCGGTATAGTCGGTGTCCTCTACTGGAGCGATCGGGGGAGGAGGTGCAGGCCATTCTGGTTCTTCTGGTCGGGGGATGGCACGGGCGGCCATGGACCGGGTGGTTACGCACGCCCAGTCCGGGAGGCCCAATATCCCCAGGTGCTCTCTTCTTTCGACGGCGGCCCACGGGGAACTCTCAAGATCATTCCCCAGGAGACAGTCCACGGGGGCATCATCCCGGACCGTCACCTTCAACATGCCGGAGACCCCTCCCCATTCGAAGGGGACGCAGGCCATTTGACATAGACTTTCTGAATTGTCGGCTGAACGGACGGGGCAGAGAATGTTCGGCAGGATCTGCTCTGGTTTTACCAGGTGACAGCGGACGGCCGTCACACTGGCCCCTGTGTCACGTAGTGCTTCAGCCCGGCGCCCATTAATGTTCACCCACTGGCTATATTTTCTGGTGTTGGCGGGTAGGGGGGCCCGCGGGACCATGTCTTTTCCCCCTAGGCACGCTAGAACCATGGCGGCCGGTTCCCACTCTTGTTGTGCCTGCTCGTATTCTTCTTGTTCTTCGGAGATTTGTTCTCCCCCCAGGGCGGCGGCAGCTACCTGGCGGGGTTTTGGAGTTTGGTTCTGTGGACAGTTCGGGTCATTGGCGTAGTGGCCGACTCGCTGGCATTGGTGACACGTGACGTTGGCTCGGAACCCGGGCGCATCGGGGGGTTGCCCCGGCTGGCCGGGGGCGGGGTGCTGGGAGCGGGAGCGGCCGGGACGGTGTCTCTCCCTCGCCCCTGGCCTTCTCCTCCTCCTCGGGGACGGTGCTGACCTTGGTGGTTCCGGTTCTGCTCGTGTGGCCCTCTCCGGCCCACTCGGGTGCTTTCCCACCGGTCAGCTTCGGCGGCGAGTTGCCGTGGGTCAGTCAATTTACTGTCGAGGAGGTGCTGCCTGAGCTCGACGAAGCAGTTGTTAGAGAGGTGCTCCCACACCATGAGATTAAAAAGTTGCTCGTAGGTCGTTACGTGGCTTCCCTTGATCCAACCCTCGAAGGCTCGGCTGAAATAGTTGACATATTCCACCCAAGTTGTACCCGGGATCCGGGTGCAGTCCCGAAACCTCTGGCGGTACATTTCGGGTGTGAGCCCATATCGGGTGAGGAGGGCAGCCTTCATGTGGTCATAGGATGACATCTGATGGTCTGGGGGCTGTAGCAGGGCATTGCGGCCTTCGTTGACGAACCTCCCCCATAGGCCGGCTCCCCAGTCACTTCGATCGATCCGGTGGGAGGTCATGGCGATCTCGTAGGCCTTGAACCACTGTTGTATGTCGTCCTCTCGGACATATTCTCGAACGACATCCTTGGGGATGTGGACTTTCTTTTCTGTCGCTCCCGGGGTGCGCGGTCGCTCGGGCACCTCTGGTTCTTTGTTCTGCTTCCGTAGTTCTATTTCTGCCAGTTTGCGCTCGTGTTCGTATGCTAATCTCTTTTCTTCGAGCTCTCTCTGCCTCTGTTTTTCTTCCCGTTCTTCTCGGAGCCGCAGATGTTCTAGGTTCAGTTTTTGCTCGGCTAATTTTAGTTCACCGTCCATTTTGAGCCGTGCCATTTCTAACTCATGGAGTCTGTTTTTTTCTCTTTCTTGGATCTCTTCCTGCGAGAGGCCCGTTCCTCGCTCCTCGGGAGCCGTGGCGTTCCTCTCTGATGCTGCACTGTTTCGGTCTGGGGATCTGGCGACCCCGGTTTCTGCCCACGACTCAATGGCGTGCTTGAAATCATCTTTGGTACTCAGGCCGGTGGTAGCAATGCCTAGTTTCATGCAGAATTGTTTCAATTCACGATGGCTGAACTCTTCCAATTTATCCATCTGGAATTTCTCGGTGGATCCGCTCTCTTTGGTTGACATTGTGGTTTTGTCGTGGGGTGAGCTACTCTCTGTACGATTATGCGTTGATTCGGATCGCGCCGCTGGCCACCAATGTTAGACGGACCGGGAGGGTCGACCGAGGACAAGGGGAGAGGTCTCCGGGGAGAGCCGTCTCCAGCGATCGTACAGATGAGTAACTTCCCCCCCACAGATGTACACCACACAAGGATAGGATTTAACGTTCTTTATAAGCGATTTCTTAAGGTACGATGGATGGTACAAGGAGGTCTGGACTCAGGGGTCCCCTCGATTCTAGTCTCTTGGTTTGGGAAAGGGGGTAGCGGGACAGTCTGGTTACCAATCTGGTAGATGTGCTGATGGATAGCTCACAATCCTCGAGCTCGGTGTTCTAGCTTGGACGGGCCGCGGCAGCGCCAGCAGGTCCCGGTGAAGGTGGTCGTTACTCGGTCCGCGGCAGCGCCAGCAGGTCCCGATGAAGGTAGTAGTTACAACGGTCCGCGGCAGCGCCAGCAGGTCCCGACGAGGATGGAGGATGCAGAAGGCCGTGGCAGCGCCAGCAGGCAGGACGATAGTTCACAAGGCAGGGCTACGGCAGCGCCGGTAGTCCGTCAAGGCTGAGTTCTTCTCGGTGTCTCTCGACTCCATGATACAACTGCCTTCCTGCTCTGGAGCTGCCCTAGTTATAGGTCTGGTGCCCTTTGATGTCCGGACCCTCGCACTTGGAGGTCGGGAGGTCCGGGATGAGGGAGTCCAGACACCCAGCAGGGGGGTGGAGCCAGCGCCCGGGGGAGCTGGAGGGCGATCGGCACCTGGCGGGGGAGAGCCATCGACACTTCTTTCTCCCATCGACCTGCCAAGTGGTCCGTTCACCTCCTGGGTGGATGGTGGTGCCGGGATGTCGGGGCCTGGCCAGGCCCAGGGTTAGGGTCGAGCTGAGGCCACGCGGCCTCGTGGTGCAGTGTCCAAGATGGCGGCCGGGCCAGGCGAGGGAGCCGGTAGTGGTTCGGCCCCATGATACAGAGAGGTCCGGGGGCAGGAGTCCCGTCTGGGGACGGGGTGCGGGTTGTTTCTGTGGGTAACACCTGGAGGGCCGGGGCTCGGGCCCTGTGATGCGGGGAGGGAGCAAGCCCTTCATGTGGCCTGTCCAACAGAGGGTCACAGCCGGCGCAACAACATAGCATTTTAGGGGTGCCGGACTCCACGAACACTGGCCGCATGGACACCTTCGTCGAAACTGTGCTTGTCGACCTGTTTGGCAGAGAGCCCTTCACTCTTGGTTTCCTGGTGGAGCGGGCTCACCGCACCCTGGGTCCGCGCCCTAATCATGGCTGCCCGCCCGGACCCATCATCGCCCGAATTATGAACTACCGAGACAGGGAAACTGCCCTGCGACTGGCCAGGGAGCGGGGTGACACGACCTTGCAGGGGTCGAAGCTGGCCCTGTACCCAGACTTCACAGTTATGGTGCAGGAGGCTCGGCGTAAATACACCAGTGTTAAGGCCACCCTCAGGAACTTTAGTCTCAAATATGACATGTTATATCCTGCGCAGTGCGGGTGGACATTAATGGCAGGCCACGCTTCTTTGACTCACCCAACGATGTGCAGGAGTTTTGCCAGGCTTATAAAAATAAGGGTGGCCAGCAGAGAGTAGACGGGCGGGCCCACTCTTCAGCGACGAGGCTCTAATGCTAGCATGGAGCTCTTCTCCACTGAATGACCAGGCATAGGCAGAATATAACTAAAGAGCCCCTATTCTGGAGTATATGGTTATTGGGATAGTCTCACACCGATGTCATGTATAGTTTCAGTATGCTGGGCAACAGACGGGGCGTTGCCAACCCCCCCAGGTGTAGACCAAGGGATTATCAGTTTTGTACCTAGTAAACCATTGCATCTATTTACTGTACCAACTTGAATGCTCCTGGGAGGTTTGGTATTGTTGTTTGATGGGATTGTTCTTCGTAAGAGGGACGCAAGGCTGGGTGGTGGCGGAGGCGATTATGTTGTAGACACATTTGTTATTGCTCAGTCACTGCTATGCTCACTGTTCAGCTGCACTCCTTTTCTCAGCTCCCAAATGTTATTTCGACACTTGCACCAACCAGATGGCTAGGATAGGCATTATTGCTGGCCCCTCAGACCTAGCCCTCATGTCATGGAATGTCAGGGGGCTCCATAACAACAGGAAGCGGAAACATGTCCTACACTATTTGCAGTGACACAACATAGACATAGCATTTCTTCAAGAAATGCATTTGCCTAAGGCAGAGACCACATGATTTGCTTTAGGCTGGGGACAGCAACTCTACTTTTCCAATTTCAGCACCTACGCTAGGGGTACGGCAATCCTAATACATAAAAGGGTACCCTTTTACTTGTACTCCGTCCTATGTGACAGGTAAGGCCGCTACACTATAGTTACCCAGGGAAAACAGCCATTTCAACGTAACTTTTACTATGCGTTGCTATTACATCGCATGCGTTACAACGCATGCGATGTAACAACGCATAGCGTTTACTACACATACCATTACATCGCATGCGCTTTTCGTGCACTGCCCCTCGAAGCAGGAAGCAGTAACCGGGATCAGAGACGGCGAGAGAGGTAAGGGGGTTTGCGCTTGGGGTGGGGGTTACTTTTGTAGGGTTTAGGGTAGTGTCAAAGTAGTGTTGTAATGTTTGTGTTGTGTGGGGTTGTGTTTTACGTTTTAGGGTATTTTAGGGTGTTTGTGTAGTGTAGTGTAGTGTTTTAGGGTTGTGTCAGTGTTCTAGGGTTTAGTGTAGTGTTATAGTCTTTGTGTAGTGTAGTGTTTTAGGGTAGTGTCAGTGTTTTATGGTTTAGAGTAGTGTTGTAGTGTTTGTGTAGTGTATTGTTTTAGGGTAGTGTCAGTGTTTTAGGGTTTAGTGTAGTGTTGTAGTGTTGGTGTAGTGTAGTGTCAGTGTTTTAGGGTTTAAGTGTAGTGTTGTAGTGTTTGTGTAGTGTAGTGTATTAGGGTAGTGTCAGTGTATTAGGGTTTAGTGTTGTGTTGTAGTGTTTGTGTAGTGTAGTGTTTTAGGGTAGTGTTGTAGCGTTTGTGCAGTGTTTTATGGTTTAGGGTAGTGTTGTAGTGTTTGTGTAGTGTTTTAGGGTTTAGGGTAGTATTGTAGTGTTTGTGTAGTGTAGTGTTTTAGGGTTTAGGGTAGTGTTGTAGTGTTTGTGTAGTGTAGTGTTTTAGGGTTTAGGGTAGTGTTGTAGTGTTTGTGTAGCATGGTGTTTTAGGGTGTAAGGTAGTGTTGTAGTGTTTTAGAGTTTAGGGTAGTGTTGTAGTGTTTGTGTAGTGTAGTGTTTTAGGGTTTAGGGTAGTCTTGTAGTGTTTGTGTAGTGTAGTGTTTTAGGGTTTAGGATAGTGTTGTAGTGTTTGAGTTGTGTAGTGCATTAGGGTTTAGAGTAGTGTTGTAGTGTTTGTGTAGTGTTTTAGGGTTTAGGGTAGTGTTGCAGTGTTTGTGTAGTGAAGTGTTTTAGGGTTAAGGGTAGTGTTGTAGTGTTTCTATAGTGTAGTGTTTTAGGGTTCAGGGTGGTGTTGTAGTGTTTGTGTAGTGTTTTTGGGTTTAGGGTAGTGTTGTAGTGTTTGTGTAGTGTAGTGCATTAGGGTTTAGGGTGTTGTAGTGTGTGTGGTGTAGTGTTTTAGGGTAGTGTCAGGGGGGTCGTGCAGGGTAGTGTAGTGTTATTGTAGGGAGAGGACTGGGGGTTGGGGGAGGGTTGTATAGGGGTAGGGTAGTCACTTACCTTGCAAACTTTAACCACGAGTATAGCTTTACCACGCATGCCTTTGCGTTATAATGGCATGCGTGGTAAAGGCATAGTTGTGGTAATAGTTTGCGATGTAATGGCATGTCGTTGTCATTGACATCGCGTAGTAATACCCGCATTGTAATGGCATGCGTGGTATTAGTATGCGATGTAATGACATACATTCTTTACCCGGAGATTAATGGGGCATAACCTTACGTTACTATGCATTTACGCACCCAAAACGGACTGCTCCGACTTCTTTTATGAGTTACAGTCACAGCTCGTCCGACTAGACGTCGGCAATTTGATAATTGTCGGGGATTTGAAGTTAATATTGAATCCCGCATTGGATTGCTCAACCTCCTCCACTGCCACTAAACCGCGTACACGATGGGCGCTCTTCGAAATCTGTGAATCCCTGACTTTAATCGATATATGGAGGCATCGATACCCCACCACAGCCTTCACGCACTACGCGGCCCAATATGATATGTGGACTAGGATTGACTATTGGTTGCTTACACCGGGTGTGCGTCAGTGGTACAAATCCATTACCACACTCCCCGGACTTATTCCGATCACTCCCCTTTGACACTTCAGCTCCGGGTTCCCAGACCTGACGGCTATGAGTGCCAATGGCAGTTCCCAAGCCGGGCCTTGCAAGATGACTTATTTCTCTCGGAGGTCGGGGCGGCAATAGAAGATTATTTCACCATCAATACCGGCTCAGTGGATACATAGGCGGTGCTATGGGAGGCCTTTAAAGCCTACATCAGTTGGGTCTGTATTGCGAAGCATGCCGGGGTGTTGAAGGACTTGCGGGCTACACTGTCCTGTATTGAGCAGCAGCTGGTAGAACTGGACCAGAATTGCTTAACACACCCTAGTCCAGAAAAGAGTAAACAATGGGTTACATTACTAAATGAATTCAGGGAATCTGCGGAGCGAGAATCCCACTTCGTAAGCAAATATGCAACTGCCTGTCGCTATGGGGAGGGAGAGCGATCAGGACGTACTCTGGCGAACATGCTGTGAGACCCCCATACAATAAAGCCTACATCACTGACCTGAAATCCGCGTCGGGACAGCTCCTCAATACCACTGCCGAGATCGGTGATGAATGTCTAGACTATTACACTACTCTGTACACCTCCAAGGCTGCACATGACAATACTGCACTGGAGGACTATCTGTCTAAGATAGCTCTGGTGTATCTGGAGAAGTATATGCAGGACTTTCTGGTGGAACCCTTCTCAAAGGAGGAGGCAATTAGCGCAATAGAGGCTCTGAATGTCTCCACTGCACCTGGCTTGGATGGTTTTACCGGCGATTTTTATAAGACATATAAAGATTTGCTGGCCCCTAAGTTGATAGAAGTGTATGCCGAATCTCTTGAGAGGAACATGCTACCCCCCACGCTCAGAGAAGCAGTCATTATCCTCCTCCCTAAGCCAGGCAAAGATCCCCTACATTGTGCCTCATACAGACCGCTATCCCTATTAAATTTGGACTATAAGATTCTCGCTAAAATGATTGCCCTCCACCTCGCCCTTTTGATGGACAAGATCATTGCTCCGGTGCAATCGGGATTTGTTCCTCAAAGGTCTACCTCACTTAATCTCTGTACCCTGTTTGCGGTCCTACATAGAATAAACCCTGATGTCCCGCGGCAGCCATACTGTTGTACACAGAGAAGGCATTCGACTTCTTGGAGTGGCCCTTTTTTATATCCGTAATGCTAAGAATGAGTATGCCCAAGGGATTTGTGGCCAACACGGCGATGCTGTACAGCGGTCCCACTGCGAGATTGCGACTAAATGGTTCCCTGTCCCGCCCCTTCACATTATCGCGAGGCACTAGGCAGGGCTGCTCCTTGTCGCCACTTTTATTTATACTCGCAATGGACCCTTTAGTCCGACATTTCCAAGAGAAACATTTACAAAGGGGACTGCAGTTTAATACTGGACCATTGCTATTTTCTCTATATGTGGATGATGTTATTCTCTATGGGCCAGATGCAGGTAGAAAAATAGTGATCGCAAACGCAGGAATTCGCAGAATTTCCACGTTTGCGATTACTAAAAACCCATGTGAAATGTAGAGGCAGAAACACCGAATCACTAAATAAAGAATTGCTAAAAATAAAGGAAAAAAGTTAGCGATTCCTTAATTGGCGAATATGCCACACCGACTCACTATTTAGCGATTCGCTAAATAAGGAATCACAAAATTAAGTCGCAAAACAATGTACATAAAATCTCTGATACCGATTTCATAAAAATTCGCTAATTTAGAGTCGCAAATTAACACTAACTCAAAGCAGGTGGTAACCAGGTGCACAGCATATAAACAGCCTCAGAATGCATCTGCGTGAACACAATAGTGGCCCTCTATGTCATTGTAAGGCGGATACGGATGCAAGCAGCAGCACTAAGGATCTGGAGACGACAGGAACGCGTATACAGATTGTGCATCACACTATTCCAACTCACAGAGGCAGAAATCCATGAGAGGTACAGGCTTCACCCAACCACCATCCTAGACCTGATTCGTTACCTGCACCCAATCCTGGAGCACCAGACACCAAGGGCGCACGCAATACCTACACATGTACAGGTCCTCTGTTGCCTGCACCTACTAGCATCCGGCAGTTACCAGGGGGTAATAGCTGTGGCTGGTGGTGTCTCACAGAGTTGCCTGTCACGCTTTTTCAACACATTCCTGGATGCCATGATGCAAAGAATGCACCACTATATCCGGTTCCCCAGCATACAGGCGGAACTGCATAAGTCAAAGATGGACTTTTATCAGAAGGCCCAGTTCCCAAATGTAATAGGGTGCATTGACGGGACACATATACCAATCTGCCCCCCTCTGCTACTGAGTACATCTACCGTAACCGCAAATCAACACATTCAATCAACGTACAGGTCATATGTGATGCATCTCACATCATTACTGACATTGTTGCGAAAATTCCTGGGAGCACGCATGATTCCTACATCTTCAGGAACAGTGGGATCTATACCCGTGTTGCTGGGGGTGAATTTGGAGAAGGATACCTGCTAGGTAAATCTATGTGACACACACTGATGTATACCTTTGATGTATCTATTGCTGACTGTGAATAATCTTTCTTTCTTTAAAACTTAGGTGATAGCGCATATGCGGTGTGTGCATTTATCCTGACGCCATACCTCTACCCATCTACCCCAAGTGAAAAGAGATGTAATGTTGCCCATAAATCTATGCGGAATGTGGTGGAGCGTACATTCAGACTCCTGAAAAGCAGGTTCCGCTGCCTCCACAAAAGTGAAGGTGCACGGCAGTACCGGCCTCTGATCTGCTGCAAAATAATAGCTACATGTGCCATTCTGCATAACCTGGCCACAAAGAAGGGAACACCCGTGGAACTCACTGATTCGGAGGATGAGGGTGAGGATTGTCCACAGCGCTGCAGGTGTTGCAGCAGCACCAGATGGGAGATACAGACGGGCTGAGATGACACACAACTATTTCTGAGTAAGTAATGAGACAAAGCGAGTAACTGCAATTGTGTTACAGTGTTTTATTGACCTTCAGTCAGGCAATAGGACAGCACACCGCCACACCATGATGGCCTCACAGTGCCTCAACAACCCCAGCATGGCATAGATACTCCCCATGCAATATTCCAAATCCCATCATTTGGTCAAATGGGTTACTTCACCCATCTCCCAATGTCACGTGATGCCTGGTTTCATTTTCTGCGCCCATGCGCAGCACTGCTGCATTCACTAGGCACACTGTCCTCCCTAGAAGTATGTCCTGCGGCTGGTCTGTGCCTTCCACTGCGCCTCCTGGACTCTTGTATTGGGGGAGTGTAACTGCTGCGGCTTGTTGCCTCCGCACTTTCAGCCCCATCCCCCGATCCTGTGGCAGCGATTTGTGTGGTCTGGAGCACTTCCAAGGCACTGGTGACTGTGACCAACCCCCTTGTAACATCACGGCTGCAGTTGGCCATCTCTAACTGCATGGCCACCGAGCGCCTGCTAAGGACATGGGTGGCATTGCATAGCCGGTTCACTGCCTTAGTGTACCCACCCATTCTCTGTCTGTCCCTATGCCTTTCCCCAAGTTCGTTTTCTATCTTGCTGCATAACAGTCTTACAGCCTCTGACATGTCCCGCATGCCCTCAGGCATGGTGTTGTTAAGGCAGTATGGCCACCATCTACCGTTGCATTGCCCGCATTGTTTTCCCCTCCAGACCTGCATAGACACTGGACTCCTCTGCCTGTGCATCAGGACTGTGTACCCTTGGTCGGTGTCGTCGAGCACCTGTGTGGCCAAGCTCCATGGGGGACTGTGTTCCTGCTGTGTGTACATCCTCTTCCTGCATGGTCTGTTGGGCTCCCATGCTCTCCTCCTCTGACCCCTCCATCTCCTTGAGGCTACCCACTGTATACCTCCTGCCTCTTCTGTCTCCCCTTCTGAAGCCTGGCGCGCTGGCTCTACTGTGGATACAGAATGTCCATTTACTCACTTGTCTAGCAGCATTAACCTTTCAATACATTTCATGAGTGCCAATCACACTGACTGTCCCCCGCTAGCTTATTTAGTGATGTATGTGACATGCATTTTGGTTCAGTGGACTAACTGACATCCTATGTGTTAATTGAGACTACATCTCCCATGACGCATTGCAAATCATGGACTGGAGTGGGATTCATACTGGGTCATTGGGGATTGGAGTTAGGAAGGGGGGCACATCATGCTGTGTATGCATCTTACTTTGTATGTTGGCTCCTCTGGCTGAGCTGTCTGCGCCTCCGATGCCAATCACGCTCTCCGGCTGGAGGGTGGACTCCACCAATTCTTCCAAGGGAGTTGGTGCAGGCGCAGTAGATGGCCCGCCACCTGTCTTTTTGGCTTGTTTGATCCAGTCAGCCACCCTCTCCTTGTCACGTTTGCGGAGGTCGTACCAGCGCTTCTTCAGCTCGTCTATCGAGCGCTGGGTGACACCAATGGAATTTATTTTTTCCTGGATCACAAGCCAAATTTTGCTTTTTTGCGATTCAGAAACGTGCAGGGATTTTTTTTCCGAAGAGCTGGTCGTGGTCCTTCACCACCTCCTCAATTAGTACCTCCAACTCCCTCTCACTAAATTTGAGCTTTCTCTTCCTCTCTCCAGCCTCTTATCCCTTCTCCTGTGTGTCCATGGTTGTTTTGGGGGTCTGCAAGGTGGTTGTTGAGCTGTTCCTGGCTCTTTGGTTCTGCTCCCTGCCTCTCCCACTGCTTCAGGCTCAGTGTAACAGCATGTGTCAGGCCACTTCCTGCTTGTGAGGTCATCAGGGTGCACCGGATTGGGTGATTCGCTAATTAGCTTTTTTTTTTTTTATTTGCGAATTCGCTAATACCGATTCGGTAATGCGGAATTGCTAATACAGATACGGTAACGCGGATTCGGTAGTTATTTTAGCGATTATTAATGATTCGCTATTTTATCGCGATTTATTTTCTACATCGCACTTTGCGAGTTCTTAATAGCGATTTGGTCAAAATCTCTATTAAGAACTCGCTATTTGGGTTTTACCTACATCTGGCCCTTTGTGCGCAATCCTCAGGAGAATTTAGACCCCTTGATACGGGAAATCATTTGATTTGTACAATTCTCAGGTCTGGGTATAAACTGGCGCAAATCGGTTGACCAGTGCTGTTATGCATATGCCTGGTTCCATCCTGATGCTAGAATTCCTTACCTGCGACCTGAAGCAAACTTGGTCCTACCTAATGCACTGCGCTCTGTGTTGCCCAAGGGCTTGGCCAGGGACCCCAAAGGTATCAAAACTGTTTCCACTACTAGCTGGGCCTGGGATATTATACTCCTTGGCCCTTCCTATCCCTAATAATCGCTGCATACCGATCATGGGGGGAAATTAGTGCAGCGGAAATTAGCCAAATTTGACATTACGAAGTTTGGAGACCTGTTCCGGGTGGGTATGTCTTCCAGTTGACAGAAGAGGAGTGGTTTCTTTTATGGATAGATTTGTCATGGACAGGGTACGCTCAGCTCTAAGGGCGACTTTGCCCAGTTTCCTCTGGAAATCTATACACTGGTAATATGATGGTTATGCTGTACGACATCATAGAGATTGGGGAGATGTTGGGGCAGCTGCAAGCAACCTCTGGGATGCTATTTGGTATCCTTCTGTGATGATTGTACATGCAGAGCAATGCTTTTGATTATGGTTTTCCTTTTTTGCTTTCTCCCTTTCTCCTTTCGGAATTGGACTATTTCCATGCTGACAAAAAATGTGACAGTGAGCACTCATGTTTTCTGATATTGTATGAGGCAAAATGGTAAATAAAGTTCTAAAAAAAAAACATGCCTTTGTCAGCATGGGGGCCTTGTATGGCTTTATGAATAACATCGTAGGGGTTGTGTCACTTTTGCACCATGCTGCGTGGAGCAAAAGCAATGCAACTCATTGATAAATATGATAAATACACACATTTTCATCTCAAATACACAATTTTCAATTTTGATATACATAAAATAATTAAATCAAGCAAAAGATCCGGTTTAGTAGGATGGGCATGCTCTCAGGAGCTTGCAAGCTACCAGTAACTCATAAGATACTCATTGTAGAAGCCTGATTTAGAGAGTAACAGGCTGATAATGGCCTCTGATGTGAGAACATAGAGGGGCAAATCAGAGAGTGCAATTTAACAGAATCATGTCTGGGCTAGTAATTATTCTCCACACAGATACGGTGTAGGTTAGTTAAACAACCCATGATTTACCTCAGGGACAAAACATTCTTGGGTAAAAGGTATTTGGGTTTGAGGTGCATACAGTGCTCAGCCTTTATCATAGGTGTGCTGCTTTAGGTTTCCCCACAATAGCAACTTGCCTCTTTTAGGAATTGGAGTATGGGGCCGGTGACTTTCTTTGGGTTCATGTAATGGCAGTGAATCTATAGGTTTGGTATTCCATTTGCCAGAGTTCTTTAGGAAAATTCATATAGACCATTTGTGAGCAGGATTTATGTCCTGCATTAAAGCAGCAAGTTACATAATGATTCTAAGAGGTACCCTCAGAGGTGCACCATTTGGTTTGGAGTCTCTTGGCCAAATCTTTATTAAAGAGTGGAGTTTTACTTTGTGAGATGAACAGCTGTCTTTGTGTTGCAGAGAAAGTTTCAAAGTTTTATAAAAGGAACTCTGTGCTTCAAACCAAAAATGGTGTTAGTCAATAACACTCTTCGGTGTCAATAACAATACACCATCATTTATATAGGATACATGCACATGACAAACATTCCATTAACAGACTGTCAATGTGCCACACATGAGTCACATTATGACATTGTATGAATAACCTTAGCCCTTAATGTGCAAGTTTGTCCAAATGACATATAGTAGTTATGTTTAAACCATGTTGCCATGGGACAGCCAGACACATACAATCCTTTCAGAAACTTTGTTTTGCACAGTTATTGACAACAAGTTTACACTGATATGTCTCAAACTCGAAAGTTACTATAACCAACTAGCTCCAACAACTGCAAGGAACTTTCACTCTAGTTCGGGAAATCAGCAACCCAACAGCCGCAACCCAAACCGCGAAACACGAAAGCTCTGCAACAACTTCTCTTACTTCATCCATGAAAAAGTCACCACGATATACAGCAACTTCGAATCCCAGCCACCTCCATCGACCTTCCAAGCGTGTTAATCTCATAAACCAAAGATTACCAACTTACAGCCTGGAACCCTCTATCCATCGACGACACTGCAGCAATAATGAAGAGTCCACTGAGGGGCTCCCACATACCCCTGCCACCACTATATCTATAACCTGGCAACCTCACTTTCATCATCAACACTTCCCTCAAAACAGTCACCTTCCCAGATAGTTGAAAACAAGCAAAACCCCATAGCCGACCCTGAGGAACGCTGCAACTAACAACCCATCTTGCATCTCCTCTTCCCAGCCAAAGTCATCACGAAGACCATCAACAGACAACTCACTGACCACAAGCTCCTTGACAACTCACAATCAGGATTCCAAAACAAACACAGCACCAAAACAACCCTCATCGCTGCCACAGACGACATACGCACTATCCTCAACCATGTACAGACCGCTGCTCTCATTCTCCACAACCTCTACCGCTTTCAACACCATCTTCCACCACATAATCGTCATCAGGATACACACAGTGGGAATACAAGGACCGGCACTCAAATGGATAGCTATCTTCCTTTCCAGAAGAAAACAATGAGTCAGCCTCTCACCGTTCACATCAGAACCCAAGGACCTCATCTGAAGAGTCCCACAGGAATAATCACTTAGCCCCACACTTTTCATCATGTAGATAACTTCTCTGGCAAACATCATCAGGTTCCACTGAAACAAAATATTCTCCTACGCCAACAACACCCAGTAACTTTTTCCCCTCTCAGATGACACCATAACCACCAAGACAAACTTCAGGCAATGCATTACCAGTGTGGCTAATTGGATGAAAGAAAACTGTCTCAAGCTCAACACCAATAAATCTGAAGTGCTGATCTTTGAGAATCAGAGCTCGCCTTGGTGGCCTGCTGATCTTGGAACCACACCCACCTCAACTGGATACCAACCTCACCAAGAAATCCCAGGTCAATGCTGTCACCACCTCATGCCACCACATCCTCAGCATGCTATGTAAAACATTCAAGTGGTTCCGACTGAACACCAGCCGTACCATTATGCAGGCCCTAATCACAACCAGAGTACTGCAATACACTCTACCCGGAATTCCAACCCATCTCCGTCACAGACTTGAAACCATCCAAAATGCCACTACCAAACTCATCTTCGACCTCCCGCAACGAACCCACACCACACCTCTCCTCAGAGAGCTCCACTGGCTCTCTGTCCAGACATGCTGCCACTTCAAACTTCTCACATACGTATTCAAGTCACTACACAACATGAGACCCGCATACCTCAGTCACCGGCTTCACAACCACTAACCCACCAGACAACTTTGCTCAGGATCACTCTCAATTGCACACACACCCTGGAACCACAGAAGCAGAACAGGAGGTCTATCATTCTCATACCAAGGCACCAAATCCTGGAACTACATCACCCAGCACATCAGGTTTTCCTCCTAACTTCTTGAATTTCACAAGAAGCTGAAAACTTGGCTATTCAATTAGTCTTCCTATTGGACCACTGAGACTGCCTGTATTCAGGTCCAGCCTCATCACCTTCCTACACTCACCTACTCAAAAGCTGGATACTCTAAAAGGTGACAAGCAGCGCTCTACAAATCAACCTTACATTACATATATTTTCAATTTGACCTCTGCCACTCTGACACACGTGTGAGGAGGCAGTGATACACCTTATGCTAGGGTAAGACTAAACATAATGTTAGGAAGTTATATTAACACTGTTCTAGGGTTGAGTCGGTGCATGTTGTGTGCTCACTTCACTGTATATGTGTACATTTTCCAGTGACACATACTTTAGTTTGCATTGTGAAACACCGAATATAAATGTACAAGTTGTTTTGTTCAATAACTGGACTTCTGCTGTCGTTTACTAGCTCCACCTTCGATGGACACTGTGTTCCGTCAGTGGATTTACAGGCTTAGTATTAGCGTTTCAAAACGCCCCATCTTGAAGGAAGTCCATGGCATCTGGTAAGGGCATTTAGAAGGACTGATACATGTTGACCTACTAAGAAGGGTAGAATGATCCCCCTAACAAATCTATGTTAATCCTTCACACTGCAGACATGCCTAAATTAGTAGGTAGTTTTATGTTACCTCTTTACTGCACCAATCACACCCCATGCCAGCAATTCTAGGTTCCCACAACCACACTATGACTCTGTCTCATCCAATGAACGCTCCTGTTTCCCAGGGTTTTAGCCATGTTGGTAAAATCCAGCAACCAATGTGAGGAGGATCCTCATGCTGAAGTATGCCACCTCTGAATGGGTGAGTGCTTTCATCCTTTAAAGAAACATATCCATAAAACATTAGTCACTTAGGCTTGATACTTTTACATTTTGTTCCCTTCAGGAGTATACCCTTGGCACTCTGTTGTTTATGTGAACAATTGATTTTCCTAGGCTTTCCTGTATCCCCCTAGTGATATATAGTTCTATAATCAAAACATAGTCTTAGTTCTTAGTTCACCCCCTTGTCAAGAACAAAAAAGCAATGAGAAGAGGGAATGACTGTGAGTACCTAATGAACCAATTAGTGAGGTACTCCTCTACAATACTGCTGAAGGTTATGGTAGCATTATAGAAATATGAAAAATTTGCAAATTCATGTGAAAATTATTTTTCATAATTTGTGATTTTTATAATGCAAACGAGTTAAGTCGAGCAATAAATGGATAGCATCCTTCCTCACCAGAAGAACCCACAGAATCCTCCAAACACTTTTCACCTTGGAACCGGAAGACACGATCATCATCTGTGGCGTCCCTCAAGGTTCATTACTAAGACCTACTCTGTTCAGCATCTACATGAACACCCAGCTCATCCTCTATCTAAAGACCCATCCACCTCAAGAGCAGACCTCTGCCTGTGCATGACCACCGTCGCCAACTAGATGCAAAACAACTGCCTCAAACTCAACACAAACAAAACAAAAGTACTGATGTTTGGGAACAACCTCTCCCCGTGGAACGACTCCTGGTGGCCTGCTGAACTAGGACCCTCACGCACTCCTACAGACCACACCCGGAACCTCAGCAACATCCTGAACAGCAAACTCACCATGAAAAACAGATCAACGCAGTCACTGCTTCCTCACTCTTCGCCTGCTCCGAAAGATCTTCAAATCGCTCCCAGTCAGCACCAGACGTACTGTCAATCAAGCCCTCTTCATCAGCCATTTGGATTACGGCACTACACACTAAGTAAGTATTACCACACGCCTCCTGAAGATACTGCAGACCAAACAGAACTCAGCAGCCAGACTCATTCTTGACCTCTCCAAATGTACCTACATCACCTCACACCTCAAGAAACTCCACTGCCTCCCTGTCCAGAGATGTCAATTCATGATGCTGACCCATGCCTACAAAACCTTTCTCAATCAAGCACCAGCATACATCAACCACCGGCTGAACTTCCACCAACAACCCAGACACCGTTAATCTGCCTCCCTCTCTATTGCTCACTCCCCTGCATCCGTTGAAGCAACAGTGAAGGACACTCCTTCTCTGGCTTTTCATGCGAAGTCCTGGAACAGCTGACCCCCTCACCTCTGGACCTCACCCTCTTTTGAGGAATTCAGAAAGGGACTCAAAATGTAGGACTTGTAGTTCAACTCATTCCACCCAAGTAGCAAGGCTCTCAGTGACTTGCAGATGAATAAAATGAATCTCCTAAGTCATTTAGGAGAGTAGATAATGAGACAAATAGTTATGCTGCAGTTTCTGTGTGATACACTTGTATTTCTAATATAGATGTCATTTCTGATGTTCGGTTCGACCTACTTCTGTTCATTCCCCCTTCCAATCAGAGACTCACTGCAGAGCCATCTCTCCATTTGTCTACGCGGAACACCGAGTGAACGATGTAAACGTTCTACATTATTAGAATGGCTGTATTGTGAAAGAAGCTTCCACCATGTAACCGAAAGTATAATTTTCGAGGACTTCTGCTGGAAGTGTTGATGTAGATGTGTTGAATCTATGAGTCATAATTAAAGGGAAGATCGATTTTGTGTTGATCATCTCCGTAAGGTGGTTGCTAAGGGAGAAGATGGAAAATGTTTCTTACCTTAAGAAATGGGTTCATGTTAGTCTTTCTAAATATGTAAATGATCCTGATTTACTAATGTTACCCTAACCATGATCATGTCATGCTGAATTTGAAGAATCTATTTTTAGAACGTGTGATTTGTGGATAAAAGTTCTAGGACCATAGCTGTTCAAGTTTAGCCTGTGCTTAGTTATCAAGCAGGCTTGAGTGATATGGGCTTTTGCAGTTGTCTTTAGGACTGCTTTTACTGGAGACCTCGGACTCTCTATGGGATGTGTCTACACTCTGTGAGTCTGACACTTAGAAAGCTTTCTTGAATTTTGTTAACTAGGGATTAATATGTTTTATGGATTTGTATTTAATTTGTTTTTCTGTATTTTGTGCCTTTATGGAATTTCATGCATATATTCTCTGTACCACATTTAACTTTTACTGCATTGACAATCCACCCTTTGCCTTATTTATGGCCTAGAACTCAGTTATTTATGCTTCCAATATTTATTTCTGTTTTAACTCTGCTAATTGTGTTCTGATGAGGAGTGTAGTCTCTAATGACTAGATTAATTGGAGACGCTGAAGGTAAAAGTTTGAGATATTCAAATATTAGAGATCAGATGATTTTTGAGGTTGGGCTCCCACAGTTTGGGTAGCAGAGAATCATTAGCATTATAGCACCTCATCTTTAAGGGGTCCCACAAAGAATTTTAGCAAATATTTGACATAGGCACTTAAAATGAAGGAGAAAGGCGATTTGTATTTTCCCAACTTTTACAGTGCTGGTGCTTCCTCTGGCAGGACAAGCAGTACTATTGCGTACCCTGAATTAATTATAGTATAAGTAGGGAAATTTTGAAAGTGTGAGTTTGTAAGGATGGATTTCAGTTTTTGTGGTGATCCGTTTGGTTATGTGATAATTGTGGCTTCAGTTGTTAGGTTGATCATTATTTTGATGTTGTATTATTCATATTTGTACAAACATTTGATGTTATTTTGTTATAGAAGAAAACTGAGTTGGTTATTGCATTTCGTCGAAAATCCAGGTTCTCAAGATACTATCATTTCCTAAGCTGTATTTTGGTGTGTAGAGTGAGGCACTGCTTACACACTGGTAGGGATTTGTATTAAAAGGTTTTCACTTTCTTAAATTTAGAATTTTAACTTGGGTTACTATGTGCTTACCTTGAGTGCACGTGGTAAAGTACATTAGCCTAGCGGGAGATTTCTGCTGGACAGAGATTTGCCTAGCAAGAAGCTTGAAGGATGAGTGGTGTTTAAATCTCGTTTTCTGATTCCGTCTTTCTTTGATTTGTTCAAAATTGGGCTTTTTCTGTTGAGACTGTATTTTATTTATGAAAACTGTCCTAATGTTCCTTCCTAGGGTAAACAGACAAGAGGCTTATTGATTTAAAAGGTTTATTGTAGTTCTGAAGTTGGTTTCCTGTTCACGGACCAACTGCAGTAGATTGGCTGATCAACTAGAGTTGGTGCAACGTCATAACTAGCAGTGCTCTGATGGGCTATTTTTCAGTATAGGCACGCTGGGATGAGGGGGCCTTTGATAGAGCTGCACTGCTATTGGTTGTTGTTCGCCAAGTAAGTTTTCAGCTTTGTTTTGATTTTGGAGTTTCTCTAAGTGTAAGAAAGTGCAAATATGGGTAGAGTAGTGACAAAAGTTAAACCTAAGAAAGAGGATAAGCCTAAGAATGGCCAGAAAATGCAGAAGGAAAGGCATGTCAGCATTTGAAATGGTAGAAGAGATTGGGTATTACACTGGCTTCTGGATTCCTGAATAAAATGAGTACACCGCGCAGAAAGAAAAATTACAATTCGCTATGGAGGACACATTCAATTGAGAGAAATTAGATTTCTTGAGACAGACCATTTACGATATGAAAACCAATGCCTAGAAGTACACCATTTGAAGCTTTCAATAAATGGGATCGCATGGGAAAAGAGAAATAAAGAGAAAAATAGGATAGTTCAATTAAGAAGTCCTTCAGGGGTAGGATAGAAGCCAAAATAGATGGAGAGGAGAAATAGATGGAGAGGAGAAGGCAAGGAGAATAAGCAAACTGGAATGTGTTAAAATGTTTCCTGCTATAGTAACAGAGACAGTACAGCCAAAAACAGATAAGACAAAAAAGAAGAAAGAAACTTAAGAGTCTGAAGATGATGATGATAGGTTCTTTAATGAACTAATGATTTTGAGACCTCCTTAGTATACAGACAGACCAGCAGACCCGACTCAAACTATTGTTGGAGTTGGTGGAGTAGAAGATCCAGTGGAAATACAAGCTTCGACTGGAGTTATACCAAGTGCTAATAGAGAACTGGCAGAAGTTCCTTTTACCATGACAATACCTAGTACAAGTAGGACAGAGCAAGTTATTTCTAGTAGAGTCATCTCCCAACGAGATTTGTATTGGGATTCGTATAATAGAATTTTGGGAAATTACTGTGAATTTAAACAGAATACTGGCCTACAATGCTGATGAGATGAGATATTTGATCAAATAGGCAGCCAGGTGTGCTAATGAAGCCCATGATAAACTAGACAAATTGGATGTTGATTTAGATGCTGATATAAGTAAAATGAAAACTTTTAAGCGAAACTGCAAAATTGATTTGACACATGATGAGGTTAAGGAAATGGGTCTTATTACATTGAGAGCCCATATTAAAGATGTGAGTGTGAAAACATGGGACTGTGGAGATTTGAAGAAATATCATGAAAAATTGAAAAATGGAACAGTAAACAGGAAAAGGATGAACAATATTGAAGCAAAGGGTGTAGTAAGTGATTCAGAAGTGAGGACAAGCACAGTGATGGAGTTCCCTATGAAAGAAGTAAATGGAGGGAATTTTGTACATGTTCCATGGAAAAGGGCAGATTTGTTTGTTTTTGCACATCATTTTCCAAAGTTGAGAGGACCCAGCAAAACGGTATGATGAAAATCATAAGTTGACATCCAAGGTGGCAACAGGGTGGCCAACACAGGAATCATCTAATCAAAGTTCTATTAATGCACCATCACTAGATGTAGCTTTCACAAAAACTTGTTTACATATTTGCAAAAGAGAAATTGGGATTCTGTAACATTTTACTGAATCACAATTTGTGTTTGCAATTCGGTATTTGGAAGGAGTGCGTTTAAGACGTCTCTTCCAAATACCAAATCTGAATGGGATGTATGACTGTTTTGCGACCAGATTACGGTTGTAAAACATTAGTATTTTACTGACTTCTTGAAGGAAGTGGTAACCCATTCGGAAATTAGAAGGGATCCCTAGCGGATCCCCTTGCCGTTAGAGAATGGAAAACAAATATTTTACAGACCACTGCCTACTCTTAAAAAATGAAACTGCAAAGTTTCATTTTTTCATTTTAAATGCATCCCGCTTTCCTTTAATGAAAATGGGCTGCATTAAAAAAAGCAGAGATTGCTTTATTAAAAAGCAATCACAGGCACGGTTGTCAGCTGACCTCAGCAGGCCACCATATCTGTGATGGCTGAGATTCCTAATGGGTTGCAAATTGCACCCAAACTCATTAATATGCATGAGGTAGGTCTATTTGTGACCCACTAGACATTGTTAATGAAACTCAAAAGAGTTTCATACATTAGGAATACCAATTTCCTAAGTGGGATTCGGAATGTTAGTACATCAGGCCCTTAATTCCCTAGAATGGCTGATTTTACTGGAGGTACATCATTGTTGTGAACTGGGTGCTGAACTAGGCTCACAATGATACATATGCTATACACAATTCAAATTGCACATATAAAAGTAAATAATCTAATGTCAAGCCCACTGGCGGTAACACAGGGCAGCTGCCAAGGTTGCCATCTGCCACCTCTAATATTTGCAGTAGCAATTGCTTCCTCAGTGTGTGTGCTGTGGGAGTATCAGTCATACCACAGAGTATACATAAGTAGCTATCCATAATATCTTTCTAAGCTGACAACATTGTGATATATGTATAACATCCAGATCGCATTATCGATCTGAAGATAAATTGGGATTAATCCCACCTACTGAGGCAACAAAAGAAATAATATCCAAATAAACACCACATTGGAGGGCTGACACGTTTAAATGCTTAAGACTAAAAATTAGTAGAGACCTATCCAAATAGTATGAAAGAATTATGGTACTGGCCTTGAAAAACTGAAATTACACATGGATAAGTGAAGTTATCCTCCTGATTTCTATGATGGGATGCACTGCAGTGATAAGAATGATTGTCCCCCTAAAGGTTTATTCTTCTTCAATAACCTGCCTATTTCAACATGACTTTTTACGCACACTAAAAAGCAGATTGGCTAAATTGATACGAGTAGGAGGAAAAGCAAGGATAAGATGTTGCATCCATGTCCTGCCTAAAGAGCAATGAGTAATTGGGGTACCAGACTCCCAACTATATTATTTAGCAGAACAACCACAATTTAATACCTACACATTGTAAACACACTTGGGGCCAGATTACATGTCCAGAGGTCCACGGACTGCCAGACTCGTGGAGGCACAGTGGTGGCAGTCTCCTGACCACCCTATTATGATTCAGGCAGTCGGACCGCCACAGCCCCGCTGCACTGGTGCAGAGGCATCAATATGTTTAGCGGGACCACCGTGGTCCAGTGAAACATATTAGGAGTTTCTTCTCCGTCAGGGTTTTCATGAAAACCTTGGCGGAGAGGAAACTTATGCCTCTGTTCCTTTGAAAGCACACGGGGAACAACATGTGCCCTCCTGTGTGCATGCACACGAGTTCCTGCATGGCATGAACATTTTAGTCCGAGCCATGAAGGGACTGTTTTTTGTGTTCCCATTGCAGAGCCCATTTGTAGAGGCACCAAAAAAAAAGCCCGGCAGACAGGAGGAAACTCCTAATCTGACGGGTGGTCTGACCACAGCTTTGGCAGTGGAGCAGCGGGATGAACCCGGTGCCACACCGCCAAAGTCATAATCAGGCCCCTAGAGTTTGAACACATATTTGCAGAACAATATCCATTACAAACTATTGTTGGGTCATGGTGGTCCATTAGAGCAGTTATTATACTTTAAATTAGGACATGCTGCTGCCGCATTCTGGCTTCAGTCCTGTAGTTAGAAGATCTAAATCCTTGGCTATACTGCCAGCCAAACCAGCAGTGATGAGATGGATGAGTTGCAGACTTTCATCACAAAAAAATGGTTTAAGTATCTCATTTGCATTGAATATTCTTTTTCATTTAGAGAACGTGAATGAGCCGCAGATCCATTTAGCCGTACATGCTTACAAGATCGTCTGTAAGATGGAAAGAACAGGAGTCAGATATACAATACAAAACATCTGAAGAAAAATGTTATATAGGAGTTACAAGTGCATGATATTCTACTAATACATATGTGTGGGTGTGGGTGTGGGTGTGTGCGGGCGTGTGTGTGTGTGTGTGTGTGTGTGTGTGTGTATATATATATATATCTATATATATATATTCACTGAAAAAACCATAGGTTTCACACATGTTATAGTTAGCGGAAATTTTACTGATAAAAAACCAGTGAAATTGCCCCGTTATAGTTAGTGCTGGCAACTATAACTCACGCGACCGCAATCCTCTGCTGATGCTAATACTGTATTTAGACACTTATTTGCCCATGTCTTCTTCCATACATTTTTAGCTATACATATATTACAAATATTTTTTTTTCATAAAGACACATATGTCATCAGCAGAAGATTGCGGTCGCGTGAGTTATAGTTGCCAGCACTAACTATAACGGGGCAATTTCACTGGTTTTTTATCAGTAAAATTTCCGCTAACTATAACATGTGTGAAACCTATGGTTTTTTCAGTGAATTTGCAAGGTTTTTTAAATGCTAATTCCTAACTATAACGTGTGTGAAACCTATGGTTTTTTCAGTGAATTTGTACGGTTTTTTAAATGCTAAGTTACTTTACGCCATTCGAGGCGTGCGCGCCCACTTAACGCAGTTCGTTCCGTGCACGGTTTTTATCAACTTTAATAAGCCCTGTAGATTTGGTGGCCTTCGGCCACCAAAAGCACAGGGGGTGGGGTCAATGTGGATAGTGTTTTTTATATTTCGATTTTATAATTTCATGTTGCCAAAATTTAGTTTTTTTTACCTATTAATAAGCCCTGTACATTTGGTGGCCTACGGCCACCAAAAGCACAGGGGGTGGGGTAAGTGTGGATAGTGTTTTTTTTTTTGTTTTTTTTTTTACCGTACGCTTACGGTAAGCGTACGGTAAGCGTACTCGGCGAAATTGCCGAAAAAAAAATAAAACCGTTTTTGCTCTTGGGGGATGTTTGGGGACTCCCTCAACATGACTATGTGGGAGGGAGTTGTCAAAACAGCCCCGTAACATGTTTTTGGCCATCTTGTTTGATAAACAACACTAAGTGCGAGAGACAAAATGGCGGCCGCCGCTTCCTGGTTTCGGCCGATTCGAATGTTTACTAAGATCTAAGAGCCAATCAGAATCTCGCTCGCGCACGCCACCGTACGCTTACGGTAAGCGTACGGTAAGCGTACCGTAAGCGGGCTCAGATATATATATTGATTTAAAGGCTATTTTCTCAGAATCTACTGAACAGATTTACACCAAACCTACAAAAGGCACTTCCTTGACCTAGGGACTACCTCTCTGCCAAATTTCTAGTAATTCTGTTCAGCCGTTCGGGCTGTAGCTCGTTCTAAAGGTCCTATGGAAAAATGCATGGGAAAAACGCGTTTTGGGACCCCCCTTTTATCTCAGCCCCCGCTTGACGAATCCCCCCGAGACTTTCAGGGTAGGAGCGGAGCGTAGCGCCTCACCTATTTTGAGAAATTCGCGAGGATTCATCGACCGGCGCCAAAGTTATTCAAAATAGAATATTGAGGTTTTCCTATGGAAAAGGGGTCCTAACTATAACTACCTACTGGCGACCGCCAGTAGGTAATATATATATAGATATATATATATATACACACACACCCTGGATGGAATCTTTTCAAATCACCCACGGCTCACTTACATGGGATCACTACCTCTTGCCTGGACAGACCATGCTGCTGTACAATTTGAGTTGACATTTCCTGATCATCGCACTGACGAGGGGGCCTCTAGGAGCCAGATTGAGAAAAGACCCTGGAACAAATTTGAGAGCCTAGAACTAGAAAAGACGCTTAGCGCTAGTGCATGCCCGATGCCCACGGGTGTGGAGGAGAACACCTCTTGGCATACAAAGTGGTTTGAAGACAGCCTGCAAGAAACTTGCCCCTTTAAAAATTGTGTCTACCAAAAGATCAGAACCTACTGGCCCCAGGTATACTGAGGAACTTAGGAAACAAAAACTTAGGGGCATATTATCAAGAAACAGCGTTAAAAACATCACCGCTTTAGCGGCAGAAAACTGCCGCTAAAGCGGCAATAATGGGCTTGATAATATGCTCTTGAGAATTCCCATAGAAGCCCATGTTCTGGTGTCAACATGGGCTTCTATTGGAATTCTCTGTCGAGCCAGGAACTATGCGAGTACATCGCCACGTTTTTTTTTAATAAAGTAGAGTTCCTCTTCTCGGCCTTCATCCTCCCTAGTTCAGCAGGGACAGGAACTTGGATTGAAGGAATTAAGCCAGCCTCTGGCTCCTTCGATAAATTTGTACCGCTATCAACAAGTGATACACAAAAACTACTTACTTTATGATCCTTGTCCAGTCTCGGTGATCAGACTTGCATCAGAAACCATTGCCGCATCTCTCACCACCCTGTTCAATGCTGTGTTCGAATCAGAGTACTTCCCTAAAGCATGGAAGTTAGCTTCGATACTTCCGCTGCTCAAAAATACAATTTGGACCCTAAAGATCCTAATAATTTTTGACCTATCTTGCGTCTTCCACTGCCGGCAAAATTGATAGAGAAATCAATGAATCTGCAGCTTAGTGCCTTTCAAGGCGAAAACCATACTCTGGATCCCACTCAATATGGCTTCAGATAAGGGCACAGTACTGAGTCTGCCCTCATAAAATCCACTGGAGAAATCAGCGAAGCACTGTATCAGGGAGGCAAGGCCGCGTTAATTATGTTGGATCTCTCTGCGGCCTTCGATACGGTCCATCACGATCTGCTGATGGATTGTCTATTGGCATGCGGGTTCCAGGGTAAAGAATGGAGGCTACTGAAATCCTTCCTGACCGACAGATCACAAATTGTGTCACTGGGTAAATTATACTCCAAACCGTTTTCCCTGCCATGTGGAGTGCTGCAGGGGTCTTCCCTCAGCCCTACACTTTTTAATGTTTATGTTTCATCTCTGGCCAGCCTGATTAGCGCCTTTGGCTTTTGCCTCACCTTGTATGCAGATGACACACAAATTGTTGTGTCTCTGCTGCCAGGAGACGAATTTGTAAAAGGTTCCATGATTTTATGGAAGCAGTCGGGACATGGATGGCACAGAATTGCCTGAAGCTATATGCGAGCAAAACTGTGGTCACCCTGTTTGGAAACAATGGCAACTTTTGGACCCCTATTTGGTGGCCAGAAAAACTGGGTGCCCTTCCCAAGCCCACCAGGAAGGTAAAATACCTGGGAGTCATTGTTGATGACAAGCTTAACTTTGGCGAACAAGTTAATACTGTTGCATCAGCCACCTCTCACTTGCTCAGAATGGTTAAGAAAGTACTGCCCTTTCTGCCAGCTGACAGTCAGCGGACAGTTGTTACAGCACTCATCCTATCAAGGCTGGTCTACTGTAATGGTCTTTACATAAACATACAAGAACGCTTTTCGAACAAACTTCTGTGAGTCAGACCTTGTTATTGGATAGGTGCTGGACGCCATGTGCACTTACTTCAGCAATGTGGGTATGGTGTCCAATCCCTGACCATGTGGAGCAATGTCATATATCACAACAGAATGTGTCCACACAGATGTGTGTGAGTAGGTATGCAACGTGAACTTCTGGTGTCACATGTGCTGTAGGACACCACTCCTGGCCTGCTTTTGTTTGGGTCAGTCCTACACACAACCCTATTTAATACATGGATGTGTGCCCTCGTGGGGGTTGTGAGATTGTTGTTGATGTGCAATGGGGATACAGCTAGTACTCACCTTCACAGTCATCCAATTGGCCATGTGTCTCAGGGATTCACATGCGCATAGATGTCAGTTACCAGGGTGTACCTTCATGTGCAATCATTGTACCTACATCCAGCCATACCTCCACATGTGAGTGAACATAGTGATGACACATCGGTGTGATTTTGAATGTTTTATTCACATTCAGGTGATTGCGGGAGCTGGGGCTGTACATGGCCGTCCAAGCCCACATCACATGGAAGCCCAGTGGTGTGCGAACCAGAGTACTTTGGGGATTGCACAGTGATTGGGAAGAGGGAGAGTGCAGTCTGCAGCAGGATAGCTGTGTAATTGGCCAGCGGTGAAGAAATGGCAGTCCTTGTAGGGGTCCAGGTGAAAGTCGCAGAGTGTTCCGTGGGTCACTATGAGGTGTTTCCCAGGTTATGAAGCATAGGTCATACCCAGGCAGGGACAGGCCATACGGTGGTGATGGCTGCTACTGCCTCCTTCCCCACACAGAAGTTCACATCCCCTTCTTACTCCCCTGATACGGGTCTGTGTCCGGTGTGTCCGGTGTGTGTGGCGCGGTGATGGCTGCATCACTATGTGCCACTGACACATCAGACTGCGAAGGTGATGGGGCAGCATCACTGTGTGCCACGGACACATCAGGGGTCGGAGCTGTGTGTGTCGATGTTCTCACTGCAGTCATCTGGGAATGGCTCAGTGGCAGCGATGGCAAGATGAAGTACTGCAGGGCATTGAAGTCCCCAGCTACTACTCGCTGGTGTCCATCCGTGTTAGACCTCCTTCCAGCCTGCATCTGCTCCATGGTCTCCATTGACCTCCGCATCTGTGCCAACTCTGTGCTTTCATGGCTGGTGTCTGTCTGCCCACACAGTTCTTGTGTACAATTCATGGCACCAGTGAGGTCAGCCAAGGTCTGTGGCGGAGCATGGTGCGGACAAGGGGGTGTCCGATAGGGACTATACGTGGTCCATGATGGGCCTCAGACACCCACGTATGGCATCGAATTTGGCTGCCATGAGCTTGAAACCCACCCATAGCTGTTCAGCCAACTTCACCTGGGAAGACCACACACATTGTATGTGCTCCATGTATTGGTCGAGGGGGTCCTGGTAGACAGCCGTGGTGGTGAGTTTTTCCTGCTGTATGGTCTGTGCAGGTGGTGGGGTCACCTCGAGGCAGCTGGCCTGCACTGCTCCTGGGAGTTGGGTGCAGAGGCTGTCCAGTATCCGTTGGAGGGTATCTTGACATATGTGCAGTTTGTCCTCTAAATCATCAATGGGGTTTGTGTTCTGCTCTGCAGTAAGTATTGATTGTCCCTCTGCAGTGTTAAGGGGAGATGCAGGTTAACAGGGTTTCACATGTATGTTGTTGATTTGCATGTGTTTACATTCAGACTGCATGCCAATGTACATTATGAATGTTTTGGGGAAGCTGGCTATTGGATGGCAGTCAGTGTGTTTTCCCAATACATGACGGATGTGTGGTGGTACCCGTTCATTATCATCACACTGTGTCAGGCAATGCCAGATGTGAGTGGACTGTTACTACATACGAGAGGAACCTGTTGTGGGCTCTGTCCTGTAATGTTGCACATTGTACCACATGGCCGTCGTTGCTGATGTCCTGTGATTGCTATGTGTGTGTGCTGCATTGTGGGGGAGTTGCCCTTGCAGCTCTGATTTTGTGTGGCCTTCTCTCTTTGAGGCGGAGTGCCTTTGAATTGTGTGCTTTTCGGGCCTGATTTGCTTTTGACTTGGGTCATATGTGCTCTCGGACAGATTTTGTGACCTGGTGCACTGTTCGTCTGCTGCGTGTATTGTAAGTCATGGGTTGTGGATGCATGTGGACATGTCAGGATGTGACCTGCTCCTTTATGGATGTGATCCGCACTGGGCTACCTCCATGTCGATTCGTGGGCCATGTCATTTTTTTGGGCTGCTGCAATGCTACCGGACATGCAGTGTTACTTGCATAGTCAGTGTTGGACACAGAGCCGCTGCTTTGCTGGATTCAGCACATGTGCATGGGTCGGTGGTGATATTGTGATAGGGGGGGGGCCCTCTGTGCACACTGTGGATGGGAGCCTACTTGGTGTTTCTATGTGTGCTGCAGTGTGCCTAGGCAATCAGGGACATGTTCCACGGTCTTATATAGTAACAAATGACAGCTCCGTATCCAGCGAGTGAGGGATAGAATGCAGGTCTCTAACGTATAGCAGAATGTTGTCTGTGTATAGAGGTATTGTATGTGTGTCAAGCCGAGGGGAATTCCCAAGTCTACATGAGCAAGGACATAGGCCACAAGAGGGGGAATAGAAGGGGGAATAGGGGGCAACCCTGCTGGGTCCCACGACCTACTGCTATGGACTCAGAAATGTAGGGCCTGTTTTAACTCGGATAGTTGGGTGTTTGTACAGCAGTTGGACCAACCCAGTGAAGAAGGTCCCAATGCCGAATCTGGGCAAGGTAGCAAATAGGTAGTTCCACTCGAGGGAGTCAAATGCTCTCTCTAGATCTAGAACTAAGCAGCCCGAGCGAGGCCATTCACGGGAATCAAATTCTAAAATAGCGACAAAGATTGAGGGAAGTGTTACGTAACATAGACATCCATTCTGGTCAGAATAGACCAGGGTGAGGATGAAGGACATGATTTTGTTGGCTAGAATTTTAAAGTGCATGCTTAAAATTGCGAAGGGTCTGTGGGAACCAGGGTCATGGGGTACTTGCCCGGTTTCAGTAAGGAGACTATGTTGGCCGCATATAGGGAAGACTGGAGAATGGAGCTGTCTATCGCGGTGTAATAGAGGACATGCAGGTGCGGGACAAGTGTGTCAGCATATGTCTTAAAAAATGTAGAGGGGAGCCCATCTAGGCCAGGTGCCATCCCTGATGCCAACAAGGTTAATGCTTCCTGCACCTTGTCTAGTTTAATGGGGGAGTCCAGAGCCAGTTGTTGGTTTAGGGACAGCGCAGGTAGCTCAATGGAGTCCAAAAAGGCACTGATTTGCTGGGGGTTCCCATGCGATTGGGATGTATAAAGAGTGGAATAATGGCAGGTCATGGCAGCTTGAATGTTTAACTTTGAGTATCACATATGTCCTGGATCATCATGTATGGCGTTGATTGGACGTTGGGAGTACTCTTGCTGTATAAGGTAGGCACGCAATCGGCCTCTCTGTCCGATGTGGCATGCGTGCCAAGAAATTATAACAGCGTAACCTCTCCAAAAGTCAAAGTCGTTCGGCATGAATTTTATAGAGTTTTGCTTTGGCTTCAGAGTGGAGAACCGAAGTTGATTAGTGTCATAGGAGTTTTCGTTCGAGAACATCCAGGGAAGTGTCGAGTTGTTTGCGTATGTTCCATGTTAGGCCCAAGCAGTGACCCCGGGTTGTGACTTTAAAGGCTTCCCACTCTAATGATAGAGAGCCTGTGGAGCCAGTGTTGTGTTCAAAGTAGTCTGGCAACAACTTTCCTAGTGAGCTACGGAATGCATGATCTTGAAGTGCTGCCGGTTGCAACCTCCTAGTAGGGACGGAGGAGGTTTAAGCCCCCAGCAGATCGTCATGATCTGGGATTGTGATCCGAGAGTGTGCAGCCAAGATAATCTGTATCCTGGATTAAGGGGAGCAGTGCAGCTGAGGCCAGTATGCGATCCAGTCGCAATGAAGGTTGTGTACTGGTGAGTAGATGGAGTATAGACAGGAGTCCAGGTTACGTGCTCGCCATACATCAGACAGGGACCAATGCCATAACCATTTACGTAGAGCTTGTGCATTAGAGGATGCTGTTGTGCCCGTGACAGGTGGGAAAGAGCGGTCCAGTGAGACGTCTAAGACCGAATTAAAGTCTCCCCCTAAGAGCCATGGGACATCGCTCTATCGGAATAGGACTGTGGATAGGCCACAAAAGAAGGTGTGCTGGTCAACGTTGGGAACATTTATTGAACCCAGTAAGAGATACTGCCCATTAACTGTACCCTTGAGAAATACAAAATGTCTGTCGGCGTCGATTACCACCTCCTCTTCCTCCCAGGGGACTCCAGCCTTCATCTAGATCAGTGCATCCATTGCTTTGGTAGAAATGTTAGTGCTACATACCCAACCCTGCCAGTGGTGCCGCAACCGAACTGCTTCTATGCTTGTCAAGTATGCCTCCTGAAGTAAGGCAATAGCAGTAGATCCACGCTGTAAGTAAGTGTATATGAAATACCTGCGCAAGGGGGTATGTATCCCTCTCACATTCCAGGTGATGATGTTAACCCGTAACATGGAGAATGGTTGTGGTGCTGGAGTTTCGACCGCGGGCGGGCACGAAGTATGGGAGCACATGGTACAGCAGCACCTCACAAGGGGTAACAGAAACTGTTCTGGGAAAACCATAAATCTACAGCTAAGGTGTTAAACTGCATAAGAGCGAACCCCAAATAGGAGTTGACCAAAACCAACGCTCCAAAACATGGCAAGCTAATGCTCAGTCAGATTATCAATCTGAGAAGGGCTGGCGAGTGTGGAGGTAGCCCGTATGGCCCATCTCCCGAATAAGCAATCTTAAAGGAGAAGGAGGAAAAAATACCAACTTGTTCCCAGTTTGTTGTGTGAACCCATGCATCCTAACATTAGGTCGCAAGAAATGTGTCCATTGGCAGAATGTGTAGGAAGGTATATGCTGATGGAGTTAGTGATTTATGACTTGCGCTTGGCAGTTTAGATGATAATATCTGAGGTCTGAGGGGTGACATCAGGGTGATGAGGCGAGTCCGAGTTCGCTGATCATGCCGGTAAGGAGTCCACGTCACCACTGGATCTGAATGGTGACGCCCTGGATGATGATGATGATCCCGTGGTGTGAAGGGCTGCCACCACATGTAGTGCCTCCCGTCCCTACATCAGAATCTGCTCCGCCCCCTGCTACCCCTCTGCCTTTACCCCTTCAACTGCTGTGCCTGCCCCGCCTGGGAGGCAGCAAGTCACCAGGTGGTCTAGATGACTTAGCCAAGCCCGCCTCCTCCAGCCAGTCCCAATCGTCGGATGGTGAGTCAAAAAAGAAGGAGGTTCCGTTCCTGACCATTCACAGGTAAGCCAGGAATAGCAAATAATGACGCAAGTCTAAGTCCTGCATCTGGTACTTCACCGCCTCTTTTGCACCTGGGCAGTGTAATCTGGGAAAAATAGGACTGTTGCATTTTGCTCCCTGGGCCCTGGATGTTTCCTAACTTTCCTCAGTATTGTGTCTCTGTCACGAAAGTTAAAAACTCTGAACAGGAACAGTCGTGAGATAGCTCCTGGCACTCTATTAGCACATTCCACCACAAATTACAGGCAGAGAATTCCTGTTGCGAGCAAGTCTTTCATCCAATTCTCCATATACTCAACTGGGTTTTCCTCTCTGCCCCTTCAGGGAGGCCAATCACACGTACATTGTTACGAAGGGACCGGCCTTCTACATCATCTAGTTTATGTTCAAGGGTACCGACGCAGTCAAGCAAATCCTGCAGCGTAGCCGAGTGATTGCGAATTTTGGGTTGTAGGTCAGAAAGCGTGAGTTCTGCTTTGCGTACACGATAATTTACTTTTCAGCTTTTTAAAGTGTGAAGTCGGTCACCACTTTATCTATCCTGGTCTCGAGGGATGTGCACGTCTGATCCAGCGCTGTGCTAATCTTCTCTACTGCTGCCAGCACAGAGTTGAGTTTGGTTGATAGGTCAGGGTGCTGAGGTACAGTGGGTTTTTCTGTACTAGAGGAGTGCCCCTCCCCAGCATCTCGGGGTGTCCCCACCTGCTTGGCAGCAGAGCATAGGTAGCCCATCACTAGCTGCTGTGCGCTGGGCATCAGGGGACGGCCAACATGATATACCAGATCGTGGAGTCCAGAGGGAGGACCAGCCTGCCCGTCACCACTGGGGGCTCCGGTCAGGCCCAGCCCGACAATATGTGTGGCGCGCTATAGATGGTATCTTCCTGTGCCAACCGACCGGCCACGTCACACAATAAACGCCGCCGCAGTGCTTAGACTGAACCACCTCCGGTGTAGGTCAGTGACCCTCTAGTCGTACCCGCAGTCCCCAAGCATCTGCTCGGCACCCCAAGAGGCCCACCACCTGCAGTCCGGGCCCAGTCAGTCCACGTGCCCTAACAGATCCAACATGTAGGACAGTTTGCTGTGGCCTAATTCCACCCTGCCCAGGCAGATCCAGGCGTGAGGGAAGGGGTGGAATAAGTGACCTGGGAACGATATGACCCCATGTCATTCCCTCTCTACAGCATTCTTTGGGGTTCAACAGCTGCTGGATCAATGGGTGGGCCCTCAAGGGCAATCCATGTCACAGCCCAGCAGACAGCCCCTACACCCCTCCAAGCAGGTGCCCTCTCTGCTATCTGCCAGTCCAAGCAGGGGCCGCTAGTTATCCGCCTGTCTCAGGATGAGAGAATACAGGGATTGGTAGGGTGAGGCCTAGACCCGATTCTGTCCCCGGGCTTTCCCCCCCTCAGCAGAGCCCCACAGTGGCACAATTATAGGTGTTATAGCTCCCAAGGGTTCCCTGGACAGCAGGTAGAAGAGGTGGAAGCAGCCTGGGACAAAAGCGACCATCGTGCTGCATCTTCCTAGCTGTGTCCAGTGGTGCGCAGTTCAAAGCAGGTGAAGGCTCCCCACCGCGCAGTCCTCGCGCCTGGCCATGCTGCTGATCACTTCCCTCATCCCAGCAGCATCCCTTCACTGATGGGGGGCTGGGCTTGATCGACCCCTGGCCCCTGCTCCGGCTCCTCATATGCTCTGCCACTCAAGCGCCTGCCAGACTCACCTCACCAGATGTGCCATGGTCTGGACCCAGCGGGTCGGCTGGCACAGTCGTTGTCCCCACTGCTTCAAGGGCCCGCGCAGTTTACGGTCAGCTCAGGGCCTGTCACTCGTCGGCAGGCCACCCGATGCTGCATCCAGTCGGGACCCCAAGGTAGTGGGTTCAGCAATGCCCTTCAGGCTGTTCCGTGGCAAGCCACAGGCCACACCGAGGCAGCAGCCTCCCAGAATCAGGGTCTCTCAGCATCTGTTGTAGTGTGGGGATTATATTGCTGCTGACCCACAGAGTCTGCTGCATGGACTCCTGCTGCCTGGCTCCACCAACCCGAGGCCGGACTCATTGGCTGGTGCGCAGTAGACCCGGGGGATCGCAGCCGTGTGGGCCAGGCAGAGAGCTCCAGCACCCAGCAAGCTGCACCCCGGGCTCTAGAGGCATTGGAGCATCTGTGTGCTCTGGAAATTCACCGCTGGGATCAGCAGGGTCTAGATAGTTCCCGCCAAGCCTGCTGCTTAGCCTTAGGCAGCAGCGGCACTGTGATGGCCGGGATAAATGGGGGATTAGGCTCAGAGCGGATTCAAGTCGCGTCCGCCCTCTTAGGCCTCCGGTCACCCCTGTGCACAATTCCACCTGATGCCACACCACTGTGTGCCACTCTATGCTATTCTACCCTATGCCACTCCACTGCACGCCACAACATTACACCACAACTTTACTCTGCTATTCCACTGTACAAAACTCACCTCTACGCCACTATACTCCACTCTACACCACTCTACGCTATTCCATGCTACGCCACTCTATTGTACACCACTTCACCGCACACAACTCCACTATACACCACTCCATGTTGCTCAACTCTGTGCTGTTCCACCTTATGCCACTCAACTCCATGCTAGTGTATGCCACTACACTCTTTGCTATTCCACTGTATGCTGTTATATTTCATATCGGTACCCTAATACAGGTCCAGGGAACATCGTACACCTTCCCTACATCAGCTCCCGTTATTTCAAATGAACAAGCCTTATAAGGTCATAACTCCAAATAAGGACAGAATGCCTTGTAAGGACTGTAGCCTTTTATGGACTAAACATTCACCTGGTTCCATGCCGAGGGTGGTTTTTTCCCGATCGATATTGCTAAGACGTCATCCTTAGCACATATGAATATTTTATGAGTACACTCTCCATGGGGGCGTACTTCACCTCTCCTATCTACGCACAAAGGTTTAATCCCCAATGTCATCCTCATACTGAACAAAGGGTAACATACGCACATAGACTGTATAAATACAGCACCTCTTGCAATCAGTAGGCAGGAGGGAACCGAGACTTCAAGGCCGACTCACTGACCAGAGACGCTGCAGCTCCGGCATGCCATCGCTTCAGCTGACAGTGGTCTGACGATTCCTTGCGGGGTGTCCAGCTCAAGTCCAGGACAAAGTCCCACACTCACTATTCAGGTATGGGGGTTCGACTCAATCCTAGCGAGATTCTTGGCTCATAGACTCTTAGGCTTAGGCTCTGTAGCACCTACTCACATGCTAGGTACACTTAGGTACATCTTGTCAGGCATCTTAGGAGTTCGCAATTTATTTTATAAATGCATTTCATGTTCATGTATATGTTTGTGACTATTGCAAAATGGTAGAACAATGCTATTCCTTTTTATTCCATGTACTGCTGGTTCTATATCTATGCTACTGTGTTACAGTTGTAATAGCGCACTTATTCTACACGGGAAGAACTACAGTACAATAAATTCTTTTTATAAAAACGCTCGACTGTTTCTTCTCTGTATCTCTTTGAGAGCAAAACAAGCAAGCACGAGTGACTGGGTGAAAAGTAGTATATTGTTTCCACGAGTCTGAGGTTATTGTGTTCTGAGGTTACCAAAAACGAATCTCTCTGATAGTAGGAGATTCTAGTGGCACTGCAAGCTAGCTATTGCAAACCATAGGCTAACATACGCGGCGGGGGTGCACAGAGTCAGTCTGCCACCAGACCCACAGTATATGTTATCCGTAAACAGCATAGGTCCTGCATGACAGGGTACTATTAGGACTACACTACATGGTGCCCAACATGGTATATTGATGGCACACTTACTCAACAGTAGAATCTGAGTAGCCCAGACGTGCTTATTCTCAGAGACCCTACTTACAAAACCCAGAGACGTCAGGAGTAAGTGGGCAAAAAACTCCGCCACAGCTGAGTAGGCAAGATATCCTATTTATGTCAAGAACGGAGATTTAAACTCAATAGACCATCTGCCCCAAGGACTTAATCGGTCTGGTGAAAAAGATGAAAATGCAATACATATTGCACCCAAAGTAAGACAAACTTTAACAGTAAAACTACTCAAACATGGGTTATTGCCCAGAGGAGGTGTAGTAATGTTCGTGATTGAGGCACAGGGAGATTTCAAAACAGAGGTATTCTACTCATGGGTTATATTCCCAGCAGCCGATGCTGTAACAAAAACCTTTCATTATTACATACATGAAGACATTCCAGCGGTCTACACTCCTTTTGAGGAGACTGAGATTCTGCTTACTTTCTAGGAACATATTTTCTGGTTTAATGGCGCCCTACCCCACATAAAAACAAGAGCAAGGTTTGGTCCTTTAGGAATTCCAGGAGCAATATGGCCGATATTAGCGACCTATACACCACATCCAGACATTGACACAATGTCACAGAATGAACTACTTGTTCAACACAAAGAGTTGATAAAACTCTACAGAAACATGACACACTTTGTCTTGAGGAATATAGCGGTCCAACCTACAGTAATTACACCTACTGCAGCTCCTACACAGCTCAGGTACTAAAATTACTCCACAAACATTACACGCGGTAATGGGCAAATTGCCCACAAAACGTTAACAAATTCCTTTCTGGGTAGCTCAGAAAATAACCAAGTTAGAAGCAGTAGTCCCAAATACCACACCATTTGAAAAACACAGAATGTTAACAATCTGTTTGCCCATGGGGATTACACCACAGTTTGAGAATTGCACCTCTTGGGGTACAGTCTTTGCTGCCATATATACCAGAACCCATGGTATTCCTTTATTAGCAGTAGTACCAGATGTATTAAGACAAATACAAAACGGCTATGGAGCAGAACCTGCCCAAAACTTAGGGATGAAGTTGTTAAACAACTATGACCAGGTATCAGCCATAATACTAGCTAACATTAAAAGGGAAGCAGCATCAGTGGCAATCCGCCAACGCCTAAGGGAGTTCTTCCATTGGAACAGGAGAATGAACTACCCAAAATAATTGACACTGCGTATGCAGAATTAGACAGGGATAGTTTGGGGGGCAAAGCTCTAAAACCTCAACTACAGGGTAATCCTGAGAAGGACACTTTTAAACCGGCACCTACTTCTTCTAAAAAGAAGTGGGATAATAAAAAAAAAACTCTAAAGATAACAGATCTCAGTCCTGAGGGAGGTCTCCTCAACAGGAGCACTCTGAAAAGAGGAACAACCTCAGAAATAGGGATAATATTAGGAAACTTGACAGGTATCAGGATACTGATACACGTTCCTCTCGTTCCTTTCAGGGCTCGAAGAAAGGCTCTGAAAGAGAAGGACGGTCAGAACACAGAGAGGAGCGCACACAGTCCAGAGACAAGCAGCCTGCTCAAGACTTTACTTTTAAAATAAGCAAAATCCAAAAACTCAATTTAAGAAAAAGAAAGTTGCTAGTCTGAAAATCAGACATGCCCAGAATTCTGAGGACACAACTTCTGAATGGGGAATGGGCTCTGACGATGCTAGACAGTGCGGCAGAAGTTACAATAGCTCGCCTGAACCTGAAGGAATTTCTGGTGACAGTGGAGTGGAATGATTACATCACAGTGGAAACACCAGACACCAGGGTGAGCGTCCCACATAAGTTATTTGAATTAACAATCCGGATGGAGGGGGACAAGCCCAGGAAAGTAAAAGGTCTTCTTTGGAAGAACTTATCATCTGGTTATGACATCCTGTTTGCAGAACAAGATTGGCCGCCTGCATTCGTTATAGAGTGCCCTAGGGGAGAAAGTGTAATTTTTACTGCATTTTTCAACCACGTTCCCGTTCACCTTAAACATACATATGCACACGAGTGAGCAGTAGCCCAACCCTCGCAATTGTTAAAAAATCACGCAGGTTGGGATGAGGACTCAACCTACCATGTGATCCCGTTAAAAGTTTCACCTAATGCTTAGAGGCAATACCCTATAAAGCAAGAAGCTAAAAAACAGGTCAGGGAGATCTTAGATCAACTTGAATACCAAGGGGTCATTGAAAAATGTACCTCTCCAATGAACAAGCCTTTGTTTCCCGTTTCGAAACCAGACAATACATATCGTCTAGTATTAGATTATAGACATTTAAACTCATGCACAAAGACATTTTCAGTCCAAAATGCATTAATGAATAACATTGTATGCAAAAAATACAAAACCACACTTGACATCTCAAATGGATTTTTCTGTCAAAATATAGCACCTGAAAGCAGGTATCTAACAGCCTTCAGTGCGTCAGGATCCTAACGACAATTTTGTCGACTCGCCCAAGGGTACAAAAAAATAGCCCCGGGGTATTCTCTGCAAAGACTAACAGAGTTACTTAAACAATTTGATGAAGAAGCATTGTTCTATGTGGATGATATTTATCTGACAGACAACGACTTACAGAGGCACTTGACCAGGGAAAGCACCATTATTATGGGATTTGCCACAGAGGGCTACAATTTCAACTTTAAAAAATCCAAAATAGCCCACTTCAATGTCCTATTTTTGGGATATGAGCTGTCAATTGAAGGCAAAAGTCTGGCAGCTAACTTTTTAGAAAAGTGTGCACGGCTCCAGCCTCCAAAATCATTAACAAATTTACAATCAATACTAGGATTCCTAAATTACGGCAGAACATACATTTTAGATTATGCACAAAGGGTAAAACCTTTCTATGAATTAATCAAACCTGACTTTTCAGCCAGAGATTGGACACAAGAACATACTACTATTCTTCGTTTACTCCAGGAATATATGATTGCTTCCAAACACGCGTAAACGTATGCCACTTGGTGATCCGAATAATTGCGGGTCAAAGCGGGTACACTTATTTGACCTTCAATGAAGTAGAAACTGTACCAAATGCATACAAATCACACCTGTACACAAATGCAGAAATGCGTTTCACTTCAACAGAAAAAATCCTGACAGCCGTTCAGAGTGCTGTAGCAAAAGAAAGCGATACCAAAGTAGCAAGAGAAAGAGCACTGGCTCAGGGGAAACACATTATTGTCGTAACTCCGGTACCGGCTTTAGAAGCTGTTACAAAAGCCAGCATCCCGAATGCGAAAGCGTTACATCCAAGATGGATACAATGGGCAGATGTTGAAAACAGATTTGATCCAAGTTTAAAAACACAAGCATTCCTGCAATATGAACAAGAATATCCTCTACCAAATGAAATCTTGCCTCTTGACCAGTATGAATATATATGTACACTGACGGATCTGCTCAACCGGCGAAAGGAAGTAAGCAACAATTTTTTTCGGCTATCGTTAAAGGTTGCATGTGTGATGGCAAGTTCCATCCTAGTTGCACAAAACGCAATCCCTAGGAGACTGAATGGCTCAGTTGGCAGAATTAAAAGCACTAATACTTGCACTTGTAAATACGGATCATGAATTTCCCACACTAATCGTGTGTGATTCTTTTTACTGTGTACAGTCGTACAATGAGTGCTTACAATTTGGGAACAAAACGGGTATAAGGATGAAAAAGGTGGCACAATTAGGCACAAAATGCTATGGGAATAGGTAGCGGAATTGAAATCCGAGCTACCGAGGACTCACGTGATCCATACACTGAGTCATCAACGTGATGGTGTTCATGTTGAAGGGAATTCATTGGCTAATGAAGCCGCAAAGGGGACACAGCTTCCGTATCTGCGCTGACTCATTCGAAAGCGAGAATAGACGGAGATATAATGGTAGCTGTCATCGCTTCATGCAAAGGCAGCACAGCAGTACCTAAAACATTTCAACTCAAATTCTCCTACAAGTTAGAGGCACAAAACATTCCATATGCTTAGATTCCTGGAGAGGGGGATAGAGTAATACCAAATATGGATCGTAGGCAAGGTTTAATATTAGCTGCCCATGAGGGTTTGGGCTCTGCGCACACAGGCGTTACAGCGACTATTTCTTTACTGAAACAGCGCTATTGGTTGCCAGGGATATCTAAGCAAACTAAAGACTATGTCTTGAAATGTGACATCTGCTAGCAGATGAAAGGCTCCACCGTTACACGCCCGCACAGATGCCATTAGTAAAATCTGACAAACCTCTCGCATGTGTGTACTTGGACCACTGCGGCCCCTTACAAACGGACGGGGCTTACAGGTATATCATGGTGGTAGTGGATTCATGCTCGAGATTCCTATGGGTTTGGCCTCAGCGTTATGCTGACACTCGAACTGTTATAAAAGATTTGCAAGTCTTTAACGGTACATACGCCGTTACACTCTGACCGCGGCCCTGCGTTTAGCTCTCGGGCTTACAAAGAGGCCATGCAAGGAATGGGCGTAGCATTGGGGTTCTCATCTCCATATCATCCTGAGGGAAATTCTGTTGTGGAGAGAAAAAACCAAGACTTAAAGCAATCTTTAACAGCTAGGGTATTAGGCAAGGGCGGTAGTTGGGTCTCACACCTTTATGGGGTACAGTGGGCATTAAACAACCAGCCAAGAAGCTCTCTAGGGGGTGTCACTCCATATGAGGTCATCTTTGGGACACAAATGTGGGTACCTGATCTTGAATGTACAGGCGCAGTGGCGGATGAAAAACCATTTGACATCCATGATCGCTTGGCTGTTTTACAGGATCTAAAAGAAACCAGGACAAAACAAAGCAATGTCCATCTAAAACAGACCGCCACTGAGAAAGTCAAGGTAGTCACGGCAAGAACTGTCTGGATCCCTAAAGTAGGGGATCTGGTCCAAGAGAAAATTGTGGACAAAAAGGAATTTGGACCCTCTTACAGAAAACCTGTACCAATCCTTGCAGTACACGGAACAAGAACTGTGCTGCTCACGCCTCTTGCCCGAAAAAAGGAGAAAAGATTTGCCTCAATCGATTAATCAAACCACACTATGTGGCCAATACTAAACAGTAGGCCTAGTGGGCTCCGATTTAGCATCGTCCTCCTCTAGCTACAATCCAAGAACTTCAAACAGAAGACTCATCACGTTTGAATAGCCATCTGTAAGGAATGAAGGACTAAGCAACAATGCTATGGAACTTGTTCCACTTGAACCAGACATTCAAATTCTAAATGAAAATCAGAATAATTCACAAGTTGAAATTAGACCTAATACAGATGTCTACATCAACATGCCTCGTCAAGAGGAAAATAACATTTCAACTAATCCCAATGCAATTCCAACAATTGATCAAACTGCTTCTGGCTATTTCATTAACTTGGATACGTTTTCAACGGATCCAAGCGAGCCGGAAACGACGCCAGCCAAAACACCATTCACGCAAGAATTAAAGAACTTTCTTCTCTTTCTTCAAAAGACATACATGGTATCACCTTTGATTGAACTCTGGGTAATTTCTGGGATAATGTTTTTTCTTTTATGGCTAGGTTTAGTATTGACTTTTAGAATGCTTGTTAATGGACATTATCTTCAACAAGATTCCACAGCCCGAAAGGTCAACATCCTACTGAAGCCACACACATCGTCACATCATGAACGAAGAGATTTGCCATCAGTGAACATTACAGCAGTTCCTATACCCATTGGTATAGTATGGGACAAGGTTGATTTCAACATTTTCGGCCCGACCAAACTTTTAAAAATGAATCATGTATTTAAAATACCTCTGATTGATATCATTTCCTCCAGTACATTTTCTGATGATTGGGATACTGAAACAGTTAATAACATGTTTTCTGATTTAGAGAAAACTGCTTCATTTTCTAATAATGAAATGTTAGAGGGTTCTTCAGACTATGACAAATTGTACTGTTAGCAACATTTTGATCATCATTTCCTACACAAATCCATTTTACCCAGGAATATATTTCAGTACCATCAGTGGGAACATTGCCCAACACCACCAAAAACTAGTTCACAAGTGTTTGCACAGAAATTTGCATACTTTTCAGGATTTAACACAACAGATCCAGCCTCATTTTATTATAAGGTTGCACCAACATCAGCACAGAAAATTATGTTGACCAACACCAAACAGATTTACTCTGCTTCCTTTTTTGCCCAATTGTCTGAACAGGGTTCCACCTATGGAAAGACGAAATTGACTTAAAATCAATTTGGAGTTTGAGGAAAGGGCAAGTCCAGGGTACAGAGGCACTATTTAGAGCATGCCTCATTCCACAGCAGATGATCTTTCTAAATGAAACTGTGCAACAGACATCCTGTCTTGGAATAGCTAAGATAAATGACCTAAACACTCCAAGGTTACCTACACCAACACAGGGGTGGGAGAATTCTTCTACAAAGGAAGGGGCAACAGTTGATGACATACTACAGTATAATAGATCAGACCCATTTTGGAAGGAGTTGGTAGTTTGGCCCTTAGACACAAACACATGTCATAAACGGTTCCTGAACATCACCAAGGGACTCAGTATGCATAGGCCAGATCCACGATATGTACAGAGAGAATATCCAGGGGTAGTGACATCCTATGGTGTTAAGAAGTTGGCCTAGATTGGCTAGAAACCTCAACACTTGCAGAAGTGAAACAACACTTATCTTTACTCTCACAAGACATGGATCTTAGGGACTTTTTACTAGGACCTAGGAAACAACGTAAAAAATATTTCATATATGCAGGCATTTATGCTGCCTATAATGAAATCTGGAAGATTTCCCAACAAGAAGCTGCAGAGAGAATACGGGAGATAGACCGTATAAACTTAGAAAAAGCTTTTGCTGTGGTAGATAATGGGTTAACAACTTTGACCTCCAGAGTATATTCATTGGGCAACATTGTATCTTCTGCTATTGACATACTGGAACAGGATTTAGCCATATTACAACACGGCCAATCACAGTTAGGTTCTATTATTTTATCGAGCTGGACGCTACAATCTTTGCGTGCAGGCCTTGTGCTTTGGCGTTTTAGAAACAGTACGTCTATGTTTTCAGTATACAATCTTACTGATACACAGATAGAAATGGCACAAAGGGGAGCTAAATATACAATGCTGCAAATTGAAAAACTGTAAAAGGTTACCATTCACTGTAGCTGAATTACCATCAAGAGATTGGCTACTTCATGGCCAAATCACTCTCCCGGTCACAACCTTTTAGTTTCACTATTGCCTTGAGCAAAGGCAGATAGGCAGATATGAAAAATTGGGTAAAGAACACATTAAGAAATCCTGGGATTTACCATATAGATTTTGATGCCAGAATGGGGATCGAGAAGTGTTTCTTGGTGGTACCAACTGCAAGAACGCTTTCAGCGGTTCTCTCATACGCCAAGATATCGTTTTGCATGGAGCCTGTAATGGTTCAGTTTTAAATCTGTCTTGCCACATGAAAGGAACACCAGCTGCCGTAATATCGCCAGTGTTTGAGTTACTTTCGAATGGGAGTTACTTGATGCTGAATGATCAAGGTTGTTGTGGCATGCTTCCAGATGTTGCATATCTGGTCAACGTGAACACCAGGGTTACTTGCTGTATGCAAGTATTGTTTCCTCCAACAAATACAGTCAGGGAGGCGCTATTATGGCCTTCACTGAATGTTTTGTTGATACAGTTTGATGCTTTGAGCAGAATGAAAGCCATGCTTTTACAGAAAACCGTTCCACGGACCTCCGCTCAAGAAACCTTTGAACTTCAAGTTGCAAGGACCTCGACCGAGATACAGGCGCTAATTCAAACAAACTGCCCCCTACATTTCATAGAAATGGTGGGACATATCTTTAACATGTCTGATACGAGTGGCATTATACACCTATTTAAGACCATAGGGTCTGGATTCCTTAGCACTTTCCAGACTATCCTCGGAGTTATTCCTAACTTCATACACTCCATGCTTGGAAGCATTTTCGGGGGTCTACCTCTGATACTGCTCGCTGTAGCTGGAATCCTGATTGTCTACCTGCTTGCAATGCACGGACCATTCACCAGCGAGATTGCGAAGGCTCTTCTGGAAAGACATTACCGTGAGCGCATGGTACAGCATCTCGGTGCATCTCGCCTACGAGAACTAAGTGCTTCTTGGTTCTTATCCTTCAGACCGGTCTTTGAGGACTGTACCATACCTGCCTTCCGATGCCTCTTTGCGGAAGCGAATGCGAATTGGACATCTGTCTGACACCTCTGACGGAGATGCCAGCGGACTTGGACTCCAGGCTGGAACCTTTGTCGTCCCATGCACGACTCTGTCCCCAGCGTATTCCCATCTTGAGGCATGCCTTCCTTGAGGAACCGCAGGTGCCTTTTACAACTAAATTAAATTTCAGCTCCAGCGTTGACATCGAGGTTTCGAATCCGGTACCGGATGCCTACACACCAGCTGTTGGCAGCAAGGAGTTTCATCTATGCACACTTGATGTGCTAAGCGCGGTATTGCAATGTTTGTCCCCTGCTGTAGCAGGCAGTGATAATGTTATGTCTCCCAGCCAGGACTTCTAATCTGAATCTGGCCACCGTGTGCTGGGAACGAATATGGAACTTTTTCTTTCCCTTTATATTTCAAAAATAACTTTTTCAAATTGACACTTTCTATCACGAAGCATGGCCTTCTAAGTAGGTTTGCAGTAATTCAACTTTGTGATTGGACTCGTTTAAAATTGTGATTTGCGGAACTTTACGACAATGTCAAACCTTACCAAAGAACATTTATCCTCGTTTTCTAAACTGCTTTTAAATGATTTTTTGAACATTTTTAGAAACATTTTTAATGACCGCTTGATAATTTTATACACTGACACTGTTATGAAAATGTGTATCTCAGAATATGTATTATTATTGTTAAGTATAAGGTGGAGTGGGTGTTATATTTCATATTGGTACCCTAATATAGGTCCAGTGAACATCGTACACTTTCCCTACATCAGCTCCTGTTATTTCATATGAACGAGCCTTATTAGGACATAACTCCAAATAAGGACAGAATGCCTTATAGGGACATTACGCCTAATAAGGAGTCTAGCCTTTTATGGACTAAACCTTTCACCTAGTTCCATGCCGAGGGTGGATTTTTCTTGATCGATATTGCTAAGACGTCATCCTTAGCACATATGAATAATTTATGAGTACACTCTCCAGGGGGGCATACTTCACCTCTCCTATCTACGCACAAAGATTTAATCCCCAACGTCATGCACATACTGAACAATGGGTAACAACACACATAGACTGTATAAATACAGCACCTCTTGCTATCAGTAGGCAGGAGAGAACCGAGACTTCAAGGCTGACACACTGACCAGAGACGCTGCAGCTCCGGCATTCCATCGCTCCAGCTGACAGCGGTCTGACGATCCCTAGCGGGGTGTCCTGCTCAAGTTCAAGACGAAGTCCCACACACTCACTATTCAGCTATGGGGATTCAACTCAATCCTAGCAGGATTCTTAGCTCATAGGCTCTTAGGCTTAGGCTCTGTAGCTCCTACTCACAGGCTAGGTACACTTAGATACATCTTGTCAGGCATCTTAGGAGTACGCAATTCATTTTATAAATGCATTTCATATTCATGTATATGTTTGTGACTATTGCAAAATGGTAGAACAATGCTATTCATTTTTATTCACTGTACTGCTGGTTCTATATCTATGCTACTGTGTTACAGTTGTAATAGCGCACTTATTCTACACGGGAAGAACTACAGTACAATAAATTATTTTTATAAAAACGCTTGACTGTTTCTTCTCTGTATCTCTTTGAGAGCAAAACAAGCAAGCACGAGTGACTGGGTGAAAAGTAGTATATTGTTTCCACGAGTCTGAGGTTATTGTGTTCTGAGGTTACCAAAAACGAATCTCTCTGATAGCAGGAGATTCTAGTGGCACTGCAAGCTAGCTAATGCAAACCATAGGCTAACATATGCGGCGGGGGTGCATGGAGTCAGTCTGCCACCAGACCCACAGTATATGTTATCCGTAAACAGCATAGGTCCTGCATGACAGGGTACTATTAGGACTACACTACATTGCGACTGTAGTGTATGCCAATCCACTGTACACCACTCTATTCAAAGGACACTCCACTCTACGCTATTCCACTCTATAGCACTCAACCCTGCAGCACCCCACTGTTGGCCACTAAATTCTACTCTAGACCACTCAATGCCACTCCACTCTACATCACTCTATTGTACACCACTCCACTCTACTCTATTTCACTATATGCCAATATACGCTATTCCACTCTGCGCTATTCCACTCTCTGCCATGCCACTATACACCACTCCACTTTACACTATTTGACTCTATGCCACTCCACTCTACCCCACTCTACAGTATTCCATTCTATGCCACTCCATCGTATGCCACTCAACTCTATGCCACTCCGCTCTATGCTACTCCACTGTATGCCAGTTCACTATAGACCACTGCATGCCACGCTATTTCACTCTTTGCTACTTAACTCTATGCCACTGTATGCCTTTCTCCTCTATGCTATTCTACTGTGTGCCATTCCACTCTATTCTATTCCATTTGATGCCACTCACCTGTATACCACTCTACGCTATTCCACTCTGCGCCATTTGACTGTATTCCCCTGTATGCCCCTTCTGTGTATGCTGTGCATCTATGGCACTCCATTGTACGTCATTCTAGTCTACAGCACTCCATTCTGTGCTATTCTACTGTACGCTACTCACTCCACATTACTCACTTCCATACCACTCTATGCTATGATATTCCACTCTGTGGTGCTGCACTCTATGCTACTCCACTTTATGCTAGTTCACACTACTCTACTCACTCAACTCTATGCCACTCTAAACTTTTCCACTCTATGCCACTCCACTGTACTCTACTCCACTGTATACTACTCCATTCTATGCTATTCCAGTGTATGTGACTTCACTCTACAACACTCCATTTTATGCCACTCCACTCTATGCCACTCAATGGACTCTGTTCCACTCGCTGACTGAATGCACGGCTTCAGGAATCACTCTGCCGCCAAGATCAGACACTCTTGTGTTGAATCTTTTTTACTGGAACCATGAGTTCATTTGTTTTCAAGCATGGACCATGTTAAAAACGCTGAGTGCCATCCTAACATAACCTTGAACCACGCATATCACTAAACCTTCAAGTTGGAAATAAGCCTTCCTAAATACACCACTACTCGTATATAGAGGAAGTTGTTTACTAGACCATATATCTATATCATTCAATGAAGTAGCATTAATAAAAACATCAACATATATGAAGTACCTCCTTTTTTGAACTACTTTACAGATAACAATGTTCTAGCTATTGGTCTTGGACCTCGAGAAGCAAGGATTGTCATTCTTAAAATTAAGACTAATGTTTACTACATCTATAGAAGAAAAAGTTGAGACGGGTTTTCCTGACGAAGGCAAACACGCCGAGATGCACGTAGTGTTCTCATCTACCGCCAGCCTTTGAATTGCTTTATAGTCTATCACTTTTTCGTGCATTTTAACTTTATGTATAGTGTTGTTACACACAATATTTGTCATATTTATGTATGTATGCATATGTCTTTTATAGGCATATAATTATGTATATGATTTTCACAGACCTGTGATTATATATCAGTTTGTCTTACAGATTAATCATTGATGATTGAGAATATCAATATAAACAAATGTACATAAAACTATAAATTTGATACATCTTAAAAAATAATTTTGCAAAATAAGATTTTTCTCACCAATGAGATCTTGAATAAAAATATCTTTTTTCAAAAAATACATAGATTGTTTGGTCATGTGTATATGTCTATTAAAATGAACTCTATTGTGTTTTTTGAAGTATAATATAAAGAAATATATGACCTGATATGCTTTATATGATTGTATAACTTGTACCTAGCCCCTGTCTTTACCCCATTTGTAATTTTCCCTACAGCTAGCAAGTTTCATTGTTTACCGTAGGGGTCCCTTTCTTTGCCAAATCGCTATTTCACTCTAGGCCGCTCCACTGTATGCCAATCCACTGTATGCTACCTCAGAGTACGCCATTTGACTCAATGCTATTTTACTGTACGCTATTCCAGTCTACACCATTCTATGGCACTCTACTGTATGCTATTCCACTTTAATCCACTCTACTCCACTCTATGCCACTCTAGTCCACGCCTTGCCATGCTACTCTATTTCACTCTGTGCCTCTCCACCCGACTCCACATCACTGTATGCTATTTCACTCTACGCTATTCCACTCTACCCCAGTCCATCAAATCAGTTACACTCTATGTCACTCCACTCCACGCCCTTCCACGCTATTTCACTGCACGCTACTCCAGTCTATGCCAACCTACTGTATGCCACTCCAGTCCACTGTACACCACTGAACTCTACACCACTCCACTTTACGCTGTTCCAGTGTACCACACTTGATCCTATGCCATTTGACTGTACACCATTACACTCCCCGCCACTCCACTCTAAGACCATTCTGCTCCACACCACTCTTCTCCATGCTATTTCAGTGTACATGACTCCACTCTATGGCACTCTGTTCTATGCAACTCCACTGTATTCCACTCCACTGTACACCCCACTGCTGTACACCACTCCACTTCACGCCAGTCAACGCTTATCCACTCTACATGACTCCACGCCACTGTATGCGTATTTACTGTACGCAACTCCATTTGAGGCCACTTCATTGTATGCCACTCCACTATACACTTGACTCTATGCCACTATACACCACTCCACACTACTCTACGCCGATCCAAGCTACGCAACTCCATTCTATGCCACTCTTCAATACACCACTGCACTGTACACAACTTCATTGTATGCTACTGCATTCTACGCTATTCCACTGTATCCCTAATCAGTTCTTTGCCAGTGTACGTCACTCCACTGTATAGCACTGTATGGTACGCCAATCCACTGTACTCCACTCTATGCCACTTCACTCTACGCTATTCCATCTACTCTGTTGTACTCTAATCTATGCCACTGCACTCTACACCACTCCACTCCTCTATACACCATGCCACTCTACAGCACTCAACTCTATGCCACTCCACTGTAGGCCACTCCATTCTTTGCTGCTCCACTATATGCAATTCTACTCTACACCACTCTCTTTGTTTGCCACCCACTCTATGCCACTCAACTCTGTTCCACTCTATGCCACTCCCCTCTACTCTTTTCCATCTACCCCACTTGACTTTTCCGTATTCCAATCTACGCCCCTCCACTCTACACTATTCACTCTTCACCACTTGACTGTGCGCACTCTATGCTCTTTGACTATATGCCACTCCACTCTGCAATGTTCTGTACGCCACTCCACTCTACTTCAGTCCACTGTATGCCACTCCAATGTACGTCATTCCTGTCAACACCACTCCACACCATTCTACTCTAGGGCACTCCGCTCTACCCACTCCACTATACGCTAGTCTACTGTACACCAGTTCACTCTACACTACTCCATTCCATGCTATTCAATCTATGCCACTTAACTCTAAACCACTGTATGCCACTCCACTATACGCTATTCTACTGTGTGTATATCCACTCTACACCACTCCATTCTACTCTGATCCCTTCTACCTCCCTTGTTTGTTATCCACTGTATGCCACTCCACTATACGCTATTCCAATCAAGGCCACTCCACTCTACACCTCTCAATTGTACACTATTCCTCTCTACACCACACCACTCCAGTCCACACCACTTCACTTTATGTCACTTAATGCCACTCCATGCCACTTCAATCAATCAATCATTGAATTTGTAGAGTGCACAGCTACTCAAAAAGTGTCCCGGCGTTACTAGGCTCGCTGACTATCAGGGCTGAAACATAAATACTCAAATGCTCATTCAAATAACTAGGTCTTAAGACGGCATTTGAAGGTCTCTTCTTCCCTTCAGCTACCAAAGTTGCAGAGGGAAGGAATTCCAGGCAGTGGTAGGAAGAAATGAAAAAGAGGAAACACCCCATTTTTTCCTCTCAGTTCTCGTAACCACTGACAGCAGAGCAACGGGGGAGCATAGGGATCAGGCTGGAATAAACGGTCTGATCCTGTTCCCCAGATAACATGACCCTTGTGGTAAAAGTCCCTATAAGTCAGCATGAGCCCTTTAAACTGGACTCTCTCCTTAATGGAAAGCCTTTGGAGCTATTTCAGGTGCTGCTGGATGCGACGTGTTTTCGACAATTTCAATACAAGCTGAGCTGAGGTGTTCTGTACTAACTGCAGTCTTCAGTTGGAAAGCAGGCTGGCCCCAAAGCAGAACATTTGTATAGTCCAGTCGGGACATAATTAATGCATGAACTGCCAATTTCTGATGCTGCTTGGGTAGCAGTTACAAAAATTATAAAAGGTACAAACATTTCTTTAGTGACTTTAAAAGGCCGTAGCAAACACCCACACCACTATCAACCTGAGCCCCAACTAAAGTTGTTATCAAATTCCACCCCCACTTTCCCCACTAAGTAGGAGGGGGCTGGAGTGGGGTGAAACCTGACTGGGCCAGCATTGAACATCCCACAGCGGGGTGGAGAGCCAAATAACTAAATCTCAGTTTTGCTGTTATTGCACTGAAGCTTTGTCAGGCGTATCCAGTGGAACACAGCTGAAAGACATGCCTTGAAATTATTCAAGGAGTTAAGCATATTCTTGTCCAGTATGAGGATAATTTGTGTGTCTTCAGCATAGGACACCACCTGCATGCCGTAAGATTCAATTAGTGTCACAAGAGGAGTCCTACAAACATTGAACAATGTGGGACTCAACATCAAGCCCTGTGGCACTCCAAACTCAAGGGGCTTTAGTTCCGAAGAATGGGGTGCCCCCCAGACTGCCTGGCTACGGTCTCATAAGAATGATTGGACTCAGGCCAGAGCAGAACCACAGACACCAATATTTCTCAATTGTTGTAAAACAAATTGGGTTGGACACGGTGTCAAAAGCTACAGATAAATTGAGAAGCAGAAAAGCTACCTGCTTTTCTTGAGCTGCTGCCAGCTTAGTGGTATCCGAGACCTCCACGAGTATTGATTCCATACTGAAACCTGGTCTGAAACATGATTGGGAAGGGTGTAATAACTGGTATTGATACAAATATTCATACGAAAGCCAATTGAGCCACTGCTCCAAACCTTTTGAAAAAGCTGGCAGTAATGAAATAGGTCTGAAGTTAGCTAATACAGACCTGTTAGCTGAAGGCTTCTTTAGCAAGGCACTTATCTTGGCCTGTCTTCAACATTTAGGCACAGTTACTGAGCTTAGGGAACTATTTAAAAGAAAGTTCAGGTTAGGTTAATAGCTAAGCAGTTAGCCGCAAGAATCTGGGGAGGGCAAGGATTGTCCGGCGCTGCCGATTTACAGGCTTTTAAAGTTTGTTCCAAGACTTGCTGTGTAATCAGCCTAATCTCATGAAGAGAGCAAACCCCAGACTGGACATGAGTTGTCAGTAATTCATCAGGCACACCTGTCTCTGAGGGGCCATCTAGTCCCTTCATAGCATCCACAATATCTCTGATTTTGTTACCGAAATGATCTGATAACTGGGTACAGAGATTAGGAGAAGCATATAAAGGAAGTTGAAGTGCTCCGGATGAATGGATTTCTTCATGACTCTAAAAACATCTTTGGATCTGCATCTGGAGTTTGCTAACTGCCTTGCAAAGAGCACCACTTGAGCCCTGTATAGCTTGATGATAGACCCACACTTTTGCAGAGTTCCTAATCCTCCGGCAGATAATCCTTTCTCCAGCCTCTTTCCAATTTTTTGCATTGTTTGCGCTGGCTCCTAAGCTCCTCATTGAACAACGGAGCAGATGCTTGTCTGTTCTTTGCTGAGCTGGAACATTCCTTCATTGAAGCCACAGTGTTTGTCATCTGTAAGAGCCAGTCATTAAACGCCTGAGAATTGAACTATGTATCCCAGCACAACATTGGGATAGTGTAACCAAGAGTGTGCGCTATCAATTGATGCAGAATATTTGCCTACTTTTTATGGGGGAGGGAGGGGATAGTTCCTTTAACTATCGGTCCCAAGTCCACCCTCCATGAAAAATGGATGGTAGCATAGCCTGACCAGTCATTCATAAGAATGTCTGACACAATGATCTGGTCTTTTGAAAAGAATGGGTCCAGGATACGACCTGCAGCGAGGGTAGGTCACTCCACTCTTTACCAGTCAACCCTATGCCACTCCACTTTACACCATACACTCTATGCCAGTCCACTCTATGCTTCTCCAGTCTAAGGGTATGCCATGCTACTCTACTCCAACCTATGCCACTCTACTCTATCCCACTACACTCTGCGCCACGCCACTCTACACTATTCCACTGTGTGCCACTGGACTCTATGCCACTCCACTGTATGGTATTCCACTTTAAGCCACTCCACCACATGTCACTCCACTCTATGGTATTCTACTGTATGCTGCTCCAGTTTACACCAGCATTCTGTACGCCAATAAACTTTATGCCACTCCACTCTACCCAACTCAACTCTGTGCCACTTCACTCTACGGTATTCCACTCTAAGGCACTGGACTCTACGATACTGTATGCCAGTCCACTGTGTCATATTCCACTGTACCCCACTTCACTGTACATGTCTCCACTGTAAGGTGGATTAAAGAACAGCTGCCTACAACTGAACACAGACAAAACCAAAGTACTCATCATAGGCCCACATCTCGATGCGTGAATCTACACCTGGTGGCCCCCAGTCCTCGGGAATCCACCTCCACCCGCAGACCACGCATGCAACCTCGGAATCATTCTGGACTCCGAACTCAAAATGGACCGCCAGATCAATGCCGTCACCTATTCCTGCTTTCACACCCTCCATCCCGTATGTAAATCTTTTAACTGGATCCCCCTCGAACACAGGAAAACCGTCACCCACGTACTCATCAGCAGTAGACTAGACTATGGCAATGCTGGGATCAACGAGCCTCACCCACAAACTCCAGAACATCCAACACGCCACCCCCAGACTAGTACTTAACCTACCACGCCATTGCCACATCACCCAACACCTGCGGGCACTACACTGGCTCCCGGTTGAGAAGAGAATCACCTTCAAGCTTCTCACCCACGCCAACAAAGCCCTCCACAACACCGGTCCCACCTACATGAACCACCGCCTCTCGTTCCACACATCCTAAAGATCCCTCTGCTCAGCCGAACTTTCCCTCACCACGATACCACGCATCAAGAAGACCAGAACAGGAGACCATTCAGTCTCCTTCCTCATGACAAAGGACTGACATCCCACTCTCCACAAGATCCTGAAGGACCTCAAGACCTGGCACTTCGGCGAATCACCATGAGAATCCGGCACCACACGTACCCTGAAAGGCCAGAGAAGATCTCTGACCCACTTGACCTCTGACCATCCTCCATGAGCGCCTAGGAGCTGCGCTCCCACCGTACCCCCAGGGCCTTGAGACCCTTCCGGGTGAGTAGCTGCGCTTACCAAACCTTAGATTGATTGATTATACTGTTCAGTCTGCACCACTCCACTCTATGCCACTCTCTTCAATTAAAATTTCAAATTTATGCACACTTCCAAATTTCTAGAACTCATGCACCTTCGTTCCCAGTGTTGTCAACTCGCTAGTCACACTACATTAACTATAACAATCGCCTTTACAATGCACTGTTTATACTCTTTCATTTCACATCACTTATGATATATGAAATCATAGCATTCATAACAATACTTAGGACATCTCAAATGACATTATTTATGAGAACACTATGTATGGTAGAGTGGAGAGTTATAGTTAATGTAGTATAGCTAGTGAGCTGGCAACACTGTGAACGGAGTTGTGCGAGTTATAGTAATTTGGAGGTGGTGCGTAAATGATACATTTAACTATTAACTTTAGAATTTCGAATCTTTGTGTAGTTTGGTTTGTATAAAAAGAATAAATAAAGTTTTCCTAGCTATTCATAACTTTAACTAAGGGTTGACCTTTGTTTTCTTTTGATTGATATTATATAATATATATAGTATATATACAAGTGCGCATTTATATATATAGTTAAAGCATTATATATAAGTATACATAGATTTCTCATTTACTTTTTTTGCAATATTTTGGTTCACAGTATTTTTGTTTTCATGGTTTTGCTCCGCTGGCAGAGTTTGCAGAGTTTTGCCTCTCTGCGCTCCACTTGGAGCTGGGAGATTGGCAAAAACTACACAAACGCGTGGAGCGGATTTTACTGAAATACCTACGCCGAGTTTAGACCGATGGGTAGACACTACGCATGCATCAATACCCCCCGGTGCAAACTAAACTTGTGACATGTCTGTGTTGGCAGTCCCTTCAAATCCTATCCATCTGGAATAATCTGGTGACTGAAAGAAAGAACTGGAGATGGGCAAAGGTTGTCAGAGTGCCGTATTGGACTGTGACTACAATGCTCAGTCATGAAATGAGTAGGGAAGGAGAGAACAGCAAAATAATGAAAGTTAAATCTCCTGTTTTACCAACTCAAATTTAAATTCCTCTGAGATGGCTAAAATCACCAAGTTCCTTATTAATTATTCTTTGCCAGATAAATGTGCCATTACACCACACTCTGTAGTTACTGCACCTGTGTTAATGCATTTCTCAGCTGCCCCTTCTGAAAGCATGGCTAGGACGCTGGGTGACACTGAGTGACAGTACTGTCCGCAATCAAGAAACGCTTCCTTACTGAATGGACCAATTATTGTGGTGTAAGCAGGACCTCTGACATGAAGCTGTACAACAATTGGTAGCTACCATAGATGGTACTCCTGTTTTACTTGTGTAGTTGTCAAGGAAGGTGCCAGTAGAGAGCAGCAGGCTAGCGGCATGACTGCCCACCCAGTAAGAAGTGGGATACAGCAGGCAGGTAAGAGGACAAGGACAATGTAATATTTTGGACACCATGGTGTGGTGTATTCATACACTCATGTGCATCTGTACCAAAGAGGCTTAGGTATTCCTCATACCCACTACAGTGCGCGTCACTCTTAGTTTGACCCTGTGCTTGTCACGTGACTTCCACAGACTGCCTTAGAGGACTAGATGTAGGCATCATCTGTACTCCCACAAGTGCATGGTATGTAAGGGTATCAACCCTCTCCTTTTCCCTAACGCAGCCGAACCCCAGTCTGGCTAAGCATTATAAGATGCGTGACTTCTCACACCAGTACAACTTTTGTCAGTATCGAAGCACATGGTTCCCTGTCAGTTTCCACCAATCACTGCATGGAATGGCGTCCCTATGTCTATACCACACACCTCCTACTTTTGTGCATGGTCGGGTTCCTGGGCCTATAACACGGTCCACACCCTCTATGTACCAGGGTCACAACAAGGCCCATTTACCAAACTCTGTGGTCTTTGAACCTGCACCTGCCACTGGTTTTGTGACTTTCTGGATGTATACGGGTACAGCATTGGAACTGTGTGTACCTGCCGTGTTGTTGTGTAGATCCTATATTACCTATAGAGGATCTGCGCATTTCGGATAACATGAACTATGGGTTTGGTGGCAGACTGATTCTGAGCACCCGCACCGGATACGTTAACTTGTTTGCATTAGCTACCTCACAGTGCCACTAGAATCTCCTCTTATCGGGGAGAGAATAGTTTCTGGCAACTTCAGAACATAACAAGCCTGATCCCCCAGGATCGCGGAAACAATGTACTACTTTTCGCTCAGTCATTCGTGCTCACTTAGTTCATCTCAGAGATACACAAAATAACCATACTGGGCATTTGTCAATAAAGGTTTATTGAAAAGTTGCTATTTTAGTGTAGAACAACAACCATTAGACAGTAGCAGAGATATATGATTAGAAGTACTACGAATGTAAAGAGATGGTACAGTTCTACCATTTTGTAGTAATCATGAATATATACAAGTACATAAAATAGATGGATAAGTGCGTACTCCTACAATGCCTCCCTAACTAGATGTACCTAGCATCTGTATAGGTGTTATGCCAAGACTCCCTCTAAGGTCTTGTCAGCCCCATTACCTGAGTAAGGAGAGAATATGGGACCCTGTCCTGGTCTTGAGTTCGACACCCCGCGAGGGTGTTAGACTACAGCTAGCTAGAGCGTCTGCATGCAGGAACCTCAGCGTCTCCGGTCAGTGTGTCAGCTGGGAAGTCACGGTCTCCTCTCCCTTTCCAAAGCAAGACATGCTGTATATATACCCACACGTCTCCCCAGGGGTCCTACCTTGCTGTGTTACTGTGTCGGCCTAAAGGATGACTTTAGCCCTGAACTTCATACAGAAATATTATACAGAAGATGTCAGTCCTGCTGTTAATCCTGCTGTGCTTCCAAGAAGCCTCATGCATAATTTTTGAGATTTGAACTAGGGAAAAACCTGCGTTCTGAATGCGGTGTTGTATCTAGGTAAAAGGTCAGTGCCTAAGAACCGTTATGTATGTAATAGAGAAGAATATAGGTGAAAGGTTGTGATGTAAGCTGCGCCTATATAAGGTACCTATATGGAATATAACACCCACTCCTCTTTCGACTGGATGACATATGTAACCTATAAGTGTACTACCATTCTAATTAGACATTGGTACGCACAAAGAGTTAAAAACATTTGTTTTGCTAAAATGTTTAAAAACGTCTAAACATTTATATAAAAGATTTACAAATGTAAAAAGAAAACATTTTTGCAGGCCATAGCTCTAAAAAGTGTCTGTTGTTATAGTCCGAACTACTATAAGCATTAGAGAGACATTTATGCCCAATAAATGAAAGGAATGTCAATGTCAATTTTGTTTATGAGTTCCAAATTTGAGCTTGTTTTAAAAAAGGGCACATTTTTCCCAGCACACGATGAGCCAAAATGAGTCAATTGTTTATGGGCTGTTAAATACCTGCTTTCAGCCGCTATATTTTGGCAAAAAAATCCATTTGAGATATACAGTGTTGTTTTGTATTTTTTCCGTACCATGTTATTCATTAATTTGGCACTGTGTGCATTTTGGACTGCAAATGTCTTAGTGCAAGTGTTCAAATGTCTGTAATCTAAAACTAGACGATATGTAATGTCAGGTTTCATGACAGGAAACAAAGGATTGTTCATTTCAGAGGTGCAAGTTTCAATAACGCCTTGGTATTCAAGTTGATCTAAGATCTCCCTGACCTGTTTTTTAGCTTCTTGGTTTATTGGATACTGCCTCTGCTCAGTTGGAGTATTTGTTAAGGGAATTATGTGGTGGGTTAAATCCTCATCCCATCCAACATGGTTTTTGTATAATGCCAGAGCCTGGGCTACCGCCCACTCCTGCGCATACGAATGTTGTACGTGCCTGGGAATATGGTCTGAAAATGCCAGCATAATTACTGTTTCCCCTTTAGGGCAATCCATGAGGAATGCTGGCGGCCAATCTTGACAAAATGTCATAGCTAAACGTCAGGTTCTCCCAAAAGAGACCTCTCATTGTTCCTACTTTTGTCCCCCTCCATTTGGAGCGTTATTTTATAGACTTTATGTGGGACACTTACTCTAGTATCAGGTATTTCCACCATGATATAATCATTCAAGTCTGCTGTCATCAGAAATTCCATCAGGTTCTGGCGAGCTATTGTTACTTCTACCGCTCTGTCTAGCATTGCCAGAACCCTTTCTCCGTTCAGTAGTCGAGTTCTCAGAATTCGGGGCATCTCTGATCTTTAGATCTGCAACCTTCTTTTTCTTGAACTGTGGCTTTTGCTTTGGTTTTTCTTCTTTTTTAGAAGTGTAATCTTGAGCGTGATGCTTGTCTCTGGACTTTGTACGCTCTTCTGGTCTTTCTGACCGTCCTTTCCTCTCGGATTATTCGATGAACCCTGAAAGGAATGAGAGGAATGTGTATCAGTATCCTGATGCTTGTCAGGTTTCCTAATATTATCACTATTCCTGAGGTTATACCTCTTTTGGGAGGGCTCCTGCGGAGGAGATCTACCTCGGGATTGAGATCTGTTTCCCTTAAATGTTTGTTCGTTTTTATTGTCCCACTTCTTCTTAGTTGAAGCAGGTGTCTGCTTGGAAGTGTCCTTTTCAGAACTGCTCATCAGTTGTGGTTTTAAAGCTTTCCCACCCAAACTGTCTCTGCCTAATTCTGCAAACACAGTTTCAATTATTTTGGGTAGTTTGTGTTCCTGTTCTAGAGGACTGAACTCCCTTAGGCATTGGCAGATTGCCACCGGAGCTGCTTCCCTCTTAATATTAGCTAGTATTATAGCTGATACCTGGGCATACTTACCTAGTAACTTCATCCCTAAGTTCAGAGCAGGCTCTGCTCCGTACTCGTTCTGTATTTGTCTTAATACATCTGGTATCACTGCTAATGAGGGAATACCATGAGTTCTAGTATATATGGCAGCAAAGACTGTACCCCAAGTGGTACAATCCTCTACTTGTGGTGTTATCCCGATGGGCAAGCAGATTTTTAGTATTCTGTGTTTTTCATACCGGGTAGTATTCGGGTATACTGCCTCAAGCTGTGTTATTTTCTGAGCTAACCAGAATGTCATTCGTTCACGTTTAGAGGGCATTTTGCCCATCACTGTGTGTAATGTTTGTGGTGTGATTTTAGTTGCTGTACCCTGAGCTTGAGTTCCATTGATTGCAACTATTGCTGGTTAGACTGTAACTGTCCTCATGACGAATTGTGCCAAGTTTCTATATATTTTTATTAATTCTTTGTGTTGTATGAGTAAGTCTCCTGGTGGCATTGTGTCAATGTCAGTATGTGGTGTGTAGGCCGCTAATATCGGCCATGTTGCCCCTTCTCCTTCGAACGGGCCGAGTCTTACTCTTCTTATGTGGGGTAGGGCGCCTTTAAACCAGTATAAGTGTTCCTGGTATGTGAGTGGAACTTCAATGTCCTTGAATGGACAATAATCCACTGGTGTATCGCCTTCTGTGTATGAGTGAAATGTCTTTGTTCTTGCATTTGCTGCTGGGAATGTAAACCAAGAATAAAATACCTCTGTTTTGTTTGATTTGTGTGCCTCAATCACGAAAACTAATAAGCCCCCTTAGCTGATAAACCACTTTCTAACAGTTTCAGGGTGACTGTATGTCTGAATTTTTCTGCAATCGGTATTGCATCTGCAATATGGGGCAGCGCCGAAATTAACGCCAGGGAAACCCTGGTCTTAAACAGGGGCAATAAGGAGAAATATTTAGTTTCTCCTCGTTTTTGCTGTTTCTAAGTGTGCTGCATTGTGACCCTTCCTGCACATAAACAATCAATAAAAAAAGACGTTTTGTAACTTCTATGTGTGCGGCATTAAGCAGCACACACAGAAGTGTCTGCATTAGCGCTAGGCAGCTAAAATTACCATCAGCGCAGGGGGGAAACGCAGGGCTGCACTCTATTCTTGTAAATACGGTGCAGCCCTGCATATTGGAAGTGGCGGAGCGCGGCATTAAGCCAAGGTGGCTAACAGTGCGCTCCTCCACTTCCTTGTAAATATGACCCAGAGTATGAAGTGCTGTTTGGACTACAGCATTTAATTGTATTTGGCGGTCTGCTACAACTTACTCCTGTTAAAGGAAAACCTGTTTTTAAAACACTTCTCCATGATGACACAAGGAAATCTATGGGAAGTATCGTAAATGTAAATATTTGGTTACACTTTGATCATTAAGAACTGGTTAAAAATATGCGACAAGCAGCTGATGAAGATTATGGAATTATTCTTAAAGACATAAGAATTGGCATGTTGACAAACATGATAAACACGTTTTAGAAAGTTGTCAAATGAAGAATTTGTTTAAATCTGAATAAACACCAGCAGAACTAATGTACAATATGTATGTGGAAAACAAATCCATAGTTTGTCTAATTCCCTCACTGCAAAACTGTTCTACATTTAATGAACACCGACTGAAACTGGAAAAACAACAAATTCTGGAAATTAAATCTATTGACAAAATGGAACACCAGGGAGTAACAATTCTACTTACTGAAAAACATCAGGCTAAATTGGATTCATTGGAAAAATCTGTATCTAAAACTGTAGGATTAGAAAACAGTTTACATGCATGTAAAAACTGTGAAGTAATTTTGCATTGTAATTTGCATGTGGAGGAAGGGTTGGTAAATGGAGCAATGGGAAAAGTTGTTTGAAAATAGAGATAGAATAGAATTTTTGATTGTAAAATGTGACCAGATTAATGAAGTTAGACATATTGGGCAATCTGTCATATGTTTTTTGCCTATAAAGGACTTGTATGTTCAAAGTCAACAGTTTTCGATGTCTCTAGCATGTGCAGTAACTATTCACAAATCTCAAGATTTAAGTATAGACAGACCTTTTGTAAATTTTGGAAGTACTGTGTTCAAAGCGGGAATGGCATGTATTGTTTTGTCTTGAGTAAGAACATTGTCTGTTTTATATTTGATAGAATTTGATGAGAAAAATATTAGGGGGAACAACCTTTACAACGCAACTTTTACAACGCACTACCTTTACAACGCATTTTTTACAACGCATAATCCATTACAACGCATGACATTACAACGCATGACACTACAACGCATTTTTAAAAACTACCTTTACAACGCATTCCATTACAACGCATACTACCATTACAACGCATACCATTACAACGCATAATATTACACTACACTATCCAACAATTACCCTACTGTTGCACCCCCTGGAGTTAGAATAGTAATTTTTACCCCTATACTATCCAACACTTACCCTACTGTTGCACCCCCTGGAGTTAGAATAGTAATTTCTACCCCTATTCTATCCAACACTTACCCTACTGTTGCACCCCCTGGAGTTAGAATAGTAATTTTTACCCCTATACTATCCAACACTTACCCTACTGTTGCACCCCCTGGAGTTAGAATAGTAATTTTTACCCCTATACTATCCAACACTTACCCTACTGTTGCACCCCCTGGAGTTAGAATAGTAATTGTTACCCCTATACTATCCAACACTTACCCTACTGTTGCACCCCCTGGAGTTAGAATAGTAATTTTTACCCCTATACTATCCAACACTTACCCTACTGATGCACCCCCTGGAGTTAGAATAGTAATTTTTACCCCTATACTATCCAACACTTACCCTACTGTTGCACCCCCTGGAGTTAGAATAGTAATTTTTACCCCTATACTATCCAACACTTACCCTACTGTTGCACCCCCTGGAGTTAGAATAGTAATTTTTACCCCTATACTATCCAACACTTACCCTACTGTTGCACCCCCTGGAGTTAGAAAAGTAACTTTTACCCCTATACTATCTAATACTTACCTTAAATGCAATTTAATATTATGCGTTGTAATGGTATGCGTTGTAAAGGTAGTATGCGTTGTAATGGAAATGCGTTGTAAAGGTAGTTTTTAAAAATGCGTTGTAGTGTCATGCGTTGTAATGTCATGCGTTGTAATGGATTATGCGTTGTAAAAAATGCGTTGTAAGTGCATGCGTTGTAAAAGTGTGCGTTGTAACGTCATACATCCAAATATTAGTGCTGCTGTAAATTGTGTAAGACTGTAAAATCGCTTAAGAGGAGTTTACGCACCTCATTTAAGTGAATACCCAATATATGAGCAACATATACTATGTCCAAAACGGAAATTGTCAAATATTCAACTGAAGTTCAAGATAAGAAAAGCATTGGAGGGAAAGTTGAAGGTGTAAAGAAAGAAAAAGTGGAAAATGATGGTAATATTGTAGGATACCAGTTAGGAAACACTTCGGGTATCAACTGTTATGCTAATGTAGTTTGAATCTAATCCTTCATTTACCACGTCTTCTTAATGAAATCATGGAAAACCATCTAAAAAGATTCTGTTCTGTACATCATTTAATCCAACAGTTGCTTACTGTCAGAAGTAAGATACATACTGCATCTGGCATTCAACATCTTTTGGATATATGTACTGGATCTGTGACATTTACTCTCAATTTACAACAAGATGCACAAGAATTTATAATGTTAATGCTTGGAGTATTAGAAGACGAAGGGATACACATTGTTACCTTATTTGGACTAAGTTACAAATGGGACCATAAGTGTGAAGATCTTACTTCTACCACTCAAATACATGCAGAACGATTCCTATACTTAATGATACCAGACTGCAAAAGTGTCTTTTAGCAAATTAATTAACACAGCAAATCAAGATAAGACGTGTTCACATTGTATATCAGATACCTTGTCTACAGTGCATATACAAAGATTTGGAAAATAACTAATTTTAATACTACAACATTGTAGAACAGATGGAACAAAGTTACAAACAGAAATTACAAACTTCTAAGCAAGTCAAATATCTATTTCAGGACAAAGTCATACAACACTGGCTACTATTTTCATAAAGGGGCTACTGTAACATCTGGACACTATACTGTATTTTTAAAATGTAACAATGGATGGACACATTGCAATGATAGCAACCTCAAATTCAAAGCGAGATTGCCTTCTCAGCTAGCTAATTCCTAAATGTTATTTCTGCAGCCAAAGTTCTAAGAACATCATGCAGCCTATTGGGGAGGATGTTGTTAAAACACAATGGATTGGATTCTACCAGTATTGATTATTAGTGTTTTCATTATTATTTTGCCTCATGCAAGATTAACTTGTAAGTAGTATGTATATTTATTTTCAATACTGTACCAGGTATAATAGTGATACTTAATGTTTTAATATTGGTTTATGTTAAACAGTAGAGTTAATACACATAAAACAAATGATTAAGAAATTGAAGTGACTGTAAAGCATAGTTACAAATATTTATAATTATGCACTATGCTCTTTTTTTTTATACAATCCATTTAATTTTTCTCCCCCACTGTTTAATGATGATGCTACGTTCAAACCACTGTGTATAGCAGTGGTTTCAAACTTTTTCAACCATTGGCTTCCTTAACCTATTCGCAGTTGGCCGCGGCTGCCAATTATGTTACTTAGTTTTGGAGGGTGGAAGGGATGTCAGCCCAGCCTCAGGAACACTTCCATTTTTCTCCCTAAAAATAATTGGGCTTGTGAATGAATGTTCTAGATATGTCTCTCACTGTTCATGGTTCTGAGTATGGATGTTCGAAGTGGTGTGTTTTTGAATGTGTGCATGGACGAGCATTGTACATCACTATGTATGTGGATGTAAATGCATTGATATTCTGTGCCTATTTGCATTAATGTTTTAGGTTGGTGTATGGTTTTGAGCAATGTTACACATCCTTAGTGGGAGTAGGCACAGGCTTGGATGAACACCACTCCAAAAGTCATGTGAAACCAGGCAGACCAAGTCCATCAGAAACAGGAAACAAAGGGGCTCATTTATGAGCCCCTGCGTCACTTTTGCGCCGCCGGTGCGTCACTTTTTGTGACGCACCAGTGGCAGAAAACATGCGCCATGTTGCGCCATATTTACAAAGTGACGCATCTAGGTAGATGCGTCACTTTGTAAACCCCTGCGCCACATTATACCTGCGCCAGGGATAATGTATGCAAGGGGGGCGTTTTGACGCAACAAAGGGTCGTAGAAGTGACGCAGTGAAATCTACGAGATTTCACTGCGCCACTTCTAGTGTGCAAATGCGTCAATTTCTTGCGCCTGCCTCACAGCAGGCGTAAGACTGACGCAGGCCCTTTCACATGGGGCTTGCCCCATGTGAAAGGACACATTGCTGGAGTTGCGTCACTTTTGTGACACACTCCAGCGATGCGTCACTTTTGCGCCTACAGATACGTCAGAAATACTGACGTATCTGTGACTCCTTGCGACATGATGCGTCATACTGTAAATATGACGCATCACTGGAGTCGCAGGGAGGGCGCAGTGAAAAGTGGCGCATCACTGTTTTCACGCAGTGATGCGTCACTTTTCATAAATGAGGCCCAAAGTGTCTTTGGTACCATGGTAGCAGAAAGAGGCCCATATTTATTTTTAATCGTGATGGGAGGTAAAATAAAAAAAACATACTTTTGAAACATAAGAAAGAAAAATAACTAATGTTAAAAAATATTTCAGTAGAGTTAGGGCATAACAATTAAAACTCCGTAAAGAGCTGAATAAATAAATGTATTTCATTTATTTTAACAGAGTATGGAGCATTCTTGGGAGAAATAGAGGGCGCTGATGTTTTTAAAACTAACGGTGGCAAAAAGGTTAAAATAACAATCATTTCCTACAGTTCAAAGCGTTTATGACCAGGAGCCGCAAGAGCAATGCTAGGTGTAGCAATGGGCAAATCAGGGGTCGCAATAGCGAAAACTAAATGATGCCAATGCTTTTTAGCAACCGCAGAATAAGAAAACAAAGAGGGGAAAAAGCAATCCCGGTCTAAATACAACTTTAAGTGTGAACGCAACTCACTGATGCAAGTTTACAGCTCATTTGTGCACATAAGAGGACTACTGCTTATGAACTTGAAGTAACAGGAGGATTTCTTCGACAAAGGCACTGATCTTGCAACACAAAATACAAATTTGTGTTCCGCATATTACACCTTGTGCTATATGCAGCAGGCACATTAACCCTCTATGCTGCTTTAAGAGGAGCCAAACCTGTGACAGGCAAAACCAACTATGTCTGCATTATTACTACAACAAAGCTGGATTTCACTACCTTTTACACACAACTGCTTGAAACTGGAAGCTCACTTTCATATGGGGCAGCTAACAGCATACACTTGCCATGTACACTGTCGTCTGTATCCTTGTGCAGGTGCTGGCAGCAGGGTACTGCTTGGCCAGCTGGGTGGTCAGCACATGTATCTCCAGCCAATCAAAATCCAGTCATGCACCCCCCGGTAGGGACCCATCAGTGGTCCACACCCTGAACCCACTGCCAAGCTACACCAGCCTGACAGCTTCCAAGCACTGTGTATCCTGCAGTCCTATGTGCGAGAGTCTTGCAAGCATACACCCAAGCTCATCGAAAGACTCTCATGCAATCCAAGGCCTCTGTCCAGTTGTGCAGCAAAGCACACGTTTATCAGCGCTTGAAAGGTGAAGCTCAGTGTAGGCCCTGTGGCAGATCTGCACCTGGTCAGGTGGGTGGCTGACTGAGCTATTTAAACCTGCTACACACCAATTCATTTTTTTAATGAACTTTTTCTGACTCGCTGTAATGGTTTAAATATTCTCGGGTTGCAGGCAGTAACACCAGTAAAGGGGGGGCCCTTCTAAATTAAAAGGAGTGTAGTATTTCAGCAGAACATTTTAGTTTATCGAGTAGCATTGACTACCTTTAAATCTCATCATTTGTAATAGGCTCTGCTGCTGGCGCCTTTCTTTACCTCGTCCTTTTCTTCGGGTAGTAAGTTGTAGCAGTTTTGTGGCAGGAGATGATTTTTCATTCAAATTACATGTTATTGTATTTTTATGCCTCTGCTCCTTTCCTGCAGGAAGGTAGATGTTTCTTCTGTTAATCTTCTCAATTTTTTTAGAATCTGCTTCGCTTAGTTCTGGACTCCATTCTATGCTCCTAATAATCGTGCATGTTTTTAAAAGATTGAAGCTAAATGAAACACTTGCTACTTCCTAATTTGAAAATTGCCTCATTTTTGCCACTACATATGCATCTGTTCGCGGCACTCCTGGCTAGTTTTGTCGGCACACTGGGGTGCCGGGGCGCACAGTTTGGGAACTGCTGGTGTATGGTAAAGTTATATGTGATTTTAATGTTTTATTAACATAACATGCTTATATATTTCTTTTTTCCATAAAAGCAGTTCCAGAAGCACAGATCTGTTTGCTAGGCACGCCTCATGGAAGCACTTGAAAAAACAGCTTCATTCCCGGCTGCCCTATATAATACACAGAAAGTGATCCATGCAGTTTCTTCTACACATATTTACTTAGGATTTGATGTGAAACCCTCATTTTTAAACTATTCAGTGTACCATACCCTTCTACAAATGTTGTCCCAGCTACATCAACATTCAGTTCCAAAACCTCTAATCTGCTAGGTAGGCAAGTGTCTCACATGCATTTGAACACAGAGCTCCATACCCAACTGCCTTGTGTAATGAGTAGAAAGGAATCTGTACAGCTTTGAGTGAATGCAATGTGAAACAGAGGTCATCTAATATTTATAGCCTACTTTATATTTGTCATCTCACCCCTAAAAGGCATTGATACACTCATTGAGGTATCTACTAAGATACTGATACTCACAAGAATCGGAAGAAAGAAGTTGGCCATTCATTTTGGAGTAGGTCTTGCATTGTGAGCTGTGCATCTCTAATGAAACTGGTAGAGAAAAATGAGGTATTAAACAAGTTGCAAAAAGTATTAACCTCTATCCTACTCCATAAAAGTCTCTGCAAAGGTACATTTGAAGTAGGCTGTAGATAGTGAGATGTGTGCTTTAAACTGAAAGCATACGCTGTCAATTTTGAATATCTAACTGGTACCAAATCTCAGGTATGTCTGTATTTGTGCGTGTAGTGTGACATGTGTGGTGCAGCTGATGAGCCTAACTTAAAAACTATACAGCCTATCATCCCTCTGCACAAATCTTGGTAGAGCTACTTCAGTATTCAGTCCAAAAAGCGCAGATCTCTCAGCCTCGCAGGCATCAAGGAAGCACTTTAACACACAGCTTCATACCTGCCTGCCCTCTATAATGAGCAGAAAGTGATCCATGCAGCTTTTTCTACACACATTTAGAAACCATGCAGTGTGAAACCGGGGTAGTCTAGTACATATAGGCTTGTTCATATGTATTATGTGCCCCTAAAATGGCACTGACACAGTGATTGCGGTCTCTTGAAAGATGATCTCATTCACTTTCATTTTGGATTAGGACTGGCATTGCAATTTCTGCCTCTCTAATGAAACTAGTACAGAACAGTGACGTTTAAAGCCTGCTTCTAGATGTCTTAACCTGTATCCTAGTCCATATTAGTCTCTGCACAGGTACACTGGGAGTAGGCCACATATAGTGAGGTGTGTGCTTTAAAATAAAAGTGTACTCTGTCTAGTTTGAATGTCTGACTGCTACCATGTCTCAGGCATGTCTGCACTTCAATGTGTGGTGCAGCTGATGAGCCTAATTAAAAAAACTATACAGCCTGATATACCCATGCACACATCTTGTCAGATCTTCTTCAGCATTCAGCACAGATCTCTTAGCAAGGCAGGCATCAAAAACTCACTTGAACACACACCTTCATACCCAGCTGCCCTGTGTAATGAGTAGAAACTGATTCAGGCAGCTTCTTCTATGGCCATTTAGAAAGCTTGCAGTGTGAAACAGGATTAGGCTAGTATGTTAGGCTTGTTTAAATGTATTATCTTGTCTCTAAAAAGGCAGTGACACAGTGATTGAGGTCTGTAGTAAGATTCTGACATTCTCAAGACTGGCATGACAGGAGTCAGCTTTTCATTAGGCTCAGGCCTGGTATTGTGACTTCTGCCTCTCTAATGAAACTGGTAGAAAAAGTGAGGTTTAAATCATGTTCCCAGATGTATTATTCTCTATCCTAGTGCATATAAGTCTCTGCACAGGTACACTGGGAGTAGGCCACTGATAGTGAGCTGTAAGCTTTAAACTGAAAGCGTAGATCCTCAAGTTTGAATGTCTAACTGCTACCATGTCTCAGGTATATCTGCACTTCGACGTGTACTCTGATACATATGATGCAGCTGATGAGCCTAACTTAAAAACTATTAGGGGCGTGGCCAAGCCGCCAACCGAGATGACCGCATAGGCTTGCAGCTCTGCTGCTGCATCCTGTTCAAACGCCCATCCTGGCGTTCATGGTGGAGTCCCTGCTCACTAAAGTGTTGTGGAAGATGTAGGGGGTAATTGTGCTGCCCCCGGTGCAAGCATCGGCCCGATTGAGACCCACAGCGCAGATCAGCGTCGAACTGCGGAGGTGTGGAGAGCCGCGGCCTACGGGGCATTGTGGAGCCAGGAGCTGGATTTGCGCTCTTGCTGGATCTGGTGCAGGGACTCCCGGTTCTGCCGCGTGGTGTGATGGGCGGTGACTGAAATTAGGTGAGCGGCTGCGGTAGGGGTTCGAAGTTGCTGGGCACACATAGTGGGGCACAGGCCATCCCCGGAAGCCCTGCAGTGTTAGGGGCTGCAGGCGGGCTTTGTTGGGGACTGGCTGGCCGGTGGAGTACTGTTGCGCCCATTGGGACTACCCCCATCGCAGCCTGCGAGCCTGGCGCTGTTTGGGACGGTGGGATTCCACCCAACCCCCGTAGTGCTGCAGCCTGAGGTGCAGCATAGGTCCCATCTGGGCTGAAAATTACTGTGCCACGCGGGCGCATAGCTGGCGGCTCCAGTTCCTGGACCACCAGTGGGAGCCTGAATATGCACAGCGGATGCCTCCCTAATGGCCAGTATGCGTGCCTGTAATGATCCGCACATAGCAACTGGGTAGACATCCCATGCTGATCCGGGGCATCCATTGAAATGTCAGCGAGGCAGTGAAGAGCCTGACCGTCGCACGGCACACGTGGAGAGATAATTGCGCTGTTACACTGCTCCAGCTGGGGTTTACTGAGCGACGCACATCCAACGGAGGGCCAGGATGACGTCGCAGAGTGGTCCACTCCTCCCCCACGACCTGGGTCCCCTACAAGGTGTCTAATTTCACAACAGAGGGGGGCATGGGCCACAAGGACCCCAAGCAAAGCATCTTGCCCTTCAAACCACCATCTACTGGTACTGCGCCACCATTGGCTAACATGGCGGAGGGAGGAGAGACGCATTCCACGGAGGTGACCGGCCTGACAACCTGTTGCTGGAGCTGAGAGCAGGCTTCAGGGCACTGGACACTTGCTTCAATGCCCTGGATAAGAGACTGGAATACATGGGGGACCGGCTGGACCAACAGGAAGGGCGGTTGACAACGGCGAAGGGCAGAATCTCTGATCTGGAAGAAGGTGCAGCCCAGATACCCAAGAGATGTGAATACCTGGAAAAGTTCCTTAAGGCTGTCACCATTAAAAACGAGGATTTGGAGGCCAGAGGGTGGAGGAACAACATTAGAAATATGGGTATACGCGAATCCACCAACACCTGGCGCCTTGACTGCTTTGTGGAGTTGCTCTTCACAGATTTATTTGGGAGTGAGTCCTTTACAACCACCTTTGTGGTTAAACGCGAGCACTGTATATGGGGCCATGACCCAACCCAGGATGCCCACCGAGACCGATCATAGCCCGATTTTTTTATTTCAGTGACAGGGACACAGCTCTACGGTTGGCACAGAGAAGGGCCAACTTGAGTGGCAAGGCTCGAACATCTCCCTGTACCCGGACTTCACTACCATGGTGCAGGCAGCATGCAGGAAATATGCGGCGGAAAAGGAGGTCCTACGTAAGATGGGGCTACGGTTCGGAATGCTGTACCCAGCACAGCTGAAAATCGACGTCGACAGACGGTCCCAAGTGTTCGTCTCACCCCATGATGCCCAAGAATTTTGCCAGAAATACTCCAATGCCGGGAAGAAGCAGGGTGCTCGGTCGCCGCAGCAGTCTCAGGACATTCCAGACTTTGGTGCCAGTGCTGATCTCTTCACTGCCAGTTAGACCTACTTTACTCTTCCATACTTGCAGGGGGCAAGAGCCGATTTGTCAAATAGCAACATAACAGCGCCGTTGCGCACCAGTGCTTGAGCACGATGGGACACTGCCATGGACCAAAGACACTAATCACAGGCACTTGTGCCGGGATACGGGGCAGTGGCGGGGTGTTGCAAGTTCACTCTTTATTGGAAGTTATTTGCACTGCAGTCATATAGTGCCAGATGCCTGGGTGATGAAAATGCCAAATATGGATCATGGTTAATGAGGTAAATGCAGAGGCCAGTGTGGTCATGATGTCTTGGAATGTAAGAGGCCTAAACAACACTCATAAATGTAAACAGGTGACTCATTATATGCAACGCCACCAGGTGGACATTGCCTTTTTACAAGAGACTCATCTTGCGGTACATGCTAGCACGTCGTTGGCACCAGGTTGGGGGGCACATAAATATTTCGCTGGATATAGTTCATATGCCAGAGGGGTTGCAGTGTTGATTCATAAGCGGGTACCATTCCGGGAAGAGGAGATTTATCAAGATGTGGGAGGGCGTTACCTTTTGGTGAAGGGCTGTCTGCTTGAGCACTCTGTCCTATTTGTTAACATATACGCTCCTAACAATGATGATCCCGATTTCTTTGATACCTTTCACTCCCATATGGAACATATGGCGTCAGATCACATCTACTTGGGGGGGTATTTTAATTTGTTGCTTAATCCAGAATGGGATAGCACGGCACACACGCTGATCACAAAATCAAGGGCGAGATGGGTAGTTTTGGACACTATAGAAAGGTTTGGGCTTAGTTGATGTATGGAGATATCATTGCGCAGACTGCGTAGGGTACACTCACTATTCGGCGCCTCATGATACATGGACACGACTTGATTACTGGTGTCTATCAGCTGATGCGGTGTTGTGGGTTAACAAGGTTATTCACTTACCACATACATTATCAGATCATTCCCCCATCCATGAGGATCCCCAGAGCAAGGGGGTGGAACAGCCGTGGAGATTCCCCGATATGGCCCTGAGGGACATTGTTTTTGCAGTTGAATTGGGGGAAGCCATCGTTGAGGACTTCAAAATCAATGTTGGGTCCTTTAAAACTAAGGCCACGCAGTGGGAAGCCTCTAAGGGGTGTATTTTGAAGAACGCAGGAGGGCTCAGGGACTTTTGCCGCATGCTACTGTTGTTAGAAACACAACTCCGTGAGATAGATAGCACTGCAGTTACTGATACGGGCCCCCCTGATCTACAAAAACAGGCCACGCTACTGAATGCACTCAGGGAGGCTGCAGAGCGTGAGGTACACTTTTTAGGCAAATTTTGCCACGGTGCTACGGGGAGGGTGAGAGGCTCGTTAGAACACTAGCCAGGATGATGCAACAATCCCGTAAGCCCACATACATCATAGAACTGATCGGTCGAGATCAGGAGCGGATAACGGGCATGGTTGTGATCCTAGAGGAGGTATTTAAAAACTATAGAATGCTCTACACCTCCACACCTCCAAAAACACCGACACACCCCTGGACTACAGTGATTACCTCGATGAGGTGTCGCTGGTCTGGATTAAAAGGGCTCACCAGGAGCTCTTGGCAGAACCCTTCACTGAAGATGAGGTGACCGAGGTTATTAATGCACTGGATGGCTTTAAGGCACCAGGGCTCAACGGGTTTACGGGCTGTTTTTATAAAAAGTATAAGAGCCTACTTACACCCCATCTCAGTGAGCTGTATCAAGAGGTAATAGAGACAGGAGAGCTCCCACCCACATTACGGGAGGCACTTATAATCCTATTGCCCAAACCAGGAAAGGACGTTCAGAAATGTGGCTTATACCGTCCTCTTTCCCTCCTAAATTTTGACAACAAAATATTAGCTAAGATACTAGCTACCAGGTTAGCCTTAATTGTGGGAACATTGATTTATCCGGCATAATCGGGTTTTATTCCCCATAAATCAAGTGTTCTCAATCTCCGCACCCTGTTTGCCACACTACACAGGATATCACCACTGGTCCCAGAAGCTGCTGTACTCGTGCATAAACTGAGAGAAATCGGAAGTATTTCAACTGACTGAGGTTAGCTGGGGGACTATCCACTGTCATGGTGCGAGGACTCCGTGAGATATCTAGGTGTCCATATCCACAGGTAGAGGGACCGTATCCTCCAATTGAAGTATGGCCCAGTGATTGAAAGGTTGAAATGCAACGTAGAACGTTGGCTTAAACGGCCCCTATCGATGGCAGGGCGAATAGCTCTAATTAAAATAGTAGTATTACTGCAATTCTTATATCTCTTCCAAAACATCCCTATTCCGCTTTATAACTGTTTTTTCGCAACCTTGCGCACGCTGCTGCTATGGCTAGTGTGGGGTGGCAAGTAACCCCGCGTTCGCAGGGAAACCTTAGTACTACCAGATAAGTGGGGTGGGTTTGGGGTGCCGAAGTTTCAGATTTATTATCTACTGGCGCAAGCAAGCTTTGCCTGCCACTTGTACCACGCAGACACTGAGATCTCATATCATAGACCCGAGGCAGACTTGGCGCTTCTGGCACCACTTCATACCCTACTGCCCTCTGGGTTCCCTTCTGACCCACAAGACATCCAGACACTATCCACAACCAGCTGGGCATGGCACAAATAACTGCGAGTAATGGGTTCCCATATATTGTACTCTCCTGCGCTGCCTTTTGTGGGCAATGGCTGGGTGCCCATCCTTCAGCAGACATTAGTGAAGTGCACATTGGCTAAATACCACCTCACAACATTTGTAGATTTGTTTCGTTGTGGGCACTTTTTTTCTCACACAGAGGATCCACGTTTTAGAAATGCCAACATTATGGACCAATTTGTGCTGCTCACACTGCAGAGGGCACTGCGCTCATGCTTGAGTAGTTAGCGTTTGAAGCCTTCGGAATTCCCACTCCTCAATGGGGTAATTAAGGATGGGGACGGGACCCATTTAATGGCTCGGATGTACAAGGCTGCAATAGCGCTGCTTCCGTACCATGACATGGACCTGTGCACACATACTTAGAGTGTCCCCCAACCACTGGCACAAGTTACAACATTTCAAGTTTTTATGGAGGGCATACGTGACACCTAGCAAGCTACATCATATTGACTCCGCCCAGTCGAGTGCCTGCCTGAGGTGTCATTACCCAGGTGCCGACTTTGCACACATGACATGGACTTGTACCAGATTAGAGCGCTATTGGAGGTCGGTCTTTGGGGAAATATCCACGATGGTTGAGATGGCGATTGCGCCCTCACCTTTGTTGGCACTTCTGGGGTACGTGCATGACCTCCCTAGGTCTAGGCATCGTTTTGTTGCCATTGATCTTCTAATTGCTAAGCGTGAGATTGCCATCAGATGGGCATGCGCGTTCCCCCCTACACTTCAAACCTGGCTCCACAGCATGGCCTATTGCAATACCACCAGTGACACCTATGCACAGTTACAGCCACCGGCCTCCAGACCAGTGGATATATGGCTACCGTTCCAAACCTATCTCATGACAACGCAGGATGTTGGTAACACCCCATCACAGGGGAAGGCTGGTCCCACCAACATTGTTTCCAACAGTGATGTAGATGATGTGAATGCACCGTTGTAGGAACTGTTATGTGCCTAACTGGTTACTCTGCTTTCTCCCAATTGTAGAGATTATGTATCTATTGTACTATGGGTCTTGTTCCATGTGCACTTGGACACTTAACCATGTAGCTCCGATTCTACCTTGTTTTTCTTGACTCATGCACTGCGAAGATATGCTGTTATCTTTCATTTTGTAACTGTAAAACTCAATAAAATGTTTTAAAAAAAACACACAAAAACTTAAAAGCTATACAGCCTGTCATACCCCTGCACACATCTTGTGAGACCTACTTCCGATTCAGTCTCAGAAGCACAGATCTGTTAGCTAAGCAGACCTCATGGAAGCACTTGTACACACAGCTTGATACCCGCCTGCCCTATGACCCAGACAGTTCCTTCTACACACATTTAGAGAACATGGGGGGTGAAACAGAGATAGTCTAGTACCCGTAAGCTTCTTTAAATCTGTCATCCTGCCCCTAAAAAGGCACTAACACACTCATTGAGGTCTCTAGAAAGATACTGACACTCAGAAGAGTGTCATGCCTATTTAATGAAATTGTTAGATACATTTGAGGTTTAAAACATCTCGCCCAATGTATTAATCACTATACTACTCTATGGAACTCTCTGCAAAGGTGCATTGCAAGTAGGCCATTTATATTGATGTGTGTACTTGAAACGTGAAAACATATTCTGTCACATTTCAGCATTTCAAATGACACGTTTTAGCTATGTCTACATTTGTGTGTGTGCTCTGATCAGTGTGGTACAGCTGATGATTCTAATTTGAAAAGTATACGCTCTATCACAACGCTTGTCATATTTTGACAGAGTTATTTCACCTTTCAGTCTCACTAATACACATCTCTTTTATATGCAGGCCTCATGAAAGAAGTTGAACGAATATATTCAAATCTCACTCTCTTCTATGAAAAGCAGAAAGTGATCCATGCTGCTTGATCTACACACATTTATAGTGCATGAGCTCTAAAAGCGAGATAGTGTTGTGTGTATAGGCTACATTACATGTGTCATCTCACCCACAAAAAGCACTGATACACTAATTGAGGTCTCTGGAGAGATGCTGACACTAATAAAAGTGGTATAACAGGAGTCAGGCTTTCATTTTGATTTAGGCGTAACCTTGTGAACTGTGTCTGTCTAATGAAACTGGTACAGACATTGGAGGTTTAAAACATGTTCCTAAGTCTATAAACCTCTATCCTAAGACATAAAGGTCTTCACAAAGTTACAATACAAGTAGGCCACAGATATGGATATGTGTGCTTGAAACTCAAACATATTTTGTCAACTTTCAATATGTGACTGGTATCATGTCGAAGGTATCTTTGTATTTGTACACGTATTGTAACATTTGTGCTGCAGCTCATGACCCTAATTTAAAAACTATAAGGTTTAACATTCCCTTTCACAAATATTCTCAGAGGTACTTCAATATTAAATCCTAGCAGCACAGATTTCTTAGCTACGCAGACATCATGGAACCACTTGAAGATACAGGTTAATACCTTGCTGCCCTGTATAATTAGCAGAAAGTCATCCATGCAGCTTCTTCTATACACATTTACAGAGCATATGATCTGAAAGAAAGGTAGGTAGTCTAATAGCTACAGCCTATTTTACAAGTATTATCTCATCTGTGTAAGACACTGACACACTCATTGAGGTCTCTAGAAACACGCTGATACTAAGATTGGTATGACAGGAGTTGGCCTTTCATTTTGGATAACACCTAGCAATGTGAGCTGTCTTTCTAGTCAAGATGATTGAGAAATGCGAGTTTGAAAACATATTCCCAAGTGTATTAAAAATATAAGTCACTGCAAGTAGGTTATCGAAAGTGACGTGTGCTTGAAACTGAAAACATTCTCTCAAGCTTGAATGTCTGACCGTTTCCATGTCTTACTCATGTCTGTTGTTCTACATGTACTCTAAGAGTCCAATCACACATACTACTCATACACTCATCTAATCTAACAAGCACTACTCACACACTCATACAGTGAATCACACGGTACCCATGCACTCATTCAATCACTAAGACAATATTTATCAAACCTCCCAGGAAGTACTCACATACTCATGAAATGAGCCAGGCACTTGTCATGCAGTCATAGTATCCCTCAGTTAATACTCTTACCCTCATCCAATCACCTAGACACTAACTATGCACTCATGCATTAACACAGGGACTACATATGCACTCACTGACCAGGTAGTGCCCTTACATTCATTCATTTACTCAAGCACTACTCTTGCACTCATCCAATTACTCAAGGACTACCCGTGCACTCATCCAATCACCCAAACACTACTCTTGCATTCATCCATTCACTTAAGCACTACCCATGTACTTATCTAATGACCCAGGCACTACCCTTATACTCATTCATTCAATCACACAGTACTCATGCATTCAGGCAGGTACTACCCATGCACTCATCCAATCACCCAGAGAGTACAGTTTCACTGATCCATTCACTCAAATACTACCCATGCAGTAATCAATTCACTGTGGTACTAACCATGCACCTGTAATTATCCAGGCTGTACCCATGCACTCATCCACACATCAAGGCACTAACCTTGCACTCATCCATTCACTCAGGCACTACCCTTGCACTCATCCAAGTACTGAGGTATTACTCATGCACTCATCCAACCACCCAGGTACGATTCTATGCACTCATCTATTCACCCACACACTACCCATGCACTCATCCGATCACCCAGGCACTACTGATACACTCATCCATTCACTCAGATATTACCCATGCAATCATCCAAACACCCAGGCACTATCCATGCACTCACCAGGACCCTTATAAAGGAGTCCTCAGTGATAAACTCACATATACAGATATGCATTTAACAAATAATTCATCTTTTTTTTAACCAGAATAGGTGATTCTGAACAGAACCGTTTTTTTAAACACTTGTTTTTTAATATTCTGACTATTTTATAGATTATTTTGTTGTTTTTATTTATTTTTTCAATAAACAAAAACAACTTCAACAAGGCAGAAAGAAAACATCTCTTCTACAACAACAAATTTCATAAAGAAATAATTAGCACTTATGTGCATTAATTGTTTGTATTAGGGTTGAAACAACTTGTTCACCCACTCCCAGAGATGTAGTGCATTTTGGGCAGTATATGCCAATTTTCCCAAATTCAGGGATGGTGACCCGAATGTTGGTGACAGCTCTTGTAGAAGATGTTCCAGGAGCACTTCGTCCAGCAGCAGCATCTTCCTCCTTCGGACTCACCATCTCAGCACGTGCGAGGCGATTCGGATGGATGGTTCTTAAGTGTTTGTATATGCTGGAGGTGCCACAGCTGTATTTCTTTTTGCTACCCCACGAAAGTATTTTCTTGCTGATAGTGCATGTCACTTTCCAGACATTTACTTTTTTTCTCCCTCCATGAAACTAAAAACTGCCACACAATGCTCTCCTTCTTTTTTCTTGGTGGTACTTTTTTCGTCTTCGTCTTCCAACAATCTTAATTTTTCCTGTTCCTATTGTCTGTAAGAATTCGCCATAGTCTCTGAAAAAGAAGATAAAGACACAGAAAAAATCAACCTGCTCCCTAACTAGTAGAAAGTAGAATGAGAACCACACCCTCCTATTTTTAGAGAGAAGTGGGAGTTTGAACTTCCTATGATAGGTGTTACACCAGCCCAATTCTTTTTTTAGTTGCTCACATGGGGTCTGCAACTCCAGTGTGATACCACCGAGTGTGCGATTCCGTAAAATACATTAAATCATAACGTATTGGCCTAATTATTAAAAAGTTATAATTTTTTCACTTTTCTTAATAAACCTCATTATAATTAATTGCAAATAAAAACATTTATATAATAATTTAGAACTTTTTTTTACGTCAGTCTCGTGGGAATCACGACCCTAACGCGATCCCGGATATACGTTACATAATGATTCACGGTGGTATCGCGGTTCCTTAAAATACTACTAGGATTAATATTAATTTAAATGTATTTTTACTGTTAGATACACTACTATTGTATTATTTATTAATTCCACTTTCATAAGTAAAAATGTAAACATTATATATCTGCCTCCAAATAAAAAGATTTTCAAAATCTACCTACGCAGTGTAACTTTAAAATTCTAGAAATATAGAAAGAAAAACAAAAACACAGTCAGTATTAAATAACTATATATTATGATTTTGTTTTTTTAAATAAATGGCTAGGAGTCGTGCCGCATGCCGCGCTTTGTTTAATTTACGCCCCCGGTGGCCAGAGGGCAATAAAAAATAATGACGGGATGCCCCCGCAGCCCTGAGACTGCCACCTCCTGGGCCACCACTTTATTATTTTTTTAAAAGTGGGGATCACCACCTTCCCGGGGTACACATGAAATCACTAAGGGGGTCCGTTGCAGACCCCTGGCCGCGGGGACCAACACCTCCCCAGGGAAAATGTGATGACCAACACCCACCAGGGCCGGCTCCAGCAATGTCCTGGGGTGCCCACCCGCAGGACATTGTAGTTTGCTATGGCTTGGCGGGAGCAGTTCTCCTGCCAAGCCATAGCAAACTCTGGTCTGCTTCATGGAAGCAAGAGCATTAAGAATGCTCTCGCTTCCATGAAGTGGAGCAAAATTGCTTTTGTACAGAGAGAGCTGCATGTTTGCAGCTCCCTCTTCCTAAAGCAGTGCCGGTTCCCGCAGGAGCCAGGGAGCTGCAGGGGCCGCCTGGGCCCTGAGGCTCCCCCGTGGTTCTCAACATGCTGGCCATGCCTAGGGGATGGGGTCCCCTGGTCCATATGGGCCCGGAGAGGGGAGCCGCGCCGGCCCTCCTCCCCATTTAAATTTTTATTTTGAAAGCCTGGCCCCGGGGGATGGGGCCACTGGGGCCAAAATAGGCCTGGGGAGGGGTGCTATGTGCCCCCTCCCTTTTTAAAAAAAACATAAAGGCCTGGCCCTGGGGGATGGGTTCCCCAGGGCCGAAATTGGCCTCAAGCTGCGGGCCGCGCGCCCTCCCTCAGGGAAGGGGGGCCACATTGCTCCCCTACCTTTTTATAAAAAAAATAATGAAAAAAATTGAATAGGCTGGCCCCAGGGGATGGGGGTCGCTGGGGCTGTAATTAGTCCTGGCATGGAAGTTGCACAGCCTTCCTCCCCATTTAAAAAAAAAAAGACTGGCCCCGGGGATGGGTCCCCATGACCGAAATCAGCCTAGGGATGGGGTGCTGTGCAGGCCCTTACCTAAAAAACAATTTTTTTTTTTTTAAACTCCAACAAATCGCCAGAGGCCATGCCCCCTTCACCACCACCCCGCAAGTGCACCTCCTGGAGTAGTGGTGGTTGGGGAATGAAATCCCTTTGAATGCTGAGGGACTTTGTGGGCCTTCAAGCCCTCTTCCTACCTTCAGTAGGTCACAGACAGTGGGATGCTGAGAGGAGTTGAATGCCATGCCCCCTTTCTCCACCACTCTGCAAACGCTCCTCCTGGTGCGCTTCTGGTTAGGGAATGAATTCAACTTTACTCCTGAGGGCCTCAGGACTAAAGTGGACTATTTCCCCCAACCAGTAGTGTGTCAGGAGGAGCGTTTGCAGACTGGTGGAGAAAGGGTGTGTGGCCTCTGACAACCTCTCAGCATTCCAGCTGTGTAGATCTTAGTGGGGGTGGCAGGAGGGGTAGTTGGCCCACCATGACCCTCAAGATCCAAGGCGACTTTATTCCCCAACTAGTAGTGTCCCAGCTGGCGTGTTTGCAGAGTGGTGGAGAAAGGGGGCGTGGCCTCAATAAAACTTTTCAGTGTACACACTGTGTGGGAGATACTGGACTTAACAGGTGGGGTAGTTGGCCCGCAAGGACCTTCTATAGCCAAAGGGACTTCATCCCCGTACTAGTAGTGCACCAGGAGGTGTGTTTGCTGAGTGATGGAGAAAAGGGATGTGGCCTCCTACTAGGTCTCAGCAATCCCGCTATGTGGGACTCATTGAAGGTAACAGGAGGGGTAGTTGGCCCCCAAGGATGTCCTTGGGGGCCAACTACCCCTCCTGTTAACTCCAGTGAATCCCACACTACAGGATTTCTAAGAGGTCTTCGGAGGCCACGCCGCCTTTTTCCACCACTCTGCAAACACGGATTGTAGTACACTACTGGTTGGGAGATGAAGTCCACCTTACTCCTGATTTGAGATGCCATCAGTGATGTCACTGACGATTTCATGAGTGATGTAAAATGTGAGGTCATAAGCAGTGCACTGCATGGGTGCAAGTAATAGTTAGCTCAGTTAACTCTGCTAACTATATAACTGCTGAATTTCTCTTGTTGTGTGCATGTGAAATCTGATCCTAACTATAACAGCCCTGTAACCTTTGGTTTTTTAAGTGAATATATATATATATATATATATATATATATATATATATATTCACTGAAAAAACCATAGGTTTCACACATGTTATAGTTAGCTGTACATTTTACTCGTAAAAAACCAATGAAATTCCACGTTATAGTTAGATCAGGTAACTATAACTTGCGCGACCGCCACTCTATCACAAGGATGATGTCATCAGTAATGTCATGAGTGATGCCACTGACCATGTCATGAGTGATGTATTATGTGACGTCATCAGCAGTGTATTGCGGGCGCCCAAGTTATAGTTACCTGATCTAACTATAACGTGGAATTTCATTGGTTTTTTACGAGTAAAATGTACAGCTAACTATAACATGTGTGAAACCTATGGTTTTTTCAGTGATTTTGCAAGGTTTTTTAAATGCTAATTCCTAACTATAACGTGTGTGAAACCTATGGTTTTTTCAGTGAATTTGTACGGTTTTTTAAATGCTAAGTTATGTATTTATTTTTAATTTTTGCGTGCACGGTGCGCTTCGCGCACTTCGTACCGTGCACGCCTCGCCATTTTTTACAAAATATCTATTGTTTTTTTCTCTCTTGGGGGTCCTTAGATTTATATATTAAATGTGATTGTTAATTCTTTTTTTTTTTTTTTTTTTTACCGTACGCGTACGGTAAGCTTACCGTACGCGCACCCCGCGATTTTTTTTTAAAATTATTAAATTCATTTTTCGTACTTTTTGGTCCTTCGTGAACCCCCTGACGAACGCTAGGGGGTCTGCAACTCTCTTCATGGCCCCCTTTTTGTGTTATCAACCTTTTTTTCTCAGTGCGAGAGACAGAAAATGGCGGCCGATACTTCCTGGTTTCGACCGATTCGAATGTTTACTTTGATCTAACAACCAATCAGAAACGCGCTCGCGCACGGCACCGTACGCGTACGGTAAGCTTACCGTAAGCGCACGGTAAGCGCACGGAGCACTGCCACAGATATATATATTGATTTAAATGCTATTTTCTCAGGAACTACTGAACAGATTTACACCAGACCTACAAAAGGCACTTCCTTGACCTTATGGCTACCTCTCTGCCAAATTACAAGTAATTCTGTTCAGCCGTTCGGGCTGTAGCTGTGTCTAAAGGTCCTATGGAAAAATGCATGGGGAAAACGCGTTTTGGGACCCCCCTTTTTTCTCAGCCCCTGCTTGACGAATCCCCCCGAGACTTTCAGGGTAGGAGCGGAGCGTAGCGCCCCATTAGTTTTGAACATTTCGCGAGGATTTGTCGACCGGCGCCAAAGTTATTCCAAATAGAATGTTGCGGATTTCCTATGGAAACAGGGTCCTAACTATAACTACCTACTGGCGACCGCCAGTAGGTAATATATATATATATATATATATACATATATATATATATATACATATATATATATATATATATGTATATATATATATTCACTGAAAAAACCATAGGTTTCAGACATGTTATAGTTAGCGGAAATTTTACTGATAAAAAACCAATGAAATTCCCCCGTTATAGTTAGTGCAGGCAACTATAACTCACGCGACCGCAATCCTCTGCTGATGCTAATACTGTATTTAGACACTTATTTGCCCATGTCTTCTTCCATAAATTTTTAGCTATACATATATTAGAAATATTTTTTTTTCATACAGACACATATGTCATCAGCAGAAGATTGCGGTCGCGTGAGTTATAGTTGCCTGCACTAACTATAACGGGGGAATTTCATTGGTTTTTTATCAGTAAAATTTCCGCTAACTATAACATGTCTGAAACCTATGGTTTTTTCAGTGAATTTGCAAGGTTTTTTAAATGCTAATTCCTAACTATAACGTGTGTGAAACCTATGGTTTTTTCAGTGAATTTGTACGTTTTTTTAAATGCTAAGTTACTTTACGCCATTCGTGGCGTACACGCCCACTTAACGCAGTTCGTTCCGTGCGCGCACGGTGCGCTTTGCGCACGGTGAGCACGCGGTGCGCTTCGCGCACCGCGCGCCCACTTTACGCAGTTAGTGCCGTACACGCAAGGTGGACATATTATGCGCTTCCTTGTGATAGGTAATCTGTTAAATTTAATTTGTAAGTGATGACAATAATATGCCATGCACAGAGAGTTTTTTTTTTATTAAAATTTTTAGCGTAAGCGCACCGTACGCGTACGGTAAGCGTAATCGGCGAAATTTTCAAAAAATAAAAATGTACCGTTTTTGGCCTTTGAGGACTCAACTAACATGGCTATGTGCATGGGCGCTGTCTAAACAGCCCCTTTATATGTTTTTTGCCTTTATTTACTGCCCCCCCCTCAGAAGTGCGAGAGAGAAAATGGCGGCCGCCGCTTCCTGGTTTCGACCGATTCGAATGTTTACTTAGATGTAACAGCCAATCAGAATCGCGCTCGCGCACGTAAGCGTACCGTAAGCTGGCTCAGATATATATATTGATTTAAAGGCTATTTTCTCAGAATCTACTGAACAGATTTACACCAAACCTACAAAAGGCACTTCCTTGACCTGAGGACTACCTCTCTGCCAAATTTCTAGTAATTCTGTTCAGCCGTTCGGGCTGTAGCCCTGTCTAAAGGTCCTATGGAAAAATGCATGGGAAAAACACGTTTTGGGACCCCCCCTTTTATCTCAGCCCCCGCTTGACGAATCCCCCCGAGACTTTCAGGGTAGGAGCGGAGCGTAGCGCCCCACCTATTTTGAGAAATTCGCGAGGATTCGTCGACCGGCGCCAAAGTTATTCAAAATAGAATGTTGCGGATTTCCTATGGAAAAGGGGTCCTAACTATAACTACCTACTGGCGACCGCCAGTAGGTAATATAAATATATATATATTCACTTAAAAAAACCAAACACCATAACAGGTCACACCCCAGCATTTACTTTTCAAAAAAACATTCAATGCTTTATTTCCACAGGTTGCAAATACTCCTTAAGGCAAATAGGCAAACCTACGTGTTTCGGTCTCAACCGAGACCTTGTTCACGGTAACGCCCAATCTATTGACACATGTTTTTAACCTTTCTCAACAAAATTACATAATTTCCTGTGTCTTTCATGAAAGGCATTATGGAAGTTATAGTGCAATCATTCAAAATTTCGAATTGAATAAAAACAATTATCAAAATATAACATTGAAAAAACATTTCTCACATCTTATGCATTCTAGGTGTTTTGACAGATCCGTATAATTTTATACCGTTTTTCTCAGTTTCTATTGGATTTTCCTATATAATTTATTTATACATATCGTTTTTTTACTCCTCATGTGGTAATTTAGTTAAACTTCATCACATTTTTTATGTGCATTTTAGTACCACTCTACAAAATCATTATACTCCTCAAGTGGAGAGTAATTTTTTAGTTTCGCTGTTACCTATTGCGGAAAACCCTTTTGTTTTAGTATGACCCAACATCATAATTGAAACAAGCAAATAGATGTGACTCTACCTAAGCCAATAAAAATAAAAATCAAAAAGAGCAAATAATAAATAAAACTTCATAACAAATTAAAAATTCCAGTTAATTAAAAATGAGAGGCTCTAAGACTTTTTATGCAAAAAAAAACTGATTCTATTACAGATGTAAGTAGAGTTCTTCACTTTGATTAAGACCATGTGGGGTCAATGTTCGTAAGTTCAAAATGTGGCGGGATTCTTTTTGTCTCAATTTTCTTTCCCTGTCTCCGCCTCTTTCCTGTTTTTTTATTGACTCAATTCCATAAAACTTTAAAGTTTTCCAATCACTTTCGTGCTCCATTTCCATGTGTTTGGCAACCGCATTGCTTCTATCTTTATGTGCGGTCGCTCTTACATGTTCAAGTATGCGTTTTTTTAGTTCACATGTGGTGCTTCCTACATACCTCAGAGGGCACGGACATTCAATCACATAGATGACATACTGAGTTTTACACGTGATTAGTTCTTGTATGTTCCAGATTTTTCCATCCGCCATTTGTACTGCTTCCGTATTTTTGGCAATCTGACACACTTTGCAGTTAAAGCATTTCTTAAAACCTTTGCTTTGTAACCATGATTTACTTTTCTCCTTCTGGAAGTGGCTGTGTGTTAGTCGATCTTTAAGATTTGTCGCTCGTCTGTATGTTATGTTCGGGGAGTTTCCCATGATTTTACCGACTGTCATATCTAATTGTAAGATCTTCTAATTAATTTTTTAAATGTCTCTTGAGTTGTTTTGATTCTTGAGAGAAAGTTGTAATGAATCTTATGGGTTCTCGTTTTAGTGTTTCCTTCATTTATTGATTTTATCTGCAATGGATCTTTTCTGTTTGCTTGATTTGCCTTTTCCCATCCTTTTTTGTATATATATACACACACACATACACACACACACAGATTGATTACTTATGTATTATATTTATGTATTTTCAAAAATAAAGATAAATGTAATTTTTATATAGATACATATGTGTATATGTATTTATATGTATAATATATATGTGCATATAAAAACCATCACGTAAACTTAACTTACCTTTGATCATGCTGCTTGAAAAATAAATTGCATTTTTTTAAAACAAAGTTTACATACTTACCGAGACCTGCAACCTCGACGCCCAGCAGGTCATGCAGGTCTTGTTCATGGTCAATGACTTCTGCCCAGCAGTGTGCCAGCTGCTGCTTTTTGCGAGTGATCAAAGTGCAGCAGTGCACACACTGCTGCACTTACCCCCAGGGCACCTGACGCTCCCACTGGGCACAGCCCTTGCTGAGCCTGCTGCCAGCATGCGGGGAGGTGGGGCTGCACCTAGAAATGAGTGCGGCCATCTTCACCTCGCTGAAGATTGGATGACGACGCATCCCTGCCCGTCTGCGTCACCCGCATGGTGTACTGGTGGCACTCGTGCTGCCTGCTTCTGCCACCTGGAGGAGTGGGACTGGACTCAGGAGGGAAAGTAATAGAAACAGGAGGACAGTCAGAGGTCAGGAAAGTGAAAGAAATCACAAAAATTTACCAAAATGTCAAATGAACACAAAAATGAACACGGCGAAATGAGACAATAACAAAATAAGTACAAACAAGTTTGCCTTGGGAATAGGGAACAGCAGATGTGGTTGGACTGGGTTGGATAGAGTAAAAAGGCTGCCATTCATATAGATTATTTGGTGCAGAACACACTACTAGCCTGAAAAAAGCAGCATGAACAGCCAGACAAGTATTTTCCGGCCAGTTGGCAGAATTTCACAGAATATTGCAAAGTTTTTTTGTAACTCCACAGAATTCCAGTGCGTTCTGCCCAGACCTACTTGTTGGTTGGGTATTTCTAATGTCCAATGATTCCACCCTCCTTATGGATGTTAGAGAGGTTAGATGGTTACAACATAGAAGCTGAAGGTCTTGTAAAAAACAAAGTGCATTCATAATGAGTCCTTTTTATTTTCAGGACAAAACAGTGCTATATTATTCACATTTAAAATATAACAAAAAAACTTTACCAATATGCACTTGTGATTCAAATATATCTAGGTTAGCTGATTCTGTATCACTCTTCAAGCCCCTTTTGTACATTTGGGTCTATTAGGTGCAGTGCATCTCTGCCCATTGCTTCTTAAATACTGTTTTTCCTATGGAGTGTCAAACAATCTCTGAACATCAACTGAAGGGGTGTCCCATAATTAACAATTTGTTGTTAGCAGAGGTATGTTGTGCCATTGGTGAGAAAGACAGCTGAGTCACTGTGGTCTCAGATACATGCCACTTTGTAGTGACTTCCAAAGAACAACTGACTCAATGTTCTGTGCGATGATAATGTGCCTAGAACTAGCTTGTTACTTATTACACAAAATGGCTAAACTTCATTATGAATCCAATTTTTCCATTCCTTATCTTCCAGGTGTCATTATAATTGTGTTTCTTCTACAATAATAAAAAAGGGTAAAAATTAAATCCCAGAATACAATGAAATTTGATTTCCAAAACCAGAACTGGAATTTTTTAGTCATGGGTACATGTGTTTATCTGTTCAAATTGTCACCTCCACAAATTATTTCTTTTGTATTATATCAGATCAAGAGAGATCTTTAAGTATAGGAAATGTGTCATTTGGCTAGTGACATTTGAAAGTGGTGAGGTGTAAAAGATAAGGAAATGTCCGCCCCCTTATTGTTGTGGTATAGGTGTTTTATCATTGCTGTTTTATTGTGTGGACTTTGCTTAGGGGCATCTTATTTGTGTGTGCTTTGTGATGTGCTGCCCATATCTCTACTCTGGTTTGTTTTGTAGGCATTTTCCATTGGTGTGGACAGTATACTGGTGTGTACCTCTATTGAGCAGTATAAATGCTTTTGATTGGCACATACAATGATGCATATATTATGCAGTATTTTGTGTTTGTACTCATTACTCCAGAGGGGAATTATGTGATGCGCACACAACTCTGCTTTCATCTTTACAGTGGTGTGTATAGCTTTCTTGGGTATTGTCTATGCGCTTGCATATATTTCTTTAGTAAATTAGTATGAAAAATGAGATGGTGAAGCTGTCTGTCACAGGCCTTGTGTTTCACTTCTTGGTATCCTGCATGTTCCTCATGCACACAGTCAGTCATGCACACTGTGCCTCTTGTACACTTTCATATTGCACCGTGGCTCGTGCCCTTCATGTCCTTTGCTGCCTTCAGGACCCTTGCCTGTGCCAGAGGGTGAGTGCTGTTGCAGACCTGCGCCAGGGGCTCCTGCGAATAAACTCACCTGACCCCTCCATGTCTGCTGTCTGCACTGCAGTTCTTTCTTCCCCACCAGGCTCTGCAGAGAAGGCAGCATCTGTTCTTTCCCTCTGCACCCAGCAGATGCGGCAGCGGGAAAAGAGAGATCTTGGCAGCAGTGTCCTCGCATGACCTCCTATCTTTGTATTTACCAGTATAAAAATCTGCTTCAAATGCGCATCTCTTTGAAGTCTGACATAAGGTTTCCATTTTTTTATCAGGCAGATCTGGGGCACTCTCCATGTCCTTTCCCCTGCATGCGTGAGTGCGCGCCGTATGTGGGTCCGCCTATTTCAAGTAACATTTGCGAAATTCACTTACACCTCAAACAGGGTCACGATGCGCATCACGGCCTTTGGGCTCATGGTGCTCTGTTATGTGCACCGGCGGCTACTGGCATGTTAGTGCAATCAGTTTTACAGTGTGTACAGTGAATTTGTATCATGTAACACAAATGTAACCCTCTCATCCTAAGGTCCTCTTAGCTAGTGACCACCTACAAGTGCCATTTGTGAGAGGTTGTCATACAGCTGGAGTACAACCTTCAACTAGGCCATGATGCTTGCGCACCAACTCCATGTGCCCTTCTTTCTCACCTGCATCATATAAGGTGTCCAGCACTGCCGACTCTGTAGTCCAGCTCCCCAAAGTTGACACTGCAAAGGTGAGCCCCCTCAGCCTCACAGGCTTGCACCAGGCACTGTAAGTCCCTGGACTCCATACTGCCAGCCAGTCCGGTCTTAGGGCTGTGATTGATTACATAGTCATACGCCACCAGCAGAATAACCAGTTGAAGAACAACCTAACCAATACTGGGGCTGCTCTCATGCTGTTTTCAGCATGACAGAGGCTCCAGCATTTGTTGGTGCAAGCTAACCCAGTACTCCCTTACAGATAGGGGCCTGTGTCTGCAATCCGCCAAATGGTTTAAAACAGCTCGGCTGGGTGGAGTCTGAAGTGCACATGTTGGCCTGCCGTCGCAAGACAACCAGCCAATCCAAAATGCGCACTTTGCTCTTTAGTCATACCTGCCCCTCTGCCAATCATCAGGAATCATCTCATCATCTCGCCCTGGCTCACACTCGAGCTACAGCAGTGCACGACATGGCAGTGACAGCATTTTCTAATAAAATGGTAATAACCATTTTATTAATTTACATTTGCTGCTGCACTCTCAGCAGGTGGGCAGCACTCCTCCGCCCTAAAGGATGAACCGTCGCTGGTCACCCCTGAGTTTTGGCCCTTTTCTTCACCCTATTTTTTGTGGCTTTAGATCTCTGTGCCCATTATCTCTGCTAATCATGTGCAAAGTGCCTGTGCTAACCCTCTATACATGGTTTGATACGCGTATTCCTTTTAACCTGCCTAGTATATGGTATAGAATGGCATAGAATGTGCTCCCAAGACCTTGAATTTAAGTACCATTTGTTTACTGCAGTGCAATCATGACTTCAGGCCTCTCCTGTGTAATCTGAATGCTGCAGTGTAAAACCTGCTGTACAACCTTTCACAATAACCCTTTTTAACAGGTAAAGACCTCCCTTTTAAATATTAATGAGTCACCCCTTATGCAGACTACGTAGCCCACAAAGGGAGGGCGCATAGTACCTAAAAGTGGGATGGATAGAAAATTAATATCGCACTGTCCCTACAGTGAAAAAAAAGCTGTTTTAACTGGCACAACCCTAGCTGATCTATATAGAAAATTGGAGTGCAGATGAAAATACGAATACTGTATCTCGGGAATGGGATCAGTTAGAAGCATAATGAAATAACTTTTTTCAATAACTATTAAAATCCAATTCAATGGTGAAGTCAGATTTGTAGTAAATATTAAGGAAAAGTAACTTTTATAAAGTTACCGTTTACCTGCCTGACGTTTCTAGAGGCTACTGTCCTTTACCTCTCCAGCAACTCTCAGCCTGCGCTCAGCCTGCGCTCAGCCCCAGAACAGGTGATAAAGATGACTGGAATTCCTTCCAGGAGCACAAAATAGGCTAACCGTAAGGGATAGAGATGACTCTGCACTTTCACAATAATATGCATGGTGGGGGCTGTGGACATTCTGCTGACACCAGAGTGTCTAATACTGATTGACTGGTCTGTTGAACAACATGCAACATTTTGGCATACTTGAAATCGAGAGTATGCTAGGACAATAATTGTGTATTCCATGTCTAGTTGTTGAAGCACTCTGCTTTCATCCTACTAGATCTCTTTCTCTTGGTTTGTTGTGGATACAGTGCCTGTTTCAACGTGGATTTTAATGTTAGATGAGGAAGGACACTATTGATTACAATAGTGCACTCCCCTACAAACTCATAACCCTCTGAGCCCATGTTTAGTGCGGCTGAAGACTTTTGGCATCTGAGAAATACCCTGACACGTGGCATTTTGGGCCTGTTTGCTGTAAGGCAACCAGGAATTACTGACAAAAGTGGGTAGGTTTGCCCTCATTAACCTTTATCCCATTTGGTAGAGAGTACCCAGGAGCTACCCCCAACCAAGCATAAATAAGGGACCCCAAGGCACCCTATTAGAACATTTCTGGACCTGTAGAAGAACAGTTGGGGCTGAACATTCTGTCTGTGTCCTGAGAGGAGTTCAGCAGGACTGGTCCTGACCCCCTTGTGCACAGGACAGTTGACTGACCCCATATGTGGAAACAGGAACACAGCAAGTTGCCAGATGCTGTTTCCTGGAAGTACTCAGCTGACCAGTGGTAACTGGACCTGAACTGGACCCTGTTGGTCTCTACCTGATACCTCGTAAGTCTCTAAGGGCCTGAGCATCAACCGAAAAACTGGTTGCAAAGGGGCAGATTCGCAGATTCGTATTTTTGCCTTTGGGAGTGTCTGAAAAGTTTCAGTACTCCATCCATCATCTCCTTGTGTTTGCTTTGTTAGCCACCATGAGTTTCCAGAGCCTCTTGATGTGCCCTGGAACTAAGGGAATGTACTAACACATTGTTCCACCACTTGCGGATGTCCTTATGTGAGTGTCTTGTGTTGGATATGCTTCTCTGTTTCATGGTTGTTTTCTGGGCCGGTACTGGGGCTCAAACCTAATTATCTCATCCACCAATGACAGCATAGCAGTTAATTTATTTTAGAACCTGGGTTGTGCTCTTCCAGTTTCCCAAAAAAAGACATACGTCTTATGCTGGTTATTTGTGTTTTGAGAGGTAAATGGTTTGTGTGGTTAGACCAGTGTCTTTTTTTGTGGGACCTGCATGTGTTGTTTTTGAGTAAAGGTGTGTGATGGATCTCTTGATGCTGACTGACTCGGCCACCATGAGAAATCCTCTCTGCTATTCTTGTCCTCCATTTTGAGGGTCCTTCCGTACCACTCTGATGCCAGGCAACTCTAAAAATGGCAGGCAATGTCCACCTACCAATGTTGATGGGGTTGAATACATCATTGGTGGACAGGGGAAAACAAATGGAGGGTCGAGATTCAGCTGACAGACCATCTTTCATCATGATGGAGGGCATCCTTAAGCCCAAACCTCAAATGTGGCATATTAATATCTACTGGATTGATGGGTTTATCAATTCCTCCTTGATGACAGGACAATGGTCTGTCTGACTAACTATAGATCAGACACTAAGATGTTTACACATTTCTATTCAGTAGTGACTTTCATCTTACTTTTCGCACTTCCTGAAAGATTTTGGAAATCCAAAGAAATATGCACTATTTCTTAATTAATGCTGGTTACATTTTTTATGCAAACCTACTACCCTCCCTGAGAACTAAAATAAAGTGGCCTTTGTATTGTAATGCTTCTACCTGGTGTATTCCATTAGTTTAGAGAAATTATTTTTTGTTTTATAATGTCTTGTCCTTCTCCGATGCCAAAATCGATAGGACACCTCATGTTTTTCTTTAAATAATGAGTTGTTAAATCTAAAAGTGGTTCAGTAAGACTGGTTTAACCATATTTAATTGTTTAGTAGTTTTAACTGAGGTGGCAAGAAAAGAAAATGGTATCATTATTTTATCTAGGTTTACGAAATAAAGACTTTCTACCTCAAGTAGTTAATCTTATATCCAAATCAGCAGAACTTATAGATCTAGTGGTGCGGCTAGATTAGCGGCTGAACGTCATTCAGAAACAAACAATAGTGCTAGCATTTGATCCAAATCTGAGAAGAATAAGGTTAGAGAAGTTTCTGAAAACTATTATTGGGCAGGATCAGAGATCTTAAATGTTATGTTATATGCATTTATAAGGAGCAGCGGTTACCCGAGGGTGTCCTGGCACTAGCTACTATCCTCTGGGCATTGAACGTTGTGGAGATCTCCATGTTGAAAAGCCAGGTTTTTAGTCCCTTCCTGAAAGACAGAAGATCAGTGGCATTTCTGAGATGGAAGGGAAGATCATTCCAGGCCTTTGCAGAGCACGCAATAAAGCTTCTCCCTCCCCACATGTCTTTTTTAGAGGGAGGGTACCATTAGCAGTTTAGCTCCTAAGGAGTGAAGAGTTCATTTGGGCATGCACCATTGGAACTGCCGCTGCAGATAATCTGGTCCTGTTCCTTGCAGGGCCTTGAAAATGTTGCATAGGGACTTAAAAAGCACCCGTTTCCTAATTGGCAACCAGTGAAGACGTTTGATTTCCTTGGTGATTGGAGCAAATTTAGATGTGCCGGTAAGCATTCTAGCTGCCAAGTTTTGCAACAGCTTGCCAAAGGGATACCCCCCATTGCACATGTGTCCGTCAGTTCCTCCCTGTGTAGGGACGATGCTCATTGTGGTGCAAGAGTGGACAATCCAAACAACACACCTCACAGTTAGACACCAGTGGAGTTGCATAGACTTTGTTGGCATGTGCGTGTCAGTACGGACGAGGCAGGGCCACAACAGGCAGGGACATGCTTAAGACAGTTACACACAGCATGGGTACATGTCAAAGTTCAGAAAATGTTGGGGGTAAAATAGGCAACATTCATCACGGATGGCACCGCTGTCAGCCCACCTTGCCTTACTGGATGATTCATGTGTTGTTTGGTGTCTGCCCATTTCCCCGTGTGAGGGGACACAACTCACTGCCTATGGGATCCTACATAGTGCTCTGCCACCGTAGTGTACCGATTGTCTGTTCTGCTGACAGTGATCAGGTGTAACGTCTGACAGGTTCACATGTCGTGCTACATTGCCATGTGTGTGCTCTCCCCCAGCAGTGTGTCCGAATTGGCAAAGTTGCCAAACGATGCTGTGTTGCACCGGGCATAGACCTGCATCACCTTGAACAGGGGTGTCTACACACGCGTTGTTCCATGCACATGCATGTAAATGTAAATGTAAATGTACAGATATTTATATAGTGCAAATCACCAACCGGTCTCTAAGCGCTTGCTTAGGGAACCCGTCCTGGTATTCCCCTGTGAGATAACCCAGCAGGGCATCCACAAGGTGAAAGCCAGGCATCCCGCCGCGAGGGGCCATTGTGGAGATTAAGCAAGCTATTGCCCAGAGTCGCAGAGTGTGAACCCATGAATCGAGTATGCACTGGAGCGAGAATTATCGAGTCCATGGACAATTTATGGACTCAAGACCCAGCAAAGCCGGGAATTGAACCCTGGTCCCGGGCTGACCTCTGCTTCCAGGTCTGCCTACTCTAACCAGTGAGCCACATCCAGAGCCCGGACAAAGGCAGACATATCCTCTGTTGTGGTGGGATGTGTGAGCTATCCCCATGATGCAACAAGTTATTGGGACATGTGCTGTGGGTGCCAATTGGATGTGGCTGCAGGAACGTAGTTACTTGTCCATGAATAGCCCTGCAGCTTCATTTGCAATGTGTTCCATTAGTATGTCGTTGTCGTGTTCAAGGAACCCCAGGGTGAGCCAATCCATTAAGTGGTCCGGGCAGGTGTGCTCAGCCCACGCCATTTCACCAATCCGCAACAAAGCCCAATATGGGAGCGCCTCGATGTGGTCACTGCACACGAGGAATTGTGCAATCACCCATGCACAACTACCAATACATACGCAGTATGTCAAGGCATCCCATGCACTCCTGTCCGTGATCCAACAGGGGGCACAGACATATTCCAATTCATCAACAGTTGTGTTGGATAGGCAGACATCCATGGGACACTCAAATGTGCATGTTCGGCAGTGGAACCAGGGCTGGACGCATGTGACGTAGGCAATGTGGAAGTTGAGCCGGTAACTGATCCGCAGCCCTGCCAGTGGCACTGCGCCCAGAAAATGCAACATACGTGCACGGTACTGTTCCACGTGACGGGGTTGTGCATGTGCTCGGTATGGCCTGCCATTGCGTTGGTGCGTCTCGTGGAACGGGCACTCTTCTGAACTGCGGCAGTTATGTGGAGGATATGCCACCGCTCTGAGCAATGATTCGGTTGTGTGAGAAATGTTGGGGAGAGTGGATTGCTGTTTCCGTGAGTGTCAAGGGCATGCCATGCGGGGTACCACAGGCAGGAGCTTCTGTGTGTGGGGTGTGCATGAGTCGGATAGTTCATTTGGGGAATGCGTGGTGTGGGAGTCGTCCCGGTCTGTCATGGCATCTCTCTCAGGGTGTTACAGGGGCGTTCTGGACCAAGGTCAGAGGTGCAGGTGTCCTCCCACCTTCTGCATTGGAACAATGGAGCTTTCATCCCTGATGTTTGTCTGACTACTACTTGCATTTTCGGAATGTGATGTGGCTTTTGCGCTGAGATTGGTACAGGGCCTTGGGCTCATGGTGTACGGATGGCGATACACACACACATGTTGGCATGTGGAGGCAGATGCCCGAGGGGCCTTGCGCTGCTTGTGCAATCTCACTCTGTCTCTCTCCCTCGCTCTCTCCCTCTCTTTACTTTGTTGGGTGCATGGCACACCCTTTTCTCTTGGATTTGGTCTTCCAGGCTGTGTGCTTCAGATTGTTCAGTGAGGAGCCACTAGGACTCATCCTACGGGTTGTCTGGGCTTTTGTGTTTTGTGTTGGTGATTGCATTGCTGTTTGACTGAGTCTCCATTTCCTGGCCACGCATGTCTGTTGATTTTCCTGCTTGTGCGACATCAGGCAAAATGTTTGTTTTGGGATTCGTGGTGTTGGTGTGCAGTTTCTTGGTCCGGGGTTGGGGTGGTCCCGGGGGGGGTTTGGGGGCCTGGGTGTGGTGTCAGAGGGTGTTGTGGCCCTCTTGGGTGCCTGGGCCACATGATGGGTGACTCCATGGCTTCTGTTGTCCTTCGGGTGTGGCCCTGAGTTGGTCTCCTTTTTGAGGTGCAGGCTGCCGTCCGACTTTACGCCAGGTCAGAGCAGGTGTAGATTTTCTGGTGCTAACACGCCTTATCGCCTGTTTTGTGTTATTATCGCCGATGTGGAACTGGCCTAGGACAGCGCTGCAAGTCTTCTTGCTGCGCTGCCCTATGCCAATGTGAAAGGGCAGGAATGCACCTTATTTATGCATTCCTGTCTTTTTCCACTACGTTGCCGCACAAATTGCTGCCTAGCGCCAATGTAGGCAGGATTGATTTTGTGCAGGAAGGTGCCCCGAGAGGGGTTTTCCTCTTTCTATGTGAGCTACAGAATGCAGCACACATGGAAAGAGGAAAAAATACGAGGAGACATGAAAACATTTCTCCTCATTACGCCTGCTGTGGGAAGGCGTAAGGTTTTGGCTCTGCCCCAGGTTTACATGGTTTGGTAAATCCGGGGCAGTGTCAACATCCATGGGTGTTGCGTGGAACACCCATCGCAATGCCCATGGAACTCCTACTTGACAGACTAAGGCAAGGCAGCGATTTGCGCTACTTTGTCTTACTCCATATGTATGAGGCACTCACAGCCATGCAGGGTGACTTTGCGTCACCTCATAGATACGATTGCGACGCTTGTGCTGCCGGAGCTTTAAAAAAAATGAAGCTCTGGCGGCTCAAGCCTCTCATAAATCAGACACAAAATATTTTGCTAGTTTTAATGTATGCAGGCTAGGCGTTCCCACGCAAAAAGCCATGTAGAACTACCGCAGTGAAATTTACAACATTTCACTGCGTCACTCTGTATTCACTGCTTAAAAATCCCTACGCCTGCTCAGACCAGGCATAAGAATGATGCAGGGCTTTTTGTGAGAGGCTCACCTATCTGTTGTGGCACATTGCTGGAGTTGCATCACTTTCATGAGCAATTCCAGCGATGCGTCACTTTTGTGCCAACAGATGCATCAGTATTTCTGACGCATCTGTTAATCCTTGTGCCATGGTGAACTGTATTGTAAATACAGCGCATCCATGGTGGTGCAAGGACATTTGGAACTGGCGCAAGGAAACTAACACATCTATGCAGATGCGTCACTTCCTTGTAAATCTGCCGCTAAATTTGGTTGGTGCAGTGGGGAATACTGACTTGTGGATTTTTAGTGCTACGAGGTCACAGCCTGTGACAGAAAGCACTATGAAAGTGTAAGTCATTATTTTATTCTTGTAATACACACATTATAAGGTAGTCTGCTGCAAACTGTGCAAATAGTTTTAGGATATAATGGAGCTTCAAAAGTGTGTATTTTAGTAATACCAGAACATAAGTAATGCATTTCTTTTGTATAACTGTCCCTTTAACACCTCCTCAGAGGTACTAAGCAATTAAAAGCATGCACTTCACAGCCCAGTTGCTAAGTCTTCTTACTACCACAAAAAAAAAAAATCTTTGCCAACACAAAGCAATTAAAGACAGAACCGCTCCCAAGCACCATTTACATTTGCAGATTACCTCAAAACACACATTCATTCAGGTAAGCAGGCACCCTGGCACAAAGGATTGTTTGAGGCCCAGCCCAGCCTCTTCATTTCACAGCACAGGAGACAATTAACTTCAGCTGCAGCATTTTAACGACTGCGTCCGTTTTTCAAAAGGAAGAACACATGTTTTAAATTCCAGGCAGAAGTGAAGCCTGGAAATGCGTGACCCCCTTCCCAGGACTCCGCGGCCCCCCTGGGGGTCGCGCCCCACAGATTGAAGACCTCTGGTATAGGGTCATGACATACAGTGGAGTGGCGTACAGTGAAATAGCATAATGTGGAAAAGTGTAGTGTAAAGTGGCATACAGCGGAGTGACATTAATTGGAGTTATGTTATGTTATGTTATGTAAGCTTATAGAGCGCACTAATACCCGAAGGTGTCCTGGCGCTATAGCAGGGTGTCTGGAGGGGAGATGAACAAAACTCAAGACCAGGAGGACGTCAAGGCCTAGCTGAGAACAGCCAGGTCTTCAAGCCTTTTCTAAAGGAGAGGAGATCAGAGGTGGATCTAAGAAACAGAGGCAGTTCGTTCCAGGCATAAGAAGCCTTCCACACAAAGCTTTTACCACCCCAGTTGGCCTCTTTAGCCCTGGTGATGACAGCCAGTTTTGCATCCCTGGAGCGAAGAGCTCTCCCCGGGTGATACCACTGGAAACGTTCTCTGAGGTCCTGTGGTCCCACTCCGTGTAAAGATTTGTGAGCTATACAGAGGGCTTTGAAAAGGACCCGATGTTTCATGGGAAGCCAGTGCAGATCCCGTAGACCTTTATTAATGGACACAAACTTGGGAGTATTAGTTAGCAATCTAGCTGCCGCATTGTGGGCCATTTGGAGTCTGCTAAGATGTTTATTGTGCACTGTGAGGTAAAGACCATTGCAATAGTCCAGGTGGGACAAAGCTAGGGCAGACACCACTGACCTAAAACTATCAATGGATAGATAGGGTTTGATTTTCCTCAGAGTCCTGATGGTTAAAAAACAGGTGGAAGTAACTCTGTTTACCTGATTCTCAAACGAGAGCCTATTGTCAATAGTGACCCCCAGATCTTTTACTTTACTGGCAGGCGGGAGACCAAAGGCCAGGTTGATTACCAAACAAGATAACCTCCGTTTTGCCAGCGTTCAGTTTCAAGCAATTATCAGCCATCCAACTAGTGATGGCAATCATACAATCTTGACAAGTAGAGGCTTTAATTGCTTCCATTCCTTTATTCAGGGAGATCACGATTTGGGTATCATCGGCATAGGATGTTAGCTTTAGGCCAAAAGATCATATCAGAGGTGCAAGGGGTTTCACATAAATGTTAAAAAGCGTAGGGCTCAGCGAGGACCCCTGTGGAACTCCACAAGGAAGAATAAATCACTTGGAAGAGAAAGACCCCATATCCACATTTTGAGTTCTGTGGGTTAAAAAGGACTTCAGGAGGGCTAAGGCAGAGCCCTGTATCCCGGTCTGTGATAGGCGTTTCAATAGTATCTCATGGTGCACCGTATCAAAGGCCGCCGATAGGTCTAGCAAAATCAAGATGGCAGAGCCACCTTGGTCAACGGCTTCCCTGATCTCTTCGGTTGCTTTCAGCAGGGCCGATTCGGTGCTGTGCCCAGCCCGAAACCCATATTGTGAGTGGTCCAACCGGTTGTGAATGTTAAGAAAAAGGCTGAGTTGGGTATTCATCGCCCTCTCCAAGATTTTGGCCGGAAAAGGAAGACGGGAAATGGGCCTGTAGTTGATGGGATCCTTGGGATCAAGATTGTTTTTTTTAGGAGAGGTAGGATTGAGGTGGTTTTCCAGGTTAGAGGGTAGTGTCCTGAGCCCAATATCTGGTTAAGTAAGGGAGTAAGGGTATTAGTAATGATATCAGGGGTCAGTTTGATTATAGAGGCAGGACAGGGATCTTTTCGGGAGCCGGATCTGCATCCCAGCACAAGATCAGCCACCACCTGAGTAGACAGGAGCGTGAACTTGTCAAAGATGGACGTAAGGTCGGAGGGCATCATATCCGGACTAACCTCAGAGAGCAGTCTTGAGGGTTTATTAAAGGATGAGAAAATAACATCCACTTTGGACAGGAAAAATTGCGCTAGAGTGTTACAAAGCTCAGCACTACTGTGTACAGTGGGTTTGGGGGGGGAAATAAGAGTAGTGACAGTTCTAAACAGTTCTTTTACTGAGGATTTGGCTTCATTGATTTTTTTAGAAAAGTAGGCCTTTTTTTCGGATAGCAGCCGGTTTTTATAATCTAGGAGGCGGGATCTATACCTCTCTTTATTGATGGAGAGATAACCGTTCCTCCAATATCGCTCCAGGCGTTTACATTCAGATTTTAGCTCTTGGAGAGTCTGTGAGAACCAGGGGGCAGAGGGTGTCCTGCGCTTGGGAAAGCACCGTTTAACAGGAGCAAGTTTGCTAAAAGCCGAGTTGATCCAGTCATCATAGGCAACTACAGCCTCCTCTATGTCCGGGGATAAGTCGGGGACTGAGATAGTCAAGGCTTTACTCAGATTGATAGGATTCATATTTTTCCAGGCCCGGGTAGCTATCCCGTCTCAGTGATTTGAGTGGACTTGTAGAGGAGCTGACTGAGAAATCTCGAAGAGAATGGCCGAATGGTCAGTCCAAGGTAAAGGCATAGTGCCCACAATTGACAGACATGGTGAGTTAGAGAAGACCCCATCCAGGGTATGACCGGCTCTGTGAGTGGGTCCAGATACCTGTTGCCGAAGATCAACGGCACTCATAATGTCAATCAAATGAGCCGTATCTGGATCCAATGGGTCATTCAAATGAAAATTAAAATCGCCTATAGCGGTGAAAGTTTTAGCACATAGACCTTCTTCCAGCAATAGGCCGATAGAGTTAAGAAAATCACCTTTAGTGCCTGGGGGACGGTAAATAAGCATCACCATAAGTGTGTCATGAGGGCCGAAGCGCACGTTAATAGATAAAGCTTCGCACGCACTATTGGACGCGTCCTCAAAAGTGGGGTTGAGGCTTTTGTGGTAAATCACCGCCAGGCCCCCTCCTCTCCTTAGAGGGCGGTCAAGGCTATAACTAAGAAAATCGGGGGGAGATGCTTCGACCAAGTCTGGTCCAGACGCCTTGTCTGCCCAGGATTCGGTGATAAAAGCCATCTTAACGTCCTGCTCTTCAATCAGAAAAGAGCATTCATGGCTGTGCTTGACTAGGGATCGGGCGTTCACCAAAAGACATTTAAATGGTGAAGCCATCCTAGGTGGGTTAGTTATCGTGCAGCCTGGTGAGAGATGTTTAATGGGAGCATCCAGAATAAGTGGAAGTGTGCCTGAGCAGCCTTCACAATATGTGGGCAGGGAGTTGGATGGCGTAGAGGGAGAGAATCTAGGGCAAGGGGGGATGCTGGTAGCAGATTAAGTTTCAAGAGCATGTCCCTAGCATAAGGTCTAAGGATGGCTATCGGGGAGACAGAGTTACTCGCCCTGAGTCCAGCACGAGCTCGGATGGGCGCAGACGGGCTTGGCTGCTTGCTGCGCGGTCGCATCAGGGCGTGCTTAAATATCATCAGCGACTAGAACGCCGACCAGCAATGGCCGCCTCCCACCGGGTCCGCCTGCGATCAGTGACGGCTGAGCCCGGCTTCAGCAGCAGGCCAAGGGTAAGATTTTTAAAATACAGTATATTTTTAAAAGAACTGAGTAAAATGAGGCCAAGGACACTGTGCAAATAGCAAGAAGAAAATAAACAGTATAAGAATACCGTCACTTCAACATCAGCCACTCGCAACCAGCGCTCTGCTTCACACACGCACCATGAGAGTATTGAACACAACCCTCCAGGCAAACACTGCTGCGCGGTTGCGTCAGGGCGTGCTTAAATATCATCAGCGACTAGAACGCCGACCAGCAATGACCGCCGCTCACCGGGTCCGCCTGCGATCAGTGACGGCTGAGCCCGGCTTCAGCAGCAGGCCAAGGGTAAGATTTTTAAAATACAGTATATTTTTAAAAGAACTGAGTAAAATGAGGCCAAGGACACTGTGCAAATAGCAAGAAGAAAATAAACAGTATAAGAATACTGTCACTTCAACACCAGCCACTCGCAACCAGCGCTCTGCTTCACACACGCACCTGGAGAGTATTGAACACAACCCTCCAGGCAAACACTGCTGCGCGGTCGAGTCAGGGCGTGCTTAAATATCAGTTTGCATACAGTAAATTGGCATAGAGTGGAATGGCGTAGTGTGGAATAGCGTTGAGTGGAGTGCCGTAGAGTGGAGTTGCATACAAAGGAGTGGCGTAGGTTAGAGTGCCATAGAGTGGAGTCATGTACACTAAAATAGCATAGAGTAGAGTGGCATAGGGCAGAGTGGCTGAGATTCAAGTGTGGTACAGTGGAATAGCATGGATTGGTGTAGAAGTCGAGTACAGAGGAGTGGCATACAGAAGAGTGGCATAATCTGTAGTGGTGTACAGTAGATTGGCATGGAGTGAAGTCTAGAGTGTAGGGACATAGAGAGAAGTAGAGTGGAGTGGCGCAGAGTGGAATAGCGTACAGTGTTGTAGCATACAGTGGAGATTGGTGTAGAATGGAGTGGCATAAACTACAATAGCTTGTAGTGGCATAGAATGAAGTGGCATAGAGTGGAATAGCGTAGAGTAGAGTGGAATAGAGTCCAGTAGCGCAGAGTGGAATAGCATACAGTTAAATAGTGTAGAGTGGAGTGGCGTACTAAGTCCCATATTCTAGGAGAGTGGTACCGACCCCTCACATAGCATGATGGGTTGGGAGTACACTTCTTTGATATGGGACTTAACTTATAGAAGAGCAACCTAGCAGCACATATGAAAGGCAGGAGCAGTAAGGATCTATAAATAGGAGTTACGAGACAGTAAGGAGTTTACTTTGCATTATGAAGGGACACTGGACCAGCCTTGAGGAAGTCTGCTGCATCATTGCCAGCAAAGATGAAACAAGTGTTTGCGAGGGTAGAGTTGAGAAATAAATGTGGAAATAAAGAAAGGACTGTTGGTACCACAAACTCAACTTTGATTTATTCAAGTGCTAGGAGAATATTTCTTATAATTTGGAACTGATCCAGCAGGGCAAGATCAGGTGACTCTTCATCCTCCCTAGAGCACCGGACACCTGTGAGTACTTTGGACACTAATATTTGGAACATTTCACATACTACAGTGCAGGCACTTTCATCCCTAGCCACCAACCTTGTTGCTTTTATAATAGGTGGTCGGTGTTGGTCCCACCGACATCCAAATTAGGCCCTTAGTTCTATATTTTGACACAGTATACATGGTAACTTTGCATTTACTGGAAACCGTGTTTAGCATGTTGATGAGAGTGGGCTCATCTGGCCCCTGGTTTTGTTCATATGTGTGAATGGAGGGGGGAGGTTGGTGGTGGGTCTACTCCTCATCACACGGACATGGGATCTGTTTGCTCATGCATTGGTGGAAGTGGGTTTGGTAGATTCACAGGGTGGTGAGGGTGGGGGGAGCTACACATTTAAATGACCCAAAACAGCAGGGTTTAGGTTTAGGAGCTTTTAGAAGGTTGCTATGATTTGGCTTTCTGAGTGAATCAGACAGTTGTCTGGAGAGAACTTTGTAATAGGAAATGTAATACTAATATAAAATATTAGTAAAATACGAATAGCAGTGGTTAATATTTGTGGGCTAAATGACGGGAAGAAAAGAGGTAGAATTGCATTACAATTGCAAACCCTAAATGCTGATATTAATTGTCTTCAGCAAACACATTTAGAGGGATCACAAATACAGTTACTGAGTACACTTGGTTTTAAACTAATCAGGGGGACGACACAGGGTACCCGTACTTGTGGAGTTGCAATTTTAGCTCGCAGCTCATATGGCCATTTTAAACAAATGCCCAGTGTTAAATATGGGTGATTGCCCAATTTCAGTCTGTCTGACAAAAATGTATACTATGTTCTGTGTACGGTCATATGTTTGATTATCCAGGGTCATTTGATTGGTTAGCTAATGACTTGATACTTTGGCTCTCTCCTATTATTTGTTGTGGGGACGTGAATATTAATCTTCCGGTGAACTAGTCCCTTGATGGTCATTATGTTTATTCTGGTCAGAAGCCCAAAGTATTTCAATCATTAAGAGGGCATTTTAAAGAACATGGTCTGTTGGACATCTGGTCAGCCAAGAAACTGTTGGAATACAGGTTCACATATTTTTCTGCACCGCATCAGTCTCATGTATGCCTTGATTTTTTCATGGTTCCCCATACAATCATACACATATGTAGTATTGAACTCTATCCGAGGGTTATGTCAGACCATAATCCCTTAGTGCTAGAAATTAAGGAGGGAGGCTTTAGGAGAAAACTGTCCCATTGGAGCTTTGAACAGAGTCTTTTAATTAATCAAGAATACTGCACACATATGAATAAATAGAATTCCATTTTCTTAGAAGAAAATATTGGAAGCGCACCATTAGAAGTTGTCTGGGACACTTTTAAGGCCGGTATTAGGGGGAGACTCCGCAATTCACCCTAAACAGAACCACAAAAGAAAGACAGATACTGGATGTGCTATATGTAGGATTAGCTGCAGAAGAAAGGAAGCTTGTTAGAGCAACACAGTTAGGTGTAAGGATAATTGAATGTCAATCACTAAAGCTGCAACTATGGAAATCTCTGCAAAGAAAGCTGCAATAAATATACGGTATGGAAGGAAAAGGAGTATGAGTGCAGCCAGCAGATAGGGCACCAATTAGCCACCACAACAAGGGTGGAAAATGCACAAAGTGAGATTTGGGAAATAAGAGATCCAAAGAGGGGGTGGGTACAGTCGTGAAATGAAACATGAGGTACATGGAGGAACCTCGCTCCGGATTTAATCAAGCACTCTCAGGCAAGAGTACTGTGCTGAGGGGGTCCACTGTAGCTTGGGCCCCCCGCTCCGTAGGGGCCTGTTTTACACCAACTGGTTGGTATCTGACACTGATAGCTTTAGAGCTGCTTTCCAAGGTTTCTATTAAGATCTGTAAATGGAAAGTTCAATGGTAGAAGAAGAGAATATAGGACATTATCTGAACTCAGTTTCCCTGGATAGATTTTGTATGGAAGAACAAGAATTATTGGTAGAGCCTACAGAATTTTCTTAGTTGGCAGGTGTAATTGCATCAAAATTGTTTTTTTCCTACGATTCTTTATTTTTCCAGGCAATACCTTTGGAATTTGAGGGTTATTGGTTTAATAAAATGGAGGAGGTAAGAGGAGATGGGCTCCCTTGAGTGATTGGCTGAGAGGGGTTAGCATTAAGTGGGCAAGGTAAATGCCGCTAAATCTACTGGGAAGAAAAGAATATCTGGTGTGTTTTTAGAATCTTATAGTTAAAATGTTATGATTAATTGTGGTAAAACACTTTATTATTCATGTATTTGAATTATGATGTTACTTGCGGGCCGTGCAATGTGTAGGGTGGTTTGGAAGGGGGCTTGTTCTTGTAAATTTATTTCAAAATGCATAATAAAAATATATTTTTTTTTTATTATGTCACCAAAATACAGGTACCTTGACAGACAAAAAATGACACTAAACATAAATAATATCCACCCACAAAAGTATTTCAAAATCATATTACAACAAAGACAATGTAAGTATAATACATTTTAAAATATGTATCATCCATAAAATGAATACTAAAACTTTTTTTAAATAAAAAATAACCAATAAAATCATACAAAGAAAAAAACAATATTTCAAACATTTATCTTTCTCAAAAGAACAATTAAAAAAGAACAAAAGACCCTCCAAAAAAATATAGAATCAGACAACCTGAACAAAGAAACACCATAACTGTAAGTAAATAATGTAAACCATGTTGTGGCAATGCTGCATAATATTATTAACAACATATGATAAACACCAAAATAACATACAATGTATTAATTGTTTAATTCATGGGTACAATGTTGGAAATTATATCATACATCAAATCAGAAAAGGGCAAAACAACAATTATTTTACAAGGGATAAGCCTATAGCAAAGAAAGCACTTCAAGTGAAAAGTTGCATATATTAACCCCTTGTGTGCCATGCCCTTTCCCCGCCCTGTGCCGGGCGTTGCATTAGCGGGCGGGGTTCATGACGAGCTGGACTCATCATGGGCACAGCGCAACCGCGGCCCATGACGAGTCCAGCTCGTCATGGGCACAGAAGGGGTTAATAATACTCCATTGCTTGTCATGGCAGGGCAACCACCAAAGAAGATATTTTTGAAAGTGAGTGTAAGGAAACACAATCACCTTCTAACCATTATTGAAATTTAAACTAGGAATATCCTAAAGAACGTAGGAGAGGCAAGCAAAAGCTTACAAGACCACACAGGAACTATATTCAAGATGTATCACTAGGTAAACATCAAGGGAAACCAGAACATATAAAGAAATGGAAATGCCACCAACATTTACCAATAACAGATACTAACCAAGACTTCTAAGTAAATGATAATGAAAATAAAAACAAAATAATCATTGTCTATGCAACTAACATTAGTTTACTAATTCTAACACAATACAACACATGGATGATGTATAGGGCATTTAAATGGTGCCCGCCACCATTTATACAAATATACACTGTAGGGCATATTTACAGGCCCATTGCACAGCTGGTGCATCACTTTCTTTAACGCACCGGCGGCGCAATTGGCTTGTCCATATTTACAAGGCCATGTAAAGTCACGCTGTGTGACTTGTCATGGTCTTGTAAATATTGGCCCCTTTCACACATTTTTCTGTGTGAAAGCGATTTTCCATGGGTGATGCTGTTGATGTTTCGACGCAGCATCCATGGAACTCGACGCCATCTCAGACTTACAACAGTCTGTAAAACTGTGAATGCGCCAAAATCCTATGCCTAAGAGCATGAATACTTTTGTTTCTCCTCGTTTTCTCCTCTTTCGATGCATGCTGCAGAATGCATGCTGCATTCTGCAGCATGCACAGAAAGAGGAACATGCCATTAATTATTGTTTTTGTGCAGGAAGGTGTCCCTTCCCTCACATAAACAATCATCTCTGGTGCGCAGCCACACTTGCAAATTGACGCATGGGTGACTGCGCTGGGGCATGGTAGCCAATTGTGCACCAGCGCAGGGGAAAGCACAGGCATGCGTCATATTGTTGTTAACACGAAGCATCCCAGTGCTTTGAAAATGACGCAGCACACAGCTAAATGGCTTGTGGCGCCGTGCTGCATCATTTTCTTATAGATGAGGCATTAATATAACACAAATGTCCCTTTAATATATGTACTACTAGCAAACAAGTAGAGTTCAAACCATGACACTAATCAAACAAAAAAGTATTAATTCCAATCCCCAAAAATCCTTATTGATTTTGAAGAAGATGCATTTCAAAATGTTTACCCACACACAGCAAGAGGAGGGTGTCTCTACCACTTCAACCAAAGCATATGAAGACCCACACAAAAATCTACACTTAGGCCCTTATTGAGTTTGGTGGTCTGACAGTGTCATGCATGGCACACACTGAGCGCACAACAGTGCCTGCATAGGAGTGCACAACATGTGCCACAGCCACAATTCCCAAATGGGCTAAAACATCCCGGGGTGCCTTGCCTGCCTTTCTGCTGACCTTTACATCACAGGGTCCCCGTCATGAAATGGTTAGTCGAAAGGCAGGTCATGATCACCAAAGCAGTGCCGGCATCGGCTCCGCCTCCAAAGACCGCTGCTTTCCTCACAGCCGCAGAATTCGGGTGGTGGCGACTGTCTTGTGGTGGTCTGACTGCACTCCTCGTATCTGAGTGGTTGGACCACTGAGGAGTCAGCAGTGGGACCTCCAATAACGGTAAGGCAGTCGCAAGATCGTCACACTTATAATCAGACCCTTGGTATAGAATACACCACAAATGCAGAATTTAGGTATGAAGTAACAAAATTAAGCCTATGTCCCTGTCACACAAGTAACCAAACACTACAATATGTTAATAGAATCCCCATTCTACTGAAGAAACTAAAACAGACTGTCAGCACTAAAAGAATATTTTCAAGACACGTGGGTTGGCTCCCTGCGCTGATAACACAAGCAGCAATCCAAATTTCACATTCTATTCTGGATGTTGACAATAGCACCACATCACAAGAAGCAAAAACTGACAATGCAGTGGAAGGGTGGCAGAATTAATTCGAAGGAACACTTGGACTAAGCCAGCCTACATTTTTGTAATTTCTAGAAATACTCAAACAAGAACAAAGCTATCAAGAATTAAGACTAGAACAATCCCTTACAAAGCTGAAACCAAAATATAATGAAAATAATTAAAGACATTTGTGACATACTAGCAAGCAAAGTGCAACTATTCATTAACAACCAGGGTGTATCCTTCCTCGAAACAAAGCCAGAACACTAATATAAAAAAAATCACTAAAAATTACACAACCAAAGCATTTTTATAAATCATAAATTACCAACTTGCTCTGAATAAATGATAAAATGTATAGAAGCATTATTTAAGAATGATTCAAAAATTATAATAAATAATAATAATACACATAATTACAAAATATAAAAAACACAACACAGTACACAAATCCCACCCCTCAAATAAATAATATAAAACAATAGATACTCACCATTTTTTTTTGCGGAATTCCTCCATATACATGTTACATCCAATAAACACAGAATCCATCAAAATGTTTCCAAAAAATGCAAAAATACATTAAAAAATATAATCCATTCAATGTGACCATATAATGTCCAGGGCACCCTCCGTAAAACTAAAAAAACATAAAAATGCAAAACCTACTGCAGGAAAACCACAAAAAGCAAGAAAACAAATTAATACTTTGCTAAAAAAAAAACACAACTATTTTCGCCATAAAAAAATGTTTTGATGCATTTACCATCCAAAGAGAGAACGTCTACTTAAATACCTATGAAGAAATATACTAATACACAAGTCAATTTACATAAACTGAAAACATATTTCGGAACAAAAAAAGGATCCGGCCTACTGCATTTCCCACAAATAAGTATAACAAATGTCCACACTAACTGTGCAAATTTAGTATATATCTTTAACAATCATAAACTCTTACAAAATACTCACACTCATGGATGTTGTTATCATTGATGTCATTTGAGACGTCATCGGTGATGTCATCAAGGATGTCTCTGACCATGTCATGAGTGATATAATATGTGAAGTCATAAGCAGTGCATTGCAGGGGCATAAGTTATAGTTATCTTAGGTAACTATAACTGCTGAATATTACTGTTTTTTTACAAGTGAAATGTGAGCCTAATTATAACATCTTTGTAACCTGTTTTTTTGTGTGTGAATTTGACCGTTTTTTGAATTGTATTTCCTAACTATAATGTCCGTGTAACATTTGGTTTTTCATTACATTTCTGAGTTTTTTAAAATTTTATTTGCTAAGTGTAACATGTAACCTTTGAAAGTGAGTGTGTGAGTAAGTGCATGAGTGTCTCAGTGGTTGTGTGAGTACATGAGTATCTCAATGGGTGTGTGAGTGGGGGTGTGAGTGGATATGTGAGGGTCTGAGTGGGCCTGGGAGTGGATCCATAAGTGTATCACTGCGTGTGTGAATGGGTGTGAGTGGGCGGTTGAACCATGTCGACAGTCTTGCAGAGTAGAGGGGGAGAGGGTCCATAATTGACCAGTACACCACCAACCACTGGTTTAGTAAAACCTTTTTAACCCTAACGTGGGTGTGCACTAATAAAGGAGGCATTTGGAGATCCCTGAAATAGTTTTAACATTGTATTTCTGCACTTTCCTTTGATCCCTATTCTTCTTTGTGTTTGTATTGTCTCTCCCACCATATTTCTCCACCTCACATGTTGGCTTGCGCAGTGGTGTGTTTGGCAGCCATATGATGAAGCATACCACAAATCTCTGTGGGTGAGGGCAGTTTTTCCAACATTTGTGTTTTAACATTTCACCTCTTCACAGTGACATCTTTATTTTCCTACTTCTCTATGTGTAACAAATCTGTGATATAGGAGATTGAAGTAGGAGTTAATCTCCTACCCCTTACTTTTGCATGTGGAACTGGGTGCATGAGTGTCTGAGTGTATGGGTAGGAATGTTAGTACCTGTACAGGTTTGTGAGTAGATGCTTGAGTCTCTGAGTAGGTCTGTGAGTGGGCTTAATTTATGTAAAATGAACATGATCATCTGATTCAAATCTTAATTTTCTAAGAAGAGTCTATAGTTTTTTTTAAATGGTGTAATTATCTACGTTACTTTGTACTGGTAAATTAGTTACTATTCTTTCATTGTGGAAAACTGTAATGCATTTTAAATAATACCCCGGTATAATAGATGTATTTTATTATTTCTCTGGGTCACTATTTGTCATTTGTTTAATGCATTATTAATTGTGCTTTTAAAAAAATAGTTTTTGAACATCTCAAATTCGCCACAAATTTGACGCGAAATATAGTGATACGTATGTTCCAGTTTTGTGCGAAAGTTGTCAAAATCACGTGCTTTTGATAAAGCATAAAACACATATATTCACCTTATGTTATTATTGTTTTTGAACAGCTATTTACTCTTACAGTGTTTAAACTTGTATTTCTGTTATTATTATCAATAATGAATACTTTTAGATTGTATTTTGTGTCGTTGCGACGATTCTGTACTCGCGATGACGTGGGTAATCGTGAAGATTATGTGACCTGGAAACAAAGAGATATGATTGGTGGAGATACTCCTATTAAGCTGGATAGGAAGTTTCCACCCGTTTCTTTTTTCTTGTAGCTTCCAGTGGGTTCTTATTTCTCCCTTGGAGGTGTGCTGTGCTGTTAGTACAGACTGTACTGTGCATTTAGTACAGACTTTTCCTGAACTCATTTTTTGTGAGCTTTTCCAGCAACAAAATGGCAACAGGAGGAAATAAGGAAGACCAGCTGCCACAGCAACTAGAGGAGCAGGAGTCAAAGGTGCAAGGAGAAGAGACTGAAGATGATGCACCACCAAGCAAAAAACAAAGCAATGGATGGGACTTCTTCACCATTCCATCAGGGTAGTCCAAAACAGTACCTAACTTTGTGAAGTGTAGCCTCTGTGAAAAGGCCCTTTCAAAGGACTTGGCAAAGAATATTCATGCAGGACTACTGGCATGTTATATCACCACAAAACATATCATATTACAGATCTGAAGAGGGCAAAGAGGAGCAGAGCTGGAGAGCAACCATCTACCTCCAAGCCTGCACCACCTGCTCCCGGAGAGAGGGTGCCACCAGAAGTCAAGAGACAGCGCCCTCAAATTTTCCCAGAATTATGCCGTATTGGGACTTATTGCTTGGATTGCAGTTCTGCCCTGATAGCTGGAGAGCACAGTATTGAAGTTATTTTGGAGGCATCAAGAAAACATACTTGCTAGGGTTTTTTTTTTAGTTTAGTGCAATATATACAAACAAAATACAAACTGTTAGAAAACAAAAACAAATGTAAAACGAGTTCCAGATAAAAGAATAAAATAAGTTTCTTGCAAGAACCACCTTAAATGGTTAAAGGAAAATAAAGTATATAGGTGTGTGTGTATATGAAGAGGAGTAGTTGTATAAGTGTGTGACTGAGTGTGTTAGTGGCTGCATGGGTGAGTGACTGGACCTGTAAGTGTGTATATAGGTGTGTGACTGGCTGTATGTGTGAGTGACTGGATGGATGAGTGCTTGTATTAGTGTGTGAGTTACTATGTGAGTGAGTATGTGAGTGGGTTTATAAGTAAACAGCTGGGTCTATGACCTGCTGTATGAGTGAGATAGTGAGTGTGAAATTGGTAGTATGTGTGTGAGTACTTGTATGAGTGAGTGAGATGGTCCGTGAGAGGCTGTATCGGTGAGTGAGTAAATTAATGTATGACAGCCGGAATGAGTGAGTGAGTTACTGTGTGAGTGGCCGCATGTGTAAGTCAATGGCTGTGTCAGTGGCTGTATGAGTGAGTGAGTGGGTGTGTGAGTGGCTGTATCAGTGAGTGAGAAGGTACATGAGTGGAGTATGGGAGAGTGAATGGGTATGGCAGTGGCTGTATGGGTGAATGAGTGACTACATGAGTGGTGTATGGGTTAGGGGTGGGTGGAATTTGCGAAAGTGACTTTCGCAAATTATCACGAAAATGTTAAAAATCTCCGCAAACACGCGGAAATATCACGAAGATGCGGAAGTTTTTTTCCCGCCCGTTCGCGGTATTTTCTGCGTGGTTGCGGCTCGCCAACTTACCCATGCGGTTGCTCGTGGGCGCGGCCATCTTGTTTTCACTCTTCTCGCGGTGCATGATCGCGAGAAGAAAGATGTGATCGCGCGACCAATGACATTACTACGGGTGCGAACTGTCGCGAGACAGCGCAAATGGCTACCAACAATCCAACATCTCGTGGAGAACGCGACCGGATTGGGAAAACTTGTCGGCGAACGCGGGTATTCAGGTAAGGCGATCACGCACGCGCAAGAATGTATTATTTTACAGCGCGAGCAAGAAACAAATTATCGCTAAGCTGCGGAATGCGGAAATTTTGACATTTTCGCGCTCACCGCGGAACGCGAAAATGTCAAATTATCGCAATTTCCGCGAGCGGAACGGAAATTTAGCCCAGGCCTAGTATGGGTAAGTGTGTGAGTGAGTGGCTGTATAGGTGAATGAGTGGATGTGTGATTAACTGTATGGGTGAGTGAGTGGATATGTGAGTAGCTGTGTGGGTGAGTGGGTGTGTCAGTGGCTGTGTGGGTGACTGAATGAGTGTGTGAGTGGCTATATTTGAGTGAGAGGGTGCATGAGGGGCTGTATGAGTGAGTGGGTGAGTGAGTGGCTGTATCAGTGAGTGGGAGAGTGAGTGAGTATAGTATAGGTAAGTGAATGGGTAGAACAGTGGCTGTAAGGGTGAGTGGATATGTGGTCTATTGGTGAGAGTGACAATGTGTGTGAGTGGCTGTATGGGTCAGTGAATACCTGTGTGTGGCTGTATGGGAGAGTTAGAGGTTCTGGGAGTACCTACATAGGAGATTGATGACTGGTTGTTTGAGTGTCTGTAAGAGTGAGTGAATGGTTGTGTCAGTAGCTGTATAGGTGAGTGACTTTATGTTTAAGTGGCTGTATGAGTGACTGAGTAGCTGTTTGAGTGACGGTTTGGTTAACTGATTGGTTGTTTTAGTGGCTCTGTTGCAGAGTGGGTGTCTATGTGAGTATCTGCATGGGTGAGTGAGTACACGTGAGTGCCTGCATGGGTGCATGAATGTGTGTTGTAGTTATATGGGTGAGTGAGTGGCTCTTTTGAGAGGCTGTATGGGTGAGTAACGGTGTGTGAGTGGTTGTGTATCTGAAAAAGGGGGTATGTGAGCAGCTGTATAGGTGAATGAGTGGCTGTTTGAGTAGATGTAAGTGGAGTGGTGTGGCTCACTGGTTAGAGGCAGCAGACCCAGAAGCAGAGGACGGCCTGGGACCAGGGTTCAATTTCCGACGCGGCAGGGTCGTGGACCAGGGCCAGCGGACTCGATAATTCTCGCTTCGGTGCCTACTCTAACCAGGGATCACACTCGGCAACTCTGGGCATTAGCTTGCCTCATCTCCACAACAGCCCCCCACATTCGCCGGGGATGCCTGGTTTCACCTTCGAGATACCCTGGAGGGACCATCTCACAGGGATAGCCAGGACAGGTTCCCTAGCGGTCTACAGCGCCACGACGCCTCAGGGCAGCAGTGCGCTTTACAAGACACATACATTTACATTTACATTTACCTGGCTGTGTGAGTGCTGTACAGGTGAGTGAGTGCATGTTTAGCTGCCAGTATGCCTGAGTGAGTGGGTGTAGAACTAGATCTATGGATATGTGAATGGATGTGTCAGGGGTTCTGTGAAGGGGAGAAAGGGTTGATGAGTTTGACTATAGGTGAGTTAGTGAGTGAGTATGTGAGTGGCTATGTGATTGAGTAAGTCAGTGTGAGAGTGGCTGAAAATGTGAATAAGTGTGTGTGTGTGAGAAGCTGTATAGGTGAATCAGTGCTAGGACCAGTGACTGTATGACTGAATAAATGGGTGTGTGAGTGGCTGTATAAGTGAGTGAGTGCATGTATTAGTGGCTGTATGGATGAGTGAGAGTTAGTCTCAGTGGCTGTATGTGTCATAAAGTAGCAGTGTGGGTGGCTGTTTAGGAGACTGACTACTACTATGAGTGGAAGTATTGGTCAGTGACCTTTAGGGCCTGATTCAGAGTTTGGTGGTGCAGAAGTGGGACTGCTACTGCCCCACACCACCAAACATGTGTGTGCACCACCTGCCAGATTATTACTTTTTATGTCACTAGCAGGTGGTTCTTTGGCAGTCCCATGGCGTGCCTATGAAATAAGCAAAGCAATGGAAACTTCTGAGGTAGTCCCTGCATGCAGTCCATGCCATCCAGTCAATGCTGTGCAGGTACTGGGGTGCATGCATATGGGGGCACGACATGTGCCCCCCTTGCATGTACCTCATGGTGCTTAGGCAACAGGGGGCCTGTAGGGTCCCCTTTGTTTCCTCCCCACTGCAGTTTCCATGGAGTAGGAACTGCCATGAAAATCGTGGTGGAGAGGAAAATTATAATATGCTTGGCAGAACCGCAGTTGTCCGGCCAAGCATATTGCGGCCTCAAGACCACAGCCTCACTGCCAGGGATCAGAGATCCTTGGCGGTTGGTCGGTGCAATGGTGGTCCAATCACCCTAGTTGTCATAGGGTAGTCAGACCACCAGTGGAGGGTGGCTGGATCATCAACGCAGCGCCACCATGAGTCTGGCAGTCTGAAAGTTTTTACCTTTCAAGTTAAAGCTGCTGTAATTCATTCATTCAGTTTCTGACTTCAATCACAGTATTTAGATGTGGTATTAACTCCTTTGTGAAAGATTAAAAAACTGATGAACCACATAGACAAAACACCGTACACCACTTTTTTATCCAACATTTCTCCTTACAACTTCGGTTGAAGAAAGAAAAGATAAGAGTTTGGTAATTTGGAAGTCTTGGTTTGAATCTTAGATTGATGTCATTGCATTCCGTCCATAAAGTTTCACTCTTTAAATAGGTAGTGTAGTGTCCAGAGCTTGTATTAATTCATTCATGAAAGATCATAGTGAAGGTTCTTTCGAAATAATATTTGTACAGCTTTGAAGTTTGTAATTTGAGGTTCCAATTTGGAACCATCTGCTCTGCATCATTGTAGAATCCCTGTAAGGTATTTACCAGTTCTTGTTAGAATTAACATAGAGGGAACATCTGATCTACGGTTTGAGCAGGTCACATTTAGGTTAGCATGCTTCAACAATTTGTCAAAAGGTATAGTTTTGGAATCTGGGAATGTTAAATAGAGAAAACGCTCAGAATTTATTTGAGTGGTAAATGAATAATCACAGTCTACACAGTGATGGTTCCATGTGTACCTCAGTCCAAATAAATCATCAATATTCACATCTACTTCTTCTGAATCTCCAAGGATGACCATAATAAATTATTGTGCCTCTTGTTGACTGTTGAGAGTAAATATTACTGATCCACTACATGTATCTAAAACGTCTCAAATACCTGAAGCAGAATGTGTCACTGTTCTGTCAGCCATAAAATGTTGGAGCAAGTGATAGAGTGCAGCTCACAATCTCTTATTTGTTTTTTGTTCAATCTAATTCACTAGTTGTGGTAAATAAAAAAATATATTAAAAACAACATTTGCACATCAGTTGACACCTGAACTATTTTCCAACCGGTAACCCACAAATTTCTATCATTTTCCAGTTTTCTCTTCTTGAAAGCTTTGACTTTGTTCTTGTCCTTTTCTTCAGCATCTCTGCACTCTTGTAATCTTCAGTTTTGGACAGATTATCTGTTTCTCATAAACGGTAAACTGGCCTAAATGAGGAGTATATAATCTTGTTAACCGATTGTACTCTCTTACACAGCTTTTCTCAGCATTAACTTTCTTTTCATCAAAATCCATCAAAAACAAACCGGACAATGTTCTAACAAAAGCTATATCTACAATTAAACCTTGTGATCTATGGCTAGTTACAGCATACACTAAAAACAATGTGAACTGCTGTCCGCGCACATATACGTCTTTCATTAGCAAAAAACACAATGGGCAACCTGCTTTACCCCATCAATCTGATCAAATTTTATCGCCAACTATTCAACCTAATCTCTGTTTGGGAAATAAAGAAAATAAATTATTTTGCCCATTGCACCATTTACTAACTCTTCCTCTACATTTAAATTATACAGTCATAGGGGCATATCTATAATAACTGACGCATCTCTGCATATCAGCAGGGATGCGCCAGTTATTTTGCGCCCCAGCTCCGCCACCATGGATGCGCCGCATTTATAATGCGGAGCACCATGGGGCAAAAACGGCACAGATGCGTCACGCATCTGTGCCGTAAAAGTGGCACATTGCTGGAGTTGCGTCGCAAGCGCGACGCAGCTCCAGCAATGCTCTGGGGGGCCCTATCTGCACAATGCTGCGTCAATCCTTACGCCTGCTTCAAGCAGGCGCAGGGTTTTGACGCAGCATGGGCTCAAAAGTGACTGAGTGAAATCTTGTAGATTTCACTCAGCCACTTTTAGGAGGCGTTCCTGCGCTGGAATGCCCCCACCTGCCCTGGAACGCCTACATGTGGCGCAGGGCTTTACAACGTGACGCATCTCCCAGATGCGTCACGTTGTAAATACCCCGCACCATGGCGCAGGATTTGCGCCGCTGCTGCGTCACAAAAGTGACGCAACGGCGGCGTAAATGAGGCGCAAGTCAAATATAAATCTGCCCCATGGTGTCCAAGTAATACTGATTCAGCACGCCATGGCTTGAACAACTACAAAAGTGCCAAGTAGAAAACTCTCTTCTCTCTGGGGTTTGGCAACTAAGATTTCAGTGGTTAATTAGATTCCCTTTGTTGTGTCTCACCCAACACCGTCACATCCAACTACTCCATATCTTCCTTCTTGTATATTTTAAGTTACTTTACTTCTATACGTGTGGTGCTGAAGTACATCATTGAGACATGTGTTTTCAGGATGAGGACTCCTTCTTGGGTAGTATATATCCAGGATGTTAGTTTTCAAAAAATCTCTACTTTCTGGATCGGATTCTGCAAGATACTGCATTTCTAGGAAAGATTTTAGTACTGCTTGCAATGCCTAGGCTTGCCCACATCTTTCCTCTTGACTTGGAGTACAATACTAACTGAGCTCAGCCTGTCCAAGCATTTATGAGAATCTATTTCTCTGTGGAAAAGCATTTTCAAGCTGAAGCTGTACAATTTCTTGGTAAGACTTTTTTTATGCAGAAATCTCTTCCCACAACTCTTTCATCTCTGTCTTTTCTGATTTTGTTATATACTAAGTTACATAGCAAGCAACAGCGATGGAGTTATCTGCACAAAATTGTAGACCCATGTTTGCATTCCACATCTTCAAAATCACATGGTTGTAGTCATTGATATACTTGGAATCGCCTGTTCTTCTCAGGTTATATGAATTTTTCTGTGATTTCCGTGTCAGCCTATGTCTGAATGCAGAAAAAAAGATGTTGACTCTTCCTTCTGAGATAAAACTGGTCATGGGAATCCAAATTTACATTTTGTCTAATATTTTCCTTAGCATCTGTATTTTAAATCAGTACTTTCCACATTTATGTGTTTGAAACCACAGAACGTATTGTCTCAAGCCCTTGTCTGCACCGTCTTTTGGCACATGTTACATTCTGTTGGATAAAAAACAAGACAGACTCATCAGTGTCTGTTCCAAATTTTGGGGCATCTTTTACCCATAACAGTATACAGAGTTTTCTTTTTTTATATAGCGCAAACTTGACTGGGTAACGGGTATCAGAGCACTCACATAGCACCAGTTGCGTTACATGAGGACACATTCATTTTTGTTAGGCACGGGGAGATCAAGTGATTTGCCCAGAATCACAGGATGTTCAGCGTCATTGCCGAGACTCGAACCCGGTTCCCCAGATTCAAGGTCGACCAACCTAGCTGTTAGGCCAACTCCAATATGTGAAGCACCTCTAGCATGGCACTCTTTACGCCAAAAGAAATCAGTTACTTGGCCAAGAGGAGGATTAGTTTTGTTACAGATGAAAGCCATCATCGCTTGAAACCTGTGGTTAAAATATCTGCAAAAGTTTGCTGGATCCAGCGAGCAAAGTTCTCCTGGTATCTTCATATTAATGTCTTTTATATTTGAGTTTGTTTCTCACAGTAATTCAAGGAGGTCATCCTATGTATACCCAATACAACTGAGTGTTAGGAACCAAGTCATGCTCCTAGGTTTCGCAACATGCATTTGAGCTCACTGTGACAACAATAGAAATATTCATTGGTACCAGGCTGGCACGGCATAAAATTATCAAATTATATTCTAGGTTCTCATCTTTTCTTTCAACTTTGTTCACAAATTCCCTTGCACTGATATTTTGCAGATTCACTCCTGCCTTCAGAATGTGGTTTACAGCTTAAGATAGGCCTGACAAGCCACTCTCAAATAAAAGGTGAAATAAATAGGGAATATACTGGTGAAATCTAGGATCCTCTGAGTATAGTCTAGTTGATCTGTACTCAGTTACTGATATCTGTACAGGTCGGTCTTCATTTCTTCCACCTATTCCTGTGGGGAAGAGATGCGTAAAACATAAAGCTTCTAAACTTTTTTCCCACACACTCAAGGGAGCTCCTCTTGCTCCTTTCATTTGAAAGAGATCAACTTACTCACCAATAATTTTGTTCGAATGCACAGGGTGGATACTGTAGTGTTCATAAACTCCTTCTGATCAGGATCAATCCACCTTTTCAATCTGACCTCTTAATTTTGACGTCTCAACTTCCATATGCACTACATTTTGAAGAACATCTACATCTATTTCTGCTATTTGTAGGGACACCATTGACTAGAAAAATAAGTGCCACTTTCAAATCTTTCTGCATCCCCACAGTTTCACTATTCTGATTGAAATCTAATGGCAAGTACGCAACTCAACCTTTACGACCTTTCTGAAACTCTGTTGGTGGTAACTTCCCTGTCTTTAGCTCCATATGGAATATAGCGATGAATGGATGTGTACACTGTATTAGAATTGATTCATAAACATTTAAATCTAGTAGTTCTTGAGTAATTGGAAGTAATTCTAGCTTGTTGTGAACTGCTCTAGCTGACATTCTATTCTCCTCCAACTTATTATATTACATATAATTTGTCTTGTGGAACAATCAAATTATTCCTCTACAAATGGAAAAACTGCAAATTCTCGCCACTTATCTGTGTTGTCTTGTTCAGTTTTTGTTGAAACAATAACATAACGAGTTTGACTTTTGTAGTGAGTGCGTCGACAACATATACAAATACAGTCTGGTTTCTCTGAAGAGATTGTGTTAAACTTTCAAATATCTTCTTGAAAGTAATTCCTGTCTTTTGTTGCGCTACATCTGTAGATACCAAGGGGTCCATTAGGATGTCGGGCGGTGGCACCACCGCAGCGCGGGCGGTGCGGAAAGATGCCTTTTTCCGCCCGCGAGCAAAGGTTCTCACGTCCGCCATATTAGTATGGCCAAACATAGGCCATTTCCAAACTGCTGCAGTGCAACACGCACCGCCATCAAAGCGCGCCCGCCACCGCTGCGGTGGGAGCCAATGGCAACTCTCCGCCGTGCGGAATGACGTCAGCCCGCTCCAAAAATTAGGATGACTCCAACAAGTAGACGCACCGCAGCGGAGACACCACCCAACCAAAGACGGCGGAAGCTCGACAGCAGAGCGCGAAACTAGAGTCCTGGTCACGACCGCCATAGACCCAGCTGTATGCGTCTTTCCGGTTCTGTACCTGCTACATCACCATGAACTCACGGACCGCCGCGGACGCCGCCGCAGGTACGCAACAACACAAACACAAAACACGTGCAGACACAGGGTCCAAATCCACATCAGACACCCTAGGGGGGACAGGGACACATCCACAAGGGCACCCACACATCACCCACCTGCCACAAAGTCACCCCTCTGCATCCTGGACACACAGCTACCACCACCATGCAGCAATGTCCCGGTCACATCACAGCAGCGGCGAACACAAAGAAATACATGCGCACAATGCAGAAGGCAGGGCCAGTGCCAGGCATGGGCAGGGCACATAGACCACAGGGCCACACCCCCTCCCACCACACACTAGCACACCCCATGAAGGCACATGCCATGTGCCCCTCCTGTGCACCCCATGCACAACAACAAGACAGGTCAATACACACCCTGCACCACACAACAAACAATCATGGAGACAGACACTGTAGGAGTGGCTGCACAGGAACACACAGCGCAGTAGCACAGGGCCAGGGAAACACACATACCACCACAACACCACACTCAGGGAAACAAAAATGAGGACAAGCAACAAATGAACACATACAAGGAATTAACATCCAAATGGACACACAGCCTGCACAGTCACACATACATACCACAGACTGACACACACACACATACACACCCCACATGCCAACAGCAATGGAGCACAACAAATAGCTAAACCAAAGTGAGCTGCACACAAATGGAAGGCCATGGAGACACACAACAAGCATGTGTACATCACACCAACACAAGGAACTGAGAACAACACCCCCCCACCATCAAAGCACACATGGCTGGCACAGTCAGTGAACTCAAACCACAGACAGCTCAGTGCAACAACACAGGGAGACAGCAAGGCAAACCACGCAAAGGCACAAGGATGAAAGAAAGGCCCTGAAGTCAAACTGTGAACAGCCACACATCCATACAACAACTTCACAGGAGTACACCAGCAGCACTACACACAGGGCCCATCTACACACCTCATGACTAACAAACACCAGTAGGAATCTACACACATACCCCACTCACACCAGCAGCACACAACACCAGTGCCAAACACACTGAAGGCTGTCAATACTTGCCAGTCAATACACACACAAACAACCACACACCCTGGGGTCAGCCACAAACATCACACACACACACACGGATGCCACCACAAATGTCAAAACAAATACAACAGACAAACACATAACCCAATGGAAACACACACAGAGCCACAACAGACATGCCCTGTGCAGCTAAACTGGGGAAAGGCAATGAGAGCACAGACACACCAGGAGTGCACAACCGCATCACTCAGGAACAATGCATAGACACCAGACACACAAGAAGTGCACCATCACAGAACAACACAGCCACAGCAAACAAACAACAGATGCACAGGCAGAACAATCACATAGCAAACACAGCAGGACATCAGGGGATGCACACCAGGCAATCACAATGCAACATACACACACAGCACTGCATGCACAACAAGCTGTGTGTGCAAACCAAGCATGAGTGGAAAAATAGGGGTGCCCCTGAGATAAGTTCCTAAATCAGGGTGCTTATAACATATAATTGCGAAACAAATTTAGGAACAATGTTCAAAACACAGAGACCTACAAAGTGGACAAAATAATTAGATAAGTACTAGTAAATACAAAGAAACAGGGTATACTTTATTTATATTTCTTTATATGGTGATTACAAAGAAGATTACATATCATGTTCGTATATTTTTTGGAATCAAGGGAGACAAAAATTATAAATAAAACATGTGTCTCATACACTGTTGTATACAATTCATTTATGTCCAGAAAATATATTCGAAATCAGGCATGATAAATGAGCTCAGATATGTAACTGTAATAAATTGATACAAAATCACAGGTTTCAATTGTAAATAGTCATGGCTTGGTCGGTGTTAGATCCGTAATAAATTGATACAAAATCACAGGTTTCAATTGTAAATAGTCATGGCTTGGTCGGTGTCTCACTGTGTTTTTGTTCCATATAGTGTCGCACAAGAGGCAATTACCCATTATTCAAAGAGATAATCATTTACCTTCAATCACTGCTATATGTCATAATCCCTGTCTCTTTTATGTCCAATCGACAACCGTACGGATCTAACTACCAACTCACAGATCCACCACTATAAAATGGCCGCGAGGTTGGCACTTGCCGATACTACCTCCTACCGGATCTTGCGTTTAACCCGGAACCACATTCATTTCCGGTTTGTTCTTAATTGATTCACACTACTTCCCCATTCCCATATAAATAAAGCCACATTACCCGGCTACATTGTGGCCATCTCACCTTATCCTTTCTGCGGGCCCCCAGCACTCGGTCGTCCAGTTCGTTACGGAACCCAGCGGATCCTGATAAAGTAAGTAACGATACCGGCACATCGGCACATGAGCATCTCCGTCAATGGCTCGTCCCCCTAGTTAGCGTTTTTTCTAATGACCATATGACTGAAGAATCCCATATTTATTTTTTCTTTTACTATATTAAGGGATTCCATACACATCGGGAGGATCCACTTATTTTTGAAGTACGCCGGCAGATATAGGTGAGCACTGCATTCCTTAAGAATCTTAATTTATTTCAACACAGTGAGAACACGCAGTCTCATACAATATCCTTCTCTCAAATACAGTAGTAACCTTGCAGTGAGCCGAGCCGAATTTTGCAGCTTTATCAGATCCCCTCTGAGGTAATATTATGCCATTTTCAGATTCATGTATTAATTCCTTCTGAATCTGTGACACAAGCAAGCTAACATATTCTGTTTTAGTTTGCAGTACTTGCTTTCTGGTCGTTCCAAGAAGTCTCCAATTATACCAATTCGTGGTCATATGTACTATCAAGCCACCTTATTAAGGTACATCTATTTGGTGTCCCTGAACGCTACCTGGCAAACTTTGCTCACTAAGGAGGAACCCCCCCCCCCCTTTTTCACTTATTTCCGTGTTCTATTTGTTTAGATTTCCACCTTAACCCATTTTGGACCTACACTTCCAGACTGATTCGAATGCATCCACACACCCCTCTTCTTTGGGGACAACGCGATCTCATCGAGGTAACAGACAGCACTCACGATGTTCCCTCAGTCGCATGTCTGTAGTGCATTTTCTCCTCTTTAAGCTATAGTTCCACCCTCTAGGTTTGATGTGGGCCCCCCCTTACGCATTGACCCACTGAAACTTACCTCTAGTAATAGTGCAATTGCGCACATAACTACTCCTGTACCAACCCATCACATTTCTGTTCCCCTCTATGTTTCACAGGTTCAGAAACCTCTCTAAGATTTTGGGCTATAAGGTATCACTGTTACATATCTCTTCTCTTTCGTGTGGTTTTTAGAATTGTATATATTAGATGGACTAGAAGTACTTTTTAACTAGATAAATTGACAGACATCACTAGCACATGACATATAACCTGAATTGTTTTAGGTTAGACATCTGCTAGCACAAACAGTACCTACTTGTGGACATTATTATTTATTGTGATTTGTATATATTTTGTTTAGGATTACGAAACCACAGTTACATGGCATCCTGATGAAGGCTTCTAGCCGAAACGCGCGTAGGATCTAACACCGACCAAGCCATGACTATTTACAATTGAAACCTGTGATTTTGTATCAATTTATTACGGATCTAACACCGACCAAGCCATGACTATTTACAATTGAAACCTGTGATTTTGTATCAATTTATTACAGTTACATATCTGAGCTCATTTATCATGCCTGATTTCGAATATATTTTCTGGACATAAATGAATTGTATACAACAGTGTATGAGACACATGTTTTATTTATAATTTTTGTCTCCCTTGATTCCAAAAAATATAAGAACATGATATGTAATCTTCTTTGTAATCACCATATAAAGAAATATAAATAAAGTATACCCTGTTACTTTGTATTTACTAGTACTTATCTAATTATTTTGTCCACTTTGTAGGTCTCTGTGTTTTGAACATTGTTCCTAAATTTGTTTCGCAATTATATGTGCAAACCAAGCATACCAGCCACACACAGACATCAGTGACAGAACAGCAACCCACACAACACCATACAGCACAGCACAAAGACCACCGCACACCCAGGAAGCGAAGCAATAATACAGCCAACACACATACATCCATCACAACACCCAACAGATGCACAAGTCTGGGACACAAAGGTGGAAACAACTTGACCAGAGGACTGGGCAGCACACACAGTTGATCTGCATAGGAGCAACCATGACTGACAAACAGCACCAGAACATCACACATGACCCATTGGGGAAATGCCCTGAGTGACACATTGACCCTGGCTAAAGAACTGCACCACAAAGCACAGTGTCACAAATGAAGTCATGGGGAGGCACACACACATATAAACCAAGGGGACAGCTGACACCAAAGTAAAGTGTACTGCATGTCAGTAGGGGACATGGCAGGAGTGTACCATACACAAAGAGGGAGTGCAGACCCACAGATGGGGGATGGAATGAAAACACACACAACATGCCACAATGGAGGCAAGAAGGCACCATAGGACAGCAATGCATGGGAAAACACAACCACAATGGCAGTGTGGAGCAGCAGGTCTGCACAGTCTCCACAAACAGCAACAAGACACATGGATGTGCAAGAAAACACAAAACTGACTTGCCAGTAACACTCTCTGCATACTCACAAGTGACAAAAACAACAAGTAGGAGTCAGACAGAACTGCAAGGACACACCAACACACTGCACAGTGCACAACATACAACTCACACATGGGCATACAACCGCATCCACAGGGATGTACAATCAAAACAACAGGCACACAACTCCTGGGTGACACATGTGTGTAGTTGACAGTGCAGAGGCATGTACACTACACTGCACACTACCTGGCCATTAAAGAGCACAAATGGAAAGTAAGCCATGGGACTAGGATGACTGGCCATCACAAGATGACCACACACATACACCAATGGGCACACATAAAGGAAGAACATACATACATGATGACCCTGGCCAGCCTGCCTGCAATACTGTATGCAAAAACCCACTCTGTGCTGGCAGTGCCCCACAACCTGACATGTGTACAATATAGCCAACATGAACTAAATAAGTAAATGACTACTGCTATCCATTGTAAATCGACACCATTGCCCACACAAGTATCTGGGTAAAGAAGAAATGAAGACCCTGTCACCCCTGAAAAAAAAGAGAGTAAGTGAGCCCAACAATTGACTATGTTGAAGTGGCACACAGACCATGTGGCACAGTAAACCATTTACACACAGCAAAAGAAGGACACTGACAAAATAGACAACAGGAGCAACTGTCTTTATTCACATATTGCACAGAAAGGTACCATGAGAAGAGAAGAGCAAGGCACAAGATGCAGAGCATGTCCATGAGAAGCTGCACAGGCAGGGGGCACACAGCAGTGAACGACAAGGCCAGTGGGCAGGACAAAGTGCAGAGTGAGTCCATGAGAAGCTGCACAGGCAGGGGGCACACAGCAGTGAACGACAAGGCCAGTGGGCAGGACAAAGTGCAGAATGAGTCCATGAGAAGCTGCACAGGCAAGGGCAAAACAGCAGTGAACGACAAGGCCAGTGGCCAGGGCTACATGCAGAGCATGTCCATGAGAAGCTGCACAGGCAAGGGCAAAACAGCAGTGAAGGACAGGGCCAATGGGCAGGAAAAAGTGCAGAGTGAGTCCATGAGAAGCTGCACAGGCAAGGGCAAAACAGCAATGCCAGTGGCCAGTACAGGGTGCAGAGTATGTCCATGAGAAGCTGCACAGGGAATAGTTCAACACAGCGCAAAGAGCAACAAGGCCAGTGGCCAGTTCAGGGTGCAGAGTATGTCCATGAGAAGCGGAACAGGGAATAGTTCAACACAGCAAACAGCAACAAGGCCAGTGGCCAGTTCAGGGTGCAGAGTATGTCCATGAGAAGCTGCACAGGGAATAGTTCAACACAGCAAAGAGCAGCAAGGCCCGTGGCCAGTTCAGGGTGCAGAGTATGTCCATGAGAAGCTGCAAAGGGAATAGTTCAACACAGCAAAGAGCAACAAGGCCAGTGGCCAGTTCAGGGTGCAGAGTATGTCCATGAGAAGCTGCACAGGGAATGTGTGCGACTGTACCTTTCCATGGTCAGCAACACAGTCAGGGGGCAAAAATGTGCAGTACAGGCCCACCTGTGTGAGAGACAGGTGTGTGAGGGTGACTTCCACTCAGACTTGGCTGTCAGGCAGACTGGGAGCTGGCTGTGTCTCGGGGACTGTTGGGGCACTTAAACAAGGAGAGAGCGGAACAGCTGAGGTAGAGCTATCAATGGCTTGGCCAGCCGGAGGGCTGCTTGGACCAGGTGGTGTAGTGGCACGTAGAGGTGGAGACACGGTGTGGCTGGGAGATTGTGGAGGGGTGCCCTTCCACTCTTGGGGATCCTAAATGGCTTGACTGACTGTGGATCAATGGGAAGTGGTGTGGGCACAACAGGCACACTCACCACCACAGCTGCAGCAGGTGCAGGCACTGGCAGCCCCTCTGGTGATGTGCTGGACCCAGCGGAACGCTTTGCCGTGCTTCGCCTCTGCCCCCCCTTCCCCTGTTTACTAGGTGATACCCCTACAGTGCCCTCCAGCCCCTGCTTCACTGGGCTTGGAATGGGAGTCGAGGTGGTTGGTGATTCTGCCTTGGAGCCCATCCTAGGTGTACCCTTGGCATGCACCACCTCCTTAGTGGGCACAGACACTGTATGCTTCTCTTTGCGCGATGCTTTAGGGGCAGGAGAGTCCTTGGATGGGGATGCCACTGAGGCATGTGTGCCTGAGGTCTGCTGCTTTGCTTTTGGTCCACTGGTGTCGCCTGACGGGCTTTTCTTCCTGCGCTCTGGGGTGGCTTTGGTCTTCTGTGGGTATGGTGTCTGCGCCCGGGACCGCTTGGGTTGCTGCTGCTGTGTGCTTCGTGTGCTGTATCGTGACTTTGACGTATGTGGACCGTGGTCACTATCATCAGATGTGGGCACTGCCAGGGGGGTGGACAAAGGGACCGGAGCTGGACTGTGAGTATGTGCCTGATGCAGGGCAGACGTCACTGTTGATGACAAAGCCTGGACTGTCCGGTACAGCCCACCCACGTCTGAATGTATGCCCTCCATGAAAGCAACCACCTCGGCCAATTTCTTGTCGTGGTCAATGAAGGCATTGAGGAGAGCTGTCTGGCCTACACACAGCTGGCACAAAAGGTCCACAGACTCAGCACTGATGGCTGCAGGGTGGACAGGGGCAGGGGCAGCGGTGCCAGGGGTGAAGGACACTCTTCCCCTCTTACTGAGGCGGACCAGAGGAAGTGGCTGGGAGGGTGGGCACTGGTCGCTGTATGCTGGAAGTCGATGCAGAGTCCCCATTCCCTGTGCCCTCCAACATGGATGCATCCCCGCTGGCATCGGAGGATGTGGTGCTTTGCGTCTTAGGCTGGGATTCCTCCAGCAGACTCCTGTCCCCCTCTGAGGCGCTGGTGACATCTGTGTCACTGGGCTCCTGGGCAGCTGTTGTGCTAGTTTCACCCCCACTGGTGTCCGTCTCCTGTCCCTCCGTGACCACAGGTGATGCTGCATGAGAGAGAGAGATGTAGGGTCAGGTCAGTGACAGCAACAGAACAAACATATGCAAGCAATGCATCACAAAAGAAGACCAAATCTACATGTTGCACACCACCCTGTGCAATCACATCGTGCCAACTCACTATATTGACTCAAGCAGTGCGTGGAAACTGGAAACTCAGGCATGAGTGAGCCATGTGATGAGCACACAGCACAACACCCTGCTTGTGGTTCTGTTCAAACCAAACAGACACACAACTAGCTCTGAACACACCTAGGGACATGATGGGGGCACAGTACTTGTTGCCAATGACAGATCTGGATGGAAAAGGAGGGGACAACACAGACCCAGACTACAACATGACAGTCCACAATGGACATTAGCCCATGCCACCCACCATGTCGTACCTTGGGGACAATAGAATGGTGCACATTGCTGTCAGATGTGTAGGCCTCCCTAATCTGAGTGCATGCAATGGACGCATTGATGTACGCACAGTCAGATCGGGCACACTGCCGTTCCCTCTCATGGGATTCCCAAGACTACCCCAATGCAGAAGAAACCTGAAGAGCACAACTCAGGATGTAATGTGAAGGCACAGCATCCAAATCACCTTTGTAAGTACAGGTAGGGCAAATGCATGCCACCGGCACCCAGGCCAGCAGCCACTAACATGCCACAACATCACACTACCAACATCACATAGGCCAGCGCTGGCACAGGCTCTGTACACATGCAGCCGCTCCCAGCCAAAGTCAGACTCCCCAAATGCTCACCCCTGGCTTGCTGCTGATGTTCCTTCAAACGTGCATCCAGCTCAGGCCGAGTCACCGCTAAGATGCGCCCCATTAGTGGTGTCATGCTGCGCCGTGCCAAACGCCCAGTGCGAGGAAGCAGCCCCAAGGTCATCTTCACCACATTATTTGCCAGACGGCTGATGTTGTCCCATCTCTTGTGGCAGTGGGTGGCCCGTCGGTTTGAGACCCCCACAGCTCGCACCTTCGGTGCAATGGCCCTCCACACGGCCTTACGCTGGTGTACCTTGAGCTGCAGGCATGGGATACAAGAGGGGGAAATGATCAGTGACACAGTGTCATGTACCGACATCTGTCATTATAGCAGCAAGATACAAAATCATCACATATCCAACGATATGTAAATCAGGTGCCATAGAATCGCAATGGCCATGTGTCAAACATCAACAGGCCACAGTGCCAACATGGTCAATGGAACATCATCGTGCACATGATGCCAATGTTCTATTTACTCCACTGATGGCTACACATGCCATGTTTGTGTGTATGTTTCATAGATTGGCCTGTACCCACTCACATGTCATTTATGGATTTGATGTTGGTGTAGGCAGGACAGTGTTGTTCTGGACTCTACAATGTGTACACATGTCAATGTGTTGAGGTGCAGTGACAATCACAGCAATGCTTGTCTCAATGAATGATGAACTATGTTGCATTGCCTCTCATGTATGCTCATGCATACATTCGTCATTCCAGCGCCAACTGTGGTCATTGTGTGGTGGATGTGTGCCAGGTTGTAATGACGCATTGAGGTGTGACAGGTACAGCAGCTAGGTATGAGACAGTGGGATTGATTAGTTACACATATGCTGAATGCTATACTCCCAGGCGTGCCCATTTGAAATGTGGCCGTATCCCTATGTGAATTCACATTGACCAAGGTGGTGTTTTGTCTTGTGTAAGTTGAAAGGTGTGGCCTTTGTGTACATGAAGATGTCCCTACATGTGAGCTGGTCTGTTAGTCAAGATTGATGTCAGTCATTGTTGTCGTTGTGTCATCCAGAACGTGATGTGCTGTACACATCTCATGATGTGTTGCATTGACATGTGTTTACTATCATCTCCAATAGGAGGAGACCAAATTTGATTCGGGACTTGACGGTGCTGGAGGACATGGAGGTTGTTGCAATCATACGGAAATGCCGCCTGGACAGAGCCACCCTGAAAACCCTTTGTGATCTGTGGAGCCCCACCTGCAGCCTCGCAGAACATATCTAACAGCTTTCACCCCTACTTATAAGGTGATGGCGGCCCTGCGTTTTTATGCTAGTGGATCGTTCCAAGAGACAGTGGCCAGAGCTGGTGGGATGTCACAACCGATGTTCAGCATGGTGCTGCGTGATGTACTGTCCGCCATAATGCTATACAAGGACAGATACATCCATTTCCCCAGGGGTGCTGAATTGCCAGCTGTGAAGGGAGACTTCTATCTCCTTGGACACATCCCCAATGTTGTTGGTGCCATTGATTGCACCCATGTCAGGCGTGTGCCACCACAGGCAAGTGAGCACATTTACCGCAATCGCAAGCATTACCACTCCATCAATGTGCAGGTGGTGTGCCTGGCAGATATGATCATCTCCCACGTGTGTGCTAAATTCCCAGGCTCGGCCCATGACTCCTACATCCTGCGGAACAGCATTGTGCCCCAGCTGATGGCTAATCTGCTTCCCGAGCGTGCATGGATTGTGGGTGAGTATGCCTAGTCGTGTGGCGCACTGGATGTGTGACCTGCTGCCCTCAGCCTCTGCGACATTGCAATGTCTATTTGTGTTTGTCATACCTAGGTGACTCTGCATATCCCAACTGTCCCTGGTTGCTGAGCCCACTGCAGAATCCCGGGAGCCCGGCTGAAGTCCGCTACAATGAGGCCCATGGGTGGACACATCATGTTGTGGAGTGTACTTTTGGTCTGCTCAAGTGACGTTTCCGCTGCCTGGACAAGACCGGAGGTGCACTGGCATACTCGCCCAGGAAGGTGTGTCAGATTGTAATGGCATGCTGCATGCTCCACAACCTAGCCATTCGCAAGGAGAGTCCCCTGCTCCTGGATGATGGTGAGGACCCAAGGCCCCAGCCTGCAAACCAAGCCATGTCCAGTGATGAGGACAGTGGATAGGAGGAAGGTGTTGACCTGCGTGAACAGCTCATCACCCGCTACTTCACTTGAAGGTGGGTGGAGCAGTGAGTTGACAGTTGTGGTAGATGAGATAATCGAGTAGTCACCACATTGATGTGGTGACCCAGTCCAACAGACAGATGCCATTCACAAGGCAGTGTGGGGAAGGACAGTCCAAAAAGTCAATGCAGTGGTGGAGAGGGTTGCCATCATGGCTGGCTCCGTGACTGGCGTGTGGCAGGTGCTTTGCCTCCAGATACTCCTAGGGTCTTCTTGGAACGGTCCCTTCATCGTTTGGCAGGGGGGGCCTGCTGCAGGGCCAGTGGGGTCTGAGGACTCACCCCTCTCTGTGGGCGCAGGGGAGGATGGTGAACTGTCATCGTGCGGCCCACCAGAGGGAGGTAGAGTTGTTGTCTGTGGCGCATGCCTGTCCCTCAGTACCACCACTTGCTGGCCATAGAGGTCCACGATTTGCCCCATGCGGTTGTCGATGGACCTCATCAGCAGGATGAGCTTGTGCAACAGTTCATCCGACCGGCCCGTTCATCCCTGGGCCTGTTCGTATACACCCAGGACTCTGGTGATGTGTTCCAGGGATTGGTTCCCAGCCTCCTGGTGTCCATGGGTGACCCTGCCCCTCCCACCTGCCCCGCTGCCACGAACCTGTTGCCTCACCACTGTGGGCACCCGCATCCTCTCCCTGCCCTACTCTGTCGGTGGTATGTGCTGGTCATCCTCTGGGACAGGGAGGGTGTTGCAGGCAGCACTGGTGGTGGTGGTGGCGGTGGACGCACAGGCTGTGACAGCAGGGGTCTGCTGTGAAGTTGTTGTTGGCGCAGATGTGATGGGGGGACGATGGGGTCCTGGGACCTGTTGCTCCCTGGCACACCAGATGGGCCGGCTTCGAGCTCATCGTCCATGGAATCCTGGGAGTCAACATCTGAGAGTCCATGTACCGGGGGGAGACTGGCTCTGCAGGTTGCTGGTGGTGTCCTCTTCAGTGAGTTCTTGGTCACCTGGGGGTCAGATGGGAAATGGTCATTGTAGTGCACCTGGCAAGCTTTGTGTTAGCTGTGTGTCATTCACTTTTTGTACACTGCAAAATTGACTGATCATCACATTGTTTCCTGACATGAAGCAGTGGCACAGGCATTACTTGTCCATGGCATACCATGCGACCCGTGCACAATTGAGGACTACAGGGACTTGTTGCCATCTAGGGCCTGGCACAACATGTGTTTAATTGAGAACTCATTGTTTATTTGTCTGACCTGGCAGACGTCACATCTGGCCATGGACTGGCCATTGTCATCTCCTGCATACCTTTGTCCTGTCATGTGCATATCTTGATTTGTACCACCACACATGCTTTCATATTTTTCGAATGGTCCTTGTTGCACTTGCCCCATGGCGATGCGCATGTAAATAGGTGCTGTGGATGATTGTGCCATGACTTTCTTCTACTTGTGCATTGGTGTGTCACACTTTGGTAGCTGTGACAGTTTTCTTAGCTTACCTGTGTGCACACTGTGCTTGGCAATGGGGTAGGTGTGCCTCTTTGTGCAAAGAGAGGGCTGGTGGTGTCATATGGCACCATTTAATTTGTGACAAATGGGTGGGTGCACGTCCTGGCTACTTACCTGTAATGTGCCCACATTTGGGTTTGTTATGTCTCACCTGTGTGTGTGCGTGGTGGCGGCTTACCTCCTGCTCAGTTGGGTCACGGTCCAGAATCATATGTAAGTTTGTTTGGTATACTGCAATGGCTTACAACTGCTTCTGGGTGGGGGAGTGCTCCATCCTGCTCAGGTATGGGACAGAGGGAATGTTTGGAGTAGTAGTGCAGGCCTCCCACCCCCGGACACCCTCCCAGGGAAGATGGCTACCTACCTGTAAGTTTGATGTGGGTTGTGTAATGGCTGACACATGCTTCTGGGTGGGGTGGGGGAGGGATCCATCTTGCTAGGCTGTGGGACAGGGGGCATGGTGGGAGTAGTGGTGCAGGCCTCCCACCTCCAGACACCCTCCCAGGGAAGATGGCTCCCTACCTGTTAGTTTGATGAGAGTGATGTAATGGCTTCCACCTGCTTCTGGAGGAGGGCTTCATCCTGCTGAGGGGGGCAGTGTGCATGGTGGGAGTAGTGGTACAGACCTCACAGCCCCAGACACCCTCACAGGGAAGATGGCTACCTACCTGTAAGTTTGTTTGGTGTGCTGCAATGGCTTCCAACTGCTTCTGGGTGGAGGAGTGCTCAATCCTGCTCAGGTGTGGGACAGAGGGAATGTTGGGACTAGTAGTGTAGGCCTCCCACCCCCAGACACCCTCCCAGGGAAGATGGCTACCTACCTGGAAGTTTGATGTGGGTTGTGTAATGGGTGACACATGCTTCTTGGGATCTATCTTGCTAGGCTGTGGGACAGGGGGCATGGTGGGAGTAGTGGTGCAGGCCTCCCACCCCCAGACACCCTCCCAGGGAAGATGGCTACCTACCTGTAAGTTTGTTTTGTGTACTGCAATGGCTTCCAACTGCTTCTGGGTGGGGTGGGGGGAGGGCTCCATCCTGCTGAGGTAGCGGGCCGGGGGCATGGTGGGAGTGGTAGTCCAGGCCTCAAACCCCCAAACACCCTAATTGTGAAGATGGCTACCTACCTGTAAGTTTGTTTGGTGTACTGCAATGGCTACCAACTGCATCTGGGTGGGGTGGGGGGAGGGCTCCATCCTGCTGAGGTGGAGGGCAGGGGCATAGTGGGAGTGGTAGTGCAGGCCTCCCACCCCCAAACACCCTCCCAGGGAAGATGGCGACCTACCTGTGAGTTTGATGAGGGTACTGTAATGGCTGACACATGCTTCTGGGTGGGGTGGGTGGAGGGCTCCATCTTGCTGATGCTGTGGGACAAGGGAGCCTGGTGGGAGTTGTAGTTCAGTCTACCAGTACACATGCCCCCATGGTAATGTTGGTAGCTACGTTTGGGGTGAATGGGAGTGGGTGAATGTTGGATCTGTGAGACATGTTTTTGTGAGTGTGTGGTGCAGGTGGATGGAATTTGTCCTAGGTGGTGTAGCTTTGTAGTTGTGCGGGACTGCACATAGCAGAGTGGTGGTAGACATTTGTTTGTACTCCACTCCCCCGGCTACTTCTGTGAGACTCTCTGGATGCAGTATGGCAAGCACCTTCTCCTCCCATGGTGTGAATGGTTTTTGTGGAATGGGAGGGCCACCGCCAGTCCTCTGAGCCAGCTCACGGTTCTTGCTCCTCCTCTCCTTGACCACCCTCTTCAGATCATGCCACCGCTTCATGAGCTCCTTTTTTGATCTTGGGGTGGTCCCTACTGCATTCACCCTTTGGACTATCCTTGCCCACATTTGTGTCCTTGTGGCTAATGGTGTCTGTTGGATCAGAGTACCAAACAGCTGTGGTTCCACTCTGACTATCTCATCTACCATGACTGTCAACTCACTCTCAGTGAATTTGGGCATTTTCTGTGTGGCCATGGTGTGTGGTGTGCAAAGTGGTTGTGGGTGCAGGAGTGTGAGTGGTGGGTGTGGTTGTGATGTGTATGGTGTGTGTTGTGCAGGGGGTTAGTTGTGCAGGTGTGGAGGTGGTGGTAGTGCTGTGTGTGGTGTGGCTAGTGTTGTTGTGTCCTTTGCCTCTCCTGTCAGCTGGGGTATGTGTCCCTTCTCTCATGGAGTATTGCAAAGTGTTATGGTCAGGGAAGGGGCTGGTTTTATACTCAGCTATGTGGGTGTGTCCAATTGGGGTGTTGCTGTCAGGTGTGTTGTCCGGGGATTTGTATTTTTCTTTTTGCCATGTGGTTGTGTCATTGGGGTGTGTTTTGTGTATTTGGGGGCCATGGCTAGTTTTCTGTGTGCACTTTTTGGCCATCTTGTGGCTTTTTTGCTTCGTCCGACATATTTGTTAAGGATCGTCCGCCACGGTGGCTGTGCTTCAGCTCTTCTGCTGGCTCTCCCATTCATCCCATTGTGCGACCACGGCGGTCGGAGACAGCGGTACGTACCGCGGGACCGTCGGGGATATCCTAATTTCCGGTGCGGTGTCTCCACTATACTTGCGGCGGGTTGGTGTTTTTCCGCCGCGAATCCGACCGCCGCGGACGGATTTTGGCCATCTCGTGGCCTCGTTCCGCCGCGGTCGGTGTTTTTGGGCAGTTGATCCTAATTTGGACGCCGGTTTTCCCACGGTGCCGGTGGGCGGTTGTTTTCTGCTTCCATGGCAGTCGGGGTGCTTTTCCGCCCGCCATCCTTATAGACCCCCAAGTCTTTATTTTCCCTACACTCCAGTTCCTGACGAAAGAAACAAAACAGCACATCATCACAAACCTTTTCTACCTCTGCTACCGTACCATGCAAAAGAGCTCTATTAATTTCTCCTAAACATAGGGCAGGAGTTATGATATAGTAAAGTCCCCTAGCTAATGTTCGCATTTACGAGTGGTGTACAGCTAACATTCTGAAATGAAAGCTGCTTTGGAAGACTTTCTTTGATAGGCATGCCAGTAAATGTCCCTGAAAATTAGTATATTTCCTTACTTTGCATGGATCCAATTCTTGCAAAATCTCAATTTTGTTTCAGACTTTTGCAGGGAAACTGATGTACGAAGGCTCTCAATAAATCAATTGATACCTGTCAAAAACTACAAATACTGTTACAGTTCCATTTATATACAGGAACCTGCCAATGGCTTCCCTGTATCTCTTCAGCTATCACTTTCTCTACATTTCTAGGTACCATCACCTCTTGGAATAAGACTACTATCCTTCATCTCATACCATTGTCCAGGTTGCTCAACTGCATGCATTAATGTGTTCACTTGAAAGTAGCTTTCTTCCTTAAAGAAAGGCTCAGTACTAGAAGTAGGTCTTCATTCACCACTGACAACTTTGCAAATGTTAGTTCTATTAACAAGTCTATTCTTTTGACTTCTTCTTCTCATACTCAGCACTATTTTATCCAGTGTCTTGATTCTTTACTATCAAAATAAATAGCCTTTCCTCTTCAAGGCAAATACTTTATCAGCTACACCCTCAACATGGTCCTTTTGTCTTACAGCTTCTCTTCTTTTATATTTCTTCATACTTGTCATTGGATTGTGAATTACTCTAGTACAGAACATTCTAATTCTGTTTTCTGTAAACTGGGTCTGTCTTGTGTTTTAAGACTGTGCTTTTGTGAAAAATGTTTTACTCTTCTTATCCTTTTTTAGTCAGTCTTAACACTTGCTTTTTTATTTACTTTTTTTGGACTCTTTCCAGTTGAGCTGATACAATTTCTAGAAATTTTGCTGTCCTCTTACCAACAACTCTTTTCTCTTTCATCACTTTTTCCGCATTTTGCCCCTTTTGTTCTCAGTTGTGAGAACTAAGGGGCAGATTTACAAGAAAGTGACGCATCTGTAGAGATGCGTCACTTTCCCTGCGCCAACATGCATAACCCTTGTGTCACCATGGATGCGCCGTATTTACTATACGGCGCACCATGGCGCAAGGATTGACAGATGCGTCAGAAATTTAGACGCATCTGTTGACGGAAAAGTCACGCATTGCTGGAGTCGTGTCGCAAGCACGACGCAACTCCAGCAATGCTCAGGGCACCTTATGCCTAACATGCTGCGTCAATCCTTACGCCTGCTTCTAGCAGGCGCAGGGTTTTTATGCAGCATGGACGTAAAAGTGACTCGTGAAATCTTGTAAATTTCCCTGCATCACGTTTACGGGGTTTCCTGCGACGGAACGCCCACCCTGCATACATTAAACCTGACGCAGGTTTAATGTGGTGCAGGGCTTCACAACGTGACGCATCTCCCTAGATGTGTCACGTTGTAAATGAGCCGCAACATTTACGCTGCCGCTGTGTCACAAAAGTGACGAAACAACGGTGCAAAAGTGACGCAAGGGCTTGTAAATCTGCCCCATAGTATCCTTGTCTCAGTTTCTTTCTTATCTCACTTTTGGATGGCATTCTAAAGGTCTGTTAAGTAGAAACTGATGGCTGAAACGAAAAAAAAACGTACTATATTTAGCTCTTCATAATATAGTATCAGATACTGATGTACCAATATAAACAGTTATGTTATTGTAATATTGCTAACATAACTCTACTCATTTTCATGTAAATATCTTTGAGTCTTTATCTATTTCACTGTGTGCAGTAGTCTCTTACTGGGTATCCTATTATACCCACTATTGTGTTCCTGTCATCCTGTGTATCTACACATCTTTAACCCCTTCGGTGCTCATGACGGAACGGTTCCGTCATGAGCCACGGTTGAGCTGTGCTCATGACGGAACCGTTCCGTCATGACCACGCCCGCGCAAGAAACCGTCAGCACAGCGGCGGAATTTGCGCAGCATGGAAGGGGTTAAATGAGTATTTCACTACATTCATGACTAGGGTTTCTCAGTACTTTCCTACATATTTTAGTGTCTCTATGAGACCAGCTGAAAGGGTATCATAAGATGTATCCATAAATGTGCAAGAATGCAACTCTGTATTGGTATTTCTATAGCTTGCTAACTGTGTACATATGTGGCTCCGCAGATACCTGAGTGCCTGTGTTAGGGGTTACAGGAGTATGTAGGTGTCTGTCCAACTACCTTTCATACTGCTGGATTCATAAATGTTTTAGAGTATGTTAATGTTGAAGTGCGTCTTTCACTCAGAGTAGGTGAGAGACAGGCTCTATGTTTGCGAACATAAATGTGAGTTCCTTTATGGGTCATATACTATTTGCGCTGCTTGGCATAGGAGTCTGGATTTGTATGACTAAGTTACTAAAACTCAGAACATCATCTATCACTTTTTTAAGCACAAAACACCGTGCTTTATGGCATACCTACAGCATATCTCAGAGGTGTGTTATGTGTACTAAATCATGGGTTTGACCCTTGAGAAAGAGCTATTACATGCTAAGTCAACCTTACAGTAAGAGTGCACAGTCTGTACTAGTAGGCATCATATCTGAGTGTAAGAGTACACGTGTAGCAATGCCATGAGATGTTTAAGTAAACATGCTGGCATGTGACTTGCTCTTATAATACATCTATAGCTCTCTAATTGTGTCTCTAAGAGGCTAAACAAATACCTCAATACCTGTGTTTGGGAATAGAGGGGTATGTAGGTGTGTCTGCAACTGCATTTGACACTGCTGCATACAAGGTGTTGCTGAGTATGTGTCTGAATTTATAACTCCTTCTCTAGCTGTGTGACTGGGTGAGAGAGAGGTTCTATAATTTTAAGAACATGTATATCTGTTGCTTTATGGTTGGCATACTCAATGTAGTACTTAGCATAGGGGCCTGGAAATGCACGAGTAGCTTATTCAACTGAAAAGGACATCTCTCAATCATCTAAACACAAAGCACCAGGCTTCATGACCTACCTACAGCATATCTCAGAAATGATGTGTGTATTAAAACATGGGTTTAAGACTTGACAAACAGCTTTTACATGGCCAGTGAAGCTGCAAGTGAGAGAGTAGCCCTGACACATGTTTAAAAGACTTAGGTGCCGATTACGATCCTGGAAAAACCGGGTACGAACCGTCGGTCGGAGCGTTTTCTCCGTCCGACTCGTACCCGGTCGTAAAACTTTACAAACATGGAATTACGATTCGCACGGAAACACCATTTCCGTACGAATCGTAAAAAACACCGACCGACGAAAATATACATACGAATGTGATCCGGGAATGCTGCGACGTGACGTCGGGACGCTGTCAGGCAGCGTTTCACGACCCAGGAAGTACGATTCGAACCGACAGCAGTCCGGACGGCAATATTTTCACGGCACCCAAAAAGTGCCGGAAAAGCGAAGTACGGCGCGAAACGACCAGAGTAGGTGGCCCGGTACGCGCCGTACCCCCCCCAGCCCCCGTATGTACGCGCCGACCCCCCCCAGCCCCCGTATGTATGCGCCGACCCACCCCAGCCCCCGTACGTACGTGTCGAACCCCCCCGTGTATGTACACCCGTGTACGTGTCGAACCCCCCGTGTATGTACACCCGTGTACGTGTCGAACCCCCCGTGTATGTACACCCGTGTACATGTCGACCCCCCGTGTATGTACACCCATGTACGTGTCGAACCCCCCCGTGTATGTACACCCGTGTACGTGTCGAACCCCCCCGTGTATGTACACCCGTGTACGTGTCGAACCCCCGTGTATGTACACCCGTGTACGTGTCACACCGTACGTACACGGGTGTACATACATGGGGGGGTACGACACGTACAAGGGTGTACATACACGGGGGTACGACACATACACGGGTGTACATACACGGGGGTACGACACGTACACGGGTGTACATACACGGGGGGTACGACACGTACACGGGTGTACATACACGGGGGGTTCGACACGTACACGGGTGTACATACACGGGGGTACGACATGTACACGGGTGTACATACACGGGGGGTACGACACATACACGGGTGTACATACATGGGGGGTACAACACGTACACGGGTGTACATACACAGGGGGGTTCGACACGTACGTACGGGGGCTGGGGGGGTCAGCACGTACATACGGGGGCTGGGGGGGTCGGCGCGTACATACGGGGGCTGGGGGGGTCGGCGTGTATGCGGGCACATGTCTCCATGGTTGCTATGGGAGTTCGGTGCGGACGGTGTTTTTACCATACGGTTGTAACATCAGACGCACGGGATGGATCGTAATTCCGCGGTCGGACTTCACTTTTCACATTTGTATGGTAAATTGTCCGTGGACGTGTCGGACACATTTTCCGACCCGAGGACGTGTGGGGAATAATTCCCAATGCGATTCGTATGGACTTTTTCCCATGCGAATCGTAATTGGCAGTTTGTACGGCACTTGTACGATTCGTATGGTAAAAAGACCGGATACGAGTCGTACGGGGAATTTTTTTACCGGATCGTAATCGCCACCTATTTCTTTGGATGGATGATGACTGTGTGTCCGTACTTGGCTATATATTTTAGTGAGTGTAGGAGTCCACCTATAGCAGTGGCATGAGATGTTTAAGTAAATTTGTTAGTATGTGTCTGTCTGTTATATAACCTCTATGGCTCTCTAAATGTATATGTAAGTGGCTGAAGAGATACCTCAGTGCCTGTGTTAGGGAAAACAGGACTATGTAGGTGTGTCTGCATGTGCCTTTGAGTCTTCTCAAGTAGTTTCTGCTAAGTAACTAAATGTATATGTACTTCTGTAGCTGCCTGACTAGGTGGCAGAGAGACAGCTTTTGTGAACATGTATGTCAGTTACTTTACTGGTGGCATACTGCATACTATATGTGGTACTTGGGATAGGAGCCTACAAGTGCACAAGTAACTTAATAAACTCAAAAGAACATCTCTCATCCATTAAACACAAACTACCAGGCATTATGTTCTACCTACAGCATATCTCAGAGGTGTGTTATGTGTAGGTGAGCTTGGGTTTGACAATTGAGAAACACCTACCACATGGCAAGTAAAGCTTGCAGTGAGACAGCACAGACAAGGTGTTCATTAGTAGGTATCGCTCATGTTTGAATTACTATGGGGGTATTTACAACAAAATGGTGCAGTGCGGCGCTGCACGCAATGTTGCAGCACCGCGCTGCATCATTTAAAAAATGCAGGGATTAGCTGTATTTACAATAATACGGCACACCCCTGTGTTTTCCCTTGCTCTGGTGCTTTATATAGCTGTGTAGCACCAGCGTAGACACCTTTGCGCCATAGTGCAAGGGTGCCTGCGTTTCAGGAACTCTTCCCTGCAATGCAGGCACACTTGCACCATGGTGCAAGAATGTCTGTGTTGCAGGGAATTATTGTTTATGTGCAGGAAGGCCACCTTTTTACACATAAACAATCTTTAAAGGTGATTTGCCCCTTCTCTGTGTGCCGCAGAATGCGGCACACATTGAAGGAGCAAAAACAAGAAAAAATACAAGTATTTCTCTTAGTTGCGCCAATCTAACGCCTGCTATTCAGTGGCGTTAGTTTTTGCCACTGCCTCAGATTTACACATCCTTCTAAGTCTGCGGCACTGTCAAAAAGCATTGGTGAAACTGTGGAATGCCCAAAGCAACACCAATTGCATGTTCCTTTCACACAGATACTTGTGTGCAAGAGAACAATATTAACAAACTGGCATTAAGCCGTGCAAGGTGTCTTAACTGCGCTTGGTAAACATGGAGAAGGGCATTGAACCAACAGAACATCAGAAATAGTGACGTTCCGGTGGCGAAATCCTGTTGTAAATATGCCCTTATCTGGTTCCATGGATGAGAAGGTTCTGTCAGCACTTGCCTACATATCTGAGTGAGTGTAGGAATACACTTGTGGAGGTGCCATGAGATGTTTAAGTAAAGGTGCCAGTATGCGACTGACTCTTTAATTACCTTTACAGCTCTCTAAATGTATATGTAAGTGGCTAAACAAATTCCTCAGTGCCTGCGTTAGGAGATAGAGGGCTATGTAGGTGTGTCTGCAGCTGCCTTTGACTCTACTGCAAACATAAGTAGGTTCTGCTAAGTGACTAAATGTATATCTGCTTCTGTAGCTGCCTGAGTAGGTAAGCAAAACGAAATTATGGATTTGTGAACATGTATGTCAGTTGCTTCAGGGGAGGGATTCCGTATAAAGTACTTGAGATAGGGGCCTCCATGTATACAAGTAACTCAATCTTAACTTAATCTAAGTCTTTAAACCTAAAAACAATGCCTCATGGTCCATCTTTCAGACATTTGAATACTCCGACATCTCAAAACTACAGTCTTCCATTAAACTTTCAAACCACCTCAATGACCCTCTCCTCTCCAAATTTCTCAAGGAAACTTCACGGTTCACTGACAGAATATCGAAGTCAAAAATATATATGTAAAAAATATAGATGAAAAAATATAGAATGCAAAATAATCGACTCCCTATGCTTAAACAGGTAAGTACAAATATATTGAGAAAATAAATATCGATGTTAAAAATATAGTTGCACAAAATATCGATTTTTATATGTATAATATAATAAACTAATAAATATTAAGGGGCAGATTTACAAGCCCCTTGCGTGACTTTTGCGCTGCAGTTGCGTCACTTTTTTGATGCAACAGCGGCGCAAACAATGCAGCCTATTTAAAACGTGACGCATCTAGGGAGATGCGTCACATTGTAAAGCCCTGCGTCACATTATACCTGCGTCAAGTATAATGTATGCAGTGTGGGCGTTCCCACGCAGGAAGGCCTCGTAAAAGTGACTCAGTGAAATTTACAAGATTGTAATTACGGCGCATCTATGGTGGCGCAAGGGTTTCTAAGGGTGGCGCAGGGAAAGTGACCCATCTGTACAGATGCGTCACTTTCTTGTAAATCTGCCCCTAAATATATTAAATAATAAAATGTATTTAAAAAAATAAAGTCGATTTAATAGACATTTTAACAAATATAACAAATAAACTTAATTAAAAATGTAAAACACACACATAATATATATATATATATTTACTTTAAAACTATTATTAAACTATTAATTTAAATGTATATATATATATATATATATATATATATATATTCGCAATCCTCCAAGTGGGTCATTCCGGGATTGAGCCCAAAGTCAGGTGGTGCGTTTGCCGGTATGCCCTCGCCGGTAAATAATCTTTTATCCTTTTTCAAAGTAACACGCACTCTCGAAGAAAATGCTTAGCAGGAAGCCAATTTATTGTTTGCTACGCGTTTCGACAAATGAATGTCTTGTTCACACAAAGTATAAACCAATAAAGACGTGTTTAAATACAAATGTAAAATCAATGAAGGACTTCAATATTCGTGCTCTGTCTTATCGTTGACTTGTATCGGCCATCTTGTAATGGTAAACCCAAACATGTATAACATTTATATTTCGATCAGTATCACAATAAATGAAATTAATACAAGGCAGCAAATTTAGTTTGTTCATTTGTAGCTCGCTCTAGTGGCGCTACACTAAGTAATGTTAAAAAACGAAAAAAGTTTCTCTATATTTACATATCATTTGTAAATTCATTACAGATTCTACACATTATATCCAGTCGCACTAGTGGCATTTTAATAAAATCTATTAAAAAGAACCATTCTATATTAAATTAAAAGATTAAACTATTTAAAAATCATTCATCTTAAATTTACCACTCCAGTCAGTGCAACAGTAGGGAAAGGGTTGGATAGCGGAGGGGTAAAAATTACTATTCCCACTTCAGTGAGTGCAACAATAGGGAAAGTGTTGGAAAGCGGAGGGGTAAAAATTACTATTACCACTCCAGTGAGCGCAACAGTAGAGAAAGTGTTGGATAGTGGAGGGATAAAATTTACCATTCGCACTCCAGTCAGTCCAACAGTAGGGAAATTGTTTGGATTGCGGAGGGATACAATTTACTATTCCCACTCCAATAATCGTAACAGTAGGGAAAGTGTTGGATAGCGAAGGGGTAAAAATGACTATTCCCACTCCAATCACTGCAACAGTAGGGAAAGTGTTGGATTGCGTAGGGGTAACAATTGATATTATCACTCCAGTCAGTTAAAAAACAAACAAAAATATTTAAACAAACTAAATAAATACAAAAATATAAATGTTACAAATTAAAATATAAATATAATTAATATTACTAATTTAAAAAACATATTACAATATTAAATGCATAGGACAAACACCTACATATATTATATTAAATAAAATAACAAATAATTTGCAAACAAAATATTTTTAATTAAAAATTATTTAGAAACAAAAACATTAATTTTTACATAAATGTACTTTTTTTATTTCCTACCCAATAACACCACACAATTTGCAAATTAAATTTTTTTAAAAAAATTACTTACATAATTAACATAATTAATTACCCATTGAAGACATTTTACTAGTTAAAAAACAAATTAAAACTCATAAAAATGAATGAAATTCCCACACTTTACCCCTATAACCTCCACAAACCACAACTAAGATTAAACAGTAAATTAATTACACAATTAAAACTTATTTTCAATTAAAAAAACTAATAGTATTTAACAACTAATTATAAAGTAGGTCAAATTAATTTACTCCCTACCCTTTATCCCTATAAAAGTAAAACCCACACACAAAAAAATATAAACAATTACCCTAATTAAATATCAATTAATATTAATGATTAACTAATTATCAATTAAACATACATTACTTCCCACCCTTTGCCCCGTAAACCCCACGAACCTCATCTAAATTAATTACACAATTTCCATAATTAATTTACTATCAATTATTATAAATTAACAACTAATTATTAGTTAATCATAAATTACTTGCCACTATAAACCCCACAACTCACACCTAAAAGAAATTACATAAATACCATAATCAATGATCAATTAATTAATATTAACAACCAATTAATAATTAATTACAAATAAATGACAGCCCACAATTAACCCTATAAAATCTCAATTGAATAAATAATAAATTAAAAAAAGATTTTTTATTATCATAATTACATTATTTCCCACCTTATTCCCCTATAAACCCACAACCCGCTACAGAACTAAAAATCGCAAAATGCAATAAAAAGAAGTTGATAATTACTACAAATGTAACACAAATTAAAAAACAAATCATTCTTATACAAAAAAACATCACATACATTGTAAATATAAACTAAAATACATAACAATAATTACAAAATTGATATTTTAAACAAATATATTGTTGCAAACGATATTAATGACTTTTATATTTTAAAAACAATATTTCTTATCTTTTCGATATTCTTGACCACGATATTCTTGCTGTCGGTTTTTCTATGTCACGATATTTCCAGCTCGATATTTGTGTAAGTGACATTTCCAATTCGATTTTCTATCTGAATACCAAACTTCACACCTCCTGATACTCCTATGGACCAGAATTATCAATACCTCTTTTATGCAAGGCACCATGACAGACTATCTAAAAAGTGGACAAATCACACTTATACTAAAAAAGCCAGATCCAGTCTTCTCTGATCCCAACAATTTCCGCCCCATTTCAAGCATCCCAACCTTAGCCAAGCTCTTGGAAAAAAGTGTTCATCAACAACTCTGCAATCACATTGACCAGCACCAACTCCGTGACTACTGCCAATCTGCTTTCAGACCAGGTTACAGTACTGAAACCGCCATGGTCCACATTGTCGACGATGCTTTACACTTTCTCAGTCCTAATGAATCCTGTCTTTTAATGCTTCTTGACCTGTTTGCAACGTTTGACAGTCAAACATGAAACCCTCCTGAACCCCTTAGAACTTAGTATGGGTCTCTCTGGTACCGTCTTAAACTGGTTCTGCTCCTTGCTACAAAACAGATCTCAGACGCAGGTCACTATCGGTGTTCTCCAAGGTTCCTCACTACATGGAACCCCTGACTGAATTCCTCAAACACTCGAAAATCTCCTACCATATTTACGCTGATGATACACAATCGTACATGAAGATTGCCTTCCCTAATGACATCAGCACTCTCAATAACATCTTGAACAAAACTCTTAACCACCTCAAACTTAACACCCGCAAAACGGAATTTCTATTAATCTTGCCTACCCCCCCCTTTTCTAACATCCAAGACTGGCTCCCACTACTCACCGCCTTGAACTGTAACCCACATATCGTTGATTCAGCAAAATCCCTATGAATAACACTGGACAACAACCTCTCCATGCTGAATCACATCAACTTCACAACCAGAGAGGCCAATTTCCATCTCCATGGCTTGAGAAAACTAAAGCCTTTCCTGCCCAATGAAGATCTCAAGATGGTAGTTCTGGCTCTTGTGATCTCCAAACTTGACTACGGGAATGCTACCCTCATTGGCCTACTGAAAATAAAACTAACACTACACAGGGCTAACCTCAATGACCCTCAATGCGGCTGCATGGCTCATCACAGGCATAAAGGAAAATTATCACATCACTCCGGCCCTGCACTCTCTGAACTGGCTACTCTATGAATCTAGGATCCACCTAAAAATAATATGCAGGACGTACAAAACCATCCACTACAACACTCCTCACTACCTGACTCAGAAACTGCTTCTATCCAGAAGGAATGGAGCGTCTCATAGACCATGCTCCCTACCGCTGAAACCCAAAACATTTCACAAAAAGAGATAAGAGAACTTTCTCTGGAATTGCCCCAGGAATTTGGAACTCTCTTCCCCGAGATATCAGGATAATCCCTTCATTAACTCTTTTAAAAACAAGGTAAAAACTATACTACTGAATAATCTACTTCCTATCTGAGGCGACTATCCATGCCTATTTGATTTAATTGCTGGTGATTTCACAATGTCTCTTTGTATTATCTTTTCATCCTGTATATTCTGTATACTTTTGTGAACATGTATCTCAGTTTCTTTAGAGGTGCCATACTCTATGTAGTACTTGGCATAGATGCCTGCAAGTGCACAATTAACTTAGGGGCAGATGTACGACGTGATTTTGCATGCGCAAACGAGTTTAATAACCCATTTGCGCATGCAAAATCACTGTTGGCCATATACAATTCCTAAATAGCGAGTCTCAATTAATTTGAGAATCGCTATTTAGGAATTGCGAGTCGCAATTCCGAAGGGGCGTTCCCTTCCTAATTGCGTCCGCAATGCTATGTGTAAATAATCTGAGACCGCAATTGCGGTTGCAAAATACTGGCAAATTACCACCCTCTTCAAGAGGGTGGTAATGCAGTTGCAATTTGGAAGGGGTCCCAAGGGGACCCCTTCTACTTTGTGACGGTCTCTGAAAATATTTAATTTCTTTTTTTTTTTAAATGCATCCCATTTTCCTTTAAGAAAAATGGGCTAAATTTAAAAAAATAAAAAGCTGCTTTATTAAAAAGCAGTTCCAGACATGGTGGTCTGCTGAGCCCAGCAGGCCACCATCCCTGGAAGCGCTGGCATTCCCAATGGGCCCGCAAATGGCGAGAGGCTCATTAATATTAATGAGCCTCGCAATTTGCGACCCCATTGGGAATCGCACAACAGTGTAATAACACTGTTGTACATTTCATTAAGCGCCTCACAATTTGCTAGTCGCAATTAGTGGCAAATTACAAGACGCTAAATGTAAGGGTCCAACATCTGTCCCTTATTGAATTAAAAAAAGGACATCTCAATATTTTAAGCACAAAAAAGCATGCTTTATGACATACTTCCTGCATATTTTAGAAGTGTGTTATATGTACTAAAACATAAGTTTGATACTTGATGAACACCTGTTACGCGCCCAGTAAAGCTTGCTGTGACAGAGCAGAGACAGTGTCTGCATTATTAGGTACCACTCATGTTTGAAGGACTATTTGTCTAGATGCATGAGAAACTGGTGTCAGTACTTGCCTACATACCCGAGAGAGTGTTGCAACAAAGCAAAGACATGTTTAAGTACATGTGGCGGTATGTGACTGTCTGTTTTAGGACCTCTATGGCTCTCTAAATGTGTATGTAGGTAGTTGAACAAATACCTCAGTGCATGTGTTACAGAATAGAGAGCCAATTGAGGTGTGACAACAACTACCTTTAAATCTGCTGAATGCTTAACTACTTTTTGGTAAGTGACTGAATCTAGATGTGCTTGTGTAGCTGTCTGATTAGGTGAGAGAGAGGCTCTATGCTTCTGTGAACATGTATATCAGTTGCTTTAGGGGTGACATACTCCATGTAGCTCTTGGCATAGGGGCCTGTAAATGCACTACTAACTCATTCAATAATTCAAAAGGACATCTCTCAATCTCTTACGCTCAAAAGAGCATCCTTTATGGCATGCCTATAGCACATCTAAGAACTGTATTATATGCACTAAAACATGGGTTTAGGGACTTGAGAAACACTTGCAAAGTGAAGCTTAGAGTGAAAATGCACAGACAGGGTTGCACTAGTAGCCATCAACCATGTTTGAAGGACTATTTGCATGGTTAAGAACATTATGTCAGTAATTTCCTACATATGTGACTGGGTGTAAAAGTACACCTCTACAAGTGCCATAAGATGTTTAAGAAAGTGTGCTGGTACATAAGTGCCTGTTTCCATACTTCTATGGTTGTTTAAATCTGTATGGCAGTGGTTGCACAAATACTTCAGTGCCTGTGTTACTGAATAGAGAGCTATCTAGATGTGAGTACAACTACCTTTGAGTCTTCTGCATGCATAACCAGTTTCTGCTAACTGGCTAAATGTATATGTGCTTCTGTAGCTGCCTGACTAGGTGAAAGAGAGACTCTTTTTTTTAACTTGTATGTCAGTTGCTTTAGGAGTGCGATTCCCTATGTGGTACTTGGGATAGGGGCCTGCAAGTGCACAAGTAACTTAATAAACTCAAAAGAACATCTCTTATTTTTTAAACACAAAGTACCAGGCTTTATGGCCTACCTACAGCATATCTCAGAGGTATGTTTTGTGTAGTAAAGTATGGGCTTGACACTTGAGAAAAACCTATGACAAGCCAAGTAAAGCTTGCAGTGAGACTGCTCGAACAAGATGTGCACTAGTAGGTATCATTCCTATTTGAAGGACTATCCGTCTCCATGGATGGGAATGTTCTGTTAACACTTACCTACATATCTGAGTGAGCGTAGAAGTACACTTGTAGCAGTGCCAGGTGATGTTTAAATAAATGCTCTAGTATGTGACTGTCTGTTTTACTACCTTTATGGTTTTCTAAATCTATATGTAAGCGGCTGAACAAATACCTCAGTGCCTGTGTTAGGGAGCAGAGGGCTATGTAGGTGTATCTGCAACTGCCTTTGGCTCTCCTGCATACAGAAGTAGTTTCTGTAACGTGACTAAATGTATATATACTCCTGTAGCTGCCTGGCTAGGTGACAGGGAGACTCTATGGTTTTGTAAACATGTATGTCAGTTCCTTTAGGGGTGGTATACTTTATGAAGTACTTGGGATGGTGGGCTGGCAAGTGCACAAGTAATTTAATGAACTCAAAAGAACATATTTCCTCTTTTAAACACAAACCACTATGCTTAATGGAATACCTACAGCATATCTCAGAAGTGTGTTATGTGTACTAAAGCGTGGATTTGGCACTTGAGAAACAGCTATTACATGCTAAGTGAAGTTTGTGGGCCACAGCTATGTCTTTTGGGCTAGAGAGGCTGCTATAAAAAGTGGTATTGACAGGGACATGGGTTTGGCTAAAGTGGATAGTACTTGGCTTGGCTAGAGAGGGTTAAAGTGGCATCAATTGCTGCCTTTGTTTGAAAGCATTGTGTATTCCCAACCACCTGACTCATGATTGTGCACTGTGGTGGCAATGACCTAGGCACACTGACTGGGGTAGGACTGGAAATCCTAATGAAGGATATCTTTACACAATTTATGTTACTTTTCCCTTACACTGTCTTGGTGTACTCCGACATATGCCAAAGACTAAAATGGAAGTGGTCAAATTAATTCTGTCCACTGACTGACATACCCAAGAAACATGTAATTAAAACTGTTTCTGCATTCCTCAGAGACTATACATGTGCTCTATCTACAACAACCTAGGTTTTGACATGCTTGGAATCTACAGAAGTGATAGAACACACTTCACAGACAAAAGCAGCAAGGTGTTTCTCAGCAACCTGAAACTGTGCATCCGCTCTTATCTGTAGCTGTCACAAACACACAATAACCACAAAGGCTCTTCTCAGAGCCACCCTGTTGCCCAAAATGTTGTTAATTTTCTTTTTAAATATCTATTTTAATTTTTTTTATATTCATGTGAAAATGCAAAACAAAAGCACACATTTAATAGCCACCACCACATTCAAAACTCATAAATATAAAAAGGATCACTATGCATCACACTAAGTACATCCCTATCTAAATAACTCTATAAAAACATGTATCACGCTCTGAGAGAGTTTGTGAGTACATGTATCAGAGTTTGAGTATGTCAGTGGCTACATAATGGTATGAGAAGTTCTGTCAGAGAGTGTGTGAGAGTTCAACAGAGTCTATGACAGTGTGTGTGAGTGTATGAGTGCATCTATGAATGAGTACATGAGTGTTTGAGTGGGCCTGTGAGTGGGTGCAACACTGTCTGACTAAGTCTATGAGTGAGAGCAATAGGTTTGTCAGTGGCTCTGTGAGTGGGTGCATGAGTCTCTGATTAGGTCTGTGAGTGGGTGCATGAGTATCTCAGTGGATCTGTGAGTGGGTGCAGGAGTCTCTGAGTGTGTCAGTGAGTACATAAGCCTCTGAGTGCGGTGAGTGAGTGGGTGCATGACTGTCTATGGGGTCTGTGAGTGGGTGCATAGGAATATAAGTGACTGGGTGCATGAGTCTCAGAGTGGGTCCATCAGAGGATGGGTACGTGTCTCTATAGGTCTGTGAGCAGGTGTGAGTGTATCTGAGTAGGTTTATCACTAGATGCATTGGTGGATCTGTGAGTTGGTGCATGAGTGTCTGAGTGGGTCTGTGAGTGGGTGCATGAGTATCTCAGTGGAGCTATGAGTGGGCACAGGTGGCTGAGTGGGTCAGTGGGTGGGTAAACATACCTCTGAATGGGTGAGTGGGTGCATAACTGCCTGTGTGGGGTCTGTGAGTGGGTGCATAAGAATAGAAGCAGGTCAGTGACTAGGTGTATGAGTCTTAGAGTGGGTCCATCAGAAGATGTGTAAGTGTCTAAGTGTGGGTGTGAGTGTAACTGAGTATGTTTATTAGTGGATGTGTGAGATGCATTAGTGGATCTGTGAGTTGGTGCATGAGTGTCTGAGTGGGTCTGTGAGTGGGTGCATGAGTATCTCAGTGGAGCTATGAGTGGGCACAGGTGGCTGAGTGGGTCAGTGAGTGGGTAAGCATACCTCTGAATGGGTGAGTGGGTGCATAACTGCCTGTGTGGGGTCTGTGAGTGGGTGGATAAGAATATAAGCAGGTCAGTGACTAGGTGTATGAGTCTTAGAGTGGGTCCATCAGAAGATGTGTAAGTGTCTAAATGTGGGTGTGAGTGTAACTGAGTATGTTTATTAGTGGATGTGTGAGTGTCTGAGTAGGTCTCTGAATGGATGCATGAGTATCTGAGTGGGTCTGTGAGCAGGTCTGTAAGTGGGTGCATGTGTCAAGGAGAGGGTCTGTGAGAGGGTGTATGAGTGTCTGAGTAGGTCTGCGAGTAGGTGCATGAGGGTCTCAGTGGGTCTGTCAGTTGGTGCATGAGTCTCTGAGTGGATCTGTGACTGGGTGTGTTAGTATCCAAGTGGGTCTGTCAGTGGGTGCATAAGTGTCTAAGTGTGTCTGTCAGTGGGTGCATAAGTCTCAGAGTGGGTCTGTAAATAGGAGCATGAATGGCTGAGTGGGTCTGTGAGTGGGTACATAAGAATGAGTGGGTTAGTGAGTCGGTGCATGAGCCTCAGAGTGGGTCTGTTAGTGGGTACCTGGTGCATAAGAATATGAGTGGGTCTGTGAGTGGGATCAGGACTCTCAGAGGCAGTCTGTGAGAAGGTACTTTAATGTCTGAGTGGGTCTGTGAGTGGATGAATGAGTCTCTGAGTGGGTCTGTGAGTGGGCATATAAGCCTCCAAGTTGGTGAGTTATTGGGTGCACAAGTGTCTGAGTGGGTCTCCGAATGGGTTTGTGACTGGGTATGTGAGTCTCTGAGTGGGTGCATGAGTGTCTCAGTGGGTCTGTGAGTGGGTACATGAGTCTTTGAGTGGGTCTCTGAGTGGGTGTGAAGTTTCTGAGTGGGTTTGTGAGTGTCACAGTAGGTCTGAAACTGAGTGTGTGAGCCTGAGTGGGTCTGTCAGTGTGTTTAAAAGAGCGTGAGTGGGTTTCTAAGTGAGTGCATTAGTGTCTGAGTGAGTATATGTATTTTTTCCTAAATATTTTGTCAATATAAATGAATACGGCGCAATGTTACACCTGGGTGCTGCACTGTACGTCGCTACACCTTCGCAAATATCGCTTGTGGTGAAAGTAAATGCTTTCAGATATAATATACACATAATGGGTCCCTTAAAGACCCCCTATATTCAAGCCATGGGGTCAGGGTACCTCTACCCTGACCCCTTCTAGCTCTTTCCTCATTCATCTTCACACTCCCGGGACCATATACAGTTACATAAAAAGGGCCACCACAACTTTCTTCACAGGTTGCAGCCAGCCAATCACACCTTTCCGCTTTGCACGTAAATTTGCAACTCATCTGGTAGTAGTCGCAAAGGCCTTGCGCCTCTAGATATATAAATTTGCTTTTTCTTTAACATCTCAAAAACTACTGAATATTTACACCAGATAACAAAAATGGCTCTTTCTGGAACAAGAACTACCTTTCTGCCAAATTTGGTGTAATTCTGTTCAGTGATTCAGGCTGAGTCGTGTTCAAAATCCCTATGGGAATTAACAAGAGAACTGATCTTTTATTGACACCCCCTTTTTTCTCAGACCCGCTTGGTGAATCACTCTGAAATTTTCCATGAAGAACAAGAACCAGTAGGAAACTTTTTTGGAATGTTTCGTGACGGTTCGTCAAAGTGCGCCAAAGATATAGGCATGTCAAAAAACGCTTTCCCTATGGAAACTAGGTCCTAACTAGAACTACCTACCAGTGGGTAACATATATGTAAATATATATAATCTCTCATCAACCCCTAAACTCACCCACCCCTAAGCCCTAAAAATACTCATGCCACCCAATCCCCTTACCCACCCCTAAACGCTAAAAAGACCCTACCACACAATACCCTTACCCACCCCTAAACCCTAAAAACGCCCTAGCCAACCAAGACCTTAACCTACCCGTAAACCCTCAAAACAGCCATACCCTAAACTTCTTATATACATATATATTTGTTGTAATCTCACTTGGTACACCCCGCCACCCCTCTGCCCTTCCACACCCTTGGTACATCCCAGTGCAGAATGTGTGAACATTCCACAGCTGACTGGAGCCTGTGATAGTGTTTAGACGCAATAAAGAAGACTTCTATAATCACAGTGTGCGTCTCTACTTTGCAACACTGGCGATGAACAACCGTGTGGGGACGGTCAACACCATCACCCCCAATACATACTCCAGGACAGCCGATGATGAGTAAAAGTAGAAAATAGTGAGTACGGTCTTACCTTGGAACTTTTAAATCGGTTGAGGAGTAGGGCTATTAATGCTGAGATGCGATTGCTGAGGTACTTCCACACTGCTGGTGGGTGTACAAGCATGCTGCGTATGTATCCCGAGCTTCCGCGAAGGGAAGGAGTTGACTGGCAGGCAGGCAAATTCACCGGTGGAGCAGCGCTACTCTTGGTGTCCACGGACCTAGAGTTGTTTTCACCACTTGTCGGAGCAGTAAAGGAGGCAGCTGCTGAGTCCAAACCGGGTTAATCAGCAGTGTATTGACATGAATGCTGGGTATCGGTCTTGGCGCAGCCGTGAAAGAACAAGGAGGCAGAGCTAGCGGTTACCTCAGGAGTGCAGAGGGTGACGTAAGTTTAGTTGGCTCTGGTGTCATTTGGCTGTTTAAGAGTGCGAGTGATCACGGAGTTGGAGGAATACGCCATGAGGCACTGAAGTGAGGCGTGTGGATTCAGCACGGCATTCGTGTGAATTCTTGGCTGCTTGAAAGTGTGCGGGGAATAGAAGAGGATACGCTGGTTGGGAAATCTTCTTCTCAGTCCGTACCCCGGCGCTCCAGCTTCTGTGTCTGCGCGCTGCCCTCGTGATGCGGAGCTGTAGGCAGGCCTTGTTAAGAGTGAGAGACCTCCCTTAGAGTGCAGCTTCAAAAATAAACTCCTTCCTCACCGTTTCTCTGGAGTTTACAAGCCTGTTCCATCCCTCGCTGACAGACACAGCTTTGTTGTGACTTAACGCATTGATTTGTCTTTAAAGCACACAGTTCGCCTGTCATCCCCTCACACGCTGACGGGCACAGCATACTTTTAACATAATTTGCAGTGTTATTGGTTTAATTGCTCAGGTCCTACAATGGGCAGTCAAATATTGTATTTTACCTTTGAGCGCATAGTTCGCCTACCTTCTTTCTAACGCTGACAGACACAGCTACTGACCACCACGCAAGTCACCTTCTACACGCTGACAGGCACAGCTGGACTTCCTGCATTAATTATACCTCATACTTTTCCTAAGGGATTCCACTTCGCGGGGGGGAGGGGGCACTTCAACTGAGAGCACCTCCACTGTTAGCTATTCCAGCTTTGAGTATCTCTGAGCTCCTCTTTTATATAATGGCGAGCACAACCATGTCACAGCCACCACCCTTCCTCAACGAAGTGGGAGAGCCGCAGTTACCGTGGAAGCAATGGTTTGGACTTTTGGAGTCCTATCTTACAGTAATAGGAGGTGAACATTTTTCATCATTGCGAAAACTACATACTTTACTTCATAACCTAGGAATTGAAGGGCGTAAAATGTATGATAACATATCAGCAGAGGCAGAGGAGGACAGTGATGATGATGAAAATGTATACCTAGCAGCAGTTAACAGATTAGAAAAACATTTTGGTAAAACTATAAATGTGGTGTTGGAGAGGCACAAATTGTTTTCGAGGGTACAGGGGAAGAATGAAAAAGTGAAAACGTATACTGCAGCACTTAAAGGTCTGGCTAATACATGCAAATTTGAGACCCTGCACTCATTAGGGACCAATTGGTAAGGTACACCAGCAACACCAAAATACAAGAAAGGCTCCCAGTTGCTAATCCAGACCTAAAGCAAGCTATTGACATTGCGGTGGGGATCGAACACACTGCAGATTGCATGGAAGCCATGAAGGGAGAGGGAGAGAAAAGTACGGGGGTGAACGCAATAAGCAAGCAAGAAGTCCATAAGGAGAACAAGATTAAAGGACCCGTCGCTCTTCCCACAGGGGCTAAACTTAAGTGTTACAGGTGTGGTAGCCTCAGCCATTTGACTAATTATGTAGGGTGTCAAGCCAAATCAGTCACCTGCCACAAACGGGGGAGGAGGGGTCACTCGGCCAGACTATGTAGAGATCACCAACCCAAAGCTGTTCTCACCATTGAGCAAGAACCTTCCCAAGAAGCTAAATTTGTGTTCAAGTTACAAAATGGCGACAAGACAAATGATTTCCCGTCTTGTACCATTACCTTGGACAGAAGGGAGGTGACGGTGTTTGCCGACACTTGCTCACCCTACACCCTGGTGGAAGCCGAGACATTCACCAAGATGTTTCCCTCGTGGCAACAGAGTATGCAGCCCCCCGACATACACCCTGGGGGTTACAATGGGGACTCAATACCCTTAATAGGCATGACAACCATGAACATAGGATTCAAAGGTAGGAGCACAGTGGGCAAGATTTATGTCACACAGAAAGGATCCAGTTTGTTGGGTTGGAAGCACCAAAGGGAACTGGGTATCAAACTAGACCCTAATAGCCCTGACCAAGTACTCCTGGTAGACCCGTCCGTGGGGGGCACTGAAGTGTGTGATGATTTCCCCGGAGTCTTTACAGAGGAGTTGGGCCTACTAAAAAACTACCAACACTCTATCAAGCTTAAGAAAAATGCCAAACCAGTGGCCCACAGGGCTAGGCCCATACCACACTTGATGCATATACCCCTGCAAGCCGTGTTAAACAAACTCTTGTCACAAAGGGTAATTGAACCCAAAGAAAGTTCACAGTGGTTGGCCCCGATTGTTCTTACAACCAAATCATCCAGCAAGGAAATCAGATTATGTGTGGACCTTAGAGACTTAAACAGCAATATATAAGTGGAAAGGCACCCATTACCATGCATACATGAAGTCCTCACACTAATAAAGGGCGCCAGCTGTTTCAGCGTACTGGACCACTCGTCTGCCTACCACCAGGTGGAATTGCACCCAGACTCATGCCATTTAACCTCATTCATTACCCCTCTAGGGGCCTTCCAGTACATTTGCATGTCCTTTGGTTTGGCATCAGCAGCCGCTGCCTTCCAGAGGATCATGCAACATGTACTGGAGGACCTCCCTAATACCATGTGCTTCCAGGACGACATCCTCATTTATGGGAAAGACTTAAAGGAACATAATACCATCTTGAGGAGGGCGTTGACTAAATTGGAAGCAGCAGGGTTGACATTAAAGAAGAAGTGTTGCATAGGGGTAGGATCCGTAGAATACCTGGGTCATACGATTTCTGAGGATGGTATAAAACCTAAGGTAGACCTGGTTGAGGCCATTCAAGGGACAAACCCCCCAGGAGAATGTTGATGATTTGAAATCATTCTTAGGGCTATCCGAATATTATGCTAAGTTTGTGAAACATTATGTGAGTATTGTGGAGCCTCTGAGATAATTACTCAAAAACTAGAACCCCTTTTGTATTTAATGAGAGCTGTCAAGCGGCGTTCATCACAGTGAAGGAAAGCATTGCCTCCGCTCCATCGTTGGGCAGATTTGATCCCACTAAACCCACTGTCCTGTATACTGATGCCAGTAATAAGGGGTTGGGGGCCAGCCTCACCCAGATGGCTAATGACAAGGAACAAGTGGTGGCTTTTGCTTCTCAAGCCCTTAAAGGAGCAGAAGTAAACTACTCCGTGGTGGAAAAGGAAGCGCTGGCATGCGCATGAGCCATCAAACACTTTCGTTTCTTCCTGTGGTGCATTCCCTTCACTGTGAGGACCGACCACAAACCCCTCATGTATGCTTTCACAACCAAAGGGTCTGAAAAAACAACACCACGTATTGCAAGATGGGTTTTGGGGCTGGAGGGGTACAACTTCACTGTAAAATATATGCCAGGTACTAAAAATGTGGTAGCAGATTTTCTTTCCCGCTCACCCACTGATACAAATGATTGTGCCACTTCAGCCGAAGAAGAGGAAAGGATCCTGAAATTGTCTTGCCTAAGCAAAGAGGAATGGGACGAGTGCTTACGCAATGACTAGGAAATGCAAATCCTAAAAACTCTCATTGTCAAAGGGTGGCCCAATGAAAAGGGTAAGGTCGCCACCCCGTTGAGTGGGTTCTGGGAGGTGAAATTAGAACTCAACGTCCAAGAGGGTATGATTTATAGAGGAGAGAAAATTGTCCCATCTGTATCTCTCAGTCAGAAAATTGTAGACCTGGCCCACATTGGTCACTTGGGGCGTAGCCTGACTAAGAACAAGATAAGAGAGGATTACTGGTGGCCGGGGATGGATACAATGGCGCAACACACGCTGAGAGACTGCCTCGAATGAAGTAAATCCGACAAAACTCAGCAGGCAAGAAACACCCCCCTATCCCCGGTCTTGGTGCCTGATAGTCCCTGGTCTAAGCTAGCTCTTGATATAATCGGTCCCCTCAACCTCAAGAGCTTGAAGGAACGGTTCATACAGGTCATGGTGGATTACCATACAAGGTGGGTGGTATATAGATGCATCCACCAAATAGACACCAAAGTACTTATTATATTCCTGAAAGATGTGTTCTTTGAGGAAGGCATCCCAGATATCCTGGTCACCAATAACGGGGTGCAGTTCACCTCAGATAACATGAGAGATTTCCTAACTGACATGGGCATCGCCCACCACAAAACTGCCCTCTATTGTCCCCATGCTAATGGGTTGGTAGAACGCATGAATCGCCTGGTAAAAGAGTGCTTCCAGCGTGCAGAGATATTGGATATCTCAGCAGAAGACACATTGCCAGAGACATTCTGGGCTTATCGTATTACACCCAACCTAGTCACAGGGGTATCCCCTTTTAGCTCATTAAAGGGGAGGGTTCCAAAACCCAGACTCTCACCTCCTCAAAAACAGCAGAACACGTGTCATGTAGATCGTAATGAGATTGGTTAACGAGTAACCGATCACCAAGCCAAGTACAAAGCTAGATATGACGCTAATAAACATGTAAAATCTCGCATGGTCAGAGAAGGCGATTGGGTTCGGGTGGACCTTCCCAAACCACGCAGAAGGGAGGCCACAAGGTTCTCTGAACCCATGAAGGTAACTAAGGTGGGAAGAAATGTTGTCCAGCTGGCCAACGGACAAACATGGAGCATGGACAGGATTGTCCCCCACAGGGAAGTGGTTGTCCCCCAAGTAGAGGCACTACGACTAATGTGCCCCCGAGGAGGTCCCTAAGGCCCACTTCTGCACCCAGGTGGACAAAAGATTACTGTATCACATGAGATCGCTGTGCTATCTTATGCTATATTAAGGTTAAGACCTTGATGTGTTGTGGTCCCTCCGACCTTGTTTTCTGTAACATTGTTATGACCGGTAGGCAGTATTGCTACTGCCCTGCACCCCTGTTTTTCCTTCCTTCCCCCTTTTCCCATTCCCTTGATAAGGAGATGTGTTGTAATCTCACTTGGTACACTCCGCCACCTCTCTGCCCTTCCACACCCTTAGTACATCCCAGTGCAGAATGTGTGAACATTCCACAGCTGACTCCAGCTGACTGGAACCTGTGATGGTGTTTAGACGCAATAAAGAAGACTTCTATAATCACAGTGTGCTTCTCTACAATATTCTCTCCCACACCTGCCTCCTCTGATACAAATAGATACTGACACAGCTGAAATTCAGTAGACAATATCCTTAATGCAGCAGTCCTTGACACATTATGGCAGATACAATTGCCTTGCTCACAAAAATCCAATAAAATATATACATATTCACTGAAAAAACCAAGGGTTAAAGTAACATTATAGTTAGGTTTGATAAAAAAGATCGGTTTTCATTTTTAAAACAAAACCTTGGAAATTCACTGAAAAAAATAAAGGTTAAAGTGAATTTCTAAGAGATAACATTAACGTTTTGATCTGAAAACCCCCCACAGATATTCAGCAATTAAAGTTAGCAGCACTAACTATAAGGTGCACCTCGCCATTTGCTGCTTATGACCTCACATATGACATCACTTATGACATGTTGTATGACATCACTGATGACATCTCAAATGACATCATTGACGACATGATCCAATGAGTGTGCTAGTTTTTTTTACAGTTTACATAATGACAGTTAACTATCATAATACTTTTCTACTTAATTTTGTACAGCTTAGATCCAGCTAATGTGTGTAAGTGTTTACAAAATGCATGTGCTCCTAATGCACCATAGCTGTGCAGAAGTATTTTTTACATTTTTAATTTTCTTTATTCAAGAGTAACTGTGTGCAAGGTGACAGTTGACTTGTGTTTATTATGCTCCAGACATGTTTATTTGTTATGCAGAAAAGGTTTCTAATAGGAGAAAGTTTCTGCAGATACTAACTTTTGTAAGCAGCCTTGTGTTATTACAGAGAATCTTGCCATCATGATAATACATACTTAACATAGAAGACTGTGTGTACCAGGTACTAAGATATGTATGTGTGCTAGTTTTGCTTGCTAGAATAGATTAGCTATCTGTATAGTTTTCACCCTAGTAAGAAGTGTGCAGGTAATATGTTCTTTAGCACATTTATATTGTGGTTGTTCTGAACAAATAGTTTTTTTTTGTTTTTTACAACTGTTGCATAGACTGTACTCTGTTAGTAGATTTTTATTCATACGCTGTGGTGTATTTCTCATGAAAGTTTTACTGTGTACAAACAGTTTGATACAGAGAAAACTTTCTATAGAAAAAATATTGTCTACAATACATACTTTTCTGTTTATATTAACTTAATTTCTCAATGTAGGTTTGGTGAGTGTCAAAGGTTGGATATAGATAAAAGCCGTCCATAGTAGGGCATTTGTTTTGGAACTGGCATTCACTATTTTGGCCTTCTCTGAACAGCTGCATACAGATTTAACACTTCACTCAATAATGGTTTTTCATATATATGTGATTGATTATTAATGTGAACTATGCTACCTACAAAATATATGCTATAGGGTCAGTGTTGCACATAATGCTTGTTTTCAAAACCTAATTGACTTGTATCTGTGATAGCAGTAGTAATAGATTATATTTTCCTGAGCTATTTTGTCCTCACTGTCAGTCCTCTAGTGCCATAGTATTTTATAGAGCAATATGTGGGAAAGTGATTTTGGATGATGTCATCAGTGATCTCATCAACAGTGATGTCATAAATGATGTAATAGAACATGTCATGAGTGATGTCATATGTGAGGTCATAAGCAGTCCATGGCGGGGGCAAGTTATAGTTAGTGCCGCTAAATATAACTGCTGAATTTCTTTGGTTTTTTTTAGTTCAGAGTGTTAATGTTGTTACGGAGAAATTCACCTAACTAGAACGTTACTTTAACCTGTAGTTTTATCAGTGAATTTCCAAGGTTCTTTTCTTTAAACAAAAACAAGACTTTTTATAATACCTAACTATAACGTTACTTTAGCCTTTCGTATAATTGTTTTTCTGTGAATTTCAAACGTTTTTTTAAATGAAAATAGATTTTTTTTATTACAACTATAACGTTACTTTAGCCTTTGGTTCTTTCAGTGAATTTCTAGGTAAATTGATTACTTTTTGAGTGTATGAGTGATAGAATTAATGTATAATATATGTTGTGTTCAGACATTATTTTAGTGAACGAATGTCTTTTTTTATTGTAACAAAACAGGATAAGGCTCACAGTTTGCAAAATCTTTGTAAAACGTGTGTGAGAATTAAAAAGAAAAATATTTCAATATACATTTTTTATTTCCTCAGTAATTTGAACTCTGGAATTGAGACATAGCAGCAATTTGTTTTTGAGGTGTCATTACTCTTATGAGAGGATCGCGATATGCTAGCATGACACTTGCGAGATCATAAAGTTCTAAATTCTATTGTCATCTATTGTATATGGTTCTTTATTGTGTTTTCAGTTACTATTTAATGATAATCTATAATAAAGTAAGGTATGAACGAAGGGTGGATTTTTTTTATTTTTTATGCCATGTAGATATTTAAAAATGATGCAGCTAGTATTGAATACTGTGCGGTTTCACCAGTAGCCAGTGCAGTTCCTTCAACAGTGGGGAGATGTGGCATTTCATAGATGTATGATAGATCAGCCTGGCTGCTTGGTTTTGTACCAGTTGGAGCCTGAGGTTGAGACCCTCAGGGAGGCCCAGGCAGGGAGAGTTTGCGTAATCCAACCTAGCTATCACTAATGCAATGATTACCTGGATGAGGGCTTGAAAGGTAAGAAATTTACCGATTTACTATTTTGCGCATTTGCAGAAAGCAAGGTGATATTACAGCCCGCACTTGGGGTATCATGGACAAGTTTTTCACTCAGCTCTTGGGCTGGGAAAGGGTGTCCACTTCTACTGGCCAGAAAATTAGGGCCTCCTTACGATGACAGTCAGACCGACCATCCGAGTGCCCCGGTCCAGTTCCAACTGCCGAGGCAGGGAAAGTTCCCCCCATGGTATTACAAACCGTTTCATCTACGGCGATGCACATACCTCTGAATATGTTGAAGCAAGTGCATATAAACTCACAAGAAACATGTGATATGTACACACATGCATGACATATGTCGGGATATGCCTTGTGCTGCATGTACACACATGCTGGAGTGTGGCGATCTGTGCACAGTTCAGTCAATGGGGATAAATACCACTTATGGACTTACCTGCATTCTGGTACCCAAAAGGTCATAGTCTTCGGGGTTCAGCTGCCGAGGTGTAGAGGGGGCCTGGAAAAAGGGATCCATGCCAGAGACTGTTGGAGAGAAGCGTTGGGTGAGTATGCACCCCAAATCCTTCATTTCCAAGGAGTCGAGGCAGCCGATTGGACATCTATGGTCGGCTTGTTGAAAATACACATCGTGATCCGGATGGTTGTCGGGACTTCCTGTACTGCTCAAAGGCTGCTGTTTTTGTCCAACCGCCATCTCAGTGGTCGGAGAAAGGCTGTCGTAATTAATGGTCGGTCAGAGAACATGATGAATGCAACATGATCTGGCTGTCGAACCGACCGATTCCGATGAAACCACGGCGGTCTGACCACCTCCGACAAGACCGCAGAAGCTGGTCTGACGGTATTGTAATGTGGCCCTCAGATTCCATTGATCAAGCTTGGTGCTGGTAATGACGATTTCCATCTTATCAGAATTTAGCTTGAGCTGATTGCTCTTCATCCAGTTCCGGATCAACAGCAATGTGTTTTGAAAGGCAGCTTTGGATGTTGGTTACTTGTCCATAGCAAAGAGCAATTGCATATCATCTGCATATTTGTTGATCTTCACCATCATCTTTACCAGAAAGTATACAAGGGGGGCGTATGTATAGATTGAAGAGGTGGGGAAACAGATAGGACACCTGGGGCATTCCACAGAAAAGTTGGACCTTAGGGGAACTGAAGGGGGATAGGCAGATTGACAATAGTGTTCCAGAAACAAAACAGTCCAGTCTAGTGCTGAGCATTGTAGGACTACAGCTCTGACATGGTCGATCAAAGGTTCCTGGTCAACAGTGTCGAAAGCTGCTGAAAGGTCAAGGGGTACCAGCACCTAAGGGTTGCCCCTTGTCTGCTTCCTCCCTCATGTCATCCATGACTGATAAGATAACTGCTTTAGAAGAGTGAGACAATTGGAAACCTGCCTGGTTTGGGTCGAGGAAAAGAGTGTCCTCTATGAAGGAACATAGGCAACTGGCCACATATGCCTCTAGGACCTTTGCTAAGTACTGTAACAAAGATATGGGTTGGTAGTTTTTCAGTATGTGGGGGTCATCACCCGCTTTCTTTAATAGAGGGACCACTATTGCCTCCTTGAAGGAGTTGGGGACCACCCCTTGGCACGGAGTCAATAAAGAGGGATAGGGCTGGGTCGGGAAGGGAGGATAATGCTCCTTTTAAAACCTTACGAGGACATATATCATTGGGGATGCCTGACTTTACTATCAGGTACATCAGACGCATGTGACGTTTCTGTCCTGGATTGAGGTTATTGCTGGGGGAGGGCTGAGAGGGATACTGTCTTTAATTATTTTAATCTTATTAATGAAAAAGGCATTGAGAGAATTGCATAGAGTCTGGGTGGATGAAATCGTTACAGCCACTCTTTCAAGACTGGATAATTTTGCAACGATTCTGAAGGTTTCCTTAGATCTTTTAGTTGACTTTGTAATTATTTTTGAGAAGACAGATTTAGTTTGGATGATAGATTTTTTATACTTTTTCAGATGGAGCAGGTAGATTTTTCTGGGCAAGTAGTCTCTTCACCAACTGCGATTAGCTCGACGAAGCTAGAGTTCAGCTGCTCTCAACTCGTCAAAAAACCATTTAGATGCATTGTGGTGTCTGGTTGGTCTGGTTTTCCAGAGAGGGGCATGAAAATGTCTAGCTTCTGTTACCAAGCAGTAATTCCTTCCTCCTGTTGGTTAATATTGATCTTTGTATCGAGGGGAGTAATTGCTAGTGAGGTACGGAATGATGCAGTGTTACCTCTGGCCCAATTGTCTAGAAGGAATTCCTGTATTATTTGAAGGTTTAGGAAGAACCAGTTCAGTGAAAGGTTTAGGGCGGACCAGTAAAGTGAGTAAAAATGAGATAATGGTCAGACCATGCCCATGACGTAACTGTGAGGTTAGATACAGGCATATTATTTGATCACACCTGGTCTAAGGTATGGCCTTTATAATGGGTCAGCAAGAACATGTGTTGTTCAAAATTCAGCCTACTTAACATGTCAGTAAAATCCATTGACGAGTGGCTGCCTGTTTTCTAATTCACCCAGTGGTTAAAATCTCCGATTATCAATATTTTTGCATATTCAACTACTAAAGGGGAGAGAAGATCAGTCAATGCATGTGGGAAGTGGGGGTCTGTAAATCAGGTAAAAGAGGAGGTTGTGGAGTCAAGTTTGATTGGGAGACTATTGGCAGCTGGAATGACTAATCACTGTAGACTAGTGAATCTCAGATTTTTCACAATTATTGCTGCCACACCTCTGCCTGTTTTGCCAGCTAGTCTATTAGCATGGAATAAACAGCAATTTGCTGGGAGAGCAGCTAGTATATTGGGAGAAGATTAATCTGTTAGCCAGGTTTCTGATAATAATTGTATATCAGGCTTGTCCAGAGTCCAGCAGTTGATATATTTCTGGTTTGTGTTTGACCATAGATCTAGTGTTGAAATAATAAATGAGATCTGGTTAAAAGTCTCAGTGGTCTCACTATTGATACACTATTGTGTACTGTTCTATAGAAGATATAAACAAAGTGTATTTTTTACGGTCTCGCGAGTTGCCCACAAATCTCTGACAAGAGGTACAGGAGAGGGAGCACACCTTAAGAAAGGATTCTGATTGGTTTATATGGATGACTTTATTTAGAAGAAAAGGATTCCATCATTTTTGCTTTATTTCACTTTTAGACTTTGGTGAGATTAGACATATTTGGCTTGCTCTCCTATCCTGTTCCCCCTTCAGAAGAAAGATGTCTTCATCTGATTCAGATGAACAGCCAGGGGCTTCTGCACCACCTCAGCCACCCACAGAATCCTTGGTGTGGCAATCCTTTGAAATGACTGGCATGTTTTTGTCGTACACTTGTGAAAAAAAATCTAAATACCAAACAATGTGTAAAAATGGTTAAAAAAACCAAATGTTTTTATAGTTGTTGAAAACTGTTACAAAAACAGCTCTTTTCAGATCTACCCTATAGTTTCATGATCTATGTTGTTTGTAATATGCCCCTTTTTTTCCCTTCTCAAAAGCTCTTGCAAGACTCTTGTAAGAGCCAGGGAGGCAATCCCTCACATGCAGTCCGAGGGGGCGGTGCTTCTTGCTTTGCTCTCATGAGTCTGATCGTAGTTTTTATAATAGACTTTGCATTTACACTAAAAATATCCTGATGTAATATGTATCATTAATTTAAACCAGAATAGTAAGAGTGCGTTTAGTTTAAATAAATGCAATCCATTATATGGTTGTGAAGAAAAATAAATCATTTAGATTTATGAAAAAACACTTGTTTTATCTGCATGAGATGAACATTGATACATAGCATACATTGATACTTATTTATTTACTCTAAGATCATTTATTATTAGAAAAAGTTCAATCACTACTTTTTTATGATGCTGTGAGAGTCTAGCGAGATTGTAAACCTTTTTTAAGAGAAAGAATTTACACTTTTCTTACAGTACTCATTCCTTACAGTCCCCATTAGTAGGGTGTGGGGAGAAAGTATACTCTAAAATGAGATCTTTTTACAGTATAACACCAGTGCACAGTAGGGTGTAAGGAGACACTTGTATCTCACTGACACCTCTTCACAGCCTGAACGCTTATTTATGAGCCCCTACATCACTTTTGTGCCGCCGCTGCGTCACGTTTTGTAATGCTGCGGCGGCGTAAATAATGCACCATGTTGTGCCATATTTGCAAAGTGACGGATCTAGGCAGATGCGTCACATCGTAAACCCCTGCACTACATTATACCTGCATCAGGAATAATGTATGCAGGATGGGCGTTCCCTCCGCTAGAAAGGGTCATAAGAGTGGCGCTTCTAGGATGCCAATGCGTCAAAAACGTACACCTGTCTCATGGCAGGTGTAAGGGTGACGCAGGCCCTTTCACTTGGGGCTTGCCCATGGGAAAGGAGACATTGCTGGAGTGGCGTCTGTTTTCAGACACACCCCATCAATGCACCACTTTTGCACCGACAGATACGTCAGTAATGCTGACTTATTGGTCATTCCTTGCGACAGGATGAGTCATACAGTAAATATGATGCATCCATCATGTCGCAAGGAGAGGGCACTGATTAGTTTTGCACCGCTGCTTTCACGCAGCGATGCAACACTTCTCATAAATGAGGCCCTGTGTATAGAAGACAACGGAAAGAGAGACTGGCCTCTCCAGTGAGACCTTGCGTGAAGGTAACCAGTATGTGGAGTAGGGTGTATATAGACACTGCCTCTCCACTTGAACCTTTCGCCAGGCTCAGCAGTATGCATAGTAGGGTGCGGAAGATACACACCTTACATGTACGACCATACTTTTCCATAGTAATGTGTAACAAGTATTGGTCTCTCCGCTGAGATCTCTATCCCGGAAAATAACCATTTATTTTAGGGTAGGGAATGGATTTCTATGAATTACAGTTCAGAGCTTGTGCAGAGTTTGCTTATGCTGCTGAACTGCACAACTGTTCAGTCACTGCCACATCCTTCCAGCCTGAAAACACTGTGCACGGAGGTTTTGCTCAACCTCACAATAAACCTGCTTTTGTTAACAAGACTCTTTTTTGCTGCTTATGTAAGCAGATAACTAGCTCCCCAGGGACATGTTTCCATTTTCCTCCTAAAAAAAGAAAATACCAAAAGATGAAAGTTATATACTGATCAATAATTTATAACAGTTAACCATCATTGTATTCTCTAAGCTTTACCACATTTTCACCCACAATCACATAGTTATATCTAGTGGACCTGCAACTTGTTATTCCATTCTGCTGGAAAATTCCACATCCTCAACCAGTCTATCAAATTATACCATGCCATAAACTCTGCTTCCATAACAGTTTCTAAAGTAACACAATCATCTTGACACACCTTTGCTAACACTTACCACAGTGTTTCACACTAGAAATAGCAATATCACCACCCAAACATCTCATAGGGCTAAAATGCATGTACAATGAGGTTTATAAGGCCAGTAGAGCTGGTATTATTATATTTTTTTATAATATATGAAACACTGCTTCCTTTACTTACACATATATTCAGTTGAAACACGTTTTTTAACACAATATGCAAACATTTCTCACATTTCTCTACATTGTAATGTGTACCTCTCAAAAGCTGTACTAACACATCTAACCCTCCCCAAACAGCTCCTCACTCTGTAAACATGATGTAGAATAAGTTTACCAACATGAGTACAATTATCACACTTCACAACAAAGGTTATGAAGGTTATAAAACATCATTAAATACCTGAACTTGGAGTTCCAGCTTAAATGTAGATGCAGAAACCAGTCTCTTTCCGCTTTAAATTAAGTCACATATGCTGAGTACAAAGAGTAAAAAGAGACTTCCTTCACCACCAAGGACAACATGAGTTATGGTTCTGCAGCCAATCATATCACAGTATTTGTTCAACCATGTAATAACAATGGTAACTATTGGTTGAGCTTGGCCATTTTTTTCCTCACCCCATATGATCGTGTGAGATTCTTGAGGGAATGTAAAACACCTCATGAGAGGCCCAGTAATTTTCTATCCTGCGGGCCTCGCATGATGCCTGCAGGATAGTAAAACACCTTGTGGCAGGCTCTGCAATATTCCATCCGGGTCTCGTTATACTCTTTCAGGATCGCAACATACTTGTAGGGAAATAGTACATGGGAAGCACTAGCCTCTCCACGAGAACCCTCTGTTGGATAATGGGTGAGCATACTGGAGTATGAAGGACTATCCTCTGCTTTCAAACCTCTCTTGCATAACAACTATGCATAATAGGGCATGTGCAGGGACTGGCCTCTCCACTGAGACCCTCTCTTGCATAACAGTTGAACATAGTAGGTTGTGTGGTGGGACTGGCCTCTCCTTTGAGACCTCTCTCTCAGATGACAGTGACAGTAGTGAGTGGAGAGGGATAGGCCTCTCTGCTGAGACCGCTCTCTGTAATGATGGGTGTGCATAGCAGTGTGAAGAGTGGACTATCTTCTAATTTAACATCACTCTCTCAGATGGTAGGTGTGTAGTAAGATGTGTGGATGGACTGGTTTTTCCTTTCAGACGTCTCTCTCAGATGTTGAATGTGTGTAGTAGGGTGAAGGGAAGGACTGACTCTCCTGTCAGACCTCTCTCTCAGATGACAGGTGTGCATAGTACGTATGAGACTTATAAAACGTGTGAATGCCTGTTGACATGTTGGTGCTAGATTCCAGACAGAGCCCTTCCAGAATAAAAGGAATACCTATTTAGCTAAGGGAAAAAAAGCAAGGTTTTTGATTGCTTCCTGAATTTGAACAGATTTGGCTGGGCTCTAAGATGGCCAGTCAGTGAGTTCCCCGATTTACAAGTTGAGGGGGATAAGCTTCTACCTCCCCAGCGAGCCTTTTTAATTCTGGGAATTACTACCATTTTAGCTGAGCTGGAATGAAGATTGCGAGTAGGTAAGAGCCATTGAAAACATTTTTGAAACTAGTCACAGTCAACCTTGTGAGGAGCTTTATGGGCCCAACATAGGGCTTGAAACTTAATCCCCCCGCTTACTGGCAGCCAATGACTGACCAACACTTTGTGAGACAGCACTGAATTTTGGGAGTTTCATTAATAGTAGACCTGCACATTTGAAATGATTTGGAGTTTTTTCAGTCGGTGTTGCTGGACGCCTACATACAGAGCATTACAATAGCCTGACCTTGAAATGACTAGGGCCAAAATAACTATTTTCTGGAGCTCGGTAGGGATAAAAGAAAAGATTTTTCTCAAAATTCTGATTTTGAAAAAACAAGAAGATGTAACCTGATTAATAGGGTCAGCGAAACACAGTATTCTGTCAAAAAGGACTCCTAAATTATTGGCTTTTTTGGACAAGTAGAGGACGAGGGCCAACATTGGAGGCCACCAAGCAGTATTCCAAAAGGAGGTGTCACTACCAAATAAGTCAGTCTTCTCGGAATTAAGTTTAAGACAAATTTTCTGCATCCAATAGACGATGTTACTCACGCAGTTGTTAAATTGTCTGGCCAACTTTTTGTTGTTAGGTCAGACTGGCACTACTATCTGAGTATCACCTGCATAAGATATAACCAGGAACGGTTCAATTCAATAAGAGGGGTGACAAACATTAGAAAAGTGGTAATTAACCAAGCTCATTGAGGGACCCCGCAAGGAAGAGAAAAAGGTTCTGAGGTAAAATCTTCAAGAGTGACTACTTGCTCTCTATTCAACAGAAAGGAACTTAGCAGAGGGAGTGCCAAGCCTTTAAAGCCAATGCTTTCGAGACGGTTAATGAGTAAAGAGATGGTTGACCATATTACACGCTGGCGTAAGATTGAGTAAAATCAAAGCCGCCTTCCCACCATTGTCAACAATGGCTCCTATTTCTTCTGTGGCTGCCACAATGACTGACTCAGTACACTGATTCGGTCTGACCACATGTTCAAAAGGATCTAGAAGAAAGCTATCATCAAGGAAGACCATACTGTCCTGATTCATTGCCTTCTCTAATATTTTGGCTGGGAGAGAAAGGCGAGAGATGGGACGATAGTTTTTCACGTTGTAAGGATCTAGGATGGGGGTTTTTTTGCAACTGGATTTTTTAGGCCTTTTTCCACACTGTTGGAAACAGTCCTGAAGTTAGGATTTTGTTCAGGAGTACCGTGAAATTGACTGACACCGTACCTGTGTGAAGAATATGGGGGGGCAAGGCTCAGAGGGGGCACAAGATTTGGAGGATTCGATAAGCTTGGCAACCTTCTCCTCAGTGAGGGAGGTGAATGCAGTGAAAATATAAGATATGTGATCTGATTTTGAGTTGTCTCTCCGGGTGTCTTCACATATAAAGGATCTTCCAAGGCTATAGAGTTTGTATTAGAGGTGAATTCATTAAAATGGCATTTACCTTTGATGGGAAAAAGTCTGCTAATTTGTTGCAGAAAGATTGATCAATGTAGACAGTGTTTTATCACAGTTAAATAGAGTTTTAACTGGGCTGAATAGCTCCTTAGTGGAATTTTTAGCAACAATTATTTTGTCCCTGAAGTATCTGGATTTACCGACACATTTTGAATTTATACTCTTTGATAAGGGATTTGTATTCTATCTTTTCATCACTACTATAATCTATTTCCCCAAATGCTCCTAGTGCCCAGCACTTTTGTTTAAATTCTTTAAGTTACTGGGAGTACGATGGAGCAGATGGCTTGGTCCTATGGTTTCTCCTCATTTTAATGGGATCCAGCTGGGTGACTGCAGGGTCAATCCAATCCACATAGACACTAAGTCAATATCGCTCCCTATCGTGTGATGTGACCTCCCCAGAATGTTCATTAGTTCTACACTGTGTATTTCCTGCCAAGGGTGAAATTTGAAAGAAGTAGATACGTTAGGATTGGGGGAGTTGCTGGTTGGCGTTTGTCACTTTAAAAACGTTGTGATTTGTCCAGGTTAATGTCATGGTCAACATTACATCAGGATTGCTGGTAAAAATGCCAGAGAGCATGTGATTGACCTGACGAGTCAATAGATTCACCAGTTGCGTGAGGTCAAAGCAGCTCTGCAAGCTGTCATCTAGATGCTCTGTGTCAATGTCATCTAGTTATTCCAAATAGAGATTGAAAACACCCAGGACAGGGAAATTGTGCAATTCTATAAAGGATTCCAGGATGTCCATTAGCATTTGGCTGAAGTTCTCTCTGGGCCTAGGTGGCCGATAGGCTAAATGGTCATTAAAGGTGAGTTATCAGCTTGAAAGTGACCCTAAAATGGTTGCGATAAATATTCAGAATCCTTCTGCCTCGTTCGTCAACATGTTCGGATCTAAAAACATCATAGTCTACAGTAGTAGCTATTCTACAATTGGGTCCAATGTGGCATCCGCCCAGTTCTCCATAAGGAAAGATATATCTGGGGTCTCTAGATCCATAAACTCATAGAATTCATTCTTCAGTTTTATTAATGATCTGCTATTAAGGAGTTTGCAGGTCAGTTCACTGCGTGGGTCTGTCAATTTAGAGAGAGAGCAAAGAGGGTGCTAAGAGGCACCATTCTCAGGCAGAGGAGCTAAGTCTGAAGTCAAATTTGCAGTATGAATAGGAAAAGTAACATGGTGAGGACTCTAGATTATGTGTGCTAAAAACATGTGACAACCTGCATTCCCAATCTTCATAATTTCTTCCTTTGAGTAAACGTGGATGGCGGGGTGATCAGGGGTCCTGGCATATGGCGCAGTCTTGCCACAGAAGGGCGCAGACCGGCTTGCCTTTTGGCGTGCCATCGGTGCACCCGCTCTATGCAGATGAACTTCCAGGTTCCTTAACAGAGCTGGCATCAAGGGGCATGGCCGGAGGCGGGATCAAGCTTGAGAAGCGGGATAATACGCTTCAGAAATAAAACCAAATGGGCAAAGTAAAAATACCTAAACTGGGGTCAAGCAACCCCCTTCATGCTGCACAGGTTCCCCTATGCAGCAGGAAATACTGGTAACTAATTATGAATAAAAATGAAAGTGAGAACCAACAGAGCACATAAAATGAATAAAATAGGCAACACAGCCTTTTATTGTCGGTGGGATAATGTTAGGAGCCAGGCAACTCCTAAGAAGGCCGTTAAGAGCCTACAAGGAAAAAAAATACCTTCTGAGAGGCTATGATGAGAGAGATTGGCCTTTCCACTGATAACTCTTTCTCAGATGACAGGTGTGTGTAGTAGTGAGTTGAGAGGGGTAACACCCTCCTTTCTGATAACAGGTGTGCATAGTAGGGTGTAGGAAGAGACTGTACTCTACTCACAACTCTAACCAAGCCAATGGGTGTAAATAGTAGACGCTCATAAACACCATCTCCAGTAATACTCCTTCCTGCAGTAGCAAGTGTGCGTACTACACTGTATTTACTTACTCCTTTCTACTTTTCATGATCCTGTGATAGTCTTGTAAGATGCAACATTTAAAAAAAAGAACTAACCTTCTAATTATCACAATCCTTATCTCTTACACACTTCCTCTCAAAAATAAGGATCACAATATGCATTCCTACTAATACAGTGCATTGAGAACTCATCTACTTCTTTTAACTGTTTACGATCCCATGAGAGTCCAGTGAGATCGCAAAAATTAGTTTAAAACAACATACATTTATTTCCTTTACAGTAGTTATCCTTTAGACGCCCCCTCTTTAAATCTAGGGGGGCATCATGCCTTTCTGCTGCCCCCTTATATTGCTTTTTTACTTAATTTCTACAAAACATCCAATTTTTCACAGTAAACTGCAATGGTGGGACTTGCTGGATCTTCTTGCTCCCTCGAGAACGTGCAGGCTCACAGGAAAAACAGGCCTCTCGACCAATCACAGGGCTCCACTTTTGATCTTGAGGCTCGCCGGACTCTTGCAAGCATAACTGCCAAAATATATATTTTTCACCAATAATTCCTCAAAACCAAATGCACAGATTTACACCAAATCACAAAACTACAATCTGCAAACCAAGATCTAGCTTCCTGCTGAATTTGGTGTAATTCCATTCAGCGTTTTTTTCTAAAGCCCTGCCTAAAGAAGTCTATGGAAAATGCATGAGAATGTTCAATTCCTTTTTTCTTAGTCCCCACTTGACGGATCACCCCGAAACCTAACAGGAAGGAGCTGAGGTGAATGAACACGTTTTTTGGAGACTTTGGTGAAGATTAGTCAAACGGGGCCAAAGTTATTAGCAAACAAAAAACGCTCTTGAAAAGCAGACCTAACTATAACTAATTATATATATAAGCTCCTTTCAAATTGAAAGTCGTGCACTTGCGGGGTCAATAATCCAATTTTATTGTGCCAATATGGAAACGTGTTTCCGCAGCTATGCCTTTATCAATGCTCCTGGTAACTGAAGACGGCAATCTGACAATATCATTTACAATGATAAAGCCACACTCCCATTGGTGCTTTTTGCGCGGCTATAGAGGAAGGACAAATAATCCGATGCTTGAATCCTCTGTTTGCGGCTGCCATGCCAGTAATTGCAATGTGCAATTAATGTTCCATTAGTGTCCAAAGGAGGTATTAGTGTATAGTAACTGAGGATTTCACTTTCCAAAAAATATATAATTTTGCCGTTCACAAACAGCGTCTCTAAATAAACACCAATAGCAAATAATCTTCCCCACTTAATGGCAGTCATGAGGAGGTATAGTTAGGATCTTGTTTCTATTCAAAAAGAGTTTTTTCTTTTGCCAATATCTTTGGCACCGTTTGACGAATCTTTGTGAAATTTTCAAAACTAGTGACTCGCTCAATTCAGTTGCTGTGTTGAAAGTTTCGGGGTGATTAGTCAAGCGGGGGCCCAGAAAAAAGGGGGCTTTTCTCCATGTTAATTTCCATAGGAAACTGTTGACGCAGATACAGCCCGAACGGCTGAAAGGAATTAAACCAAATTTAGTAGAAAGGAAGCTCTTGGTCTCTATTTATTAAATGGTGTAAATCCGTTCAGTAGTTTTTGAGAGAATTAAATATTCACAGATAGCTCTATATGGACGAGAAGGATCCGCGAACCCTCCTGATCTTGAGCCTTGCAATCTGATTGGCTGACAACAGTTCCAACTCGGAAGGATTGGCAGCCATCTTGTGACTCAGTTGAACCGAGTCACTAGAAAAAAGGTAAAAAAAAAAAAAGGATTAAAAACAAGAAAAGGGGGTAGGGTAGAAACACCCTGACCCCCTATGCCGGCTCAGGGTGTCACACAGGGACCCCGAGGGCCAAAGAAAAATATATTTTTTTAAAACATTCGGCGGGATTCGCGGTGGGTCCGCGAATCCCTTCACAACTATAAAAAAAATGTATCTTGGTTTCCCGCTCTTCATTTTTTTAAGACCCTGGGTGGGCCAGATCCCAGGGTCAATGCTTAATTATTAAGGGCCCCCCTGCAGCCCGGGGACGCCACCTCCCCGGGGCTATTTTTTAATGTAGTGTGGAGGGGCTCGAGCCCCCCCACACTGCTCCGGGGACCACCAACTTCCCGGGGCAAACTTTACTTAAATGCAGGGGTCGGTTGCGGACCCTGGCCCTGGGAACCACCCCCTCCCCGGGGCTTTAAATGTGTCGGAGCGGGCTGTGCGGCCCCCCCTTGTGGAGCCCTCCATGGCCCTGGGGACCAGCAATGTCCCGGGGTGCCCACCCCAGGACATTGCAGTTTGCTATGGCATGGCAGGAGCACTACTCCTGCCATGCCATAGCAAACGTCTGCTTCGCTTCATGGAAGCAAGAGCAGGAAAACTGCTCTCGCTTCCATGAAACGAAGGGTGCTGCATGTTAGGAGCTCCCTCTGCCCAAAAGCATTGCCGGCTCCCGCAGAAGGTAGGAGCCGGTAGGAGCCGGCAGGAACCGTGGGGCATTGGGCATCCCAGGCAGTCCCCAACCAGAGGCCAAGCCCCGGGGGATGGGGTTCCCGAGGCCCAAAATGGCCCTGGTAGGGGGGCCGTGCAGGCCCCTTTATCCATTTAAAAAATTAAATAAAGGAGTGGCCAAGCCCTAGGGGATGAAGTCCAAGTGGCCCCCTCTCCTTTTTAAAGTTTTTTTTTCAAAGAATGGCCAGGCTCCGGGGGTCCCGGGGGCCGATATGGCCCAATGGAAGTGGGGGGAATAACATATTTTTTTCTCTCGTGATAGGAGTCACTACCCTATCGTGGCTCTCAGCGCAGCCCCAGTGTAACGTCATGGTGGATTTGCGGATTCACTTTAAATAAATACTTAAATAGTTTATAATTCAGAAATTAGTGTTGCAGTTTTGAACTTTTTTTTATAGAACTATGAGTTGATAATCACATTAAAATTGATAGAGTTAGAAATAATATAACAAAATAAAAAATAAAAGTTAAACTTGAAAAGGGTTATGTGTTGTAGTACATTGAATTTGTGCTTTTGTTTTGCGCATTCGAGATGGGTTCGCGAATCCGGAAAATATTTAAAAAGAGTATGTATGTTAAAAAAATAAATACGTTACATTGTTGGGTTATAGGGTGGCTTTAACAAGAGCTGTTTTATTTTATTTATTTATTTTATTTAGAAGTTTGTTAAGCGCTCAGCTACCCCCAACGGGGGTGTCCCGGTGCTGAAGACAACATCTAGTGAGGTTCAGTGATGTCCAGGGGGAAAAAGAATGGGCTAGGTCAAGGAGAAGAGCCAGGTCTTAAGTTTCTTTCGAAACATAGGCTCTGAAGTCAGAAATCTCAGTTCCAATGGCAGATGATTCCATAGTCTGGAGGTGGCTACTGCAAAGGCCCTTCCTCCCGTACGTGCAAGACGAAAACGGGGGCAGAGCATTAGGCAAAGATGGTTAGATCTGAGATTCCGAGATGCTTGTGAGATCTTCAGTCTGTGTCTCAGGTAAGCAGGGCCTCTGCCATTAAGAGCTCGGAAAGCAAGGGTCAGGGATTTGAACTAAATACGTAGTCTCACTGGGAGCCAATGCAGTTTGATCAGGTGAGTTGAAATGGAATGATGGTAGGGAACATTGCAAATCAACCTGGCCGCTGAATTCTGTACTGTCTGCAATGAGGTACGCCGGGGCTCCAACGTACAGACTATTTGCGTAGTCCAAATAGGATGTTATAAGGGCGTGGACTACTGTCTTGCGTGAATCTAATGGTAGGAAAGGGATGATTTTTTTGATCATACGGAGCTTTCCAAAACAGGACGCTGTGACTTTATTAATTTGGGTTTTGCAGGAAAGGGCAGTGTCAAATTGGAAGCCCAGATTGCGGGCAGCTTGGTCAGGTACAGGGGGAGGATCTAATTCAGCCGGCCACCAGAGGCCAGTGGAGATGGGGGATTTCTGATCAAAAAATAAGACTTCCGTCTTATCCGTATTCAGTTTTAAATTATTTGAGGACATCCAAGAGGCGATATTCACCATGCAATGGCGAAAATTTAGCAAAGAGCTTTCAGAGTGATCTTTGAAAGAAAACACCAGCTGAGTATCGTCAGCATAAAAGACCACTCTGACGCCCCATGATTCCACCACTTTTGCCAAAGGCTTCAGGTATACGTTGAACAGGAGCGGGCTGAGGGCAGATCCCTGTGGAACCCCCCATGTCAACGGTTTCTTGGTGGAAAAGAAAGAGCCCAGCATCACTTGTTGAAATCGATCCGTAAGGAATGATTTGACCCAGGCGAGTGGGATCCCACCAACTCCCACCTCCTGAAGGCATATTAGTAGAGTTTCATGGGAGATGGTGTCGAATGCTGCGGATAGGTCAAGGAGGACCAGCATGGCATCCTCTCCCCTATCCGTGCACTCACGAATCGACTCGGACACTTCGAGTAGAGCTGTCGGTACTTAAGTCCGGCCTGAATCCTGACTGAGAGTCATGGAGCAGCAAGTTTGATTCAAGATAGTCAGACAGTTGTTCTTGTACTGCCTTCTCGAGCACTTTGGCTGGCTTGGGTAGAAGTGAAATCAGTCGGTAGTTGCTCAGACACATTGGGTCGACACCAGCTTTTTTTGAATAGGGATTAGCAACGCGTGTTTCCATAAAGAAGGGACAACACCCGAATAAAGGGAGGAGTTCCAGATTTCAAGCAGGGGGTTAATTACTAGCGGGGCAATCTCTTTTAGGATCAGTGCCGGGGCTGGATCAAGCGGTGAGCCTGATTTACATTTTAAAAATAGAGTCAGGGCATACTCTTTAGTAAGTGGTTTAAAAGAAGTAAATACTTTGGTACAGGTGGTGTTAAGATCTGAGGTTACTTCTGTGCGATTCTGAAGGATTGTTGCCGTGATATTGGCAATTTTTTCAGAAAAGAAATCAGATAGGCCTTCACTAAGTGCTTGGCTGGGGGTAACGGGAACGGACAGAGCAGTAGGATTAGTAAACTCTTTAACGATGTTGAAGAGGGCCTTCGTGGAGTTTTTTGCGCTAACTATAGTTTCTGCAAAGTATAGACTCATGGTATTACGTTTGAGTTTATGAAATTCTTTGAGGGCCTGTCTGTAAAGAGATTTGGTTGCCGGGTCATAGGTCCGGCGCCATAGGCTGTTGTTTTAATTATGACTTTGTTGGAGCTACATGTAAGTGTGGATTCAAAGCTTAATGTTGTTGAGAAACACTCCGTTTCCTTCATCTGTGAAGTGAACTCCATCACTTCTGTAGATATCATGCATATCAAAAAACATAGATTGTTGCTATAGATGGAGCCCATCTTATGGTCTCTGAGGAAAGCAGAAACAGCTTTATTGACGTTCTTCTTAGCCTTCTCAATCTGTGGACAAAATTGATTTGGCCACTTCCATTTCTGTCTTTAGCATATATTGGAGTATAAAAAGAAAGTTTGAGGGAAAAGCACCATCAATTGTGCAAAGGTATCCGACATTAGGATTTCCAGCCCTACCACAGTCAATGTGCCTAGGTCAATGCCACCACAGTACATAATCGTGAGGTCAGGGGGCTGGAGATGCAAAAAGGTTTTAACCAAAGGCATCAATTGGTGCCACTTTAATCCTCTCTGTGCAAACCATTTAATATCTACATTTTGCAAACCTAGGTATTTGTCAATACCTCTGTGTTCAGCATTACTTTTGCCCCAGAAAACATAGCTGTGGCCTGCAAACCATACTGTAAGCATTTTGAAGGGATGTGTGGAAGGAATCAAAAGACGTCTGTAGCTGATAAGTCAGTTGGTGGAATGAGCGGTATCTAAAACGGTGGAGATGGTTCTGTTTTAGAAAAAGCAGATCACCGATTGGTCGGTCATAAACAATGTGTTCTTAAAAACAGGATGCATGTTACTTTCCTGAAGAAGCATGTTTCTGATTGGATATAGAATTTTTTTTGACAGGTTCAGTAGATAGGATAAGGTAATATTTTGCAAAAGTCAACCACACCTGATATTTGCATTTGTAAGCTAGTGTGCTGAACTTGAAAATATGGTGAACTTGCAACTTTCTGGTACAGTTGAATGTTGCAGAAAGTGTTACTATGGAAACTAGGATTAAGCAGAATGGGGAAGGGTTGAAACTTAACTGTGGTTTTAAAATATGAAATGCCAACTTATATATAAGTGATATGCTACTAAAGTATGTTTTCCCAAATCAGTACTTTGTTTAGAAGTAGCGTGATGTTATAAAATAATACCAGTATTATTGGAAATAGGTTTTTGAACTCGCAGTTCCATCGCGACGCTACACTGACGCACCACGGTGGAGTCACGACTCCAGTGAATTACAGAACCAGTTTGGGCACTTTACGAAGAGACTAATAAAGGGTTAATATATCTAACCAATCGAAATGGGTTTCAGAATTTGAAATAATGAATGAATCATTTTGATGTGTTACTTACATTTATTTGTGTGCAAAAAGAGAGGGAGAGTTTGCCATTACTGGTTTTAACTTGTTGAGAGTGGTGCATCACATTTATTGTGTGAAAAAGAAAATATTTTATGAGTTTCTGATATTTCATATTCTGCAATAGTATTTGAGGTGTGAGTTACAAATTTGTAAGGTGTGTTATGTATTGCGTAGCAGTGCTTCAGTCTTTGTAGTGATATTTTCAACTTTGAAAAGCATTATTTATAAAGTTTGCAAAGTATTAGAGAAGTGTGATGTTTGAAATATGGTGCCAAATGTACGAAAGTGTATTGTAGTTTGTTTTGTGGTACTGAAATGAAGATTGAAATAGGTTGTGCATAGTAATATGTGTGCTTCCTGAGTCTCTAATGAAAGTAGTACAGAAAACTGATGTTCAATTCATATTGACAGATGTAATAAACTATGTCCAAGTTTATATAATTCTATACTCGTGTTCCCTGTGTTATGATCAGAAAGGAATACATACACTTTCTTCTTCTAACTTTAGAGAGTATGCGGTCTGAAATACAGATATTCAATTATTTCTATGTTTCTTTATATGTATCATGTCACTGGCAAAAGATACAGACATATGCCTGCATACATTCAGAAATATGGTTAGACTTAGAACAGTGACATGGGAAAGAATGCCGATTAAAATTTGGTAGGTCTACTATTGTGAGCAGTAGGTAAAAGATGAAGCTGAAGCAGAAAAGTGAGACATGGTAGCAGAGGGATTAGTGATTAGGGTACTTTGTATACAACTATTTGTATTTTTTTTTTATGTATGATGCCAGTATCAAAAGGCATAGACACATGCATGCATGTTTTCAGGAATATGGCGAGACTTACAACAGTAACATGGGAAGGATTGCTGTTTTAAATTTGGTAGCTCTAACATTCTGAGCAGTCGCTGAAAAAAGAAGGTGCAGCAGAAAAGTGAGGTTTAAGACATGTTGGTAGTTGGATTAGTGATTAGGGTAGTTTGTATGAGTTTCTGCAAATGTACACTTGAAGTATGCCATATCACTTTTGGTGTCTGCTTCAAATCAGAAATGCAGTCTGTCAAGTTTAAAAGTCTGTGTGGTCTTGTGACTGAGGTATGTCTCTGCTTGTACATGTATTCTCACATGAGTTATGCATCTGATTATGCTAGACATGTGAAAGACAAGTATACAGCTATTTGTGCGTTTCTTTTATGTATGATGCCACTAGCAAAAGGCACAGACACATGCATGCATGCTTTCATGAACATGTTAAGATTTTCAAAAGTAACATGGGAAGGATTGATATTTTAAATTTAGTAGGTGTAACAATCTGAGCAGTCGGTGAAAAATTAAGGTGCAGCAGAAAAGTTAGGTTTAAGACATTTTGGTAGAAGGATTATTGATTAGGGTACTTTGTATGAATCTGTGGAAAGGTATACTTGAAGTAGGATGTATAAATGTAGATCTTGGTTTGACATGGGAAGTGCACTTAGTCAAGTTTAAAAGTCTTTTTGTTCTTGTGACTGAGGTATTTGCCTATTTGTGCATGTATTCTTAAGTGTGTTATGCATCCGAATATGGTAGATATTTGAAACACAGGTATACAACTATTAGTATGTTTCTTTTTATTTATGACGCCACTAGGAAAAGGCACAGACGCATGCATGTTTTCAGGAATATGGTGAGACTGATAACAGTGACTTGGGAAAGACACAGACATACATATGCATATTTTCAGAAATATGGTTAGACTTATAACAGTGACATAGGGAAGACACAGACATACGTATGTATATGTTCAGAAATATGGTGAGACAAAGAAGAGTGACATGGGAAGGATTGTTGATTTAAATTTAGTAGGTCTAACATTGTGAGCAGTCGGTGAAAAATGAAGCTGCAGCAGAAAACTGAGGTATAAGACAGTTGGCAGAGGGAATAGCGATTAGGGTACTTTGTAAGAGTCTCTGGAAGGGTACACTGGAAGTATGGAAAAGAAATGTTGGTGTCTGCTTAAAATGGAAAAAGTGGTCTGTCAAGTTTTAAGGTCTGTGTGGTCTTGTGACTGAGGTATGTCTCTACTTGTACATGTATTCTCACGTGTTATGCATCCGAAGATGCTAGACATCTGAAACACAGGTATACAAATTATTGTATGTTTCTTTTTATGTATAACGCAACCAGCAAAAGGCACAGATACATGCATGTATGCATGCTTACAGGAACATGTTAAGACTTTCAACAGTAACATGGGAAGGATTGCTATTTTAAATTTAGTAGGTCTAACAATCTGAGTAGTCAGTGAAAAATGAAGGTGCAGCAGAAAAGTGAGCTTTAAGAAATGTTGGCAGAGGTTTTAGTGAGTAGGCTGTTTCGTATGAGTCTGTGGAAAGGTACACTCAAAGTAGGCTGTATAAATGTAGGTGTCTGTTTGAAATGGGAAGTGTAGCCTCCCAAGTTTAAAGGTCTGTGTGGTCTTGTGACTGAGTTATGTGGCTACTTGTACATGTATTCTCACACATGTTATGCATCTAAAGATGCAGACGTCTGAAACACAGGTATACAACTATTTGTATGTTTCTTTTATGTACGATGCCATTAGCAAAAGGCATAGACACATGCATGCATGCTTTCAGGAAAATGGTGAGACTTACAACAGTGACATGAGAAGGATTGGTGTTTTAAATTTCTGGAGTTCTCTTGGTTCTTTCTGTACTTTTCTTGCCTCTATGTGCACCTCTATTGCTTTTTGTGTGCAGTTTTGTTTGCTCTTTCTGCATTTCTGTTGTTTCTATTTGCACTCCTCTTGCCTTTTTCTGCACCGTTCTTTCCTCTTTCTCCACCTCTGTTGTCTGTCTGTGCACCTCTTTTGCTGCTTTCTGCACCTCTCTTGTCTCTTTCTACATCCTCTCTTACCTCTTTTGGTACCTCTTTTGACAATGTCTGCACGTCTTTTGTTCCTTTCTGCAGCTCTCTTTCCTTTTTTGTTCCTATTTGCCTCTATCTGCACCTCTCTTGCCTTTTTCTGCACCTCAGTTGCTTTTTTTTGCACCCCTCTTGCTTCTTTCTGCATCCTTCTTCCCTCTTTCTGCATCGCTGTTGCCTGTTTGTGCACATCTCTTGCTTCTTTGTGTATCCCTTTTGCCTCTTTCTGCCTCTTTTGCCACTTTCTGCATCTCTCCTGCCTTTTTATTCCATTTTTGTTGCCTCTTTCTGAAATTCTCTTGATTCTTTTTGCACCTATCTTGGGACTTTCTGCATCTGATTTGCTTGTTTCTGCAATTCACTTGATTTTTTATACAGTTCTCTTGCTTCTTTGTACACATCTTTTGCCTCTTTCTGCACCCTCTTACCTCTTTATGTACCTCTCTTGACAATTTATGTACGTCTCTTGCTTCTTTCTGCACGTCTCTGGTCCGTTTTTACACCTCTCTTGCCTTTTTAGCACCTCTGTTGCTTCTTCCTGCACTCTTCTTGCCTCTTTTCCCACTCTTCTTCCCTCTTTCTGTACCTCTATTGCATCTTTCTGCGCCCCTCACCTCTTTCTGCACCTCTCTTGCTTCTTTTTGTATGTGTCTTGCCTTTTTCTGAACCTCTATTGCCTATTTTGTAGCTCTTTTCCTCTTTGTGCTCATCTCTTGCCTTTTTCTACACCTCTGCTGCTATGGCCAGGTACGGCCTAGACCCCCTCTTCCTAGTGACACAACTCTTACTAAAATGGCCCCTTTTACCGGGGTAAAGATTTCCATCTCCCTTCCACCCCAAAGCGGTAAGTCATTTCCACACAAAAGATTTTCTGGGATTAGGGGGTCGTTAAAATAAAAAAAATTAAAACAAATGTTATACATTATTTACATAATACGCATAAAGTCCATAGCATTACATTTGATTACATTGATAGGTACATATGTCATGTTGCTAACCTCAACATTTCTGTAATACATATATATTCCTATCCAATCTAGACATTACATAATCAAATACATTTATCTTTCTGCGTATTCCTATTTGAGCCTGCGGCAAGATCAATGACTGGCGCCAGATCCTGATCAAAACTATGCCCGCCCTCCAACCGGAGTGCGCATGTGCAGGGGGCCCGTTCCCAGGGACGTACTTCCAGCCTGAGCACCCCCATACGCCCAGCAGATTAACTCCATAAGGGGTCCTTGCTGTTATGCACCATCCGCCCTCCAACCGGAGTGCACATGCACAGGGGGCCCATTCCCAGGGAGGTACTTCCCCCCCCGAGCACCCCCATATGCCCAGCAGACTAACTCTATAAGGGGCCCTTACAGTGATGTGCCGTTTACTTGTGCCCTTGTGCACGTGCGAGGTGGCCAACCAGCCTACTGGAAAGCGGAACTTCCCTCCCCCGCACCCTTCCAGCCAACCGGCTGTAACTGCCCCTGGAGTTCGGTGAGAGACCACTTGTCCCTCCCCCTTGGGCGACCCCATTCAAGAATGGTGCCGCCCCCTAAGGACCTTAAATTTACTGCTCACCAATCAAGACCTTACCGCTGACCAAGGATTAGCACTATAAATATGACAATTGAACATTTCCTGCATAAGAAACAATGGTGCTTCCTGAAAAGGAGAAAGAAAAACAATACACATGCCAAACATAAACAAGTCAACCTGAAAAGAAAAAACTGCAAAACACAGTATTCGAAAACCTTGCTTTAGGGGATGGTGTGTGGGTGAAAATTAGAGGGAGCCTCCTAGCGAGGCCCGGACGGATCCCTGTAGAGGCCCAGCCTTTTATTGCCCTCCAGTAAGTGGGTGACCCGCCGGGGGCCGGTTCCGGTATGGCCTAGACCCCCTCTTCCTAATGACACAACCCTTACTAAAATGGCCCCTTTTACTGGTGTAAGGATTTCCATCTCTCTTCCACCCCAAAGCGGTAAGTCATTTTCACACAAGAAAATGTTTGGGATTAGGGGGTATTTATTAAAATTTTAAAATTAAAAACAAATTTTATACATTATTTACATAATAAGCAGAAATTTTGACAACGGGTTACACTCGTAACGGGTGTATAGGTTGGGGAAGTAGTCCAAGATGCCCAGAAAATTGAAATAACGGTTAAACTGAAGACTTTGCATTTACATTGGCTTGAACTTTATTGGTAATAGCTTTGTTGCTCATATATTTGTAATATGGTAGTGCGATGAATATATAATTGGTTTACTTTACACGCTTTGCAGGATACGTTCGGAATACTGAGGAATTTGTCTGAAGGTTTTTGACAGAGGTTACTACTCTAATATTCCCTTATATATTGCTTCAGGCAGTGAGTTTGCATAGCGTTGTTACACCTAGAGTGTGCATGAGGTCTTCGGGGACTTTCTCTTAAGCACAAGAGTGTTATTTTGGTACATATTGGGTGTTTTCTTTATACACTCTTTGGGGGAATGTATTATTTTCTTGCCCTGTCTACCAGGGACACGTTTCACTTTCGTTAGTGTCCATCATGCCTTGTGGACTTTTTAACTCAAGGTGGCTGACTATATATGTATATTACTTGGTTAAGCACTCTATGACCAATTACCAAAAATTGGTTTTACATGTTGTAATATAGCTGATTTATTTGTTTGTTCTGGCCCTGAGGAAGCCTACGATTAAATCCATAAAGACGAAACACATGTTGGCTTAATCTGTGGCTATTTGTTGTTGATGAAGATCGGAGTGCTGATTAATATACAAACCAGATATGAAATAAAGTGCAAAGAAGAACAACTTCTGTGTGGACATATATGTGCTTGATTACATGACTGTTGCTCAGGATATTGACCTTTTGTCTGTTAGAAAAGACTTTACATTTATATATAAACTGTCAGGTAATTTTGCGGCGTAATTTGACTGTTGAAGAAGGATTACTAAATGGAGCAATGGGAAAAGTTATTGATTTTGTCAATTTTCAGAATAGAAATAGAATAGAATTTTTGATTATAAAATTTGATCAGATGAATGAGGTAAGACAGATTGGGCATTGTGTTGTATGTTTTCTGCTTGTAAAAGATTTGCATGTACGGAGACAATAGTTTCCTCTGTCTTTAGCGTATGCAGTAACTATTCATAAATCTCAAGCTTTCAATATAGACAGAGCTTTTGTAAATAATGGAAGTACGGTGTTCAAAGAAGGAAGGGCATACATTGCATTGTCTCGAGTAAGAACATTGTCTGGTTTGTATTTTGATGAGTAAAAGGTTAGTGCTGAGGCTAATTGCGTAAGAAAGTACAAACATTTAAGAAGACTTTATGCTCCTGATTTAGGTGAATATCCCATATATGAGAAATGTATAGTGTGTCCAAAATGGAAATATGTCAAAGATGCAACTGAGGATCAAAGAAAAGCAACTGAAGGGATAGTTGAAAGTATAAAGAAAAACATAGAAAGTTTTGATGATATTGTAGGATACCAATTAGAAAATGGGTATCAACTGCTATGCTTATGTGATTCTGAATGTTGTGTTCATCTGCCACATCATCATGAAATTGTGGACATTTTTGAAAAAAGATTCTGTATTACATCATGTATTTCAACAGTTGATAAGTGACAGAAGTAACATGCATATTGCTTCTGGCATTCGGCATCTTTTTCATGTATGTATTGGTTCATTGACATTTAATCGCAACATACAACAAGATGCACAAGAATTTATAATGCTTATGCTTGGAGTATTAGAACATGAAGGGATATACATTGAAAACTTATTTGGACTAAGTTACTAATTGATCCATAAGTGTGAAGAGTGTTCATTTACTTTTACCACTGAAATACAAACAGAACGATCCCTATACTTGACAATATCAGACTGCAAATCAGTACCTTTTAACAAATTGATAAAAACATCAAATCAGGATACGAGATGTTCACATTTTAGATCAGTGATGTTGTCTACATTACATAAAGAAAGATTTGGAAAATATCTTATTTTAATGTTACAATGTTGTAAAGCAAATGCAAGAAAATTGGAAACAAAAATTACAAATTTTAAGGCTAGTCAAATATCTATTTCAGGAAGAACATACAACAGCAGCCATTATTCTTCATGAAGGAGTTACTGCAATATCTAGACACTATACTGTTTATTTAAAGTGTAACAATGGATGGACACATTGCAATAATGCCCACTTGGAATTCAAACCTAGATTGCCTTATGAATTACCAAATTTGTATATGTTATTTCTCCAGCCAACGTTTTAAGTACATCATTCGGCCTATTGGGGAAGATGTGAACAGAAAGTAGACAGTACTGTAAACCATTAGTATTTATAATTAGTGTTTTGATTATTATTTGCGCTAATTGATATTACATTTGGGCAATTGTATTTCACAGCAAATACTTTATATATATGGTGTCTATATTGTACCAGATGTAAATCAGAGTGTACATTTTGACAAATGAATTTGAGATAAATAAGAGTTCATGTATATGTAGGAAGTAATTCAGAAAGTGTAGATAGGAAAACAAATAGATACACATATTGATAATGATGTTCTATGCTGATTTTTTATTCTGCAATCAATTTGATTGATATTTCCCGCTGTTCAATGATAATACTACATTGAAATCACTATGTATGGTTTAGTTAAGTGGAATCCAAGAACAGCAAAAAACAGGAAACTGAGAATATTATCTAATTCTACATTTATGTTGTGTTCTCAAACATATAATATTATACTTTCTGTAATATATTATCAATAAATAACAGGTTTTCTTTTTCTTCTTTATAGTAACTCCTGTTGAAGTTTGAAAACAGTTTTAATGCTGTTTAGGATAATACTACTCTAAAATTGTTTTACTGAGTAATCTATCTAAGTTACTTTAAAGGTAGGAATACACAATATAATATGCATGATAACGTGGAAAAATGTTTTAAATGTAATTCTATATTATTTGTTTCTAATATAAATAATGTTCATCCTACAGACTATTTGAAAAGTATCATCATATTTCTGAGGAGCAGTATCACACATACATTTTACAAAAGCGCATACACCAATAAGAGTAATTTTATTGCAAGTTAAATATTTTCCCATTATACAGCACAGGTGTGTATTGAGCTCTCTATCCGAGGACTTCTCAGACACATACATAGATAACAGATGGTTGCTTCTGTGATTCAATACTCTAGTAGAATTGATAAGATTTGTGCACCTCTATAACAAACTACATAGTATTAACAAACTACATAGTTTTGAAGTTAGAGTCATCAGATGCGGAACACATGTCAGAATACATATAGAGGCCTACAAATACTAGAATATGTCTGTTTTACATCACATACTTTCACAATTGGGGTAGAAGAAGATGTATGTATTAGTTTCTCCACCTCATACAGAACAGGTGTAGTGGGTGGTGAAAGTACTTTTCATTATATTTGAAAATTTGACAGTTTTGAAGAATGAAATATCTTCTCATTTGAAGAAGTATTTTGAGATATATTCTGGAGCTAATAGGCCTACGTTTTAAAGGATAGAATCTACTGTATAGGGCATAACACATGCACTCATCCAATCATTCAAACACTATACTTGCGCTCATTCATTCACTCAGACACTATGCATACACCCATCCAATCATGCAGTCATTCAATCACCTAGACACTACTCTTGCACTGTTCCAATCACTTATCAGATACCCATACACTCACCCATTCATCCAGGCACTACCCTTGCACTTGTGCATTCACCCAGGCACTATCTATGTACTCATGGAATTACCCATGGACTGCCCATGCAGTAATTAAACCAAACAGACATTATGAATGCACTCATCCAATCACACACGGACTTACCATACACTCATTCATTCACCCAGGTAGTACCCATGCACTCATCCAATGGCCCATGCACTACCCTTACACTCCTCCATTCACTCAGGCACTATCCATGCACTCATCGAATGACGCAGGCACTACTCTTGCACTCATCCTGATATTAAAACACTATCCTTCCACTCATTCATTCACGCAGGCACTTTGCATACACCCATCCAATCACACAGATACTATTCATGCACTCATTCAATCACATAAACAATACTCTTACACTGTTATAATCACGCATGTGATACCCATAGATTCACCTATTTACCTTCGTACTACCCATGCACTCCCCCATTCACCGAGGCTCTATTGGAATTACCCAGGGACTACCCATGCAGTCATTGAACCCAACAGACACTACAAATACACTCATTTAATCGCCCAGGGACTACCCATACACTCATCCAATGATCTATGCACTACCCTTGCACAAATCCATTCACTCAGGCACTACTCATGCACTCATCCAATCACCCGGGCATTACACTTGCACTCATCCATTCACTAAGGAACTACCCATGCACTCCTCCATTCACTCAGGCACTACCAATGCACTCATCTCTTCAACCAGGCACTACCCTTGCACTCATCCATTCACTCAGGTACTATGTATGCACTCCTCTAATCACCCAGGCACTCAGGCACTATCCATACACTCATTCATTCACTGAGGCACTATCTATGCAGTCGTCCAATTACCCTGGCACTACTCTTCCACTCATCCATTCACTGAGGAACTACCTATGCACTCTTGCATTCACTCATGCACTAACCATGCACATATCAAATCACCCAGGCAGCACTCTCGCATTTATCCATTCACTCAGGCATTAGGCATGTGCTCATCCATTCACTCAGGCACTGCCCATGCGCTCATCCAATGACCCAGGCACTACCCTTGCACACATGTATTCACTGAGGAACTACCCATGCACTCCTCCATTCACTCAGGCACTACCCATACACTCATCTGTTCCTCCAGGCACTATCCTTGCACTCATCCATTCACTCAGGTACTATACATGCGCTCATCCATCCACTCAGGCACTACCCTTGCACTCATCCATGCGCTCAGGCATTACGCATGCGCTCATCCAATGACCCAGGCACTACCCTTGCACACATGTATTCACTGAGGAACTACCCATGCACTCCTTCATTAACTCAAGCACTAACCAGGCACAATGTGTTCACCCAGTCACTACTCTCGCACTCATCCAATCACTCAGACACTACCCATGCACTCATCCAATCACCCAGGCACTACCTATGCACTCATGCAAAGACTCAGCTACTACCCCTGTTATCATTCAATCACCTAGGCACTACTTTCATACTTAGCCATTCACTCAGACATTACACATGCGCTCATCCATTCACTCAAGTACTACCCATGCACTCACCCAATGACCCAGGCACTACTCTTGAACTCATCCTTTCACTGAGTTACTACCCATTCACTCCTCCATTCACTCAGGCATTACCCATGCACTCATCTGTTTACCCAGTCACTACCCTCACACTCATCCATTTACTCTGGTACTACACATGCACTCATACAATCACCCAGGCACTACTCTTCCACTCATCCATTCACTGAGGAACTACCCATGCACTCTTCCATTCACTCACACACTAACCATGCACATATCAAATCACCCAGGCAGTACTCTCGCACGTATCCATTTACTTAGGCACTCATCCAATGGCCCAGGCACTACCCTTGCACTCATCTATTCACTAAGGAACTACCCATACACTCCTCCATTCACTCAGGCACTACTCATGCACTTATCTGTTCATCGAGGCACTACCCTTGCACTCATCCATCCATTAAGGTACTACGCATGCATTCCTCCAATCACCCAGACTCTAGCTATGCACTCATCCATTCAGTAAGGTACTATCTATGCAGTCATCCAATCACCCTGACACTACTCTTCCACTCATCAATTCACTGAGGACCTACCCATGCACTCCTCCGTTCACTCAGGCACTAACTGTGCACATATCAAATCACCCAGACACTACTCTCACACTTATCCAATCACACAAGCATTACACAAGCGCTCATCCATTCACTCAGGAACTACCCTTGCACTCATCCATGCGCTCAGGCACTACGCATGCACTCATCCATTCACTCAGGGAGTACACATGCACTCATCCAATGACTCGACACTACCCTTGCACTCATCCATTCACTGAGGAACTAGCCATGCACTACTCCATTTACTCAAGCACTGCCCATACACAATGTGTTCACCCAGTCACTACCCTCGCACTCATCTATTCACTGATGCACTACCCATGCACTCATCCGATCTCCCTGGCACTACCCATTCACCCATCCAATGACGCAGTCAATACCCTTGCACTCATGCAATCATTCAGGTAGTACCCTGCACTCAAATATTCACTCAGGAGGTATCCTTACACTCACGCATTCACCGACATACCACAGATGCACTCATTCAATCACACAGGGACTATGTGAACACTCGTTCATTCACTGAGGCACTACCCATGCATTCATCCAATGACCTAAGCACTACCCTTGCACACATCAATTCACTGAGGCACTATCTGTGCACTCATCCAATTGCCCTGACACTACTCTTCCACTCATCCATTCACTGAGGAACTACGCATGCACTCCTCCATTCACTCAGGCACTAACCATACATATATCAATTCACCCAAGCACTACTCTCACCCTTATCCATTCACTCAGGCATTATGCATGCGCTCATCCATTTACTCAGGCCCTACCCATGCACTCATCTAATGACCCAGGCACTACCCTTGCACTCATCCATTCACTGAGGAACTACCCATGCACTCTTCCATTCACTCAGGCACTACTCATGCACTCAATCCATTCACTCACACACTATGCATGTACTCATCCAATCACCCAGGCACTACCCATGCACTCATCTGTTCATCCAGGCACTACCCTTGCACTCATACAAACATTCAGGTACTTTGCATGCGTTTCTCCAATCACCCTGACACTAGCTATGCACTCATCCAAACACTCGGGCACTAACCATGCACTCATCCATTCACTAAGGCACTATCTCTGCAGTCATCCAATCACCCTGGCACTACTCTTCCACTCATCCACTCACTGAGGAACTACCAATGCACTCCTCCATTCACTCAGGCACTAAACATGCACATATCAAATAACCCAGACAGTACTCTTGCACTTATCCATTCACTCAAGCATTACACATGCGCTCATCCATTCACTCAGGCACTACCCTTGCACTCATCCAATGACCCAGACACTATCCTTGCACTCATCCAGAAGAGGTGTGTGCCGTTGTCAGGGCGACTGACTCCGGAATCTGGGGATCACGGTTCGATTCCCGGCGCCGGTGGCTGATTAGCCCAGCACCATGTGACTCTGGGCAATAGTTTGCTTAATCTTCCCGATGTCCCCCAGCGCCTAGAGACCCTTACGGGTGATTGTACGCGCTTTACAAATGTGTATTATTATTATTATCCATTCACTGAGGAACTAGCCACGCACTCCTCCATTTACTCAAGCACCCAGTCACTACCCTCACACTCATCCAATCACCCAGGCACTACCTGTGCACTCATGCAAAGACTCAGCCACTACCCATGCACTCATCCAGTCACTAAGGCACTACCCATGCACTCATCCAATCACGCTGGCACTACCCATTCACTCATCCAATGACACACTCAATATCCTTGCACTCATGCAATCATTCAGGTAGTACCCTGTACTCAAATATTCACTCAGGCAGTATCCTTACACTCATGCATTCACTGATGTACTACAGATGCACTCATTCAATCACACAGGGACTATTTATACACTAATTCATTCACTCAGGCATTACCCATGCATTCATCCAATGACCTATGCACTAGTCTTGCACACATCCATTCACTGAGGCACTATCTATGCACTCATCCAATTGCCCTGGCACTGTTCTTCCACTTATTCATTCACTGAGGAACTATGCATTCACTCCTCCATTCACTCAGGCACTAACCATACATATATCAAATCACCCAGGCACTACCCTCACCCTTATCCATTCACTCAGGCATTACGCATGCGCTCATCCATTTACTCAGGCCCTACCCATGCACTCATTGAATGACCCGGGCACTACCCTTCCACTCATCCATTCACTGAGGAACTCCCCATGCACTCATCTAAAGACTCAGCCACTACCCAGGCACTCATCCGTTCACTGAGGCACTACCCATGCACTCATCCAATCACCTTGGCACTACCCATGCACTCATCCAATCACCTTGGCACTACCCATGCACTCATCCAATGACGCACACACTACCCTTGCACTTATACAATCACCAAGGCAGTACCCCTGTACTCAATTATTCACTCAAGCAGTATCCTTACACTCATGCATTCACTGACGTATTACCTATGCACTCATTCAATTATACAGGCACTTTTCTTACATTCATCACACACACATTTATGCAAGCAATCAGTTTCACTACATACAATTTTTCTACTTTTAACCAGTATCGGTGGCTCCGTAAGAAGCTTTATTTTATTTTTAAACAATTTTGAGTTTTTTTTGTTTTTTTTGTTTTTTCTTAAAAAATCATTTTGGGGGGGTGTTTTTGACTTTTTTAAACTGAAAAGAACTTAAGAAGTCCACCAATAGTGTTTCTAAAAAACAAAGAAACAAAGAAACACAAGGTTCAAAAAGAAAAAGAAAATTAACACGTGTTTTTAACAAATTAATGATGGCATCAATAGAAAGTTCACCGACGCAGACAGTTGTCAAACACTTCCTGCAGTGTATTCCTGCATGGAGTCACGTAGGATTCGTGCAGCCATCGCGTATCTGTCGCGGACCCGTAAACTGAGCTAAATTTAATTTAAAAGTATAAATTGGTATTAGCAAATTATGTTTGAAACTTTTTTACTGGAAAGACGTTAAGCAAAACAGATATTTAAACTTGCAACATTGATATTTCATACTTTTTCAAATTACACTGCAGTCACGACCCAGAAACGTGCCGGCAGGGTTCGCAATTCCTTCGCAACCGGTGCGCGATGGTGCCACGTACACAAAAATGTGTTTTCAAGATCTTATAATTATTTTACTACAGTAATACACATTTTTGGGATTCAATAATGAACCGCTGTTTAAAAAATATATTATTTCAGTGTAAGTAATTATTTTGGACTTAAATTTATGTAACGGATTTGCGCCCTGAAACCGAAGATCCACGAATGGTGCGCGATCCCGCTGCGTCCTTAAAAATCTGTTTAAAACATTTTTAAAAAATGTATAACTTCTATACTACTATTTTTTTGCACTTAGTCATAAACCTCTTTGTGATAAAAATATAATAATTCATTCTAAATATGTATTTTAGAATGACATTCGTATAACGGACTCTTTTTTGAAAACTAAAAAAAAGATATAAATAATATATTTATCATAATAAGACAACAAAACATTTTTCTATGTATATATATTTATTCACAAACAAATAACAGATTTCAGGGACTTTATGGTTAACAATCACACTTTAAAAACCTTAAGAATTCACAAAAAAAACCCACAGGTTTCAAGGAAGTTATAGTTAGAAATTAGCATTTAAAAAACCTTAGAAATTCACTGAAACAACCAAAGTTTTCAGGGACCTTATAGTTAGAAATTACCATTTAAAAAAACCTTAGAAATTCACTAAAAAAACAAAGGTTACAGGAACGTTATAGTTAGGCTGACATTTACTCATACAAAACCAGAGAAATTCAGCAGTTATAGTTAGTTGAGCTAACTATAACTCGCGTACTGATGACATCTCAAATGACATCACTGATGACATCATCCACATAATCTCTGATGCACATACTCACACCCGGATATAACATTTCATACCGCCACTCCAAATTTCAGACTACCATTCTTGAAACGATTGGCACACCAATACCAGTATGTACATGCACACTCACTGATTCATAGGTCCGGATACACATACACTCACTCACCCATACAGGTACTCATAAAGCCAGTCACTTACCAATACAGCAGCTGATATATGCACTCATACACACATACCACCACTCATATACCATCAGTCACTGAAAGATCTACTCACACACTTACTCACTCACCTAAGCACTCAATCACACAGCCACTTTCTTACTCATACAGAAACACACTCACTACTCATACAAATACTTACTCTCCTTACAGTCGCTGACACAAGCACACACTCACCCATACAGCAACTCTCACAATCATTCACTCAGTCACTTATATACTCCAACACTCACATATTTTGCCTTTCACATATGAAGTTACTCACCCATATACCACTGACACATCTATTCACTCACAGACACAGCCCTACGCACACTCACTCAACCATACAGTCCCTCACAGAAGCACTCATGAACCCATACATCCAGGGATTCACCTACTCATAGATGCATGCAGGGAGTCACACACCCACATCCACACAGACAATCAGGCAGCCATACAGGTACTCAGATAACCAATCATGAACCCATATAGACATTCAGGTAGCTACTCACCAACCCATGCAGCGGCTTATACACCAAATGACAGACTGATTCAGACATTTACACACATCAGCCATTCAGACACTCATACACCCACTCATTCTTCTATACACCTTGGCATATATATAACATTCTTCAATGTTTTAGAAACACTGAGTCACTGGATGTTATCAGTGATGTCACTAACCATGCCATGAGTGATGTAATATGTGACGTCATTAGCAGTACATTGTAGGGCGCGAGTTATAGTTTGCTCAGCTAACTAGAACTGCTGAATTTCTCTGATTTTTGTACGAGTAAATGTCAGTTTAACTATAACGTCCCTGTAACCTTTGTTTTTTCAGTGAAAATATATATATATATTTATATATATATATATATATATATATATATATATACACACACACACACACAAACTTACCTGATATATACTTCCCTTCTTCCCATTTCACTGTACAGGCATGCATGGAAAAGAACTGTGTTAATGTCAATGAGTGGTAAAGGCATTGTGTGGCAAATGCTGCGTTGTAAAGGCTGTTTCCCACTGGTAACTAGGGCATGAGTGACGGATTTTTTGGTGTTGCTGGGAGCAATTTAAAGATCTTTTCAGCGTCTTCAGGGTGTGGAAGCAGGATGCTGTCACGGCATTGACTTTTGCAGTCATGTCCAGGTTATTGTTGATAATAATTCTGATTCCTTGTGTGGGTGCTGGGTGTGGGTCAGTGTTCAGCCAGCCAGCAACCAGAGTCCCATTGTAAGGTGTTCTTGCCAAAGATCAGTATTTCTGTCTTGTCGGTGTTGAACTTGAGACAGTTGGCTTTTATCCAGTGTGACTTTGATTATGCAGGCGGTGAACTTGTTTCTTGTATTGGGGGTCTCGTCCGAGAGGAAGTGTATGAATTTCATGTACTCGGCATAGGACAGTATGGTGAAGTTATGTGCATGGATGAGTTTAGCCAAAGGGATTATGTATGCATTTAAAAAGGTGGGGCAGAGTGATGAGCTTTGAGGCACTCCGCAGATGAGTCTGCAGGCTTCTGAAGTGTGCAATGAAAGGCTGCCTGCTTGTGTTCTATCTGTGAAGAAAGAAAAGATCCAGTGTAGAGCGGACCCTTGGATGTCTATCTCACATAGGCTCCTGATGAGGACACGGTGTGAGATTGTGTTAAATGCTGAAGAGAGGTGCAGGAGAATAAGGGCTGCCGTGTCTCCTCTGTCAAGGACCATGCTGATGTTGTCTGTGGCAACAATGAGTACTATTTTTGTACTGAAGTTGGGCCCAAATCTGGACTACATAGCATTGAGAAGCTGGTGGTTGCTGAGGTGGTTGTTGAGAAGTCAGTTGATTTGTTTCTTGGGTATGGTCGGCTATGGTAGGAGGGAGATGGATCTGCAGTTGGCATGTGGCTGGGTAAGCAGTTAGCTTCTTGACCTGGGGTGTGACAGTGGCATGTTTCCAGGTGTCTGGGAATGTGGCTTAGTCGATGGAGGCATTGAACATGGGTATTAGTGCTTGGATGATTGTTAGGAGTCCTTTGATGAAGGCATGGATGGGGAAAGAGTCAGATGGGGCTTGTGAGTGGATGATCTTCATGGTAGCAGCAGTTTTGATGGTGGTGACTGTGGGCCATGAAGTCTGGGTTCATTCTTTTGCTGTGATGGGAAGTTGAGTTGCAATGGTGACAGGGTCCAGTTTAGGATCGATGTTGCTATATTTGGAGGTGATTTAGTTACAGAAGAATTCCGAGAGCTTGTTGCTAAGTTCTTTGGAGGCAGTGATGTTGCTGGAGGCAGCAGGAATTGTGGTGACATCTCTGATGACAGTGAAGATTTTCTTGCTGCCGATTGTGCTGGTTTGATGTGGTCTGTAAGAAGTGTTCTGTATCTGCTGGTGGTGGTAGCATCTTACGCTGGATTGAAATATGCCTTTATTCATGGTGTCTTGACTTGTTCTCCATTTGTGCTCCAGTTGCTTGCAGAGGCGTTTCATTAGCCTGAGTTCCACAGTGTACTAGCTGGACTGTGGTTGGGCTCTTGCCACTGGGTTGCACTTGAGGGGAGCTAGGGTGTTGGCACACGCAGTAACCCCACTGTTGAAGTTCTTCATGACTTTCATGGCTTTGAGCAAGTTGTTGGTGTTCTGAGGCATATATTTTTCCAGCTGTGGCGGATGAGTCCTGTGGTGGTAAGTCTGATGCTGTGGGATAGGCATGCTGGAACAGATTAGGGCATGGTCAGTCTAGGTCATAGTTTTATTTGTTTATTTATTTTTTAGAGTTTTATATAGCCCGAACTAGACCTGAAGATATTGAGTACCAGAGCGCTTTACATAGCACCAGTTTTGTTACAAAAGGACACATTCATTTTTGTTGGGCACGGGGGAGATAAAAGGATTTGCCCAGAATCACAGAATGTTGAGCTTCATTGCTGAGACTCGAACCCGGTTCCCCAGTTTCGATGTCGACTGCTCTAGCCGTAAGGCCTCTCCACGTTGCTGGCTTGTCAACTGTAATGCTGCTGATTCATGAAAATCTCAGGTGCAATATGTGTCCTCTGGTGTGGGTGGGTTCAGTAATGTGCTGGGTGAGACTGAAGTTTCCAAAGTTTCCCCGAAGAGTTTTATAGTTTGGGTTCTAGGTGAAAGTTAAGGTCTCTGGGAAGGATGAAAGTGCTCGTGTGACAAAGTCCACTTCCAAGACAAAGGAACAACTTTCACGAAGGAATGAAAGCTGTCACAGACTGGATGTAGGTCAGCTGCCTGAAGCTCAACTCGGGCAAGACAGAAAACCCCATCCAGGGAGCCTTCCCCTACACTTGGATCGACTCCTGGTGGTCCTCTTTTCTAGAAAGTCCCCCTACCCCCACGAAGTATGAACAAAACCTCGCCATCATACTGGATTCCTCTCTCACAATGGACTGCTAGATAAATACAGTCTCCTCGGCCTGCTTTAACACACTCTGCCTGCTTCAACAGATCTTCAGATGGATCCCCACCGAATCCAGGAAGACAGTCATCCATGCCCTCATCGGCAATGCACTCTATGCCAGCAATGCCCAGAAACTCCTCCAAAGACTTCAGAATATCCAGAACGCCACAGCAAGAATAATCCTTAACATTCGCTGTCGCAGCCACATCATTCAATACCTCCACTGGCTCCCAGTCAACAGAAGAATAACCTTCAAACTCTTCACCCATGCATACAGTGCCGGACCCACATACCTGAATCACATTCCACGTACCAAACAGACACCTCCGTTCCATCTGTCTTTCCCTGGCTATCGTCCCACGAATCTGCAAGACCAGAACCGGAAGAATGTCCTTCTCCTACCTCACCTCCAAGACATGGAACACCCTACCCTTCCACCTTACAATATGGACCTCACTGACACAAATCAGGAAGGACCTCAAGATCTGGCTCTTTCGATGAACTCGGCACTTAGACTGATGCGCTGCACCACCCCCCACAGCGCCTTGAGATCCTCACGAGTGAATAGCCACGCTTCGCAAACCCTGATTGATTGAAAGTCCATGATGTTTCTGGCAACATTAGTGCAGGGTTCTTGTGGTCTGTACACAATGGTCCATTCCAGGGAGAAGTTGGCTGTGACTCATATTGTGAACATGAGGTGTTACATGTATCTGGTTCTGTTGTCCATGTAGGTGATGCAGATGATGGTGACTTTGAATATGATGGTGATTCCAACTCTGGGCTTGAGCTAACGGTCTTTGCCTGACGTTCTTTTAGCTGGTGGGGATTGCTGTAGCAATGACCATTCCATAAGTTGGATTTAGCCATGTTTCTATGAGAAGGATCAGGTCCAGAGCATGCTCTTGAAGTAGGTCCAATATCTCTTTTGCATGTTTGGTGAGCGAGCCAATATGGAGGAGCATGCATACAAGGGTGACGTGTTGTGTGGGTGGTGGATGGTCTGAGTGAGTATTGTGCGGGTGGCTGTTTTGTGTGAGTGGTATGATGGGTGCTGTTGGTGAAGGAGTGATGGGTGTAGAGTGTAAGAAAGTGCATAATTAGCATTAGCCAGGGTTAAGAGTGCAGAGAAAAACAGCAGGGTAGCAGCAGGTAGGAGGAAGACCAGGGTTTCTGGTGTTGGGCACATCCAGGTGTGGACAGGTCAAAGGTGGGCTTGACTTTGGCCTATCAGTGGCTCATTCATGCTGCTGCCGCTATTAAGTAGGTTCTGGTAAGGGAAAGGACCAAAAAAGGTAGTGGATGGTGTGCAGATGTATGTGGGAAATTGACTTAACTTTGATTTATTTGGTTTGATTTAGATTTTCTAAAGCATGCGATTGCCTGAAGACGTCTTGGTATTTTATTCCAAAATTAACTCGTAGTGTGGACAAAACCACGACCACCCCATGAGGCTTTCGGGGGACAATCACAGATCTTAATGTTCCAGAACATACAGCTCTTTTCGAAGCATACCAACCAAATCTATTTTTTAGGTAATCTGGACCAATACCAAGCAAGGCTTTTTGTGCCAAACACAAAGCTTTGAAGACAATCCTCTTTCTTACAGGGAGCCAACGGAGTTCAGCCAATGTTCCAGTTACCAACGTAAATTTGGGGATTTTCTTTAGTAAGCGACATTCTGCATTTTGCAGCATCTGAAGCGTATTCATAGGTCTCTGCTCGATGCCCATGTAGAGGGCATTGCAGTAGCCAATCCTGGATATAATTAAGGAGATAATGACAGATTTTTGCAAACTTGTAGAGATAAAAGGTAACATCTTCCTCAGCAATTTGATTATAAAGAAACATGATGAAGAACGTTTGTTGACTTGTTCCATAAAAGACAAATCTGTGTCAAAAATAATCCCCAGAGTTCTTACTTTTGGGACAGGTACTTGAAGAAAACTCAAAGACTGGGGCCACCTGGATCGATTCCTAAATGTGTCATCTTTACCAAACAAGAGAACCTCTGTTTTTTGGGAGTTAAGCTTTAGACAATTCCTACTCATCCAATGTAAAGTGGCTTTCATACAGGTGTTAAAATTATCTGCAAAGTCATCTACTTTATTAGTGACTGATACCACAATCTGTGTGTCATCACCATACACTATTGTGGCAAAGCCAGAAGAGTGGATACGTTTCGCTAATGGGGCCACATACATGATAAATAGCGTCGGGCTAAAGGATGATCCCTGGAGGACCCTGCAAGGCAGAGTAAAGGGTTTAGAACTGAACTTCCCAAGTGCGACCATCTGTTCTCGGGCCACTTCGGAAAGAGGAGATGAGGTTTAAATCAACAGCAGAAAGCTCTATTTCTGATCATCTATCCAGAAAAACTTTGTGGCTGACTGTATCGGAGGCTACGGACAGAGCTAATAATATCACTGCAGCCTTCTCACCCTTATCCATAGTCAGCCTGATCTCCTCCGAGTCTGCAATTAAAGCAGTCTCAGTGCTATGGCCTACCTGGAAACCAAACTGTGTGTCATTCAAAAGATTGCTATTTTCCAATATTCTAATAAAGTTTCATTGAGATGTTTCTCAATCAATTTTGTTAGCAAACAGTAGCCGTGAAATGGCCCAAAAATCATTTTCTGACATAGGGTCAAGAGAGGGGTTTCTTTAGAAATGGAGGAACAAAATCTTGAATCCAATCCATAGGGAAACATCCCTCCTTGATGATGGAGTTAAGCAAAGTTGTCAAGACTGGAGCTATAGTTGCAGCCATGTCATGAACTACCTTATGCGGGCACGGTTCAGAAGGGGCTCCAGATTTGGTGTGTCTAATAACCTCTTCCACTTGATCAACTGACAGAAGTGGGAAGTTATCTAACCCAACTGTATCCAATGTCTCGGCGGAAGACTCAAGGCTGGCACTAGGTGGGGATGAAATTCAATCAAAATCTCAAAAAACTGCTTCCACCTTCTCTTTAAAGAAGGAGGCCAGTTTTGCACAGAAGATCTGACTGAAAGGACCCGACTGAGGATTAGGACACACCAGCGTCCGGATGTTTTAAACAACTCTTCAAAGGAATTAGTGCCAAGGTTTGTTTTCTCAGCGTGGTATTTAGTTTTAACCTCTATAATGTTTTTTGTACTCCTGGATCAAATCTTTATACTTGATCTTTTTGGTCTCCGTATAGCTAGTTTGCCAGATTTTTTCTTGTCTCAGGCATCTTTGCTTTCCTTCTCTAGGATCAGCAGAAAACCATGGTGCAGTTGGATAATTTCTAAAGGTCATTTTCTTTTTCTCTGGCACCAGGTAAAAGGCTGCTCTGGCAACCACAAAGAATACAAAGCTGCAGCCTCATTAGAACTAGTTGATAGTGTCAGCAGTGACGCTTTAAGACTTTCCTTCAAATCATTGTTGCTCATCTTAATGCATTTTTAAAATGGACTGCACCATGATCTGAACAAATTATTGGCAAAACTGCATCTACCACAAGCTAGGGATGATTAGAGAAGACTCCAACCAAAGTGTGGTCTGCCTTGTGTGTAACATACTCCACCCTCTGAAACATTTCAAAGCTGTTCAGAATATCATTTAACAGATTTGTGTCTTTGTTCTAAAAGACCTCTAAATGGAAATTGAAGTCCACTAAAACTGAGTAGTTGGGATAATGGATGCTGGACTCCACAAAATAGCTCAAACCATAAAAAAAAATAGCTTTCAGTCCAAGAGGTCTATAAACTAATATACCATGTGACATCTCCTGATCTTTTATTTTAAATTTAAAAGAGAAGGCCTCACAGTCATCTAGCTTTAATGGTTCACAATTTACTTCAAGAGCCTTACTGTAAATAATTGCAATGCTGCCTACACATGTATATATATAATTGCAATGCTGCCTCCCTGCTTACCAATTCGATCAGACCTTCTGACGGTATAACTTCCAGGGAGCACTGTGGCGAAATCGGATCAGATGCTGCCAAGGTTTCGGTAAAGAATAAGAGCTGAGGACAATGAGTTTCTAAGAGCTCCAAGGCTTCATATTTATGTTTTTTAAGGGAGCAGAAAACAGCTGAGAGAAATGTTTCATATGTCGTAACTATCATGTGGTTTTTCAGAATTGATATCGGACAATTTACACTAAGGCTGCAGTTCTTGCATCCGAAACATTCATCCCTGTTACTAAAATAAAAAGTATGACAACCCTCCATCCTACTTACTTTATTTATTTGAAGCAATTCTTCTTATGAGTACCTATTTATATCCAAATGACCAGGGGTCCTGGCACAAGGCGCAATCCCGTCGCAGACGGACTTGTCTTTGGCATGTCACCAGAGTAGTCGAGCTGTCATGAGAAAAAATAGTAATCAAGGAAGTGGAAGACTTCCTTGATTACTCCTCGAAATGGCAGCCACTCGCTCTAACCGGCGGTTTTAATGGTCCACTGAAAAGCAAATAGTAAAAAGTCTGTGCAAAAACAGCAGATTAAGGTAAAAACAATTTAAAATCTCAATTTGTGTGCAGAATGGCAAATGAAGCAAAAAGCGTGGTTGCGAGGTCATGAGGTTCAACTAGTAATCAAGAAAGAGGAAGACTAGAATGTCAACCCCTAAAATGGCAGCCGCTCACTCTAACCGGTGAGAATAATGGTCCATTGAAAAACTAAGAAGCAGTAAACAGTCAGTGCAAAAACGAAAAATTAAGGTAAAAATAATTGAAAACCTCGAACTGTGTGCAAAATGGCAAATGAGGCAAAAAGCGTAGAGGCACTACACGGTCACACTGTTACGAGGTTTAAATAGTAATCAAGGAAGAGGAAGACTAGAATATCAACCTCTCAAAATGGTGGCCGCTAGCTCTAACTGGCAAGTTTAATGGTCCACCAAAAAACAAACAAGCAGTAAACGGTTTGTGCAAAAAGAGCAGATTAAGGTAAAAACTATTTAAAATCTCAATTTGTGTGTAAAATGGCGAATGAGGCAAAAGGCATCAAGGCGAAATTAGGTCTTTCTGTTTTGCTGCTCCTCTAAAAGACAGTTTTGGCTGGAAACCAGTGATGTTACTTGCTGTGCAGATGGATGATGGGAAATACAGTAATGTCACCTCCTGTGCAGATAGTTGAAGTGAAATTATGTCCTCTTACTTGGCAGCTTCTTTAAAAGATGGTTTTGGCAGTAAAACAGGATGGCTATTGCTATTGCTATCACTTTCTGTGAAGATGGATGATAGGAAATGAAGACCTCTTGCTTCACTTGTTCTAAAGATGGTTTTGGCAGGAAACCAGTGATGTCACTTCCTGTGCAGATGGCTGATGGGAAATGCAGTGATATCACTTCTTGTGCTTTTCACATTGGCTACAGGGGTGTGTAAATGTGGCAAATTCTGCTAAAGGAATACCCTTGGAATTTGTGAATTAATCTGGTTAAAACGACACAGAAATCCAAGGACCTAACATATATTTCTTAACATATCATTTTTTTCATAAATATGACAAGTTTCTCTTAGTGGTACATGAACATATATATGTCAAATAAACCCTGTATGACATGTTAAAATATCTGCATTGTTAGAAATTGGCAAGCTTATATTTTAGATTGCTTTTATGAAGTACTACACATTTACAATTGATGCTGAGTTGGAAGGATTAGCACTGATGTCTACCAGAGGAAACTTACTGCTGTGGTACCAGAGGACTTGATACCAGAGAGCAATTACTGATGGCTGTTATTTCATGACTGGTGTGAAGGCCTTTCTTCATTAACACTGATAGAGGTGTTCTGTGGTATTATTGCTAATGCATCCCGAGAACTGAGTTTGTACAATTGATGTAAACTGGCTGGCCTTGTAAGCTCTATGTAAACGAGCAGCATTGCTGCCATCTTTAGGATTTGTCCAACTCTGCTATCTTTCATCTGTGATTGATTGATTTCCATTACTTATGATTTTAGGTGCGCCCAAAGTGGTTCTCTAGAGTTCACTCGTTATTTGGCTCTCTTTATTAATTATACAATTACTCCAAATTCCTATAGGTTTGGGGTCCAGTAAAGTTGCTGTGCTGCATCGCGTGAACAAGAGAGTGCAGAAATGACGCAGTTATGCTCTCTCTCTCTCTCTGCGCTGGTGGCTTGTAGGTGTCTTGGCACCATAGTGCACATGTGTCTGTGCTGTACTCTGTTTAGTTTTTGTGCAGGAAGGGGTTTGCATTGTGTTGATCTTGATTTGCATTGTTTTGTAAATCCCAGCAGAAGACTTTGTGTCAGGGTACGTAAAAAGAAATGCAAACCTGATGCAAACTCGTTAGGCCTTTGATTTCTTTTATGTGCCTAAAAGGAAGGGTTTGCTCGCTGTGGCCACACGTAAGCATTTCGGAATGCACCTTACTGGCCTTTTAGCTGTCACTTTACATACAGCATTGCCCACACTATATGGATAAACGTTTTTTGCCTTTCTTAGGTAATGTTCTATACTCAAATCATTTAATATATTAGCCAGTACACTTAATTCTACTTTCGGACTACTAGTTGCTCTGTCATGAGTTAAATGTGCTTCAAAATCATATGAGCAATAAGTGAAGCCCTCAATGCATTTCAGATATTGAGGTGACCTTCGTTAGGAGAAAAAACAATCAGTGTTCATAGTTACAAACTACAAACACAAAAAAATCATATGGAGATTAACAGAAGTACTTTTTTATAAGAACAATTCGCCTTATCTTCTCATTAATTTAAAGGTAATTTCATTCAATTATCATTTCCAGTCTGACTCTCCTAGTTAAATGGTATTCTCCCTCCATGCAGTGTTTGTAGGATGTGCAGGATTTGCTGGGACAGTCCCTATTTTTCAGCATCTGTCCCAGGAGATTTCCAGTGCTTAATCTGAACTGGTCTTTGCAACTTGGGCCCACTGGCACTAATTTTCAGGGACTGGCACTTATTTTTCCTTAGCAGACTTTGACAGATAAAAAAAAAAAACAATCTCGGAAAGATGGGGAAAGAGAGACAAACAGTGACAAAGGAAGAAGGCGGGATGAGAAACAACCTGCAAGAGTCAGCTAAAGCGAGAGGGAGCATCTGGTGATGGATTGAAGAGGCATGGGATGGAATCAAGACTATGCAGCCTTGGTGTTAGGTAGCCCGACATTCAAAAGAAGTATACTAGATTTTCCAAAATCCCGATCCTCTGGGCAGGAAGCATCAAGAAAGAAGGAATACACCCAACACATTAAATAGAAGCAGTCCATAGTCAACTGCCTCCTTTCTTGATGACTGATGTCTATAGTCCGTGGAGAAATCAAAACAGCATAAATAGCAATATATAAGCTAGGACGCAACCATACATCATCTATGTTTTCTTACTTAAACTTTACTGGGGACATGCTATCCGTTCAAGAGGCAGGCTTCCCTCGAAGCAGCTTATCTCCCATCGTACCAGACTGTTGCTTGTTAATTGATAATGTCACTAGCAATAGCCAAAATAATGTGTTAACAACTTTTACAAGGGTGGATAGGAATACCAGTGGTGGGATAATATTCACCTTGTTTGTATTAATAAACTCAAGACTCTTTCACCAACTGGGCAGGTGAATTTACAATTTTAATACAAGACTGGAGGCTCTATTATGCAAGTGCAAAGCATATCCACAACTGTCTTTGCTGCTTGCTGAACTGGTTTACAGTAAAACGTCTTGAATGTTGAAACCCTAGACCAATCTTCTGATTTAAGGATGTCTTCTAATCTAACCCCAGCCCAAAAAGCTTTTAAAGCCAAAGCTCATGAGGTGGAACGAGCCTCAAAACAACCTATATCTACCCCACCAAAGTCATCAGCCCTTTAACCCATCTATTAGAAGAGGTTGAAGTTACTGGCGTAAACTGCATATGCAATGAAATTAATAATTGCAGGGAGGACGTTCTAAGGTGCAGAGTTACCCGCATATATTGAAGAAAGCACCAGACCACATACGATTTAGAATGTGAAGGAAATGGTAAGAATTCCATAAAGGTGGAAGAGTTCTTAGTACTCCATCTGATGGTAAAATAAAACCCTACTAGAGAATATGCATCAAAGAGATTTCTGAAAATCTATCATCCACCACTCTTCTACAAAGCACGAAGCAGCATCATATAACTAACTTGGCAGATAATAACTTTGATGAAAGTTTTCATTATCCTCCCAGGACTTATGCAACTGTAAAACTAAGTTAACACGCTAAAATAAGGAGTACCTCGGTTTAGGAGGATTTTGGATTCCCTTTAATAGTCTGAAAACTAATGGGTATTTCCCAACCTGCTTTCCTTAAACCTTCTGATTTCCTGCCGATATTGCAGGTCTTGTACCCAATAATAATCCAAAAGGATTTCTGGCCAGCTACCAAGGATGACATTTTTTTTTAAACCTTAAGGCATCTGTTGAAACAGAATTATTAGTCCTTTCCACACTCTAGCCACACCATGACTACCTGGCCAACTTATAGGATCTAACTGTGCCCGGCACCCAGGAAGTACTGAACAGTACTTCCTGGGTTATAGGCACAAAAGCATATTCTGCAAGTCCACACATGTCTGTAAGCAACAAGAAGGTTTCATGCCATTAGGATCAGCTTGCCCTCTAAAACACAACTATGATATTGACATTGAGGGCTATTCAATATCTGAGGGAAGACTGGCAGACAAACTGGACAGACCTCAGACAGCTTTAGTTTCCATTGTCTGGAAATCTGTTCCACACACCTAAGTATAGTGGCAAAAGGCAGAAAAGCATAATGACATCCACCACACTGGTTCTGAATAAAAGAGTCTGTTGCTATACTCTGGGTCAGACTGGCCGTAGCGGACATTGGGCATTTTTCCGGGAGGCTGGAAAGGTGGGTGCCAGTTTTGCAACAGAGGGGGACGTTTTTTTGTTAATGAGGGCAGGTTTTGCAGCAGGGCTGCAATATCGGTCCCCAGTAACAAAAGCAGCAGTGCTTCACACTTGCACTTCACAAACCCCACTTTGCCCCCTCATCTCGGGGGCTTGTCCTTCAAAATTGCCAGGACTGCTTTGGGTTCCCAGTCGGGCTCTGGCTATATTTCCAAAGCTGGTCTCCAACTGAAGTACCTCTGTAATTGAGCTGTCAACCAAGAAGCAAACAGGTCTATAGCAAATGGTTTTCATACCTCACGCTAGACATTCTGTTTGTACAAGCTCCTTGAGTACCAATCCGCCACCATGTTGCATGATCCCGGAAGATACTTTGCCACAAGAGATATTCAAGATTATAAATCATGTGGCTTCTACATGTTTGTTTAAACAAAGAAACAATGACATCAGTTTCATTCATGCACAGTGCTCGGTCTTGAAGCCGTCTATTGGTGAACCTATTATTTTAAAACAACCAAACAACAATGCTGACGCATCGCACGTACCAAAACATGGACTTCATATAACTACTAAACAGAAATAGTTTATATTTAACAGAAAAATGTCCACGGTGTGCTAAGCTCGTCAATTCAGTACACAGACTTGACATGTATTTAAATATACCAGCAAGAAAAGAGGAAGTTGACTATAGACTACTCCTATTCGTAGTTTTGGTGTACTTCTTTGTTTTTACTTTCTGCCTGGGTGAGCAGAATTGTGAGAAATGTATTGTACTTTGAAGGTGAAATTTAAAAAAAACAGCAAGAGAGGAAACTGCATGATAGAGCCTCCGGTCTTGTATTAAAATTGTGCTGGTCCTGTTCTTTTTCAAATTTCCAAGAGCAGGCAGACAGGTATTGATTTCCTTTTAAGGTTACTTTCCATTAAAACAATAATTACATGGAGGAGAGGGGGGCATGCTGTTGTTAGTCAAGAGGGCTGGTAGAGGGAACGTAAATAATAGGGTTCCAGCTATGATTGGCCTCTAATTTAGGTTAAGGTAAGATTAAGTTGTTAGCTATTTCACCCCTGTGTGGGAAGTGAATGTTAAAATCTGTATTACTGCAAATATGTGTATATATATATTATCTACTGGCGGTCGCCAGTAGATAGTTATAGTTACGACCGAGTTCCCATAGAAAATCTGAAAATTCTATTTTGAATAACTTTGGCGCCGGTTGACGAATCCTCGCGAAATTTTCAAAACTAATGGGGCGCTCCGCTCAGCTCCTACCCTGAACGTCTCGGGGTGATTCGTCAAGCGGGGGCTGAGAAAAAAGGGGGGTCCTAAAATGTGTTTTCCCCATGCATTTTCCCATAGGACCTTTAGTCGAAGGTACAGCCCGAACGGCTGAACAGAATTACTTGAAATTTGGCAAAGAGGTAGTCCTCAGGTCAGGCATGTGCCTTTTGCATATATGGTGTCAATCTGTTCAGTAGTTCCTGAGAAAATCCAAAGTAAAATCACATATATATCTGGGCGGAGCCTAACCACACATCTCACCGTGAGATCTGATTGGCTGTCAGCACTTCATCCAAGAAGTGTTGGCAGCCATCTTGGGACCAATATACATGATAGCACCTCATTAAAAAGCATTGCAGTTAATAGAAGGTTTTAAGACTTTAGTTACATTATAAATCATTTGTTGATGGTACCATACTCATTTTAGGAATTCTGGTGTGTTCTATGGTGATTTTACCATGTGAAAAAGCCTTCTGCTGTGATATCATGAATCATGTTTGAGAGAAAGCTATTTTCTCATGCTTTTCCCACAGAGGTTTGGAAGGTGATCTATAAGCTAAACTGAGAGCATATTTTCTGTAAATTCACATTATCTTTCTCAGTCATGTGAGAATGAAGTCTGACATTCTCAGTAAAACATGTACATCCAACAAGGGCAGAGACTGTCAGTTGATTCCTTTGTGTTCTACTGCAGCTTCCCAGAGTGTTCTAAAGAAAAACTAGAGCTCTAACAGTCCTACTTATGACAAACGTATGGCACACCTGAAGCCATCTTGGTTGGAATAAAGTGGTAACTCTTAAAACATTTAATTTAAAATGGAACAAAACGAGGGGGTTCATTTTGCCATAGAAAGTATGATTAGTGCTGCAGAAAGAAAAATTAGGGCACATTTTGAGTGACTGCTCAAATCCTCTTCTATTTCATTAAAAAATTCTGACATGCAGACTGAAACATGCACTTTCAATACCAGCAGCAGACTTCCCTGGTAGCTTTACTACAGTGATCTAATAAGCAACTAGAGTGCTAACATTCTGAATTTATGGCAAATGTGTGACACATCTCAATGCCTTCTTGATGAAACCAAAGTAAAAAACTGAAAGTATTTCCTACTGAGGAGACTGCAGGAAATTAGGAAACTTCATAACAAATAAATCTCCCAAGATGGCCACCAGAGACAAAAGAGCCCAAATGTAGCCCAATAACAGAATGTCCCAGAGTGTTCTAGCAAACAACTAGAGCGCTAACAGTCTTACTTATGACAAAAGAATGGCACACCTGAAGCCATCTAGATTGGAATAAAGTGGTAACACTTAAAACATTTAATTTGCAAAGGAACAAAATGAGGGGGTTCATTTTGCCATAGAAATTATGATAAGTTCTGCAGAAAGAAAAATTAGGGCACATTTTGACTTCTCAAATCCTCTTCTATTTCATAAATAAATTCTGACTTGCAGACTGAAACATGCACTTTGAATACCAGCAGCAGACTTCCCTGGTGAGCAGTAGTTTTACTACAGTGATCTAATGAGCAACTAGAGTGCTAACATTCAGAATGTATGGCAAATGTGTGACACATCTGAATGCCTTCTTGATGGAACCAAAATAAAAAACTGAAATTATTCCCACTGAGGAGACTGCAGTAAATAAGGAAATTAGGACACTTCATAACAAATAAATCTCCAAGATGGCCACCAGAGACAAAAGAGCCCAAATGTAGCCCAAATATCACCCAGATGTAGCCCAAGTATAGACCAATGACAGAATGCCCCAGAGTGTTCTTATGAACAACTAGAGCGCTTACTGTCTTACTTATGACAAAAGTATGGCACACCTGAAGCCATCTTGATTGGAATTAACTGGTAACACTTAAAACATTTAATTTAAAAAGGAACACAATGAGGGGGTTTATTTTGCCATAGAAATTATGATTAGTGCTGAAGAAAGAAAAATTAGGGCACATTTTGAGTGACTTCTCAAATCCTCTTCAATTTCATTAAAAAAATTCTGATATGCAGACTGAAACATGCACTTTTAATACCAGCAGCAGACTTCGGTGGTGAGCAGTAGCTTTACTACAGTGATCTAATGAGCAACTAGAGTGCTAACATTCAGAATTTTTGGCAAATGTGTGACATATCTGAATACCTTCTTGATGGAATCAAAGTAAAAAACTGAAAGTATTCCCACTGAGGAGACTGCAGTAAATGAGGAAATTAGGAAACTTTATAACAAATAAATCTCCCAAGATGGCCTCCAGAGACAAAAGAGCCCAAATGCAGCACAAATATCACCCAGATGTAGCCCACATGTAGCCCAATGACAGAAGTGTGCAAAACACTAATATTTTGTGTATTTGCAGTTTTATATAATGCAGACTTGTCAGGTATTGGAGTGCTTTACATGAGCATTGGTTACATCACACAGGATCAAATTCATTTTGGTTGTAGACATGGGGAGATTAAATGATTTGACCAGAATCACAGAATGTTCAGCTGAAGCAGAGACTTCAACCTGGTTCACAAGTTGCAAAGTATGCAGCTCTTGAAGTAACACCACATCCTCTCCCCTAGGTGCAACATTTAATCAAGTGGTCAACTGGATAAAAAAACAAAGATCACAAATAATTTAAAAGTTCTTTGTCGCTATTTGAAAACTCAGAAAATATGTCCTTATTTTAGTTTTTTAGAGCACTAACCATAATTTTTATGCAAATAAGACCCTCTCATATATGTAATTTCTAAAGGAAATACTCTAGGTATTACAGTTTTGATTACATCAAGATGACGTCAGGCGTTCCACACTTTTGCAATAAATATAGAATGTTAGCAATCTAGTTGTTAATTGAGATACCGTTGAGAGGCAGAGACCAGGGGCACGGACTCTGCAAAATTGAAGGCAGGTAGGAGAGTGCAGATGCAACAATTTGACCACACTGGGCAGGCAGGAAGGGCAGTGGCAGCACAACAGACTATGGAGGGCAGTGGAAAGGGGGGCAGGGGCAAGAAACCAACAATACAGGACTGGCAAGAGAGGCTGTGGCAATATAATAGACCATTGTGGGCAGAAGGAAGAGGCAGTGGTAGTACAACCATACATGACCCGTTTCAGCCAGGAAACGTCCAATGTTTTTAAGCTCAAATGGTCTTTATTTGATCTGTCTCCTGTCTACAATCTCCTCTTTTTCAATGTAACTAAAAGGGGAAAATCAATACCCCAGTTTTTTTTCAAAATCTCCCTCTTACCAAGTTCAAAATGTTCGCAAGTATGGTACATTGGATCATGGTAGGCAGGAGGGATAGGGACATGGACTCGGATAACAGAGGACAGGAGGGACATGGAGAGGTGCACCAAACTGACCCTACAGGGCAGGCATCAGGGTTTGCAGCAGCACAATACACCACACCGCACATGCGGGACGGGATAGCAGCACAACAATCCATAGAAAGCAATAGGGAGGGGACAGGACCATGCACATGGACAACAGAGAACAGAGGGGATAGAGGCAATGGTAGCTAGCGGACCATAATGGACAGACAGGAGAGAAAGCTGCAGCATAACAGACCATAAAGGCCAGGAGGGACGGATCAGGGGCATTACAATGGAACAGACAAGACAGGAGGGAGGGAATAGGGGTCTGCACATGGAAACAGAGGGCTGGGGGCAAGGTGGCGGGGCAGGGCAGGAGCAGCAAGATGACCATGGAGGTCAGGCAGGTTGGGCACTAGAAACAAGACACACCATGGAGAGCAACAATGAGACTATGATGGCATACACACAGACCATGGAGGGAAGGTGGGAGGGTGTCAGGGGCAGCTAGCTGACCACACAGGGAAGGTAGGAGGGGCCATGGCAGCACAGAAGACCATGCATGGCAAGCGGGAGGGTTAGTGGCAGCACAATGGCTATGATGGGCAAGAAGGAGGGTGCAGGGGCATGCATAAAGGACCATGGAGGATAGAAGGGAGGGTCAGGACCTGGGCACAGACAAGAGAGTTCAGGGAAAGGGGCCACACAACAGGCCGCACGGGGCAGGCAGGAGGAGCAGTTGCAGCACAACAGACCAGGGAGGGCAGATGGGTGTGGCAGTAAAATGAACCATGGAGGACAGGAGGAAGGGGATAGGGGCATGGCATGTGGACAGGCAGGGTGGAGGTGGCAGGGACAGGTTACAGTCATCTGACAATGCTAGGCAGGTGGGAGGGGAGTGGAAGCTAAACAGAACACTCAGAGTAGATAGTAGCGGCAGGTCCATGGAACATGGTGGGCAAAATGGGTGGAGCAGGGGCATGCACAAAGACATCGGAGAGCAGGGGGAAGGAGAATAGGGGCAGCAAGCTAAGCACAGAGGCTAAGCAGGAGGTCAATGATGGGCCATAGAATTGGGCAATGAAGGGCAGGAGAAGTGGACTGGTACATCATGCTAAATGGAGGGCAGTGGCAGCACATCAGACCATGCATGGCAGGAGGGAGGAGGCTAGTCCATGGATTCAGACAACAGAGGATAGGGAGGAGGTGGATGGGGCAGCAAGCTAACTATTCAGAGAAGGTGGGTATTAGGAACTTTATTATTTTTAAAATGTGTGTCTGTGCGAACTACTTAAAATATGAACAAGTATGCAGCATAATCTTACTTTTATTCAGGAAGAAGAGGACGTTTGTGACTGTGACTCCGGGCTCACTTGGCAGAAACACCCCCTGACCCTCCACCCCCATCGCAAAATGTAATGCCCGTGAAAAGGGTAGGTGAACGCAGTGTTATATAGAACATAGTCCTGGGAGCACGATTGAAAATGAAAACTAGATATAGTATATGGTATAAACTATGCACCAAAAAGCGTGATATAAGATGAACCGGGGCGTGAAATATAATATGCAATACATTGTGCGCAATGACAAATTCATTGGAGAGCGCGAGACAGCACAGGCACTAGCGCGTGCTATGCGATATGCGCCTTGGAGTGTAATATGCACAGGGCAGTGTTGTGTAACCTAACTAGTCTCTAAAGTTGTAATATAAAATATGTGCTGGGGAGTGTAACGTTGCATATGCACTGTGACAAAGATATGGATCCCAGATTGTAATATGTATGGCATAGCACTGTGCGTTATAAAATAGGCATCGAGGAAGGCACGTTAGATGGGGCAATATAACTCGTGTGAAGGCAAGTGTGGCATGACATATTCACGGGGTGGTGTTACAGTGCACATGGGCTAGAGAGTGTCATAGCATACGCACTAGCTGGTGAAATACAACACAGAGGTGTGAGGCAATCGGCGGGCACTGGTGGGTGTAACACAGCATTGGGCTCAGCCAGGAGCATGCTGTGACTCTCAAGTGAGGTTTGTCTCCTTTCCAGAGAGTAAAATAAAAGTATTACGCATCCGGCAGTGGATGTGTGTTTTATTAACCATGAGGGGGGTTTCTTGCATAGTTTGGTCGAATTTTTGTCGAATCCCCTTTGAATGGCTTGGTGTGCGTGTATATTAAATGTGCCCGTCAATAGCTTCCCATGTTTGTATAAATAAACGCCAAGGTACACAAAGTGAGAGACTGATACAGATATTTACATATTTAAACATTACTCACTAAGCAATGTATACACTAAGATACACTTAATCAGTCAGTTATATAATCAATTTTTCAAAAACAAATCATCCATTTAGACACTTATATACCCATTTATTCTTCCATCGACCTTGAGATATACATATATAAAACATATGTAATTTTCAGAAAAACACACATTCACTGGATGATGTCATCAGTGATATCATCAGTGATGTCATTTGAGATGTCATCAGTGATGCCATGAGTGATGTCACTGACCATGTCATGAGTGATGTAATATGTGACGTCATCAGCAGTGCATTGTGGGCGCGCGAGTTATAGTTAGCTGAACTAACTATAACGGGGGAATTTCAATGGTTTTGTACGAGTGAAAAGTCCAGCTAACTAGAACGCCCCTGAAACCTATGGTTTTTTCAGTGAATTTCTAAGGTTTTTTAAATGCTAATTCCTAACTATAACGTGCCTGAAACCTATGGTTTTTTCAGTGAATTTCAAAGGTTTTTTAAATGCTAATTTCTAACTATGCCTACAGAGATAGGACATGTGAAGAAAGAAGAAGAAAGAAGAAAAAACGCACAGAAAGAAAAAAAAGAAATGCAGAAAGAAGCAACAGAAGTCCTCAAAGACGAAGAAAAGTGCAGGAAGAAGGATAACGTGCAGAAAGAACAAACAGAAGAGCAGAAAGAAGCCTTGTTGCAAAATCATCCTGTACCCTCAACTTTTTCAGACGGATACTGGTGGTAACTGAGTCTGACTAACCAGTCCTAGAGCCAGTGCTATGTTAAAAGACACTCAGAATACAGTGAAAACACCTACATACACTAGGGAACACTATGCGTTGGGGTCACCCTGTGATCAGCATGACCTCCTCTGTAAGCCCCAAGTATATAATAGGGCAGGGGATTAAAACTACCTCTTAAAACGTGCCACAGGGCGTGTTTGCACACATCACCTCAGGCCCCATCCCCTCCCTTCACCACTGTGTAAACGCACCCTGTGGCCGTTCTAAGTTGAAAGATTAAGTCCCCTTGAATCCTAAGGGTCCCTAGGGTCAAACTAGCCCACTAGGTACCTCCAGTAAGCGCCACAGAGCTGCGTTGCATAGAGGTGAAAAAGGGGCGTGGCCTCAGAACACCTGTCTGCAACGCAGCTCCCTGGCGCATACTGGAGATACCTGTTGGGCTAGTTGGCCCTAAGGGACCCTCAGTATTTAAGGGGAATTAATTCCCCAACTTACAACTGGCCAGGGGGTGCGTTTGCAGAGTGCTGCAAGGAGGGGGCGTGGCCTCTGGCACGATGCCGGTCTTTTATTTTATTTTTTTAAGAAGGAGGGCTGTGTGGCCCCCCTGCTTTTTCTAATTTACTGGCCCTGGAGACCCCATCCCCCAGGGCCTGCACCCTAACTTTTTTTGTTGAAAAAAATAAATGTGGCCCTCCCAAGGCCTTAATCGGCCCCGGGGACCCCAACCCCCGCGTTATGGCCTTTTTTTTATTCTTTAGGAGGGGGCTGCGTTGCCCCCCTCCTCAGGCCACTTATGGCCCCGGGGACCCCATCCCCCTGGGCCGGCCTTTGTTTTTTATTATTTAAAAAATATATATTTATAGAAACACCTAGGACATGCTGGACAAACCGTATGTACCTATCACCATGACAATTTGCGTGATATTCATTAAAAGGCGACTATGCATACAATGAATCCACATGGAATGTATTTACAGCGCTAGTGAAGCTCTGACGTGTCTGATGCCCTACCGTACCTAATCCCGGCGCCCCCGCCGGTGGGTACTCTCCAAGTAGACACCCTTGTCGTTTATTTATACAAACATGGGTAGCTTTTGACGGGCACATTTACTACACACGCACACCAAGCCATTCAAAGGGGATTCGACAAAAATGCAACCAAATTATGCAAGAAACCCCCCTCACGGATAATAAAACACACATCCACCGCCGGATGTGTAATACTTTTTATTTTACTCTCTGGAAAGGAGACGAACCTCACTTGAGAGTCACAGCGTGCTCCTGGCTGAGCCCAATGCTGTGTTACACCCACCAGTGCCCGCCGAGTGCCACACACCTGTTTTGTATTCCGCCAGCTAGTGCGTATGCTATGACACTCTCTAGCCCATGTGCACTGTAACACCACCCCGTGAATATGTCATGCCACACTTGCCTTCGCATGGGTTATATTGCCCCATCTAACGTGCCTTCCTTGATGCCTATGTTATAAGGCACAGCGCTATGCCATACATATTACAATCTGGGATCCATATCTTTGTCACAGTGCATATGCAACGTTACACTCCCCAGCACATATTTTATATTACAACTTTAGAGACTAGTTAGGTTACACAACACTGCCCTGTGCATATTACACTCCAAGGCGCATATCGCATAGCACGCGCTAGTGCCTGTGCTGTCTCGCGCTCTCCAATTAATTTGTCATTGCGCACAATATATTGCATATTATATTTCACGCCCCGGTTCATCTTATATCACACTTTTTGGTGCATAGTTTATACCATATACTATATCTAGTTTTCATTTTCAATCGTGCTCTCAGGACTATGTTCTAAATAACACTGCGTCCACCTACCCTTTTCACGGGCATTACATTTTGCGGTGGGGGTGGAGGGTCAGGGGGTGTTTCTGCCAAGTGAGCCCAGAGTCACAGTCACGAACATTCTCTTCTTCCTGAATAAAAGTGAGATTATGCTGCATACTTGTTCATATTTTAAGTAGTTCGCACAGACACACATTTTAAAAACAATAAAATTCCTAATACCCACCTTCTCTGAACAGTTAGCTTGCTGCCCCATCCACCTCCTCCCTATCCTCTGTTGTCTGAATCCATGGACTAGCCTCCTCCCTCCTGCCATGCATGGTCTGATGTGATGCCACTGCCCTCCATTTAGCATGATGTAACAGTCCACTCCTCCTGACCTCCATTGCCCATTTCTATGGCCCATCATTGACCTCCTGCTTAGCCTCTGTGCTTGCCTTGCTGCCCCTATTCTCCTTCCCCCTGCCCACCGATGTCTTTGTGCAGGCCCCTGCTCCATCCTTTTTGCCCACCATGTTCCATGGACCTGCCACTCCTATCTACTCTGAGTGTTCTGTTGAGCTGCCACTCCCCTCCCACCTGCCTAGCATTGTCAGATGACTGTAACATGCCCCGCCACCTCCACCCTGCCTGTCCACATGCCATGCCCCTATCCCCTTCCTCTTGTCCTCCATGGTCCATTTTACTGCCACACCCTTCTGCCCTTCCTGGTCTCCTCCTGCCTGCCCCGCGCGGTCTGTTGTGAGGGCCCCTTCCCCTGAACTCTCTTGTCTGTGCCCAGGTCCTGACCCTCCCTTCTATCCTCCATGGTCCTTTGTGCATGCCCCTGCACCCTCCTTCTTGCCCATCATAGCTATTGTGCTGCCACTAACCCTCCCGCTTGCCATGCATGGTCTTCTGTGCTGCCATGGCCCCTCCCACCTTCCCTGTGTGGTCAGCTAGCTGCCCCTGACCCCCTCCCACCTTCCCTCCATGGTCTGTGTGTATGCCATCATAGTCTCATTGTTGCTCTCCATGGTGTGTCTTGTTTCTAGTGCCCATCCTGCCTGACCTACATGGTCATCTTTCTGCTCCTGCCCTGCCCCTTTGCCCCCAGCCCTCTGTTTCCATGTGCAGACCCCTATTCCCTCCCTCCTGGCTTGTCTGTTCCATTGTAATGCCCCTGATCCGTCCCTCCTGCCCTTTATGGTCTGTTATGCTGCAGCTTTCTCTCCTGTCTGTCCATTATGGTCAGCTAGCTACCATTGCCTCTTTCCCCTCTGTTCTCTGTTGTCCATGTGCATGGTCCTGTCCCCTCCCTATTGCTTTCTATGGATTGTTGTGCTGCACTCCCGTCCCGCATGCCCTGTGTGGTGTATTGTGCTGCTGCAAACCCTGATGCCTGCCCTGTAGGGTCAGTTTGGTGCACCTCTCCATGTCCCTCCTGTCCTCTGTTATCCGAGTCCATGTCCCTACCCCAATTCCTCCTGCCTACCATGATCCAATGTACCATACTTGCAAACATTTTGAACTTGGTAAGAGGGAGATTTTGAAAAAAAAACTGGGGTATTGATTTTCCCCTTTGAGTTGCATTGAAAAAGAGGAGATTATAGACAGGAGACAGATCAAATGAAGCCCATTTGAGCTTAAAAACATTGGACGTTTCCTGGCTGAAACGGGTCTTTTGGCATGTATGGTTGTACTACCACTGCCGTTTCCTTCTGCCCACAATGGTCTATTACATTGCCACAGCCTCTCTTGCCAGTCCTGTATTGTTGGTTTGTTGTCCCTGCCCCCCTTTCCACTGCCCTCCATAGTCTGTTGTGCTGCCACTGCCCTTCCTGCCTGCCCAGTGTGGTCAAATTGTTGCCTCTGCACTCTCCTACCTGCCTTCAATTTTCAGAGTCCGTGCCCCTGGCCTCTGCCTCTCAACAGTATCCTAATGAACAACTAGATTGCTAACATTCTATATTTATTACAAAAGTGTGGAACGCCTGACGTCATCTTGATGTAATCAAAATTGTAATACCTAGAGCATTTCCTTTAGAAATTACATATATGAGAGGGTCTTATTTGCATCAAAATTATGGTTAGTGCTCTAAAAAACAAAAATGAGGACATATTTTCTGAGTTTTCAAATAGCGACAAAGAACTTTTAAATTATTTGTAATCTTTATGTTTTTTTATCCAGTTGACCACTTGATTAAATGTTGCACCTAGGGGAGAGGATGTGGTGTTACTTCCAGAGCTGCAGACTTTGCAACTGGGGAACCAGGTTGGAGTTTCTGCTTCAGCTCAACACTCTGTGATTCTGGTCAAATCATTTAATCTCCCCATGTCCACAACCAAAATGAATTTGATCTTGTGTGATGTAACCGATGCTCATGTAAAGCACTCCAATACCTGACAAGTCTGCACTATATAAAACTGCAAATACACAAAACATAAGTGTTTTGCACACTTCTGTCATCGGGCTACATGTGGGCTACATCTGGGTGATATTTGTGCTGCATTTGGCCTCTTTTGTCTCTGGTGGCCATCTTGGGAGATTTATTTGTTATGAAGTTTCCTAATTTCCTCATTTACTGCAGTCTCCTCAATAGGCAATGCTTTCAGTTTTTTACTTTGATTCCATCAAGAAGGTATTCAGATATGTCACACATTTGCCATAAATGCTGAATGTTAGCACTCTAGTTGCTCATTAGATCACTGTAGTAAAGCTACTGCTCACCACGGAAGTCTGCTGCTGGTATTAAAAGTGCATGTTTCAGTCTGCCTATCAGAATTTTTTTAATGAAATAGAAGAGGATTTGAGAGGTCACTCAAAATGTGCCCTCATTTTTCTTTCTTCAGCACTAATCATACTTTCTATGGCAAAATGAACCCCCTCATTGTGTTCCTTTTTAAATTAAACGTTTTAAGTGTTACCACTTTATTCCAATCAAGATGGCTTCAGGTGTGCCATACTTTTGTCATAAGTAAGACAGTAAGCGCTCTAGTTGTTCTTAAGAGCACTCTGGGACATTCTCTCATTGGGGTATACTTGGGCTACATCTGGGTGATATTTGGGCTACATTTGGGCTCTTTTGTCTCTGGTGGCCATCTTGGGAGATTTATTTGTTACAAAGTTTCCTAATTTCCTCATTTACTGCAGTCTCCTCAGTAGGAAATACTTTCAGTTTTTTATTTTGGTTCCATCAAGAAGGCATTCAGATGTGTCACACATTTGCCATAAATTCTGAATGTTAGCACTCTAGTTGCTCATTAGATCACTGTACTAAAGCTACCGCTCACCAGGGAAGTCTGCTGCTGGTATTCAAAGTGCATGTTTCAGTCTGCATGCCAGAATTTTTTTATGAAATAGAAGAGGATTTGAGAAGTCAAAATGTGCCCTAATTTTTCTTTCTGCAGCACTAATCATACTTTCTATGGCAAAATGAACCCCCTCATTGTGTTCCTTTCTAAATTAAACGTTTTAAGTGTTACCACTTTATTCCAATCAAGATGGCTTCAGGTGTGCCATACTTTTGTCATAAGTAAGACTGTTAGCGCTCTAGTCGTTCGTTAGAACACTCTGGGACATTCTGTCATTGGGCTATACTTGGGCTACATCTGGGTGATATTTGGGCTACATTTGGGCTCTTTTGTCTCTGGTGTCCATCTTGGGAGATTTATTTGTTATGAAGTTTCCTAATTTCCTCATTTACTACAGTCTCCTCAGTAGGAAATACTTTCAGTTTTTTACTTTGATTCCATCAAGAAGGCATTCAGATGTGTCACACATTTGCCATAAATTCAGAATGTTAGCACTCTAGTTGCTTATTAGATCACTGTAGTAAAGCTACTGCTCACCAGGGAAGTCTGCTGCTGGTATTGAAAGTGCATGTTTCAGTCTGCCGGTCAGAATTTTTTAATGAAATAGAAGAGGATTTGAGAAGTCACTCAAAATGTGCCTCAGTCTCTGCCCTTGTTGGATGTACATGTTTTACTGAGAATGTCAGACTTCATTCTCACATGACTGAGAAAGATAATGTGAATTTACAGAAAATATGCTCTCAGTTTAGCTTATAGATCACCTTCCAAACCTCTGTGGGAAAAGCATGAGAACATAGTTCTCTCTCAAACATGATTCATGATATCACAGCAGAAGGCTTTTTCACATGGTAAAATCAACTTAGAACACATGACAATTCCTAAAATGAGTATGGTACCATCAACAAATGATTTATAATGTAACTAAAGTCTTAAAACCTTCTATTAACTGCAATGCTTTTTAATGATTTGCTATCATGTATATTGGTCTCAAGATGGCTGCCAACACTTCTTGGATGAAGTACTGACAGCCAATCAGATCTCATGATGAGATGTGTGGTTAGGCTCCGCCCAGATATATCTATCTTTTTAACTCTAATTTTCTCAGGAACTACTGAACGGATTTACACCATTTAAGCAAAAGGCACTAGTTTGAACTGAGGACTACCTCTTTGCCAAATTTGGTGTTATTCCGTTCAGCAGTTCGGGCTGTGGCTGCGTCAACAGGTCCTATGGGAAAATGCATGGGGAAAACGTGTTTTGGGACCCCCCTCTTTTCTCGGCCCCCGCTTGACGAGTCACCGTGAAATTTTCAGGATAGGAGCGGACCGGAGTTGGCCAAAAGTTTGGAAAATTTTGCCAAGATTTGGCAATCGGCGCCAACGTTATTCCAAATAGAATGTTGTGGTTTTCCTATGGAAAGTAGGTCCTAACTATAACTACCTAGTGGCGACTGCCAGTAGGTAATATATATATATATATATCTATCTCCTACAGGCGGTCGCCAGTGGTTAGTTACAGTTAGGACCTAGTTTCCATTGGAAAAGCGTTTTTTGTTTTCCCAATAACTTTGACGCCGTTTGACGAATCTTCGCAAAATTTTCAAAACTAGTGGGGCGCTCCGGTCAACTCCTGTCTTGAAAGTTTCATGTGATTCGTCAAGTGGGGGCCGAGAAAAAAAGGGGGGTCCCAAAACACGTTTTCCCCATGCAATTTTCCATTGGAAACTTTAGACAAAGCTACAGCCCGAACGACTAAACAGAATTACACCAAATTTGGCAAAAAAGGTAGCCCTTGGTTCAGAAAGAGTCCTTTTTGTTAAATGGTGTAAATCCGTTCAGTAGTTGCTGAGAAATTTAATAAAGAAAAGGTTTCGATATCTATGGCTGCGGTGGATTCGCAAAACCTCCCGACCACGAGCTTCACTGTGATTGGCTGCCAACACTCCAAACCAGGAAGTGATGGCAGCCATCTTGTGACTCGGTAGAACCGAGTCACAAGAAAACAGTGAAACACAGTAAAAAAACAAGAAAAGGGAGCAGGGCAGAAACACTCTGACCCCCTAGGTATACTCAGGGGGTCCTTGTCCAAAAAATCATTAAAAAAAAAAAAAATCGGTCTAATTCGCACTGGGGTCGCGAATCGGGCCGAGAAAAGTTTAAAAAACGAAGCGCGGGCTCCCGTGCTTTATTGTATTTAAGCCCCCGGGTGGGACCGCTACCTCCCCGGGGCTTCATTTATGAATTGCAGGGGGCGCACGGGCCCCCCACAGCCCCGGGGACCACCACCTCCACGGGGCTCTTTATTCAATTAAAAACAAATGTGTGAGGAGCACGAGCCCACCCACACAGCCCGGGTACCACCACCTTCCCGAGGCTTCATTTATGATTTGCGGGGGGTGCGCAGCCCCCCCCGCAGCCCCAGGGACCACCACCTCCCGGAGCTTTTCATTCAATTAAAAACAAATGTGTGGGGAGGGCACGAGCCCCCTCACACGCCCCGGTGACCACCACCTCCCCGGGGCACTGTATATTTATATTTGGGGGTCCGTTATGGACCCCCAAGCCCGGGGACAACCACCTCCATGGGGCATTGAAAATTAAGGGAGGGGGGCCATGCGGCCCACCTCCTGGAGCCCTTGATGGCCCTGGGGACCGCCACCCCCCAGGGCTGGCTCCTGCAGTGTCCCAGGGTGCCCACCCCCGGGACACTGCTGTTTGCTATGGCAGGGCGGGAGCCTTACGGCTCCCGCCCCCTGCCAGAGTAAACTCTGGTTTGGATTTTGTAAGCGAGAGCAGGAAACTACTCTCGCTTACAAAATCCAAACCACATTGCTTTTCCACAAAGGGAGCTGCATGTTAGCAGCTCCCCGTGTGGAAAGCAATGCCGGCTCCCGCAGGAGGCGGTGAGCCGGTGGGACTGTGGGGGCATTGGGGTTCCCCCCACAGTCCCAAATGGAAAGGGCCGGCCACGGGGGATGGGGTCCCCCGGGCCAGAAGTGGCCCAGGAGGGGGGCCACACGGCCCCCCTCCATCAAGAAATAAAAATGAGGCACAGCCCCGCAGCCCCCCTCCTTTAGAAACAATAATAATTTAAAAAACTCGCCATGCCCCGGGGGATGGGGTCCCCGGGGCTGAAATTGGCCACGGGAGGCGCGTTTGCACAGTGGTGAAGGGAGGGGGCAAGGCCTGATGTGACATGTGTGTACTTATGCAATCACTCCGCCAAAACCCAAGCACTTATAAATCCACCATGCACTCTCCTTGCAGCACCCTAATCATCCAGTCACTACCCATGCACTCATGCAATGACCCATGCACTAACTCATGCACTGCTACAATACCCTGAGCACTACCCATGCAGTCCAGCCATCACCCTGTCACTACCCATGCACTCCTCCAATCACCCAGCAAGCACCATGTACTTATCCAATCACTCCGCCAAAACCCAAGCACTTATAAATTCACCATGCCTTCTCCTTGCAGTACTCTAATCACCCAATCAGTACCCATGTACTCATGCAATGATCCAGGCACTAACATGGCAAATACAGAGGATGTCATGCTAATCACAGGGGTACCCCAAGGCACAGTGTTCTCTAGTGTATGTAGGTGTTTTCACTGTATTCGAAGTGTCTTTTAGCATTGCACTGGCTCTAGGCCTGGTTAGTCAGAGTCAGTTACCACCAGTACCCGTCAGCAAAATGTTAGGAGCACAGGAGGACTTTCTGCTCCTCTGTTGGTTTTTTCAGCACATCTCTTGCTTCTTCCTGCACTTTTCTTCGTCTTTCTGGACTTCTGTTGCCTATTTCTGCATTTGTCTTGCTTCTTTCTGCGCTTTTCTTCCTCTCTCTTCACATGTCCTACCTTTGTAGGCATAGTTAGAAATTAGCATCTAAAAAAACCTTTGAAATTCACTGAAAAAACCATAGGTTTCAGGGACGTTATAGTTAGTTGGACATTTCACTCGTACAAAACCAGAGAAATTCGGCCATTATAGTTAGTTCAGTTAACTATAACTCGCACCCCCGCAATGCACTGCTGATGACGTCACATATTACATCATTCATGACATGGTCAGTGACATCACTCTACCCCACTTTATGCAACTCCACTCTATGCTATGCCATTCTACCCCACTGGACTCTACGTGACTCTACTGTATGCCACTCCACTCTACACCACTCCATTTCACGCTATTCCACTCTACACCAATCCACTGAATGCCACTCCGCTGTACGCTACTCTACTCTACTCCACTCCATTCTACACTATTCCACTCTACGCTACTCTACTCTACACCACTTACCTTTTTCCTGGCTGTTGCCATCCTTAAAGGGAAAGATGACAGCTGGCCAGTTCCCTAGGAGCAGTGTCTGGAATAAGCTAGATATACCTAAATTGAACTGGGTGAAATACAGAAGACTAGCAACATGAGGCGAAATGAAAACCACAGGAGGGAAGGGGGGAACAAGGTGGAGTAGATGCAGAAAGGTGAGAGAAACTGATAGCTGACCATTTCTCAGAAATCAGCATTCATTAAATTGGCCAAAGGTTGTGAAAAAGAAATAAAGAGGGGGGAACCATATTGGCCTATATTGGTTTTGTATGGCTATGCATTTTTATGCTTAATAAAATAAAAAGAATTTAAAAAATATAAATATCTAAATTGCAGGAGACCCTAACAACCTCCAAGTGCATGCTAACAGGTGATGTCCTGATAGATGATGTGGTGGTCGATAGTTGTTTTACAGCTACAACTAATGTGTTTCCCCAGAATCAAGTTCAAGGACCTTGAGACACCACCCTTTAGTCCGTTGGTTCTCTAATGAATTAGCAGCAAAAAGAAAACACTGTAAAAAAACTGGAGCATCTGTGGAGACACAACTACCATCAAAAAGATCAAATGTATTACAAACAATCCTGAAAAAACCCACAAAAAGCTAAAACTCACAGGTTGCTCTTTTTACTCTAAAAAATGAATGAAGAAAATAACATTGCCAAATATTTTTTTTTAATTGTGTCTGACACTTAAGTAAACAGTCCCCACATTTGAGATTAACTTGAATGTATGCCCTAGGCTGAGCGTTTTTTTTCAAGGACAAAATTTTAAAGATTCAGTCAAACCTCCTGCGACTAAATGCAAATGAGTAGTGGTACAATACCTCGTCTAATAATGCCCTCAGTACAGGTCAAACTGTCACATTTTATCCCCCACTGAAGAGGAATTGAAGAGTTGCCTAAGTAAATGCAAGTCAGGCTCTCCTCTGGATCCATTCCCTCCTAATATCCTGAGGCAAATTGGGGATAGTTTAAGTCCAATATACCTAGACCTTTTTACAGCCTCACTGCAATCAGGGGCAGTCCCTATTTCTTGGAAAAAGGTGACCGTCATCCCTCTTCTCAAAAACCAACTGCTGATCCCGAAATCTTGTCTAACTTTAGACCCATCTCCCTTTTTCCAAGGGGTCTAAAAGTTGCTTAAGAAGATTGTTAACACACAACTATCTACATTTTCTGACACTTTCAGTCGTCTTCACCCATCACAATCAGGTTTCAGGGCCCATCATAGCATGGGGACAGCCCTTATTGAAATAAGTGACTCCATTAAATTAAATCTGAATTCTGGCCTAAATACCGCTCTGATTTTGTTGAACCTCTCTGCAGTGTTTGACACGGTCTCATATGAGGTCTTGCTACAGCACCTTGCCTCGATTGGGGTGGAGGGGACCACCTTAGATTGACACTTAGTTCCTTTTTAGAATAGAGAGAACAAACGGTGTGGCCTAAGCTGTTCTACTCTAAGATGAAGACTCTTAAGTGCGGGGTACCACGGGGCTCAGCTTTGAGTCCTACAATTTTTCACATTTATATGTCCCTGCTCGCATTTTAGATTTGAGTCCTTTGGTATCCAAGTTGTCTCACATGAAGCCAAGGTAAACTTTTCAGCCTGCATTACTGCAGTAAGAAGGTGGCTCCAAGCTATTTGCAATGTAACCCAGACAAAACAGAGATTCTGCTATTTGGCCCTACCCCCTCATCCCAGTTGGTTGGGTGTCTGGTCAAGCAGCTGACCACTACCCATCGCCCCCATGGAGGAAGGCAAATAATTTATGGGTTCATTTAGATGTTCAATTCCCCTTTAAACCCAGGATTTTGCAGTGGTAAAAGGCTTTTGTTGAATAATAAGGATGCTAAGGACATTTCTTGACTTCTTTCCTTTGGGAAGCTAGAAATCAGTGGTCTGGGCCTTGATTCTCTCCAGATTAAATTTTGCAATGTTCTCTATCAGGGGATCCTAGATTATCTAACACATTGGCTGCAAATTGTGCAGAATGCAGCTATTCACATTTTGTTCAAGCTTCCCAAACCTGCTTCGGTGTCGTACTATCGTAAGCAATTGCATTGGCTACCATTGAGGAAAAGGATTATCTTTAAAGCCTTGACCATTGCGCACCAAGCTATTTACGAGGCCGGACCTAAATACCTGTCCAACAGACTACAAGAATATCGTCCACTTAGGGCCTTACACCCGCTGTCTGCCCAGCTGTTGATTGTTCAACATACCAGGCGAAAGAAGCTTGGTGGTTCGACCTGCTCCATTCTGGTGGCCTAGCACTGGAATGAGCTCCCCCTTCAACTCAGATGTATCCCAGCCAAAACCATCTTCCAGAAGCAACTAAAACCCGGTCTGTTCAACCTGTAAGGTGGTAAATGCCTCCTGCCCTTTTGCCTTTGCACAGGGACACTCTTGTAGTAGATGTGTGGTTTAGAAGTATTTCCATTCATTCATTCACTCCACTCCACTCATTTCACTCCACACCAATTGATTTCTATGCGACTCCAGTCTACTCTATTCCTCTACCCCACTCCACTTTATACCACTCCGCTCATTGCCACTCCACGCTATTTCCCTCTATGCCTCCCTAGCCTATGCCACTACACTCTTTGTCACTCTACTCTCCATTTCACACTATTCGACTTTATGCAACTCCATTCTACTCCCCTCCATTCTATGCAATTTGACTATTCCCACCTTTGCCATTTGACTCTACACTATTACACTACACTATTACACTCTACCCGACTCAACTCTACACCAAACTCTACACTTTTCAGCTCTATGCCACTCAACCCTACTCTACTCTACGATACTCCACTCTATGCCATGTCATTCTGCTCTATGCCACTCTATGACACTCCACTTTACACTACTCTCTACACTACACCATTCCACGCTAAGCCACTCTATTCTACACCACTGTATGCCACTCCACTCTACGCTGTTCCACTCTATGCCACGCCACTCTATACCAATTCACTGTAAGCCACTCCACTGTATGCGATTCCACTATACGCCAATCCTCTGTATGTCACTCCACTCCACAGTACACTATTCCACTCTATGCCACTCCACAGCACACTTTTCCACTCTACAACAATGCACTGTACCCCACTCCACTGTACCGCACTCCACTCTATGCCACTCTACTCTATTCCACTCTACACCAATGCACTGTACCGCACTAAACTATACGCCACTCCACTCTACGCAATCCACTCTACACCACTCCACTTTACACCACTGTACTGTATGCCACTCCACTCTACTCTATGCCACTGCACTCTATGCCACTCCACTCAATGGCAGTCCACTCTACTCTACACCACTACATTTTACACTACTCTATGCCACTGTACATCACTCCACCTAATGGTTTTCCACTCTACGCCACTCCACTCTATTCCAGTCTACATCACTCCACTCTATGCCATTTCATGCTACGCCAAACCACTTTGTCACTCTACTCTACACTACTCCACTATACTATTCCACTCTATTCTTCACTCCATGCCACCCTACCGTATGTCACTCCCTTCTATGCCACTGCACTGTATGCTACTAAACTCTGAGATTTGATTCTACGTCAATCCACTCCATGCTATGCCACTCCAATCTATGCTATTCCACTCTATACCACGCCACTCTATTGTAATCCATGCTACTCCACTCCACTCTATGCCACCCCACTCTATGCCAGCCGACTCTATGCCACTCCACTAGTGGAGTGGAATACCGTAGTGTTGAGTGGCATACAGTGGAGTTGCACAGAGTGAAGTGCCATACAGTAGAATAGCATTGAGTGGAACGGCAAAAAGCTGACACAGCTATTTCTTGACTCATAGCTATTCTATTTCTTGAAAGAATACACTAGTGGGAATTGGTTGGGCACAACAAAGTCTCCAGAAATGTGGGATATGCCTAGGTATCTTCCTCTTCTGTAAGTAATAGAGGGTGTACTATTCAACTCAGGGTCTATCACAACATCTTGTTCAGGATACCGCAATGTTTGCGCACAATAGATATACACTTGCTTAACTCCCTATTATAAGTGGTGATTAGGCAAATGCAATTGTTTCCTGATTTCTAGGTTTTGGGGAACAGAAGTTTTTGGGGCAACTTTTTGATTAGCTGGCTTTAACGTTTTGTTGGAGTATCCCTTCATCCTGAACCTTCTTCCAATATAAGGGGCATATTATCAAGGAGGGCGTTAAAAGCGGCGATAATGGGCTTGATAATATGCCCTTGTGAATTCCCATAGAAGCCCATGTTCTGGTATGAAGATGGGCTTCTATTGCAATTCTCTGCGGCATATTATCCAGCCCATTATCGCCGCTTTAGCTGTAGTTTCCTGCCACTAAAGCGGCGATAATTTTAACGCCGTCCTTGATAATATGCCCCTGTGTCTTCTCCTTCTGAAATTCCATCTCCGTGTTGGGTCAATTGTTCCATCGGATGTAGCTGGGGTTTTCATCTTTGCTTTAACTACTTCCAGACTGGCAATTGCCAAGGTCTGGACCCTCTGTCCGGGTGGCAAAAGTTTGTGTTTCTATTGTGGGCTTGAACTGGCGGTTGTTCATTATTACCCCAAGCACAATTAGTTAAGAAAAATCTGGGATCCCTTCAGACAAGGCCTATCGGACCTCTTACCTGATTGCACATTGGCTAAACGGAGGGATATAATTGTTTGACAGTTTGGTCTTGTCAATACAATTTTTGGAAATGAATGAATTCTGTCTTTAAAGTTTAACCTGTGCATGTTTGCAGACGTTTTCTCTGTGATCAATTTGTCCATTTATTTACTATTTATTTATTCAATATTTATATTGTCTGTATATGCTTTATTATTCTGCTATATCTTTTCAATAGGAAAGAAGTCAGCGCTGTCTCTGCAGAATGCCGGTAGCGTCAACACTGCTGAAAATAAGACATTGGTGATATAAATTGCTGTATTTTCGAGGAGTCCCTCTTTGGAGGGCACAATGGATCTTCCTGGATGGTTTTACATGTTTTATCGACTTTAAGCAATAGGTAAAAGCAAATCATATTGAGCAAAATCAAGGGTGCCCTTGTTCCGCCACTCAAGAAGAGAGTCATGATGTTTGGTTATAAACACTCTGTACATACTTGGGGGGGTGACCACGTAGCAGTCTGTCTGATTCAGTTACCTAAACACTTCTCTTTCATACATACAAGTATCCGTAATCACAGCTTTTCCACCCTTGTCTGAGTGTTTGATGACAATAGAGCTATCTAACCATAAAGGTTTCAATGCCTCTCTTTTTGTGTTCTCAATTAGGTACCGAACGTCTCAGGGACATGAGTTCCTGAATCATAATTTATTAAACTTATCTGTATTATTATTGTGAAATATTTGGAACTATCCATGATTTGCGCTTGAGTCCACTCCTACTTGGTATGCTAATACCTATGACAATATTCAAAAAAACTTCGCCCATCTCAACATCAATGTCCGCACTGAGGCAACCCTCCTGTAAAAAAGATTCCAAAGCCAACCGACCATCAACATCTCCAGCAGTTATATCATTCTCCCACACCTTGAGATCTGAGCCTCCAATTTCTTCGGAAACATTTTATGTACCATCAATAATTTCAATTTTCTTAGAAAGAAAAACAGATCCATGCAAGTTTGAGCATAATTAAACTCCATAGTGGGACAGAAAGTTAATACCAATTCTAAAAGTGATCTCTCAGCATCAGTTAATTTTAGTTTCAAAATGTTAATTACCTTCAAAGCCATACTATTCTTCATTAATTCTTCCTAGTGCGGTGCCTTTTTTACCATGTGGCGATTCTCCTGGTCCTCCTCTTATCGTACATTTCCTCTGATTGCCCATTTTCCTGGGGGTTTGCCTTTTCTTCTCTTTTCTGCCTGGCGAAGCAGGCTGTATTCATTCAAAATAAAAAAAAACAGCTGTTATGGGAACACGATTTCCAATATTTGAAGGGCCTGCCCCTTCATCCACATCAGTGCTAACATCAGAGCTTGACCCACTGGTTAAAAGATCAGGCTGTCTTTGCACAGCCTCTTGTCTCATTTCTTTTCTATATAAATCATATTTCCTAGTTAGGATTCTGTCCTCTGCGTGGTCTCTTCTGTCTCTGTGAAATTTTTGCTGTTTCTTCATCTTTACTAATTCCTCACATTTCACACATTTATTTATCATTGTATTTCATAGATTCTTAACAGTCTACTGATTACTTTCTTTATTTAATTCTTTTGTGTACCCCCACTGATCTCATTTCGAATTCTGGCCAAATCCAATTCCACATTTTTAATTAGAATCTTCATTATGCCTGGACTTGATTTAGCAGTGAACTCTGTCCATTCTCTTAACAATTCCGAATGCGGAGATTCATAAGTTGGTATAGTGAAGATCCTTATACCTCGTGGCACACGGTCAAAATTAGGGGTGGGCGGAATTTGCAAAATTAACTTTCGCAAATTATCGCGAAAATGCTGAAAATCTCCACAAGCACGCCGGAAATATCACGAAGACGCAGAAGTTTTTTTCCCGCCTGTTCGCGGTATTTTTTGCGTGATCACGGGTCGCCAACTTACCCATGCGGTTGCTCACGGGCGCGGCCATCTTGTTTTCACTTGTCCCGCCCTCTCGCGATGCTTACTTCCTGTTCCGGGTCACGCAATGCATGTTCGCGCCCGTTCGCGGTCGATATTTCCTGTTCGTGACCGCTTTTACTTGATCGCGTTGCTTTTTGCTTGCTCGGGGAGAAAATATTGCGCGAACTTGCGCACGTGGTCGCAATGGGCGCGGCCATCTTGTTTTTCACTCTATTGCAAGGTTCTGGGGCCTGATTTTCAATCCTCCCAAAATCTTTTCAATCCTTTGTTTATAGCCACTTTTTTGGGATCTTTATTACTTATTATTTCTCTAACTATTTTCCTGCTTCTATATTTTTGGTTTTTGTCTACTTTTTTTTTGTTTTTTAGCTACTTTTTCTCTTTCTATTGACTGCTATTTATTTCCTTTACTCCTTTATTTATTTTACCTTTTCTTTCCCGCCCCGTCCTCAGAACCATGTCCAAGGGTAGGGCTGTTCGCCGGCGCAGCCAGAGCCGCGACCGACTTCCTTGCGGAAGGCGGTGCCCACAAGGGGTGCAGGCACGGGCCTTATTTGGGGAGGTGGAGTTGGATGCACTAATTTTCTTTGTGCAGCGCCACCTCCCCTCAACCCTGGCAGCAGGTGGCAGGCCTGGGTACAGCTTCCGGGAGCGTCGGCAGCGGTGGGGTAGGTGCACCGGGCAGTGTCGCGCATCTCTGGGGTCCAGCGCACCCAGGCGCAGCTGACGCACCGGTGGTCCGACATCCTGGACCGTGAGCAGGACCTGCTGGACCTGCTAGGAGTGGAGGTCCCGGGGCTTGGTGAGTACCTATTTAATTATTACAACTTTGTGTCTGTTCTTCTGCTCTGTGTTATATATTGCTAATATGTTTTTTTTCCTTCCAACAAGCTAGAATGTTGCTGCTTACAATACATTCCAGGTTAATAACGTTTAAAAGTCTTCTGTGATTATGGTGCTCTTCTGCGCTACTACTAATCTTACTTGTTTGCAGCTTTGCGTTTGCGCTTGCTTAGCGTGATTCTTTACGAGTTTATATTAGAGAAATTAAGTTACGTAATGCTGCAGTGACTCTAGTCCACTCCTTACTTTGTCCCGTCACTAATAGATAGGGGCGGATTGATGTTTAGGTACACTACTTTGTTTGAGCTTCTAATTTGTTAGTGGTATGCGTGATGCCCCCTCACTTAGTTACGTGACGTGCTGCTAGTACGGCAGTCTTTATTAGAACCTTTTCTAGTTTGTTCAATGAGTGGTGGTAGGCTTAGCAGTTACTTAGCAGTAGCAGATCAGCATCAATCAAACCAAAATTTGGTGTATACAAAAAATGTAGTCATGTTGATGTGTCTGTCCTCCATGATTTGATCATACGCATTGTTGAGGAATACAGTGGAAATGCATACTTAATGTACAATTGGCATGCCTGGAATAGGTGGGCTAGGTTGGGTGGTACGTTGTACTTAGGCTTGGTTGTAACTTAGTTTTCTGGAATCAGAATGGAAGACTGGATTACTGTTGATAAATAGTAACTTGAGTAGTCGAACTGCGAATCCCCCGATATTACTTGTTGACCAGATGAGATCGGTCAATTGAGTTATTGCAATTGTTGTTTACATAAGTGTTTTTTGACCGTTGTTGAAAAATATTGTATTTGTTTGACACCATCCATCAATGTTTGTCTCTTTCTTATATCTTTCCTGTTCATCAGCACCCAGGGGCAGACCGACAGGGACTGGGCAGTCGGCGGGACAGGCAGAACACCACCAGGAGGACACCGCTGAGGGCTCCTCTGCTGGCCCCAGTAAGTCGTTTTGTTTTTAATAATATTTCTTATTCCATAACTTTTACTGCCCCATATTTTTCACGAACTATTGTTTGTTTCCAAATGCTATTTTTTTACCACCAATTATCCTTCGATCTGTACGGTTTCAAAAATCTTATCCCTGCCTCCGCTATGATGACTCTGAGTACTACTACTACTACATACTATCAGTCTGTCTGTACTGTAGTAGCTAGTCTTGCCCAGTTGGCCAGTGCCACTCTTTGTGAAAGGTTGTAATATAAAACTCATATTCACCAGTAGCTCGAGCCATTGAGTCCAATCCGTTGGGTCGTCGTCTTGTACTACTTTTACTCTTATTGATCTTGAGGCTTTGAAAATTCACAGCAACAACAGCCCTACCAGATTTATTACTATTTTGATATGATACCCTATAGGACATACTACTGTTGTAGGGATCTTGCACATACACAGACATTTGCACCAGAAAATAGGATGTTGGTAATGGTAGGTTGGACCTTCCTTGCACACCTCAATCAGAAATTCCGCACCCACCACAATTCCACTGCTTGACTATAGTACTGTCTTGTCATAACTATTAGGTCTCGGAACCCTCCCCCCAAGATACCCAACAAGTAGACAACCCAGAACATAACACACCCAACTTCTCAGTCGTGGAAGCAATTCACATGCACACCCTTACTTTAATTTGCTCACTCGTGTAAGTTAGTCCACACCAAATACCACCAAGTCTATGTAAGTTCAAAATGTTTATTTCAATTTGAGAAGGTCTGTACACTGTTTTCTTATAAATGCAGCACCAACCGGAAAATCAATAACATTAAAACAATATACATTGTTACACTTATACAGTTGGGAATTAAATCATGATAACTGAACAGTGGTGGAAGGCAGCACCACCATCCCCTAGGAATTTAGTTTATATAAATTTATAAATGAAGATGTGAGTGAAGTGACCCCTCACCTTAGAAGAACCTAGTACTGGTAGTTGTTGCATCATTCAGAAGCTCTGGTTCGTAGAAGGGAATCTTGCGTCTGTAATGCGAAAAATGAAATGGTGTGCGTTAGTATATTGCAACTTGCAAGCATTTCTCAGCCGTGCCAAAAAGTGTAGCATTTATGGATAAGCAATATGGACTAACAGTAACAGTAGTACACCAGTACTTCCTAAAAAAGTGGCTTGTTAATGTTTGTTGACCGCTTGTACGCAGCGCGTACACTAGAGTCTAGACAGTAGCAGTGTGAGGCAGGTCATGTGGGCTCAAAGGTGTCTTAAGAAGCTGCAAGGTAACGTCACATGTGCAAAAAGAAAAGACACAAAGGTAAAATGGTAGCATGGCTAGGGCTAATTAAGCAAAGGCTACAATGATCATATATAACTATTAGTGTCTACTGTACTACTACCTGATTTGTACTAGTGATGTATGTTAGTATTAACTCATTTTTCAACCTTGCTACTGATCAATAGGGGGGAGGTGTATATGACGCCTAACAAATGTGTAATGTTTTCTAGGCGCACTATCGACCACCACTGCCGGGGCCAGCGAAGAAGGCGACGCGGAGGGCGAGGATGTGGCAGTTGCTGCCGATACCGATGGAGCGGCAGGGGGAGTGGGAGCACCAGTGGCAGGCAGTGGTAAGTTAGATTCATAATCCTTAACTATTGTTGAACTTGACAGTACACTCACTGCAAGGGTGTACTGTATGTATATGTACACTGTACAGTTGTGACTTAGGGCCCCATTAGGATGGTGGGCTAATTGCCCCCGCCGGGCCGGCTGGAATTCACTGCAGACACCGCAGGGGCAAACCTCCCGTCATCCCTGTAGAAAATATTCAGAAAAGGGTTCAATATACCGGTGGTGTCTCTGAACACACCGCCAGCCATATAATCTGCATTTTGGAATGCCTTTGCGTGGCGGCATTGCCGTCCGCCATGGAAAGGCATGCAGACATTGCAGAGTATGCTTGGGGGCCCCCATGGAGGGTACCTACCTATGCTATGGTACCCCCCGCCTTTCAAAGCAAAACGTGACAGGCTCCATGCGGGGCCCCGTCATGTTGTGCTTGGAAAAGCAGCACAACATTTTAGCATTGCTTTCAGCAACGCCAACCAGAATGTAAAAAAAACAGGATGCGCCCGCCACTGTGCCGGGGGCATCATCCTAATTAATTGTCCCCACGGGACCCCCACCCTTTTTAGCAGGAGGATGGCGGGCGGACAAAGTCCGCCCGCTATCCGATGTCGTAAGTATGAGTTGTTGGGGACGTTTGAAGAGTGAACTAGAAGACTAGAATTCCCTTTAATTGGCATAGGAGCGGGAGTATTGAGTAACCAATGGCCTCATCTATCTGATTTCAACTCCGCTTTGAAAGTTTTATGGAGAAGAGCACCTGGTGCACTGTTCAACTAAAAAGTGAAAGATGGGTGGAAGGAAGAAGGACGGGCAACATTTAAAATGTTATGTACTACTGTGCTTTATTTTATAGTGCTACTCTACCATGCCACTATGTGTATAAATAATTACCTTGTCCTACTGTTTTTCTAAGAGTATATTTTACAATTGTCTTGTTTTTTTCTTTTTGATACACAGCTACTCCGAAACTCAACCGGAAGGAGTTGGCTGCCAAGGCACGGCGCCGGAAGCTGGAGGCAATCCAGCGGGAATACCGGCGGCTGGTGGTCCTAGCCGAGGAGGAGGAGGAGACTGCGGCAGCAATTGTTCAAGCCTCCTCCAGTGCCCCGGGCCCCAGCCACCGCCCTCCAGCGGTACGGTGCCACCATTTGGCGGCTGCCCGCCACCACCGTGCCATCTCCGGTGCCCCCCCCCCACTGTGGCTGCAACTGCCGCGGCCTTAGATGCCGCGTCGCCCGTTTAGAGGACGAGATGCGCCAGATGCGTGTCCTCCTTCAGTCCCGCCCCACCACTTAGTCCCTGTCATCCTGTTCTGCCCCTTTTTTAATTCTTGTTTGGGTGGGTGGGTGGGTGGGAACTTGTTTGGGTGTTACGGACTTCTATGGACATTGGTTGGGTTTAGGGAGGGGGGTGGGTCAGCTTTTGTGGGTTTAGTTTATTTTTGTTAGGGTAAATTAAATATATTTTTCTATGTTACATGCAATGTTGTTAATGTTTCGTAGGTGGGGTAACTGTTTTACATCACACTGTTTCCTTTCTGGTGCATGGTCGCCCATAGCCTGTGTTTGATTTCAATAACTGGCTGAGCTGACTGTATAAGACACAAACAGATAGATGCGACACACCTCACTCATCGACTGGTCCTTCTAGTACTTTCAGTCCGTCCTCTAGTCTATGCATTCTTTGGAGTGGTGTGTGAAAATGAAATCATTGACAACATGTCCATTATTAATTCTGCCTCCCCCAAACTTCTCTCTTACCGGTGCTTGATGTTTATGTCCAACTGTGGCACAGCACTGGCTGCATGGTGAAGTTGGTTTCCTTTTTCATACATGCCATGATTGGGATGGTGGTGGTGGTGGTGGTAGCATAGTAGTAGTAGTAGTAGACACTGGCAGGGAGGCAGCATTTGCAAAAAAAGAAAAGGAGACAGTCAATCGCCTTTGAGAGACTGTTAGAGGAGTAGTTGAATGAAGTACAGTACAGAACTTACCGAGCATAATATGCTTAAATATTTGACAAAAAAACAGAATGGTGGTTAGGAGGATAGCCTACTAGACAGAGTTACAAACTATAGTTGTGTCGAGTCACTTGACTAGGCCTACAGCCTAACAGTTAGTGCTGTATATGAGGAATGACAACAAACAAATCCAATCAATGCCGGCAATTCATGCTGAGGTATATGTTCCTTTGTTAAAAAAAATAACCTCTGAAATATCCTACTCATGGGTGGCCAAGCAGAAGAAGATCATCGCTCTGCCTTGAAATTGAAGTAGTGTTGCTTTCACCACATCCGCCCCAGCAAGTGTGTGATTAAGTATTGGTGTACATTTAATTTAGTTACACCTCGACAATAAGTCACACAGCCCGGGGGAAGAGGGTTAGGGTTTGTTGAATGGATGGGAAGGGGTTTTTTGGGAAAGGTTTGACATAGAAAAACAGTATGCATACATAGACAAACAAACGACAATCATTGAAGACTACCATATCCATATGTTAAGGGAGAAAAAGGCAATGCATGCATGATGATGAGAGACCCGTATTACATACACTTCTAGTTCTTGTTCTGTTGTTCCGGCCTTAATACTTTAACAGATAGCAAATAGAAATTTTAAATATTGGTAGGGAAGAATCGTAAACACAGAGCAAACCTAATGATGATTGATAATAACAACTCCAAGAACACACTGTTGTAAAGATTGTATACACGATATTAATCAAATTATTTAAAAGAAGATAAAAGTGGATACTGTTACTGTCTTATCCTGGTCAAAAATGTGGACTGGATTTTTGCATCTCGGCATTCCTCTTGCTCCTCTCGTTCATCAATCTTGGGTGTGTCGCCTCGCCACTCGCCACTGCCCGGCTGGAAAAAAAAGGTGATTGATTGGTAAGGTAATTAATATGCATTGTAATGTTTTACAAAGTTTCGGGCAAGGCCCGGCCTGTAATTGTAGATTGAAAACCAAAGGGGATATTGAGAAAGAAAGTTAAAACAAATGCACAAGTGATGGTGTAGTGCAACAAGAACACTTTCCGAGGTGGCATCTATGCATCATCTCTACTCTAGTCTGTTTCCAGCATTGACCTTCAACAGTAACAGGAGAGAGCAGGCCCACAGTGCTTAGCATTAGCACATCCTACGTTAACACTTAAAATTCTTTTTTTTTCTCTCAAAGAGTTGGACAAACGCAAAGCACATTATCCATTCCAAACATAGCATTTTACAGTTTAAGTTAGTAAAATCAATGCACTGCAGTCATCCCAGCGCTAGACTCTATTCAACTTCTACACAGACATTTGGGTCTGCTGTGGTTGTTGTTGTTGAAGTGTTTACCTTTTGGCTTTTCCATTTTATGACACTCATGATGAAACGTCCTCCTGAGTCCTGACTTAATCATCATCATCTCTGAAACTTTTACTGACTGACTGTGAAGATCGGCCTGCAGTATAAGTAAAATTTTTATGACACAATAAGAGTAGAAATATAAATATTACTGACTTGAGTCATTCTTTATTGTGTACAGAAAGATAGATTACTAGTACACTTTGATATCACTTTGTGCACAACAAACAAACAATGCAAACACAAACACCAATAGCTTAGAGTCAGGTGTCCAATGCATGCCATTAATTGTCATCATTACCTGTTCCTTCTCATGTTAAGTTAACGGGCCGTCTATTTCGCCATCATCATGATGGACGGTGCTGTTGTGTCAATCATACTCATTGCGCAGATTGAGTGAGTCCCCTTCCTGTATTGAATTAAAAGCAATGGGTCACCAAGCTGCAGGAGAAGTACCAATTTCTTATTTGCAAGAAGGGGGAAATTAGTGTGTTCTGTAGAAAGTTGATTAGTGGCAGTGCACAATTACATAAATTCATGCACAACAAACACAACAAAATCTAAATCATTCAGTCTGCGACTCTGCGTCCAATGCATGGCATCAATCATTACCTGTTCCTTCTCATCTTAAGTTAACGGGCCGACTATTTCGGCATCATCATGATGGACGGTGCTGTTGTGTCAATCATACTCATTGCGCAGATTGAGTGAGTCCCCTTCCTGTATTGAATTAAAAGCACTGGGTCACCAAGCTGCAGGAGAAGTATCAATTTCTTATTTGCAAGAAGTGGGAAATTAGTGTGTTCTGTAGAAAGTTGATTAGTGGCAGTGCACAATTACATAAATTCATGCACAACAAACACAACAAAATCTAAATCATTCAGTCTGTGACTCTGGGTCCAATGCATGGCATCAATCATTACCTGTTCCTTCTCATCTTAAGTTAACAGGCCGTCTATTTTGCCATCATCATGATGGACGGTGCTGTTGTGTCAATCATACTCATTGCGCAGCTACTGTTAAAGGCATGATCCTTGACATGGAGCAATGGAGCCTAATTAAATGCCTGACTGAGATGCTTTCTCCTTTTGAGGTCTTCACACGTGAAGTCAGCAAGGAGGACTGTACAATGGGCCAAGCTATCCCATTATTGCAAATGCTAGAGTATGAGCTGAATAATGTGTCTGAATCATACAAAGGTGTAGAGGACAGAAGGCAAGCCCATGACTTGGTGGAGAGCTTATCCCGGCGCTTAACTGAAAATGTAAGGTTACAAAATAAAATTTTGTCACAAGAACATTACATTTGTGCCACAATTCTGGATCCACGTGCAAAATTGGGACTACTGAAGACATTCCTTGCTTTTTCCGACAATGATGTTGCCCGCTACAAAAGTTGTATAGCTGAAGCAGCCAGTAAGTTGGAAAACGAATGGCCGCTAATTAAAAGCCCGCAAGATCAACCCACAACAAGTACTGATACTGAAGCAGGCCATGCAGAATCAAGTGCAACTTTGTCGGCTGAGGGCAGTGCGGTTGGCTCACAATCACAACACTCACCATCACTATCGACTACAGAAACAATAACTGGATCATTAGGCCGAGTACAATCATTATCATTACAGGATTGGTATGTAAAGATGGGCTATTGTAAGCACAGTGCTGATGCACAGAAAAAACAGCACAAAACCTTACCAGCAGCAACCCTGAACATTGAGCGGATGGTCCAGGCCTATCTGGACGACCCAACAGAGGTGTACGTTGATCAAAACCCATTGCAGTATTGGTATAGGAAAAAGGTCTGAATGGCCACAGCTCAGCAGGCTGGCGATAAGCTATTTGGCTTACCCTGTCGCAAGTGTCTCTTCCGAACGTGTTTTCAGTGCTGCTGGTTCCATTGTAACATTGAGAAGGACCAGTCTATCTCCAAAAAAAGTGGATAACAATGATCAAAATGAATCCGCACTTCATACCACCGAATTACACAATACATGCATCAATGGAGGAAGATGAGGACAGTGGCTCAGGTGACGGAAGTATTGTGTCAGATGATTACCTACTACTGGCTGAACCCCCAGAGTTTGAGGACGAGCTATACTTCCCTGACAATTAGGCTCGCACTTACTGTCTTCCTCCCTTTTTTCCCCCTTTGTTTATGTGTCTGTCGTTCCGGTTATAAACTTGTGAATCACAACAAATCCATTACCACCGTCTTCTACTCTTCTAATTTAATATACACGTTTCAGGTGTCTGCTATTTGACAGTACAGTCCTCCGAATCCAGTTCCTCCGCTCCATCATACTGAGTCTCCTGCTCAATTCCATTTCCCTCATGAATGATGATTGGATGATGGTAACAACAAATTCAAACTTTCCTAGTCCTTCCAAAAGAAGTGGACCATGAATCAGATGACTACTATAGCTATCCTCCTTTCAGAGCCGAGAGAGACTGGCCATTAACTGAAAATAAGATGGAACAGGTAATGATTGATGCCATGCATTGGAAGCAGAGTCGCAGACTGAATGACTTAGATTTTGTTGTGTTTGTTGTTCCTGAATTTATGTAATTGTGCACTGCCACTAATCAACTTTCTACAGAACACTAGTAATTTCCCCCTTCTTGCAAATAAGAAATTGGTACTTCTCCTGCAGCTTGGTGACCCATTGCTTTTAATTCAATACAGGAAGGGGACTCACTCGTAGCACTAGCATCCCCTCTTCTTTTCCAGACATATTCATGGAGTGACATGTGCTGTTCGTACAGACGATCAAGCATGTAATACGTTGAGTTCCAACGTGTTGCCACCTCCTGGATGAGTCCCGTGACTGGCATCCTAAATTCACGTTGGATGATCCTCAGCTGCTTCCGAGCTTTAAAAGAATGGCTGAAATGAGTGCATATTCTTCGGCAGATGGCCAGTAAATTGCTGACTATGGGTTCTTTTTTCAGAAAGTCTTGAACTATAATGTTTATGCAGTGCGCCAAACACGGAACCCTGAAATAGGAACCAAGTTCCATGGCCTTAAGTACATTACTGCCATTGTCTGTGGCAACAAAACCAATACGAAGCCCTCTGGGCCGCAGCCATTCCAAAACCTTGGTGCGAAACTCGTGTAAAATGTTTTCAGCCGTATGAGATTTCTCCATGGCGAACATGGCTAGAGTTGCATGTTTCCGAGTACCTTCAAAAATCGCAGCTGTGTCAACAACACCTCGTGCAGATAGTTTATCTTTAACCCCCACAAAAGAGATCCAGTGTGCAGTGATGCACATGTAATCTGTGGCTTGGCAACTGCTCCACATGTCTGTTGTCAGGTGGATATTGTGCACAGCACTCTTCTGCAAAGCTTGTCCAACCAATTCCAGCACATCATGATGTAGTGCCGGAACAGCAATTCTTGCGAAATAGGACCGGCTGGGAACTTTCCATATCGGGCAGATGGCAGACACACATTCAAGGAAACCCACCCCTTCCACAAATGAAAAGGGAAGAAGGTCCAGCGCTAACATTTTAGCCAGCTTCGCATTGTACAATCATGCCGTTGGGTGGTTGCGTTGGAACTGCCCCTCCAACCTAAACATGCTCTCAATGGTAGGCTGGCTTACTTTCCTTAGTGGTGCTGTTTTCATTAACCCACTACGGCTCAACGACACAGATTGTCTCATTGAGGTACTCGCCGGTCGCCTTGGTGTCTCACACTGAGTATGGCTCTTACTGCGGTGCCACTCTGATGTTACTGAGGAGGATGTGGGTGTTACCAACACTGCACTACTGGGGACAGGGCTAGAAATGCCTCCCTCTTCTTCACCTGCCACCGCAATAATATCGCTCTCTGATTCATCCTGACCAACTTCAATGGGTTGACTTTTTCTACTTTCTTTTAACTTAAGTGGGTGATCCTCCCACACGATAGTGTGGTGTATTCTGAGATGACTTGCTTGTCCTCCGGTACCATAATTTGTACCAAGCTTACCACGCCGAACACCTTGCCGACAAATTGAGCATATAGCAACGTTCTCCTCCTTGGCGCTAACAGAAAAGAAGTCCCAAACTGGGGAGGAGAACTTTCTGGCACTGCTGGATGTGCCACTTTCAACACCAGATGAACTTGAGGGGGTGTTTGAAAATGTGTGACCCTGTGCACCTACACTGTGACTTTTACTACCACTACCTACTGAGATGGTTGAGCTGGATGTAGGTTCCTGCCAGGCCTTGGAAAATATGGCAGCTGGAGGTAGTGGTGGTGTAACCTGTGTTGGCGAGATCCGTGCTACATCCCGCTCAGTAGCAGCCTTTCTGGATAGGGTGAGAATGTTGGTCTCCAATCCCTTTGGGGCGGGAGTACTGTGCGTGATGACTGGCTCGTCTACATCAACATCATCACCCCCCTCTTCTTCATCTACCTCCATAACTCCAAGTGTTTCTGGGACCTTCCTTTTCAGAAGCATTGTCTTGTGGCGTATATCACTCTCAGACCGAGCTGGTGGGGCCCAAGTGTCATCACGATCATCAGAAGCGGGGCTTGAAGAAGAAGATGATGGACTAAGCCTCCTTTTCCTTGCTGGTGGTCTGGAAGACAATAGATCTTCTGAAACAGTGGTTTGACTTTGCTCCACTTTGTCTGCAGGAAGCTCGATTTGCTGAAATGCCCCTACGTCAGGAGCAACAACTACTATGGTGGGCTGTTGCGGCAGCTGCTGCTGTTCTTGTTGCGGCGGCTGCTGCTGTTCTTGTTGCGGCAGCTGCTGCTGTTCTTGTTGCGGCAGCTGCTGCTGTTCTTGTTGCGGCAGCTGCTGCTGTTCTTGTTGCGGCAGCTGCTGCTGTTCTTGTTGCGGCGGCTGCTGCTGTTCTTGTTGCGGCGGCTGCTGCTGTTCTTGTTGCGGCGGCTGCTGCTGTTCTTGTTGCGGCGGCTGCTGCTGTTCTTGTTGCGGCGGCTGCTGCTGTTCTTGTTGCGGCGGCTGCTGTTCTTGTTGCTGCAGCTGCTGTTCTTGTTGCGGCGGCTGCTGCTGTTCTTGTTGAGGCGGCTGCACACTGATCTGCTGAGTTTGCGCCTGCGTTGAACTTGATTGTGTACTACTTTGCAGTAATGACATTTCTTCAACATCGCTGCTCGTTAGTAGACTGGCTACCTCTGCAACACTAAAGCCCTTGGGCCTAGGTTGGTGGGGTTGGACCGCTGTGCTGCTCCCAGCTTGGTTCCCGGACAACGCTGCTGCAGGCGTAACTTTTTTGGTGCCAAAAAAAACATTGGCCGGCACACCACCAGTCGTGGTTAATGGCAGTTCCTTTTTCTGTTCCTTCTTCTCACCGGCAACTTTCTTGGTACTGGACCTGGTACCTTTCTTTGGGGCCATCTTCTTCAGATGTCAGGCAGGATGCAGATGCACAACAAGTTCTGGTCACACGTGGACGTGATGCGCAGCAGGACTTCTATCTGGCTGGCAGTACAACGGGTAGCCGGGTGATGCTGATGACACCTCCTACTCTGTGTTTTGTGCACCTAAAAGCAAATAAGACAGGAGAAGAACATCAGTGAAATGTTGCATTTGTTGTTGTAGTTCAGTTACTTAGTACTGTACTCGTGCAAACAAAAGATAGTCTAACCATTTATGACATTTTTTTTAACTAGAGCTATGTTATACTACTGTGTACAGCCACACACTACACTCTCAGGAAGGATAGGAAAGTTAATAATAACCACCAAAATAAAAATGTAATGAAAGTGGGGTGGACCAGTAAATTATGTGAGCATCTCAGCATCCATGGAGCTGCTGCTGGCAAAGGGGGTGGATGGATGGAAGCAGTAAGCCAAATAGCCAATAGGAAAACCATGCAGGCCTATGGCAAAAGCAGGACACTAATAACTCACAGTCCAAACACCAGGAGCTGACAAAAGGCCTATTAAAGCCAGGTAAAGGATGCATGCTAAAGCACACTGCTCTACCTTTTTAATGCAACAAAATGGAAATAAGAACATTCACAGGCCCCAAAAAGGTCTGCAGGGTGCATGCACTGCACACCAACAAACCAGACACATACAACAAAAGCATGTCTTTAAGACAACCAACATCAGAAAGGCCACCCCAAAAAACACACTTCCCCAACTCAGTCCAATGCCATCCATGCCCTAAATGATGTCTAAAAATTCAACAGACCGGAGCGCTATGTGGCGCTAGCCAAGATGGCCGCGCTGAGGTGAGGCTCCTGGATGCTTGACCCCTCGCATCCGCCGTACATCCGTTGTGGCTGTCCCAGGTGTCCCCTGATGACCGCCGAGTGTTGAGGAGCTGCTGCCCTGCCCCCGGTGCGATTTTCGGCCGATTTGATGCAGCGGGAGCCGAGATACACAGCCCGTGAGCTGCACCGGTAGCCGGGATGCGCCCAGCTGGTTCCGCGGTCGGCAGTGTCAACTAAGTGAGCCCCCGGCGTGCCACGAGGGGCGAAGGCCACGAGACCACCAGTGGGCCGCCGGGGACCGGAGGACTTGCGGAGCGGAGCCTGGGCTGGTGCCGGGCCTTGGGTGAACTGGGGGGGCGGCGGACGGTGAGCGCCCCCCGGTGGTGAGGCGGCCCTGTCCGGCGGGCAGATCGGCCCGAGCTGCGTGGGACTGCTTGAGGGGCTGGATCCGGCCTCGCCGCTGCTGATGCCTGCTATCTCCTGGTGCTGGGCCGATGCTGCCTAAAAGGGGGGCGGGCCCCCCCTGGACCCCTGCTGACCTGTCCTGGTGCCCTCCTCTCTGGGCGACCCCGGGTGTGGCATGGCCCCACCGGACCCTGTGGACGACCGCTGTGCCTGGAGCGGGGACGTTTCCCTGGCGCCTCCGGTGCTGGCCCGCGAGGATGGCGGTGCCGGACCTCTCCTGCCTTGCACTACTACCCGGGAGCCGCTGCCGGCCGGGAGATCCCCCCCTGCCGCGCCTTGACTGTCCCCCCCGGCGCTGTGCCTGGTCCGTCGGACCCAAACCTTGAGTGGATACGGAGTCCCCTGGTGCCTTGGGCCTGCGCGTTGGACATAGACGGAGGACCATCGCTGGCGCAGACCGTGGCGCGAGGCCCGCGGCGTGGTGAGTGCGGTACGGCCCGGATCCGCCCGAGGGGGTGCGTGTCGAGCGGGCTCTGGGCCTTCCATCGTTGGGGATAAGACGCGCCTTCGCCCTCTCCCTTCTCCTCGAATCCCCCCATTTCTGGCCTGGTGCAGGGGGCGGCTACGCTTGGCGGGTGGGGGCCACCTGCTGGTCCACTGCGCCCACCCTCGTGGCTGGCACGTGCTCCCTGGATCCAACATGGGCAAAGACAAGGGCTCCAAACCACCAGCGGCGTCCCACCAGACGCGGATTGACCAATTCGCCAACTCGGACCCGTCGGGTGCGGGTGGAGGGGGGGGCGCCGGCCCCGCGCAAAGACTTGGCCGTCATCCCCCTGGCCATCGAGGCCTCTCGCACATCCTTGGAGGGGATGGTTGGGGAGGTGAAGGTCGATGTTGCGCTCCTGCGGCAGGACCTCCGCAACGCCACGGCTCGCATAACAGAAACGGAATCCTGGATCTCTACGGCGGAGGATGACATTCGCCTGCTACAGGACCAGGTCCGGAAGCTCACGACCCACTCCAAGGAACTGCACAGGCGGGCAAAAGATGCCGAAAATCGCGCCCGTCGCAATAACCTTCGCCTGGTGGGCTTTCCGGAGGGGGTCGAGTCCGGCCGAGCAGATGACTTCCTCGAAACGTGGTTCAAATCCTGGATGCCGGCGGCCGGTCTGTCGACCTGGTTCGTGGTGGAGAGGGCGCACCAGTCGCTGGCGGCCAAACCTCCGGTGGGAGCCCCCCCGCGCCCCTTTATTCTTAGGATCCTCAACTTTCGGGACAGAGACGCTATCCTGCGGGAGGCGCGGGTGAGTGGCCCTTTGACTTTCAACAACCACACCATTATGGTCTTCCCAGATTACACCCGGGAGGTCCAAGAGCAACGCCGCTCCTACACGGAGGTAAAGCAAAAGCTGCGTTCCCTGGGCCTTAAATACCAGCTCCAATTCCCGGCCCGCCTTCGTGTCGTTTTCCAGAACACGACACTGTTCTTTGACACTCCCAGGGCGGCCTGGACATGGCTTACTGAGAAAAGACCCCTGCGCCAACCCGGTGGGGCCTCCTCCAATACTGTGCCCCGGGGCCACGGTGCAGCTGGGTCCCAGCGACCGCGGTGCAGGAAACGCACGCACTCACGACAACGCCGAGGCACGGCGACGGCTCGGACCCGGTCTGAGAGTACATCTGGGAGACGGGTGAGGGACTCTTCGGCCTCTTCTGGCACATCATCCCATGCGGCTGGGGGGTCCCGGCGCCGTCTGTCGCCTTGTCCGGCCGGGTCTCAAACCCCCCTCAATGTGCAAATTGACTTGTCAGACTTCTCCCGCAGTCCTGCTATATGACTCACAGTCTGTTCATGCATCCACAGGGGGAGGTGGCGTCCCTGCCGGGTGGCGGGGGTGGGGGGCTCTGCAATCTAACACTTTCCCGCAGCAACCTGGGACGAGACACTGGAAATCCGTGCTTCAGGAGGGGTCCACCACGCTCTTTACACCAGAGCGCTTAGGCTTGGGGTTTTGTAATTGTTGGTTTAGTTAGGGCGACAGATGCTTCCATTCTTGAAGTGTAGGGTGGGGGGTGGGGGGTTGGGGTTTGATGTTTGTGGGTTGTTCCTCCTCGGGGGACTGTTTTGTTTGGTTTGGGTCTGTTTTTCTTTGAGCCTCCTATGCAGCGTCTCACTTCGCGTGTCACCGCGCTTCTCCATGCCACCACCAACACAGGCACCGCCGTCGATTGCCCTCCTGCGCTGCCCGCTGGCTTCCCCTAGCGAGAGATCCGTAGCTCTGGCTTCCCCTGGCCACTCCATTCCCAGCGCGCTTCGTTCCCGCCACTACCATGGATGACCTAGCCTCCAAGGCTCAGGTGCGCGTCCTGTCCTGGAACGTGAACAGCTTACTAGATAGACTCAAGCGCACTGCCGTCCTTAAGTACGCCCAGCGCGTGGAGGCTGATGTGCTCTTGCTTCAGGAAACCCACCTGCTCGGCGAGAAATGTCCCTTTCTGCCGTGCTACGGGTACGACCGGGTATGGCACTCGGGGTTCTCGAGCGGATCACGGGGTGTCGCCGTCCTATTGCGCCGCTCCTTCCCTTTTGTGTTTACCCGGGCGATTCACGACCCCCACGGGATGGGGATTGCCGTTTGCGGCACGCTTGAGGGTCGGCCGCTCAGTCTCCTGTCACTCTATGCGCCGCCTACCGGGCTATCTCAGGCTTTATCTCACGCCGCATCGTTATTGACAACTCTCCCGCCGGGCGCTATTGTTCTGGGGGGGGGGACTTCAATGCTGTCTCGGCTCCACAGCTCTACTCCTCGGGTCCGGTTTCGGCGCCCCACGCCGTGCGAGCGAAGCAGATGGCGAGTTGGGCAGAGGCCCAGGGCTTATGCGATGCGTGGCGGATCTGGCACCCACGCGCACGGCAGTATACTCACACCTCGGCCACCTACCACACCCACGTGCGTATTGATGCGATCTTTGTCCCCCCCGCCGACTGGGTAGGCATCCAGGATGTCCGCATCCTTCCCAGGGGGATTTCCGATCACTCTCCAGTCCTCCTGGGTCTGGGCCCCCCGCCTCGTGGGGCCCGCCAGATGTGGCGCCTCAACGCCTGGTTCCTCCAGGATAGGAAGCTCCGTAGGGAGGTGGGGTCCGCACTGACGCAGTATTTTAACGACAACGACGGGTCGGTCTCCTCGGCAGGTACCCTTTGGGAGGCCTGTAAGGCCTCCGTCAGGGGGGCGGCCAAGGCACCGCCAGGCGCAAATGCAGCAGCTCACTGCCTGTGAGGCCCAGGCACTACGACTGTAGCAATCCCTCTCTGAGACCGGGGATCCGGCCGGGACTCGGCAACTGCGACTTTTGCGGGAGGAGATCCGTCAACGGTCGCTTGATGCGGCTAAGCTCCTCTGGCAATCCCCGGTGGCGAGGGTATATGGGTGGGGTGACAAGAATGGTGCGCTGCTGCATCGGTTAGCCACTTACCCCAGGGCCTCGCGAATCATCCCGGCGGTGGTTGACTCTGCCGGCCTGCTCCAATCTTCCTCCGCGGCAATCGCGGACGCCTTCGCTCAGTATTACTCGCAGCTATATCGGGCCCGGGTGTCGGACCTCTCCTTGGCTTCAATGCTTGCCGCTAGTAACCTACGGCTTCCCCGTCTTCGGTCCAGCGACTGGGAGAGTATGGAGGTGCCCATTTCTTATGAGGAGACTGGGGATGCGATAGGGCGCACGTCCGCGGGGAAAACTCTGGGTCCGGACGGCTTCCCCCAGGAGTTTTATGCCACCTACAAGGAACACCTGGTCCCACGGTTGGGTGCCCTCTATGCTGAGGCGGTCAAGAACGGCTCCTTCCCTTTTGTGTTTACCCGGGCGATTCACGACCCCCACGGGATGGGGATTGCCGTTTGCGGCACGCTTGAGGGTCAGCCGCTCAGTCTCCTGTCACTCTATGCGCCGCCTACCGGGCTATCTCAGGCTTTATCTCACGCCGCGTCGTTATTGACAACTCTCCCGCCGGGCGCTATTGTTCTTGGGGGGGGACTTCAATGCTGTCTCGGCTCCACAGCTCGACTCCTCGGGTCCGGTTTCGGCGCCCCACGCCGCGCAAGCGAAGCAGATGGCGAGTTGGGCAGAGGCCCAGGGCTTATGCGATGCGTGGCGGATCTGGCACCCACGCGCACGGCAGTATACTCACACCTCGGCCGCCTACCACACCCACGTGCGTATTGATGCGATCTTTGTCCCCCCCCGCCGACTGTGTAGGTATCCAGGATGTCCGCATCCTTCCCAGGGGGATTTCCGATCACTCTCCAGTCCTCCTGGGTCTGGGCCCCCCGCCTCGTGGGGCCCGCCAGATGTGGCGCCTCAACGCCTGGTTCCTCCAGGATAGGAAGCTCCGTAGGGAGGTGGGGTCCGCACTGACGCAGTATTTTACCGACAACGACGGGTCGGTCTCCTCGGCAGGTACCCTTTGGGAGGCCTGTAAGGCCACCGTCAGGGGGGCGGCCAAAGCACAGGTGGTGCGGCACCGCCAGGTGCAAATCCAGCAGCTCACTGCCTGTGAGGCCCAGGCACTACGACTGGAGCAATCCCTCTCTGAGACCGGGGATCCGGCCGGGACTCGGCAACTGCGACTTTTGCGGGAGGAGATCCGTCAACGGTCGCTTGATGCGGCTAAGCTCCTCTGGCAATCCCCGGTGGCGAGGGTATATGGGTGGGGTGACAAGAATGGTGCGCTGCTGCATCGGCTAGCCACTTACCCCAGGGCCTCGCGAATCATCCCGGCGGTGGTTGACTCTGCCGGCCTGCTCCAATCTTCCTCCGCGGCAATCGCGGACGCCTTCGCTCAGTATTACTCGCAGCTATATCGGGCCCGGGTGTCAGACCTCTCCTTGGCTTCAATGCTTGCCGCTAGTAACCTACGGCTTCCCCGTCTTCGGTCCAGCGACTGGGAGAGTATGGAGGTGCCCATTTCTTATGAGGAGATTGGGGATGCGATAGGGCGCACGTCCGCGGGGAAACCTCTGGGTCCGGACGGCTTCCCCCAGGAGTTTTATGCCACCTACAAGGAACACCTGGTCCCACGGTTGGGTGCCCTCTATGCTGATGCGGTCAAGAACGGCTCCTTCCCTCCGGAAGCCGACATGGCCACGATTGTGGTCCTGCCCAAGTCTACGCCGCCTTCTTGCGATCGGTCGGCATACCGGCCGATCTCTCTTATCAATACTCATATCAAACTTTATGCGGCGGTCCTGGCCCAGAGGCTCCGGCCCTTTCTGTCATGCTTGGTGCACCCGGACCAATGCGGTTTCATGCCGGACCACGGCACTCGCCATTGCCTTCGTCGTCTTCACATGGCCTTGGCTCACCGCCATCGCATTTCTCCGTATCTCACCCTTCTGCTTACCGATTTCGAGAAGGCCTTCGACTCTGTTGGGTGGCCCTATCTCTTTGAGGTCCTGACCCACATGGGCTTCGGCCCCAAGTTTGTTGGAATGGTGCGGGTCCTTTACGCGCGCCCTCGCGCCAGAGTGCTGGTTAACGGGGCACTGTCGAGGCCATTTCGGATCGGCTGGGGAACGCGGCAGGGGGGCCCACTGTCGCCCCTCCTTTTTGCTCTTGCAATGGAGCCCCTTGCTGCCCTGATCCGAGCGGATCCTCTCCTTCGGGGCTGGGAGTGGCCGGGCCGTGTGTCGGACAGGATAGCCCTTTACACGGACGACGTTCTGCTGTATCTTAGTGACCCGGCGCGCTCGGGTCCCCGGGCACTCCATATCTTGGGCTGCTTTGGCCGCGCCTCCGGCCTTTATTTAAACCCGCAAAAATCGGTTCTTGTGCCTCTGCACCCCTCCCGGGAGTGTTTCGACTGGCAGGACAATATTCCCCTCCGTCGGTTGTTCTTCAAGTATCTGGGCATCTGGGTCTCCCTTCTCCCGGAACTGAGCTGGGCTCTCAATGTGGCCCCCCTGGTCAAGAAATCCAAGGTAGATCTGGCGCGATGGCAGTCGCTCCCGCACAATCCGCTGGGGAGGGTGCGCTCTACAAAATGATTATTCTCCCCCGGTTCCTTTATGTATTGCAGAACACTCCTGTGTCCTTCCCGAGGCCTTGGTTCCGCGAGCTGGACGGGTTGGCGACTAGGTTTCTCTGGGGTGGTGGGAGACCGAGGTTGGCCCTGTCGACGTGTCGCCTCCCCACCTTTGATGGCGGGCTCGGCATGACCAACCTTTACCTCTACTATTTGGCCACCCACCTCCTGTTCATTCATGATTGGTTTGGAGGGGGATGGTCCGATCCGGCCTACAGGGCGGAATTGGAAGACCTGGGTTTCCCCTGCATTTTAGACCGCCTGTATGGCGCCCCCATCCCCGCCTCCTGCCCAGACATCACCAAAGCGGTCTTCCTGGCCTGGCGAGCGGCGCTTCGCCATACCCAGTGGACTGGGAGGCTGACTCGCGCCACTCCCCTCTGGCATGGGACATGGCTGCGAGACGTTGCGGCTCTGGAGGGTTTTAAATCATGGGACCTGCTCGGCATCTCCCAGCTGGGGGATGTCTGGCGGGGGGGACGCATGTGCTCGTACTCGGAACTGCAGGCGCGCTTCTCCCTCCACTCCTCTCAATTTTATAGGTACCTCCAACTGCGACACGCCATACGCACCTACACTCCTCTGGACATTTGGCTGCCGGACCACAGTCCCCCAGAGGCGCAGGTCATGCTGGGCAACCTGGGGAGGGGGGGCATATCCCGAATACACCGTTCTCTTATTAATAATACCCCCATGGCCCGGGAAGGTCTGAAGGAACGGTGGGAGGTGTGGGTGGGTCCCCTGGACGAGGTCGACTGGCGGGATGCCCTTATGGCCCCCAGGCTGGTGACGGCCTCCGCCAAATTGAGGCTTATTCAAATTTACTATCTTCATACTGCCTACCTCACACCGGCTCGTCTGCACCGTGCGGGCCTCTCCGCTGACGCGGCCTGCCCCCGCTGTGGTTTTGGCCTGGCTGACTTTATTCATATGGTGTGGTCTTGTGTTTGATTTGGGGGGCTACTGGAGGGGCATAGAAGCCGATCTCACAGAGGTCTTGGGCTGGGTGGTGCCACATAACCCTAGACACACTCTTCTGGGCATCACTGACGGTCTCGATGGCACGCGTGCTGAGAAGCTGTTCCTTATGACAGCATTAATGGTGGCAAAAAGGGGTATTGCAGCGGCCTGGAAGCATCCACAACCGCCTAGCTTGGCCAAATGGAGTACTGGAGTGGACTGGTGTGCGGCACAGGGACGGACTCTCTATCAGGCGCGGGGCTGCCTTAAGAAATACCGTAGGATCTGGGGGAAATGGTTTGGCAATGTCTTATGAGGATGTGGTTCTGGGGGGAGGAGGCGGAGGGGGGGGGGCTTTGGGTGGGGGCGGGGGTGGCGTGGTATTGTGCTGTGCATTTGTAAAGTGGCGGCTCGACAGGCTCAATGTTTCTTTTGTCGTGTCACTAAAAATAATAAAAACTTGGTTATCAAAAAAAAATTCAACAGACCACACAGAAAACACTTGATTAATAAAGCTGTGGCTACCTGCTCTGATCCTAGTGGATGAAAAAGCAGGCCTGTTGGCAGACAAGGCCAGGCAAGCTTGCAGGCCTAGGCTTCAAAATGGCCACCTGCCACATGGCCAGGCCCAACAACATCACAAAGGCCACCCCCAAAAAACACACTTCCCCAACTCAATCCAATGCCATCCATGCCCTAAATGATGTCTAAATTCAACAGATCACACAGAAAACACTTGATCAATAAAGCTGTGGCTACCTGCTCTGATCCTAGTGGATGAAAAAGCAGGCCTGTTGGCAGACAAGGCGAGGCAAGCTTGCAGGCCTAGGCTTCAAAATGGCCACCAGCCACATGGCCAGGCCCAACAACATCACAAAGGCCACCCCCAAAAAACACACTTCCCCAACTCAATCCAATGTCATCCATGCCCTAAATGATGTCTAAATTCAACAGATCACACAGAAAACACTTGATCAATAAAGCTGTGGCTACCTGCTCTGATCCTAGTGGATGAAAAAGCAGGCCTGTTGGCAGACAAGGCCAGGCAAGCTTGCAGGCCTAGGCTTCAAAATGGCCACCAGCCACATGGCCAGGCCCAACAACATCACAAAGGCCACCCCCAAAAAGCACACTTCCCCAACTCAATCCAATGCTATCCATGCCCTAAATGTGCTTGAAAATGAAATACATTAAAAAAACAACAAAAGGAACAGTTGCTTCATCATGCACACACCCATGAGGCCATGCCCATGGCTAGCTCGGGCCTACTACTACTACCCACAAAATAAAAAAAGGAATGATGATAATTAATTATCAAAAATAAATTGTAGTTACTTACAACAACTGCAATGCCCACAATCAAACAGACACAACAACCACTTACTTGTAAAATATCCTATTCCAAAAATCCTCAAATCCAATTGCAGTGATGCAGCAGACAAAAAGAGTGATCTTTCCAGCTCCAAATCCAAAGGCAGAATGAGCAGGAGAGGGACAAAGCACTAAGAGGAGCCTGCTGGACAGGAACAGGAAGTTGGAGATTCTGTGTCACTTCCTCCCTCTCTCCACCTTTTAAAAAAAGGACTCCTTGCACAAAAAAGGACAGCCAAATGTCAATGTAAGGAGTTGTTTTCATCCCAAATCAGCATTTGCAGAAGGTTTCATGCTGCCAGAGCTGATATTCCTCTCCAAATTGAACATTTTACATGTTCGAGTTATCGAGCTTCACATTACTTCCGCCGGCGTGTCGAAAATGACATGATCGCGTTCTCTTTGTCCCCGTCACGTTGGATATGACGTGTTCGGGGTCTCTTTCTCCTGTTTGCGTTCGATTAGACGTGCTCGCGTCCTCACCCTCTCGCTCGCGATGTAGAATGACGTGTTCGAGATCTCAATCTTCTCATACTCGCGCGGTGCATGATCGCGAGAAGAAAGACGTGATCGCGCGACAAATGACGTGATCGTGCGACAAATGACGTTAATGCGGCCGCGAACTGTCGCGAGACAGTGCAAAATGGCTACCAACATCCAACATCTCGTGGAGAACGCGACCGGATCGGGAAAACTTGTCGGCGAACGCGGGGATTCAGGTAAGGCGATTGCGCGCACGCGAGAATGTAGTTTTTTACAGCACAAGCAAGAAACAAATTATCGCTAAGCTGCGGAATGCGGAAATTTTGACATTTTCAGGCTTTCCGCGGAACGCGAAAATGCCAAAATATCGCAATTTCTGCGAACGGAACGGAATTTTGGCCCAGGCCTAGTCAAAATCCACATATTACATATTTCACCAGAGTAGTCATATCCCACCATTTTCTAATTTCCATGCACATCAGTTTCTCAAGGGCTAAGAATTTAAGTTTTAGTATCAAATTTGTTGATGGCTTTGGACCCAATCTCTTACCATTGTCATTAGTCCTAATATTCCCAGTTTCATTGAACATTAAGTTTGCCGCTTACAGGTGTGCACTGTCACTCGTAGTCATATTGCCATAACATATAAAAATGTGTGATGTGTATTAGGCAGGGCACTGCCGCACATATATGGGTATACAGATTCAAGTACCAGTCAGTGGGTCAGTAGAGGTGGGTTTGCTCAGGTCACCTGGCCCTACACTCAACCAGAACGGCTCATACCCCTTCCATTCATTGAGGCACTCAATTCTTCAATGCTGCGGAGGGGACCACAAACAAAAGTGAATATAAAGTTCTTGCAGCCTACGTGGCCACATTCACCAGGTGTGCAGGTGCTATGTCGTGTGTGTGAATCCCCAAATCATGTGCAGCTAAGGTTTTTCCGTACCGAGAAAACAGATGTGCACTCCAGGGTGTAGAATGTATGCTATCCAATATTGTAGAACAACAACAGCCCAATGCGTTTCGGATCCCATGAGCCTTCAGCAAGGTGAATCAGATCCATCATCTTAGAAAATAAATAACTCTTCAGTTGATTTTACCTTGCTGCACAAATGTAACCTTTTTTTAACACCTGTAGTCATGGCATATATCATGCATGCAGATGCACAGAGTATAATATGCTATTTATTACCATTGTTGAGGAAGTGGAGGGACAATTTGACTGACTCCGACATGGTAAAAACGTCATCCCTCTTTTGAAGACTTCCTATGAAGGATTTGATTTGGTAGCTAGATTAGGGCTAGATACAGCACTTGCTGGAAGTATCCGAGTTGTTAAAAGAGAATCTCGATCAAAACTCTGGGGCCATGGTGGTGCTACTAGATTTATATTCAGCTTCAGACGCAGTCTCTCATAAGTTTCTTTTGGGCAGGCTCAGGAACCTGGGGATACAAATTCAGATCCTTCCTTGGTTTAAGTCTTTCTTGGAGGACAGGACACAATCAGTCCTATTATCACCCTTTTCCTCCTCTGCAAAACCTCCGGAGTGCGGTGTACCATAGGGTTCAGCGCTGAACCCCACTCTTTTTAATATTTATCTAGAGCCACATAGCGAGGCTATTCGAAACTAGGGGTCTTAGGGTGATTTCTTATGCTGACGATACCAAATTTCTTCTATCCTTCCAGGAGAAAGATTCATGGGCCCTCACCTGCTAGAAAAATGGCTTAAAGTCTGTAGGAGACTGGATGAGTAATAATTGCCTCTGGCTTAATTCTGATAAAAGAGGACCTCTTTTTCGATAGCAAGTACCATCCTGACTCATGCAACTGGAGGCCTTCGGAGCTTGGAGCTCCTTTTTCCCTTGTATCAACTGCCAGGAACCTTGGGAATATTTTTGATTCCAAACTTTCCTTTGCCCCTCAAGTGAAAACTGTATCGGCTAGCCACTCCGAAATCCCTAAGGAGAATGCTGCGTCTTATGCCCAAGGACACGTGTAAAACCACTGCTCACTCTCTAATGACATCTAAATTGGACTAAGCTAATAGGGCCTGATTCACAAAGGGCCTCCGCAGTCCTGGTGGGGGAACCGCAGTCGCTGCGGGACCTTCGCAATGAGAAACTGCAATGTGGAGGTCTGGACACGAGTGTAGGGCCTCTGCCACAAGTTCGGAGGCCCTTTGTGAATCGGGCCCATAGTCTTTATCTAGGCCTACCTGTCTGTTTACTGCATCGTCTACAGATTGTGCAAAATGCTGGCTCTCGACTGATTCTGACATTTCCAGCTTCTTAATCAGTAATGCCCCACCTATGACAAATTCACTGGCTGCGGATTGTCAAGCAAGTTCAATTCAAGGCCCTCACTTTGGCCTTTATAGTCTTGGACCTCACAGATCCTGCATATTTAAGAAACAGAATCAAGGCCTACTCTTAATCCAGATCTTTAAGATCTAGCAGTCAAAGACAACTTCAGATTCCTCGGTTGCGCAAAGCAAGAAGAGGTGGAAGAGCCTCTTTATTTCTTACTGCGAAGCTTTGGAATGATCTTCCATCCAGCCTTCGAATAGCTTCTTCTTAAGCCATTTCTAGAAAAAATCTGAAAACATTTCTTTATAACTCCGCAGTCTAATTCTCTACCTTTACTGACCTATGGCGTTAGCGTCAGAAGCAGCTGAGTGCTCTACACATTTTGTTCGTATTGTATTGTATGATTGGTGGGATCAAATTAACACCTTCTAGGCAATCCACGAGAAAGATTTTCTTTCTTCACTTTGAGACTTCAAGCAGGAGGATGTCTGAGCTCTTCAGTTATTGCTGTCTGATATTAGCCTGAAATGGTCAGTCGGGTTAGGCAGTTCAGTGTTATAGAGTGGAGATCTTGGTGACAAACCAAGCCGGATTTAATGTACTCCTGGCTTCAACTGCGAGAGACTTAAAGTAGATCAAAATAAAAATGATGTAGTCAAAACTTTTGTTGCCAGTGACCAGTCTAACCGGTCTACGTAAAGCTGCCTGGAGGGTAGGAGGTGCACCCTGAAATTGCCATGAGTAAAATTGTATCATAATTTAAACTTGATAACACAAATAGTTGAATGACTTGTTTAAATTGTTATCAGGAATGACTAATTCCTTATAGCAGTTTGATCAGATTGAACAGCAGGAATTCAGGTTTAAAGGGTTTAATTTGAGGAAATAGTGTGTTATGCAGGACTGGAATGTTTTCAGGTGTCTAGGTATGTGATATAATGTAACCAGGCAAAGATACTTTCTGGGCGTCATCTAGTAAATTGTTTTCATCTATAAATTGTTTGACCTGGTTTTAAACGTAGCTTTTAAAGACTTTATAGACGAAGAGTAAATTAGACAGAGGGTGGAAATTGTTCATGTCCTCAGGTTTGTTCTGTGATTTTTCTACAGAGGATTACCACTGCCTAATTTTTGGAAATCTGGGACAATATTTTGCAAGAGAGAAGTATGAGATTGACCCAGAAAGGCATTGGAGAAGAGACACGTTTTCTGTAGGGAGGGGCATGGTCTATGAAGATCTGCGCATTGTAATAGTCTTGTGCAACTCAGAGTGTGTGCTTACTTTGAATGTTAACCTTGTAACTGGGGATTTTTTGGTTGGTACAGAACATTCTTGGACAGTGATAGCTGTATGAGAAAAAGTTTGAGCTCTGCCATTTTCTTTTTGATGAATTGAAAGATGTTTTTACACTTTTCCTTGGGATTAAGCTTGGACATAGTAATTGTGAAGATATCATATCACAATATCAGTATCTAACAGCTTTTTATGACAGTTTTCAGCTGTGGTGACATCAGTTCTAATACTTTTGCCTCAAACATTATCTTTATGCATTTTCTACCCGTCGTGGGGCTTATCCAGGTTCTCCGCAGGATTTAAATGCCGGACCTGTTCTGTGGCTAGGAAACATTTACTTTCATCACTTAGCTGGTCTGAGAACTGTATTTTCTGGAGATATCTGTGTTTTCCGACTTCCCCTTGGTAAAATAAAGTAATTAACTGCTAGTCAATGTAACTGTGCATGGCATACGTTCAGGGGCATATTTATCAATGTGTTGCACCGCCCTTGCGTCACACAAGGGGGGGAACAGGGGTGACGCAACACTATAGTAAAATGTATCAAGCCACGCAAGGCAACCTTGAGCGGCTCAATGAATCTAGAGCAAAGCAACGCAGCACAAATCGCTGCGTTGCGTTACTCTGCCCCAGGGGGGGCATTCCATTGGTGTAGAGTGGGTGTTCCCACGCATCCAGCCATGGATTTTGGTGCATTTCCAGATTTACCAACACTGGCAAACCTGGGAATGTGTCAAAAGGCTATGTTTACCCAGGGGAGGCACAACAAGGAGAAAAATCTTTATTTCTCCTTGTTGTTTCCTTTATCCAAGTGTGCTGCATTCTGTCCCCTGAAGCTGTTTTGAGTGACCACAATAGAAGGTTTGCCCATTATCATAGCCACACCTCTGGGTGAACCCATGGAAAACTATACATTGGAAAAAAGTTCTACCATCTTGGTGTTAGGTAGAAAAGCATGAGAGGGACACTGTTGGATAGTTTACAGTAAAACACACAGGAAATGCTTCCCTGGGAACTTTTACCCCATTGGTTAGAGTAGCCTGGGATTTCCCTACCCACAGGCTGCCACTGATCTTATATGTGGTACCCTGTACCCTTCCCAGAACACTGCTTGACTCGTGGAAGACAGAAGAAGGACTGCACCTGGTGTTCTGACCTGTGAGATACTCAAGGGTTGGACCTGCTCCCAGTTGGACCCAAGAGCAAGAAGTGGACTCCAAAGGTCAGTTGGCTGCCCACCTCTTACGCTTTAGGGACACAAAAGCTGCATGAAGCCTATTTTCCTAAAGAGCCAGCTAGCGAGCGCCAAGACACCCCCGGGTATACGTGTGCTTTATAAATTACTGTAACATAACATAACATAACATAACCTGCGCTGGACTGTACTGGTGGCTCCTACTGGAGTGAGTCCTGTCCTCTAAATGGTGTTTTTAAGGCCATGGTGCAATTGGTTAAATGGCAGAGTGTACGCCTCCTGCCTAACCCTAAAAGCTGGGACTTTGAATTTATTTATGGATTTTTGCCTGAAGAGCCGACAGAAGACTAGGGCCAACCTGTGAAGTTAATCCAAGGAAAATGAGTTGCTGCTAGACCAAAGATTCAGGGTGCTCATGTTCAGAGCTATTTTACAGCAGCAAATCCATTTCAGCAGGATGCTGTGGAGAAGTTATCATGCATCATGGAGCTGTGTTTGGCTGCAGCTTTCCTCCCAGAATCCCTGAATCTGAGCTCCACAAAAGTGACTACGTTTGAAGGTAGAATTCTTCACTGGGTGAAGGCATCAAAAGTATCCTGCCAGTAAAGGCCCTTCCTTGGGTGCAAATTTCGAATTTCTACTGCTCAAGCTTTCTCTCCAAAAGTCAGCGTCTTCACTTGCACTATCCTGTTTGCCATATTATAATGTCAGTCTATGATACTTGTATTGTCCAATACGAGATATCTATCACGTTTGTAAATGAGGAATCCATCCGCCAAACTGTTAATCAGGCGCTAAGTCATAAAGTGAAACTTCAGACCAGAAAAAAACATGGTCTCTGTATTCGACCAGTGCTCCATCACAGTAGACCTTAACCAATTCAACACTAATCCTCTATGGGTCCCGGAGTAGCGTGCTACTTGCCGAAAAAGTGTTTTGACGTCTCATCAAGGGTAGTAAGCGCTATATAAATGCAATTACAATACAATACAATTTCCAGGTCTAGTGCAACCAGTTGCCTGTGGTTGTCGCTTTGTGATTTTTGGTGCCATTTTTATGTAAAATTTAAAAATTCACTTCTATGGTTCCCTTTATTGGATTTTTGTTGTTTTTAGGTTATTTTGTTCATTCAAATATTCTCTATTTTTATAAACTGGAGTGGGATTTTTATTGTGTTGTTTTCAACGTTTTCACAGTTTTGGTACTTCTAAATGATATACGTATATTTTTAAGTTAATCCTGCCTGCTCTGTGCCATAGCTACCAGGGGTTGATCCTAGGTTTAAATTACTGAAACCTGTATTAGACCTAAAAGAATAAGGACTTTATTACTTGATGTGGACTATCATCCACCCCAGTTAATAAGTCACTTTCTCTTATTACCAATGTCAATATATTGGAAGAAGTAAATACAATGGTGTTAGGATGTGGACACATGAATTCTTCGCTGTCGCTATCCTGGAAATCAACTGTACTTAAAAAAAAAAGCAGTAAACAGTATTCAAATGTACAAAGGCCCAACAACAGTGTTTAGTATCATCTCCACCTCATTTGAAACAACCCAAACTTCAGCCAATGAGATGGAAGTGCTGAACTCCCTACTCCCCCTAATGGTCACCATAGCTCAGAATTCACAGCCTAAGGTTTAAGGATAAAATCTATATTTTGTGAGCCTCTGACTGGGGAGTTGGAAGGTGCACATATGTATCTATGAAAGATATCAATGTTGGAAAACTGGTGCCACAGTCAGTTTCTTCATCCACATCGGATCCTTCTTAGATTCACATGCTCGATTGAGAACAAGGAGTTCATTGAATTTCTAAATAAGCAGGAAGAAGTCTGATGACCTTGAGTAAACAAGTTGAAGTTTTATTCACACAGCACAGTACCATATACCCGCATCGCTTCAGATCTGCAAGCAACTCTTCTTAGCTGGAAATCTACATTCCAATACAGCTGTAGATGGAACGAGGATTTAAAACAGAACTTAAAAGACAAAACTCACTTTCTATACATGTGCACAAACACAGTAAAAATGACAGAACAGTTCACTACACATATTTTTCCTAAAAACAAATGAAGGAAACACTAATACAACATAGCAAACTTGAAATGAAGCAAATAAAATTAAGAGGCACCAGCGCTAGTAGAAGAAACAACAAACATGAGTACACAAAATCTCTCTGTCTTGATTAAAGTTGTCTATTTCGCCCTACTGCTTTTACCCTAGACTCTTCAGAATTCTTAAGGGTATATTCTGTGGAATGCTCCTCAGCATTGTCAAATCCTACAATATTCAGTTCTTCCTCTGCACAATCCTAATGATTCTGACCTTGCTGAATAGGATCAACTTTGACTTGGGATTTTCTCTGTTTGACCATGAAGCCATCCATCTCACATCCCAATTTTTGTCATCTTTAGTGACTATTGGAGTTTACTTTAATCACTCTTTATCGCATTTCCATATTTTGATACACCTTTGGGGATTACACCTGGTTTTATTATCCTGACAAAGTCCCCAACTTCAACAGCTAGCCTCCTAACCTTACACTTTAAATTGTAAGCGTGTTTAAGCTTCTTCTCTTTTTCCTCTACGTTTCTTCCCCTCTTTTCATTATTGACTTTGTCCTAACGCACACCTTGCATCTTTTTAAACCATCACAAGCACAAATTTGGATGCTGGATCTTTCCTTTTCAAAGATTTAAAAGTAGTCAATTGAATGATTTTCATGCAACACATTCTTCCGCTCACCATCATAGTCCCGAGAACAAGCAATGCTATCCTTCAGGACTCTTTTCAACCTACCGTTTCCTTGAATTTCATACAAAGCTATCCTTACTTGCCAAATATTGCAATAATTGAGACACCTCTCCATCTCATAGGCACGGAGCTGGATCTCATCTGTGATTAGACACCTTGAGACATCTAATACACGGGGAATGGAGGCTGATGAGGCGCATACGTTCTATAGTGAGGCCCTACAGCTGTCAAGATGCCATGATTTTAGCAAATACCTCACAAAAGTACAGGAGGAAGGGAGGCCGGGTCGAATGTTGGCGTGACTAGTCCAGCCGGAATCACGGGGTCCCTGATTTATGCAGGTGAGGGGCGGGGGTAGAGACATTGTCTACAAGCCTGAGGCAATTAATGCCCTGTTCTGCAATCATTACAGGGGCCAATACTGTGCATCGCCCCCAGTCCCACTGTGGGAGCAGAGAGACTTTCTGGGAGAGTTGCCACTACAGAAACTGGATCCCCAGTCTAGGGAGGCACTGGGTGAACCAGTGACAGAGAAGGAGTCTGAGTGGCCATTAAAAGTATGGCTACTGGCTGAAGCCCGGTCCAGATGGCCTCCTGGCAGACTTCAACACTCCTATGCTCCGGTACTGGCCCCAGATTGGTGGCTTTATATGCAGAATCTTTACAGCTTGGGTGGCTTCCGGACTCTGCGTGACGCAGTAGTGATCCCTCTCCTCAAGACCACAACCCCAGTGGCTTCTCAGAGAGACTTCCACCCGCTCTCCATGGTCAACATGGATTTTAAACTTTTTAGTAAAATCATGGCACTTCGTTTACTCCTACAAATGTCTACTTTAATCCACCCTGATCAAAATGGGTTCATTCCCTCTCGGAATACATCCTTTTATTTGCGGAAACTGTATTCGGTTCTATTTCACCCGGAGGTCCAAGTTCTCCCACGGGCAGCCTTTTTGTGAATTGATCTGGACAAGGCCTTACACACAGTGCAGTGGGATTATTGTTTGAGACAATGCAGCTGATGGGCCATAGGGATGATTGGCTGAAGTGGATGAAACTATTGTATGGAGGCCCTATGGCATGGGTTCGAACAGGCAGGACTATATGCCAGCAATATGGAATCTTCAGAGGTACTAGACAGGGCTGCCCCGTAATGTCGCTCTTGTTTGCCCTAGCAATTGAGCGGCTAGCTATTCTGTTTCGGATGGGCGGAGGGGGAATTGGGATACCTATTCGGGTGCATAAACATATAATCACCCTATATGCAGATGATCTTCTGATTTATCTGGCAGATGCAGTAGAGGGCACTGCTACAGCTCTTGAACTACTGGGGAACTTTGAATGGGTGTCCAGCTTAAAAGTCTATAGGTCCAAGACTTACTTGTTCCCGGTGGACCCTTCGCTCACCCGTCCCCGGAACTCCATGTGAAGCTAAATTGGGTGAAGTCCACTTTTAGATACCTAAATATACCTTAGGGATGCATGTTTATCACTCCCTTTAGGATCTCCGAAAGGGTAACCTTGGGAGGATGCTTTGGTCCCTTAGATATTGTGTTCCCTTCTGGTGCTCTTTGCCTTTACCTATTATGGCCCGGATCTCCCTCTCTAAAATGGTTATGTTCCTGTGCCTATTAAATTATTTTATTAATCTCCCGATCACAATCCCGGTTGGCTGGTTTCGTCAATTAGACTCATTAATGAAGGACCCTATTTGGGATACAGGAAGGCGCAGAGTGTCCTTAACAACCTTACAACGTCCTATGAGAGAGGGAGAATTAGGAGTACCAATTTTTTAACTATATTTCTTAGCCTCCCAACTGCAGTGGGTTTGCTCAATGGTTGGCAGGGGTTGGAGGAGATAGACCAGGCAGGGAGGGATGTGGGCTCCTCATCGTTACTGGCCAAGTTGCTTAACCCAGCTGTTGACAGCCCACGTCACTCGCCATTGTTGGTTATGGCCCTGCGATGCTGGAGTAGAGGGGTGGCTAGGGCGTTGGGTACCCCCTTGTATTCTCCAGTTCTGCCACTGACTGGACTACTGAATGGGGATCTGATTTCTATATTTACAGCTGAACAGTTGACAGCCTAAAGCAGGGTGGGTCTAGATACAGCGGGGACCTTTACCACCAAGGTACTCTTACTCCATTCGAGGACTTGATGGTGGATGCAGACCTCCCACGAGGCCAATCCCTCCAATATGAGGCCCTGGTATGTACATTTAGGTAACTGTGGGGTGGAGGTACAGAGGACCCTAAAACGCACCCTTTGTTAACCTTGGGTTCGGCTGGTCATTTGGTGAAGTGGTTGTATGGCTCACTGTCAGAGGCAACTCGTCATCCTCTGACAAGATTGCGCAAACGCTGGGAGACGACGCTGGAAAGGGTGCTCTCAGATCCGGAATGGAACAGGGTACTAGTCTATCACAGAACAGTTTTTCGTAATACCAGGTTGAAGTACACATAGTTTAATTACTTTCACATGACATGCATGACACCTCATAGGCTAAGAGTTGTCTATGGTGGTGAAGCACGCAGCTGGCCTCAGTGTGACTGTGAGGATGCAGATTTTGTCCATATGACATGGGCATGCCCTGGCATGAGGTCAAATTGGGAAGCAGTGGTGGTGAATGCAAACTGGGTCATACACTATGTCCTACAGTCGAAGTTTGCTTGCTGGGGCTCTTCCCTCATCCGCCTAAACGGAAAGTCAGGAACAGATTTCTAGATCTCGCCTTGGTCCTAGCCAGGAGAATAGCCATGGCCTGGAACTCTGCGGCTGGCTCGATAGTAGGGACCTGGAGACAGGACGCCACACAATGGGCTGGTGCAGAAGAGATGGCATTGACTAGAAAGTAGGCGAGGGGCTTGTAAAGGCACCCCATTGCAGAGCAATAGAGGGAAACCCTGGATGCTTGGGAGCACTGGGAACGGGAACAAGATTCTGAAGATGGTCACCTGGATAGGTCTCAGACCAGTGATTGATGCGAGTCTATAGCTTGAGGGCTAGTTGAGAGAGCGAGAATAACCGGTGAGGATTGTAGATGCCCGAGGTCGGGATTAGTGGGCAGAAATGCAATGGAGAACATAGACAAGGGGTGCCCCTAGAAGCCTATTCGTCAACCATGATGTTGAGAGTGTTGAAGATTGGACTACTCCTCTGACCACCGTCTACCTAGTGTTATCAGCACCAAGATTGGGTTGTTCTCAGATCCTGAAGGATAACAGGATATGTTTGTTGACTGTTACATACAAAAAGGCATCATTAGTAAGATCTCCCCGTTGGAGCTCGTACTTAAGATAGATTGTACCATCAGACATATATAGGTACATGAAATCGGGAGAATATATTGTAGTGGTTTGAATTTTATTAGTGTACAGTTCTCAGAAACGTTTAACATCATTTTTTATGATATGTGAGGTATTTTTTAGAGTTGTTTATAACAGATGATGGGACAGAATCCGGTGGGATGGCAAGGGTGCACAACTTGTGTGATATTCTGTAACAAAATGGATACATGAAAGATAGTCACAACTGTATCTGCTCATGTGAGATTGTAATAAATGCCAATAAAAATATGTTAAAAAAAAGAAAATGCCTTGAGACATCCTTCCCCGGAGAACACCTCCGTAAAAATGGAATGGTCCAGAAATATCAAATGCTACTCCCCCCCCATGGAAATTCTGGCCACTCAATGCAAATGAGGAGAGCACACACAACTTTTAAATGTTTTTCACAATTAGCACATACTTCACAATCCCATACTTCTCTGCTCATCATTGTATTCCAACCTGACCACCAAAAGCTAAATCTGACGAGCCTCTTCATGAACAACATACCCGATGTCCTTTCTTGCATCAGAACTGGTGGCATACATTTCAAACCATTTAACAACAACACCCTCTCCCTTCAATTTTCAACCCATCCGATACCTTTCAATATGGCATTACTTCTGAGAGTAAATCTTCGTGCTTAGGCCAAAGTTCTACAGCGTACTTCTTCACCATTTGGAACACAGCATCCTTACCTGTCTGCTCACTCCTCTTCAAAGATATCTTTAAACTTATCAGTCACTATATCTCTTATGGTGGCTATCATCCACTCCAACATTATCCTTTCTACCTAGATAAACGTTTTGCTATTACATTATTTTGCCCAGACACAGAATTAATCTCAAAACTATATTCTTGCAATAAAAATGTCAATCTGGCATCTGTGGCTGAATCCCACCAACTAGTGGACAAAATGACATCTAACGGTCTATGGATATTTCTTAACATGACCAACTTCCCCAAACATAATTCCTGAAGTGCTCAATTGCCCACACACATGCAAATAGCTACTTCTCTATTACAGCATACCGTATTTCAGAGTCATTTAAGGTTCTGGAAGAGAATGCTCTTTTCCAGTTTTCCTTTCCACATTTTTGTGACAAAACACCATCTATACCTTACAGATTGGCATTAAGAGTAACTATAATTCTTACACTATACAAAAATACAAAAGGGATTCCCGGATGTGCATTAGATTTTCTTGCTTAGCCTTGGAAAACATAAGAATATCATTTAGGAAAAACTTTACAAATTTGTCCATTTCCTTTAATTCTTAATATTGTCCTGTGAAATGCCAATGCCAATGAGGTGAAACCAAAAGGCATTTTCTTATACTGACTGAGTCCCTGCAGTGTGAGAAAAGGGGTCAACATTTTGATTCCAGTGTTAATTCTACTTGAGGGAAAGTCCCTTCTAGCATACTTAGAATTGCATTTATCTTTGGGAGGGGATGACAGTCCACTACTATACTGCCATTCAGAGTTCAGTGGACCTCACACAATCTCAAACTGTTATCCCCGTTTCTTGCTAAAACTATTGGGGAAACCCACTCTGAGGATTCAGCTTCCTCAGTTTTCCCTTTTCTCATCATTTAATCCAACTTTTGTTTTAGCTCTAAATGTCTCACATTGATCAACACTCCTCTCCATTTTTGCTTTACCTGCTTTGTATCCTTCTTCATTTTGATTTTCTCTGAAAACTTCTTTAGCTTACCCAATTTATACGAATAAAACTTTGGGGGTTTGATTGATTATGCAGCTCTTGATGCTTTCCTCACTTACCACTAACTCAGGTTCTTTTTCCCTAAAATTTAGACTCACATACAGATTCCATTGATCTCTCCACCCCAACACATTCACACCTTTAAACACTAAATATAATTTAATTTGAGCTTCTCTCTTTTTGACTTCCAACACAACATCCACGTTCCCTATGATATCAATAGTACTTCCATCAAAACCTACGATATCAGGTTCTTTTATGTCCTCTTGCCTTAACACATCACTGAATGTCAAAAACTATTTTTTTAGCTATGATAGTCCATGGTGAACCTGAATTGACCATTAACTGCAGCTGTTTTGTGCAATACAGTAACTATACACTTGGGTGGCCCTTTAACCCCTTACTTTCTCATTAATTCTGGTGGCTTCTGTTATGGATAAACATAATTTCTCTCTGCTCCTCATTTTTCCCTTTACATTTACATGAAGACTTACAAGACAGTCCTTCTTTCTCATTGACAGAAGAATCTTTCAACAAACCTTACATTCTTTGCTTTTTGCAGGACACTGTTTACATGAAGCAATGTGACTCAAGCACCGCATCTATAGCAAACAGTTGTTTTTTTATAACTTTTTTATGGCAAGATAACCCACTTGACCTGTTTAAACATTTACTCACACTGAACACTTCCTCTCTGAAATCTGTGTGTTTACCACTTTGGACAGACCTCATTCAGACTGCTCTAATACCTTAGCTCTTGTCTCAGCATCCTGTAATTTGTGATCTCCTATGACCCATATTTTTTCCTGTTTTTTTTAAACATTTAACATGAACAATAATTTGATCCCTGATCATTTCTTCAGTTATAGGTCAACATTTATTGTCATGGATAAGGCTCTCAATGCTATAAGAAATGTATCAAATGACTCTCCTTGCTTTTGAGCTTGTGTGTATTATTTGAATCTATTCAAAGCTATGCTTGATGTAGGTTTGAATCAATACTCCATTCTCAATATAGCTCCTTTAAATTAATCAAAGTCACATTAACCTTTAAATAGCATGACTTGGGGCAGTGCTTGAAACCCCACTTGACCTTTTGATCCCAGGCAGTACAGGGAAATATTTTTCTTTCTGTAGAAATTTTGTCTCCATCAATAGCTTTCATGGAGGTAAGAAATTCTTCCTAGCAGTGAGTCCATGGGACTGGAGTATAGAGGGTCCCTTTAGATAGTTAGAAATTTGAGTTGAGGGTCAAACTACCTTTTCTAATGTCTTATTGCAGCCACAGAATGTATTTAAGAGTAAATATTGAATATAAGCACAACGGTTGATAAACTCTCAGAAAACTGTTAGGTACTGTAAAGTCAGTACGGCAAGCTCCACGAGGCACAGATGGCCGTTTGTCTGCACTCTATTATAATCTTCTTTAGAGACGCAGATGCAAGTCACTTCTCGATCTCATTACAACAAGCGCAAGAGATTGATCACCTGACAATCTACCTCATCGAACGTGCATGTGAAACTATGCACGCGACAGTTCACATCACAGTATGTACCGATGCATGTTGTTCACTGTCAGCGCATGCAGGGACGGCTTTAGGGCATTGCGACTGCTGTACCACTAGGCGCTGATATTTAGAGAGTGGTGGGGGGGGAGGCGGGGGGCTGAACTCCGGAGTTGCGCTGTGTTTAGCAATAACTTATGACTGGAGAGATGAGATGCATTTTTTCCCGGTGGTAGTGAGAGAATCTGAAAAGGAAGTCATGGTGGGGCACATCAAAAAAGAATTGTCGCACTGGGTGCCACCTGCGCTAAAGCCTGCCCTGGGTGCATGCTTTGAAGTATAGGAGAGTCTTTAAGAGCGTGACTGTGTGGGAGGTAGAGAGGCACGTGGAATGCTACATATTAGTGATTTCAAAAGATGCCATAAGTACAGTGCCTGAATTTCTATTGAAAAGATGGAAAATCAGCAAGGTTATCACAGTGTTCCCCAAATTAGACTACGTAGTTCCCTGTTCCTATGGGAACATCTATCTAATCCTTTCTTCAGTAAACGTATCCAAAAGTTAGGTTCTTTGAAATCGGAGCCACTCCTGTGCAGAAGATGGTAGGCGGTAACTTAATGCTTGATGCCAATTGCTGTAAAGAAGATTCCTGGTGAGATTAAATAAACAAGTTGAAGTTTTATTCAGATAGCAAAGTACCATACAACTGCATCACTTTAAATTTTCAGCAACTCTTCTTGCCTGCAAATCTACATTCCAACACAGCTGATGATAGAACATGGATTTAGAACACAACTTTAAAGACAACGCTGGCTTTGGGTACAGGTGCAAGCAAGAAAGGCTCATTTTTAATGAAATAGGTTGTGTAGACCCCCTTCGCCCACTGAAGAATAGGGTGCTGCGTTGAAGTCCAGGCAGTAGTACTGGTGTAAGTGTGCTTGCTTTCCCACATAAGTGCAAGGCAGATGCCCAAGGCACTTTTTCATAGAATGAAGCTTCAGCAGACGTGTTTGTCGTGAAACGAGCCTTCACCATGTGTTGAAGTGGTCACTTAAATTTATTATTCTAGAAAGTGATGTAGGCCGATAGTCACTTGACAATGCCTTGCTTAGACAGAGAGCAGTCCCTGCCTTAACAGCCAAAAGAGCTAAAAACCTGATCCAAAAAGTGCATGTCTTTTTCTCCTGTCCATATAACATTTGAAGCACCTGTATATATCCCACAAGCTCTTTCCGCTGATGTAGTTGTATTTGGAAAGAGAAAACAAGGATTGATGGGTTTCAGTCTGATGAAAATCTAAGGGTACCTTGGGCATGAAACATGATTTGATACGCAAGGTGACTTTGCCCTTTTTAAATATAAGATATGGTTCTTTAATTGTGAAGGCCTGAAGCTCACCTACTCTCCCCCATGAGAGACAAGAGTAGTGCAGTTTTCCACTAAAGTTATTTGAGATTCGTCTTATATATAGGATCAAAGGGTGGCAAACAGTTGAATAAGCACTGTGCTTAACTTCCATGATACCGGGGAATGGTTAACAGGAGGAAAAGCACTGACTATGCCATACATGGATGGGAAAACAAGAGTGAAGCAACTGGGCACTTTACTGCTCCATTTTTACCCTGCAACTTGTGGAAAATGTCAAGATAGCCATATTCAAAGTGGTCATCATCAAGTGATCAGGCATCAAGCGGTCAGGCTCAGCGACTTCAAGTTATAGTGGAGGACTTTACAATCATGCCTGCAGAGAAGCTTGGTGTTGATCTTCAATTAAAATGGAGGGCTAGGGAACAGCTCTATTAGATTATTTTATAACAATTGGCATGCCTCACTACAGCAATCAATATCAGCCTTGAACTTCCTTAGCATTCTGGAAATGAGGGAAAACTGGAGAAAGGCATAGGCAAATACGCTCAACTACGTCATAAGGAAAGTATTGCTTCCTGGATCCTGGGTGTTGGTCCCTTCTTTCACAGTACAGCCAGGTCTTGCTGAGCAAAGTGGCAAACAATCCAGTGTCGAATTGATCAAATTCCTGTAGCTGATCCTGATGGAACTCCCATTCATGGCAATATGATAGGAAGTGGATGAGTGCATCTGCTTGACTGTTCTGGGCCCTAGCCATGGTTAATCTACAAGATGTCTACCTTGTTTGCAATGTCCGACTCCCATAGCAACTGGAGGTCCTCCGATAAAGAATGAGATCGTGTGCCTCGATGTTTGGTCAGAGAATACATGGAGGTCAAGTTGTCTGTGCTAATCAGGACAGTCTGACCTGCCAGTCGTGGACTGCTTCTGCATGTGAGCTCCCCATTCTTCTATAGAAGCATCCATCGCCATAGCAGTGTGGGTTGGAAGGGGAGGCCTAGGTTGAGTTTGTCCAGAAACTTCATTGTAACAGAGCTTGCTGGAGGTGTCACAATACGGGCACAATGTCGTACCAATCCCCTTCGACTACTGCCACTGCAGAAAAAGCTGAACAGGTCTCATATGTAGACAAAAGAAGGGAATTAGCCCTACATGGATGACATTATGCGCAGGAATAATTTATAAGTCCTGACAGGGACCATTTCCCAGTTACAGTCATTTGCAACCAATGTTTGAAGTGTTGCACCACATTCTGCTGAGAGAAACGATTTGCTGAGCTGCAGATCTAGGACTGCTCCTCGAAACTAGATTTGCATAGAAGAACAGGTGCACAATCTTTGGGCATTCAGGGCTATATTTATACAGGGGTTGTGTTGCTTTTGCACCACGCAATGTGGTGCAAGAGTGAGTCAATCCCTAAGATGCGATTTATCAAGCCACGCAAGACACCCTTGTGTGGCCCGAGTGGCTTGATAAATCCAGAGTAACACAATGCAGAGCAAATCGCTACGTTACATTACTCTGCCCCAGGGAGCTGTTACCCACCCACCCCCGCCCCCCACCATGGCCTGTGTGGAGCAGCACAAAAATGTCAGGCTTTCTTGATAATTTCTTGATCATGATCCAGGTCAAGATCTAAGACTTAACTTTACTCTTTCCCGGGGTCTCTGTCTCAAACACTATCTAACACGTGTTAATGACCCATGTCCCTTGAGGTTGGAGGCTTCGGGCATGGCTCTGGAGAGAGCTTTGGTATTTTTTGCCAAGTTGGCAGCTAAGGTTCAGGCAGTTGTGGCTTAGGTGAACCCAGAATTTACTGCTCAGGTGGCACTGGCGGTAGACCCTGTGTAGCATTAGACAAGAGAAGTGTTCACAATCCCTCCTCAGATGGAGGACTAAATGTTATTGTTCATCATCTTGTGGTTGATATTAGGTGTCTCTTCCCTCTGATGCACTCCCATAATCACTTTTCTTGTAGTCAGGTATATAGCAAACATCAAGCTGCACTGGTCTGTGAGCCCTGTCTGATGCTTGCTCCTAGTCATTGATATCCACCTCTAACTCTGAGACTAGGATGTTCACAGGCAAACAATCTGAGACATTCAGTGGCAATGTGAATAAGATGGCAGAACCAACGTAGATGGTAGAAACAGCAGATCTGCTGTCACCTTTGGGACCATGGAGGAGACTGTAAGTAGTAATGTTGTCAGCACTGTATACAGTGGTATTATCTTAGGCAATGTGACGGTGGTTTTCAAAAGGGTAATTTTCAACAGGTTCACACTAAGATGCTATGTTCAGCATTTAAAGCATCACAGGTGATTATGGCATTTTCTGCTCCATGGTCAGCTGCAGGACTCAGGGTTCCAAGGGCAAAAGCTCAACAAAAAAATCAAAATTAGGCAACCTCAGTCTGTTCTTATTTTTGTATTATTTTATTTGTATAATTGTGCTTACTGACCCTCTGCCTGGCATTATACAGCATGGTATCTCCACACAAAGCAGGCTTCACAGACAGCCATTATGACAGCACTGTATCAGCAGTAATACAGGCAGTTTGGAAGGCTTAAGGAATAGACATGCATTTCCATTGTACATATCACCCAGAGCACGATAGAGAGAAACAATGGTACCCTTAAGAACAAGATAGTGGAGAACAAGATAGCTAAGCTTTGCTCAGCGACTTAACTAAAATGGCCTGATGCCCTGCCACTAGCACAATACTCCCTCAGAGCAGAACTTGCCCAGAAGACTAAATTGAGCCCATATGAAAGACCCGTGATGCTGTCCTCAAATCCCCCGTGTCAGCTGCTAAATTAGATTGACAGATGAATGGTGATGCAGTTTTGCAGTAAGTTTATACAACATGTCTGTTGTTTCCGTTATCAGGTTCAAACAACTGTACCAGAGTGCCCAACAAAGCCTGACGCTCACTCCAACCCACTCACTGGTGCGAGCTGTTAAATGCCGTAGTCTGGTGACATGGATCCCCTCACCCTAGTGGAAACAAGCTGCTCCACTCAGAGACCACAGCGCTCCTGTGTCTGCTTCTGAACCAGTGCTAGGCCACAGGTCCAAACGCCCTGCCAGAACTGTGCTATTTTGCCACCTGCCAGTTGGAAAAGTCCTTTGAGTCCACACTCCACCAGAATCATGCAATACTGCCCCTGCAGCCTCTCATGGTTACCTCGTCCGTGAGGGGTAAGCAGCTCACTCTCAGATACTGGATCACTTTGTGGGTCTGGCCTGCTATCTTTGCCACCACTTGGAGTATCTGGTTGGTGGTAGGGTACAGCCTTACTGAAGAACAACAATCTTACTTCTTGTTGGATTTGCATGAATATGGCTTTGGATATAGGCGGTAGTATCGATTTGACTGGTGTGCCCATCACTTACAATGACACTTGATTTAGTCCCTTCTACCCCGGGCACTGACTGTTAAAGTGTGCTGGCATATGCCCACTTCTTATAAGGACCTTGAAAATGTTAACAATCCTTACAACCAGAGCTTGCCATATGTGGCTCATCTTGCAATAACTGGGCCAAGATTTATCTGTGAGCACAGTAAACCAAATGTTTCCCATACATTTGACCTTGTTGCAGAGAACATTCGTTTCAAAGTGCTCCCTTATAAATTCAGTCTTCTTCATTGTATTTGTTAAGGGGCGATGACCCACCTTAAGGAATAATCACAGTCCTTGTCAGGATGAAGCAGTAAATTAATAATTTATGCAATGCCAAAACAGTAATAAAGTCAAAACACAAGAAAAATCCCAAAACTAATTAGAAAATAGAGAATATTTTAATAAATAAAATGGCAACAAAACGACAAAAATTCAATAAGGGTAAATAGAGATATGAATTGTTAAAGTTTATAGTTCAAAATTGAACCAAAAAACATTAAGCACCAACTGCAGTCATCTTGTTGCACTTGACTGGTACCTACGCGTGAGTTAACGCTGGCTATGATGAAGTGTTGGTCATATACAGAAACCAGGTTCGACCCAGTCGGAAGTTTTACCTTCAGATTTATTCTCTAAAATGGAGGTCTAACATTTTCAGAAAGTTGGCAGGCTGTGGCCATGGAGGGCTCCTTGTCAAAAGATAGCCACTGGACGAGGTCTCAGTGAAGCTGTTGACTTTTGGAAGGAATGCTCGGAGCGGAAGAAATTTGAATTTCGTACCATTAGAAAGTCCCTCCCCGGTCTGATACTTTTGGTGCTTTCGCCCAGTGAAGATTTCTATGTTCAGAATTAGTCACTCTTTTGGGGCTCCAATTTCTCCAGCAGGGCTCCTTTTAAAAATAAAGTTATTACAAATTAGATTTTACCATTAAATTGGATTGTGAATAACTTTAGAAAGAGTTTTTGAATCCTATTTCTGGCACTTTCCTAACCGAAATTATCATTATTACATTTAACAATGTAACCAAGTATTTGGAACAGCCAGCCTCCCTACAGTGAGTATAGCTTTTGGGTCTTTTTCACAGTATGGACATGTTTAATATTAATATTTACATGTCCGACTTTTAAATACCATGCCCCCTGAATTATCTACAGTAAGGCCTCCTCGGGGTGACTTTTTAAAAGGAAGGTTTAGGCCTATCAATAGGGTTATTCTGACTGATCGAATTTACAATAAAAAACAGTAACAGCCAGGATACAAATGAAAGACCTGTAGTCTTGTTTGCACTGTCACTGTAGTGGATAGCCCAGTGGCTGCTGCAGTCCAATAGACATTACATAAAACACACAAAAGGTGATAGGAAGAACGCTTGGAATAAGTCCAACCACTGGCAATATTTCAGGGTAACACTCCAACCCATCACTCACTAGTGACATTTAATTTAGAGGACCTGGGTACACTTCGAGCCATAAACTACGTCCTTATAGGTAAGTTAAATATGCCAATCAGAGGTATGTCAACTACAACATGCTGAAAGGGGAAGCACAGACACTTTACCTCTGGTTAGCAGGGGTAAAGTGTAGAGTTCTAGAGCCAGCAAGAACAGATTGGGCAAAAGTCTGGGGGCACACCCCGCAAAAGATAGTAATTTCCGACACTCATTGACTGTTGCTTCACAAGCCCCATAAGCCCGAAGGGCTATGCATACTTCATTTGTGGTTTCCAAGCCCATCCATGGCTGTTTTTTTCCGATTGGACTTGGGCTTATCGGGATATATTAATCCTGCTATGACATACTTTGATGATGATCCTTTCCAGCAGAGGAAGGGCAGGCTGGCTTCAACCACTACTTCTAGATTATTTTCTGCCTTAATCTCAATTAATGGAATAGCAATTGCCTTAGGTGAAGAAAGAAGAAAGGTAGATCTCATGGATGATATTGCAAATTCCACAGCATTAGCTTTAGGATTAGTGGTAGATCAAGTAGATACCCATTCCAAGGTGCTGGTCAAGTATAGGATATTTATACGGGACAAGGGAACCCAAAAAGGTAATTGAGGACCTTGGGTAATAGTTCAGTACAAACGACAATGATCCTCAAATGGTTAGGATAATGATTAAATAAATATAGTTCAGAATCGATACTATATTCTGGAAGTCCAGCCGGATAACCGATTTAATTATTCAATAAAAAAAAAAAATGCACACATATAGGAACAAAGTACTTGTGGGACACAGTCCTGTATCCGATTAGAACAATAACATTACAATACAAACAAAGGCATTTCAGGCAAGACAATAGGAGCTTTTTACATTATCCAATGTTGTAAGCTTTTTCAAAACAGCAATTGCACTTTAACACAATGGATTAACGTGCATGCTATTTTAGAAGGGGTCGACGACGTTTCGATCCTGTCAAGAGGGTACTAGGATCATCATCAGGACATTAATGTGTACATGCCTGATTGTGAACGAAATTGCCTGTGGGGAAACAAACAGGGGTGGTATAGAGAGGGGGAAGGATAAGCGATGATCAGAGGAAAAAATTTGGAAAAAATGAAAGAGAAGATTTAGGATGGTCCACTCATGGCATGTTGAACAAGATTTAAGCGCGCAAAAGATGCAGGTGTGGTACCAAGAAAGCATGCGGGTGTGTAGGCATGCGTCGGGTACAAGAGCTAAGTACTGATGGATAAGTGGCGGGCGCAATTAGGCCGTATACGTGGTGAGCAACCAGAAAGAAAAACGTTCACGGTGGCTGGCTGACTAATGGAGAGTTGGAGCGGAGAGGGACCGCGTGATAAGAAGACATGCGTTTGCAGTTGTCGTGTACTAGAAGGGGGCGAGGTGCGGGATGAGGAGCCATGAAAGGAGGCAACCGGGCTAGGTGGATAGGCGGCATCAATCGGTGAGGGAGGAAACCTACCAAGGTGGTAGTGATGACGCTGTAGAGCAAACTGTCACGGAGTGGAAGAATACCGAGCGGAGTGTTTGGGGGTGGATGTGAAGAGCGCGTAACTGCAATGAGCAGTGTTCTCACCTGGAGTCGTGAGAATACACAAGCCGTACAGTGCAAAGGGCAACAACGGTAATCAGGTGCAGTGAAGGTTCACTGGAGAGGAAAAAGGTGCCGCATTAGGTGAGTGGATGGTGAGTGTAATGGTGAACATCGGCGGAAGGACAAACAATTTACCTAGTTTAAGCTGAAGGCGAATGCACGATCCGGCCGGAGCCAAGGGCAACAATGTTAGCCAGGTTAAGTGAAGGTTCACTAAAACGGAGAGAATTGCCGCGTTAAGTGAGTAGACAGTGAGTGTGGTGAAGAAAGCAGGCAAAAGGGGAGCAAAGTTACCTAGATTGGTGGAGGAGGTATCCAACAGTTAATGGTCCAAGCGATGCTTCGAAGAGTTGAGGCGGCGTGACAATGCACTAGGGAAGGAAGGGCACGGTATAAGCACGGTGTTGGTGCGTGAACGAGGGACAAGAAAAGAAAAAGGTAGTGAATTGCGCTTACCGTGATCCAGCCAGGTCCTTAGGTCACGGTGAACCGAGTGATGGAGCGAAGGCGCATTGGGCGTGAATAAATACTGAGGAAGTGTGTTGGGGACTAGAGCGAGTGGGAGCGGTGCCATCTTGGGAGAAGAAAATGGAAAGGGAAGATAGACTTGGGAAGTATACAGAAGGGATAAAAAAGAAAGGAAGAACTGACCAAGCAAATCTTAGAAGGACAATTTGAGAGTGTAGATCATAAGGAAGGGAAAGATGTTTCTATGACCTACTTATGCTTCTAATAGGCAAGTTGTGTCGTAAGGAGCAACGCACAATAATTTTGTACAATTTACAGAAACGCATAATTAAGTGTGATGACCAGTTCAATTGCAATTTGAGAGTTAAAAAGGCAACGAGCAAAGCAGTTTTATAACAGGACAAATTGAGAACCAAGAGTAGGAAAAAACAGGAAGCCAATAAGATAGTGAGAGAAGAATTAACAACTCGCCACAGCACGTACCAGAAAGTGCCGTTAATGTATTTATGCACATAATTGTTAAGTGAAGGAAAAATGTAAGTTGCGTAATAAAGGTTATAAAGGGAAGTAAACAAAAAAGCATAGTGATACAAGGAGATGTAAGGATAAAAACGAATGATAAAAAGTGAAGCAAAAAAAGAAATGGCATTTACCTGAGAGTTCATGGTATCAGATGAGGTTAGTCCAATCCTCACTGCGATTCAGGCCTTGCCTGATGCTGTCAGTGCGGATGATCATTCTGAGTTCTTCTTTGTTCAAATTGAACCTGAATCGCAGTGAGGATTGGACTAACCTCATCTGATACCATGAACTCTCATGTAAATGCCATTTCTTTTTTTGCTTCACTTTTTATCATTCGTTTAGAAGCATAAGTAGGTCGTAGAAACATCTTTCCCTTCCTTATGATCTACACTCTCAAATTGTCCTTCTAAGATTTGCTTGGTCAGTTCTTCCTTTCTTTTTTATCCCTTCTGTATACTTCCCAAGTCTATCTTCCCTTTCCATTTTCTTCTCCCAAGATGGCGCCGCTCCCACCCGCTCTAGTCCCCAACACACTTCCTCAGTATTTATTCACGCCCAATGCGCCTTCGCTCCGTCACTCGGTTCACTGTAACCTAAGGACCTGGCTGGATCCCGGTAAGCGCAATTCACTACCTTTTTATTTTCTTGTCCCTCGTTCACGCACCAACACCATGCTTATACCGTGCCCTTCCTTCCCTAGTGCATTGTCACGCCGCCTCAACTCTTCGAAGCATCGCTTGGACCATTAACTGTTGGATACCTCCTCCACCAATCTAGGTAACTTTGCTCCCCTTTAGCCTGCTTTCTTCACCACACTCGCTGTCTACTCACTTAACGCAGCAATTCTCTCCGTTTTAGTGAACCTTCACTTAACCTGGCTAACATTGTTGCCCTTGGCTCCGGCCAGATCGTGCATTTGCCTTCAGCTTAAACTAGGTAAATTGTTTGCCCTTCCGCCGATGTTCACCATTACACTCACCATCCACTCACCTAATGCGGCACCTTTTTCCTCTCCAGTGAACCTTCACTGCACCTGATTACCGTTGTTGGCCTTGGCACTGTACGGCTCGTGTATTCTCACGACTCCAGGTGAGAACACTGCTCATTGCAGTTACGCGCTCTTCACATCCACCCCCAAACACTCCGCTCGGTATTCTTCCACTCCGTGACAGTTTGCTCTACAGCATCCTCACTACCACCTTGGTAGGTTTCCTCCCTCACCGATTGATACCGCCTATCCACCTAGCCCGGTTGCCTCCTTTCACGGCTCCTCATCACGCACCTCGCCCCCTTCTAGTACACGACAACTGCAGACGCATGTCTTCTTATCACGCGGTCCCTCTCCGCTCCAACTCTCCATTAGTCAGCCAGCCACCGTGAACGTTTTTCTTTCTGGTTGCTCACCACGTATACGGCCTAATTGCGCCCGCCACTTATCCATCAGTACTTGGCTCTTGTACCCGACGCATGCCTATACACCCGCATGCTTTCTTGGTACCACACCTGCATCTTTTGCGCGCTTAAATCTTGTTCAACATGCCATGAGTGGACCATCCTAAATCTTCTCTTTCATTTTTTCCTCATTTTTTCCTCTGATCATCGCTTATCCTTCCCCCTCTCTACACTACCCCTGTTTGTTTCCCCACAGGCAATTTTGTTCACAATCAGGCATGTACACATTATTGTCCTGATGATGATCCTAGTATCCTCTTGACAGGGTCGAAACGTCGTCGACCCCTTCAAAAATAGCATGCACGTTAATCCATTGTGTTAAAAAAGTGCAATTGCTGTTTTGAAAAAGCTTACAACATTGGATAATGTAAAAAGCTCCTATTGTCTTGCCTGAAATACCTTTGTTTGTTTTGTAATGTTATTGTTCTAATCGGATACAGGACTGTTTGCTTTGTTCCTATATGTGTGCATTTTTTTTTTTATTGAAAAATTAAATCGGTTGTCCGGCTGGACTTCCAGAATATAGTATCGATTCTGAACTATATTTAAATAATCATTATCCTAACCATTTGAGGATCATTGTCATTTGTACTGGTCAAGTATAGGATGGCATTAGATCACATATTAGCAGCAGAGGTGGAGTTATGCTTTTGTAGTCTATGACTGCTGCACTCATATTGCCAACACCTAATTCAGCACACATAAACAGATAGACAACATCAAGCAAAAGACTTGGAAAATGCAAATGTTACAGAACAGGCTATACTTTACTCTCAGTGGCATCTCTCACATGCCACTATAAAGGGCATGCTCTTGCGACCGCGCAGCGCTGCCAAAGCTCTTTAATTTTGGAAACTGAACAGCTCAGGGGGCTCAGTCTATTCGCCAGTTTTTAACTATTTAAAAACGGAAAAGTTTTTACTTTGTATGATATTTTGTTTACATTGGAAATGTTAATTCTAACACTGCACTTTTACTGTGGGGAAAGCTGTGATTGAATTGTTCACCTGTGCGTTACTGGGGGGCTCGTCTTCAAAAGCGTTTGCCTACACGTACTTCTGTCCTTGTGACGGTCCCGCTGTCTTTAAGCGGGCCGCCATTTTGTTTAGGTCAGCAATCTAGTAGCTGAGTGCCTTTCTCACACGCCACTATAAAGGGCATGCTCTCGCAACCGCGCAGCGGACGCGCGCAGCGGGCACGCCGACGGCGCGCCACAGGCAAGCCCGTCTGCCCCCGTCCGCGGCCGGTCTGCGCCGTGCGCCACTCCCCCTGGCCAAAATCATATAATTAAATATGATAATGCAGCTTTGCTGAACATCCGGAACAAAGGTAATGGCAATAAATGTCGTCCTATTCACTTTAACAATGTTTCTCAGGATGTTTGCTGTCCTACGTGTCGTTTTGTTTTGAGAAATGGGTCTTATGTTTCTCCATCCTTTAAACAACATTGATTATATTCAGTCTGACAGACGTTTCGGTAATAAGCGTACCTTAACGGCTGTCCTACTGAATACCAAATCCCTTCCTAAGCACAGCTATGAACTTGCTGACCTAAATGTGGCTATACCTTTGGGCTATGACCTATTTAGAATTGATAGGATAGGTCAAAGGGGGGGAGGGGTGGCTATCGCATACCGCTCCCACATCAAAGCTACTTTTTCTGATATACCTCAATTTAAAGAGGAGGCCATTTTGTTTAGTTTTAAAGTCACCAATACTGATGTTTTTAACGGACTTTTAGTTTACAGCCCACCCGGGCCCAGGAACACGTTTACCGAAGCCATTATGAGGGTTATGGAATCCTGTATGGTACATTCGGTACTGGGTGATTTTAATTTTCACTTAGAATCCGCAGAAAACACTGACACTAGGGAGTTATTGGTTAGATTTCTCAGTTTAAGTCTGAAGGAAATTGTCACCAGCCATACACATACGGCCAACCATACCTTGGATGGTATTTTTACCAACCATCATCAGACAAGATTTGTTAAAACACTACCCCTGCCTTGGACCGACCACAGTGCTGTCTTTTTTGAAGTTCCCATAAATGGACTCCAAAATAGAACCCTAGGTCCAAATAGAACAGGGTCTACGCGCCCCTGGAAACAAATAAAGAGTCCTGATCTTGAAGCTGCATTGCAGTCACAGAGCCCTGTAAGGGACCCTGACTTTGACACTGATCCGGACCAAGCTGTGCTCTTGTGGCTAATGGTGTCTGTTGGACCAGGCTACTTTACAGTTGTGGTTCCACTCTGACTATCTCATCTACCATGACTGTCAACTCACTCTCTGTGAAGTTGGGCATTTTATGTGTTGCCATGGTGTGTGGTGTGCAAAGTGGTTGTGGGTGCAGGGGTGTGAGTGGTGGGTGTGGTAGTGATGTGTATGGTGTGTGATGAGCAGGGGGTTAGAAGAGCAGGTGTGGAAGTGGTGGTGGTGCTGTGTGTGTTGTGGCTAGTGATGTTGTGTTCTTTGCCTCTCCTTTCAGCTGTGTCCCTTCACTTTTGGAGTATTGCAAAGGATTGTGGTCAGGGAAGGGGCTGGCTTTATACTCAGCTATGTGGGTGTGTCCAAATGGGGGAGTGCTGTCAGGTGTATTGTGTGGGTTGTCCTGGGATTTGTATTTTTCTTTTTGCCATGTGGTTGTGTCATTGGGGTGTGTTTTGTGTTTTGGGGGGGCATGGCTAGTTTGCTGTGTGCACTTTGTGGCCTTGTTGTGGGTTTTTTCATTCGGCCGCTATATTTTTCACGGATTGTCCGCAGCGGTGGCTATGCTGCAGCTCTTCCGCCGGCTCTCCCATTCATCACTGTTTGCGACTGCAGCAGTCGGAAACAGCGGAACCTACCAAGGGACCATCGGGGATATCCTAATTTCTCGTGCGGTGTCTCCGCTATACTTGCGGCGGGTTGGTGTTTTTCCGCCGCAAATCTGACGGCCGCGGATGGATTTTGCCCATCTTCGCCCGCTACTGGTGGTTTTTCTTGGCCCTGTTGCGCCGCGGTTGATGTTTTTTGGCTGTTGATCCTAATTTGGCCGCCGGTTTTTCCACGGTACCGGCGGGCGGTTGTTTTCCGCTTCCATGGCAGTCGGGGTGGTTTTCCGGCAGCCATCCTAATAGACCCCTAAGAGTCACTTTGGTTGCATATTTGGTTTGCAATAGGGGTAGTATACCTGTTAAACTGGATTGGCACAGTGACTGTCTTTTTTTCTGATTCTGAACGGACATGATCTCCCAGAACGCTCTGCAGTACAATAAGTGAACGAGGTCTTGAAACCACATATGTGATCGGATCGTGAACAAAGAAACTTGTCCCTGGTGAACATTACAGCAATTCCAATACCTGATGGTATAGTTTGGGATAAAGTTTCATATGATGTATTTGAACATTTGAAAATTCAACATGTTTAAAATATTTTTGAATAATTTCATTCACCCCAGTACAATCTCTGATGATTGGGACATTGAGACTGTAAATACTATGGGGCAGATTTACGTTTTCTGGCGCATCCCTGCAAATCAGCAGGGATGCGCCAGGAAACTTGTGACACGCAAAACCAGCCGTGCGCCACAACTGATGCGCCGCATTTACAATGCGGCGCGCCGTGTCGCACGGATGGGCAGATGCGTGTCGCATCCCTGGCAGAAAAGCGGCGCATTGCTGGAGTCGCGTCGCAAGCGTGTCGCGGCTCCAGCAAGACTCGGGGGCGCCCTATGCCCAACATGCTGCGTCACTCCTTATGCCTGCTTCAAGCAGGCGCAGGGTTTTGACGCAGCATGGCCGTATAAGTGACTGAGTGAAATCTTGTAGATTTCACTCAGCCACTTTTGGGAGGCGTTCCTGCACCGGAATGCCCCACCCTGCTCCGGAACGCCCACATGAACACTGACGCAGGTTTCATGTCGTGCAAGGCTTTATAACATGACGCATCTCCATAGATGCGTCACGTTGTAAACACCCCGCAGCATGGCGCTGGCTTTGTGCCGCCGTTGCGTCACAAAAAGTGATGCAACGGCGGCGCAAAAGGGACGTAAATCCAACATAAATCTGCCCCTCAGCTTACAGATTTAGAACAGTCTGCTGCGTTTTCTTACAGGGAATTGTATGAGGATACAACCGACTACGATACCATGTTTGTTACCAGCAATATGGTCATAATGTTTTGCTTATAGCAAGTGTACCACACACTGCTAATATGTACCATCAATGGGAACATTGCCCGACACCACCTAAAGGTAGTTCTGCCACATTCGCACAGAAATTCTAATACTTCTCAGGGTTCAATACATCAGACCGAGAATCGTTTTACTAAAAACTTGCACAATTTAATGCAACAGAGAAGGAAATTATGCTAACAGACACAAAGCTGATATATTCAGCACTTTTTATCTCCCAAATGTCTACACAGGGTTTCGACTACTGGAGAGACACCATAGAATCCATCTGGGGGACGATAGGGTGGCAGGTTCAGGGAACTGAGGCTTTATTTAGAGCTTGCCTCATACCATTACAGATAATTTTCCTGAACAGAACAGTACAACATACTACCTGTTACGGGTTTGCAAAAGTAACTGAGCATCCCGTCACCCACACCTATTAAGGGTTTCACAAATAACACACTAATAAGTGAAAGGACACATGGTACAAGTACGTACAATTCATCATCTCCTGATTGGAAGGGTTGGTTGGTTGGTTTGGCCTGTAGACACGAATATGTGTAACTCAATATTCAAGGGTACCACCGAAGGGTTTAGTATCCAAAGGCCCGACCCACTTTGTGTACACACAGACGACCCAGGGGTAGAGACTACTTATAGTATTGAGAAGTTGTGCCTTGTTTGGCTAAAGACCTCAACACTATCACAGGTGAAACAACATTTGTCCCTTCTGTCAGACAACATGGCTCTTAGGGATTTCTTGTTAGGTCCCAAGACACCACATTGGAAACGCTTCTTATATAACATCTACAATGAAGTCTGGAAAGTCTCCCAACAGGAAGCTGCGGAGAGACTCACGTTCCATGGAGATACATTAAAGACACAAATTTGTTTTCGGCTTACAATCTGACTGAAAGGCAACTGACCATGGCATGCAGAGATGCAAAGTACAGAAAAAACAGGGGAGGTACCCTTATATTCAGAATAGGGACAGAGTGAGTACATACAAAACAAAAGGGTCCCTAGTCAGTATCGAAAACTGCTTTGGTTATAATGTTTCAACACAGTGCTGGTGCGTAAAGTGAAGTCAAAAAGTCCAAACAATTATATAGGGCCATATGTAGGAAGCCAAATACCGGTCGGTAACGGACGATTTTCGGTAAATATCCCGTTACCGAAAGGTATTTAGGCATTTGCTATGTAGGGGGCATATTTCAGGATTCGGTAATTTACCGAATCGGTAAAATGACCGATTCGGTAATTTTACCGATTCGGTAAATACCGAATCCTGAAATGATATGTAGGTAACACTCAAATGAGTGATGTCTAGGAAAAAGAATTCGGTATTTACCACCAAATATAGGTTGGTGATAAATACCGAATACATTGCAAAAAGCAATATTTTGCTGAAATAAGAGTGCCATGTGGCAGACATACATGCCCTTAGGGCATGTATGTCCGCCACATGTGCACACATGCAGGAATCAGGGGTGCAACAGGGTGTCAATGTGACACCCTGCCACCCTTGAATGTACTCCCCCCATTACCGAATCGGTATTTACCGATTCGGTAATGGTAACTGGCTTCCCGTTGATTCCTATGGGCCTCCTGGCCCACAGGAATCAATGGGAAGGTAGGCATCATTACCGAATCGGTAAATACCGATTCTAAATTACCGACCCTTTCCGAATCGGTAAATATTACCGATTGATTACCTACATCACATTTACCGATTCATAAATACCGAATCGGTAAAATTCGGTATTTATGAGTCGGTAAATGTGACCCTACCTACATATGGCCCAAGGTCTTCAATAACAAGTCAGTGCAACACAGAAAGCTAATAACAAGCTAATGGAGAAGTATAAAAAAAATATATTCCATAAAAATACACAATCAAGGTTAAAAACATTTCATATTAAAATACAAATTATAATATCATGAAAAAAACAAAAAAGTTGCCGCTGCGTTTCAGTGAGTTGGTGATTGTTCACCTTCTTCAGGACAGTTTTCTAAACAACAGAAACATTTTATTATTATCAATCTCATGTGTTGCTGACATCATCTTATTCGACCTACACAGACTACAAAGTTTTCTGTCTGTAATTAACTCTTACTTTGACATATGTATGTAATTAAATATTCATACACAAAGCCACAGAGTGGCAATACTTTACTATGCACAACAGTCTACCTTCACATAACACTTTAAGCACTACCCATGATCCTTTTTTAATCAAAGGAAACAGAAACATTTTATAAAACATTTTTTTTTTTAAAACATACCTAAAAATTGTGAAGTTACTGGGATTCAATTTCACTATGAATGTGAAGAAGCAATATGCTTAAAATGAGGGGTTGAAAATGTCCCATCTATTAAAAACCTTTGGAGTAAAGAGAAACAATTAAACAATAACTCTTCTCAACGATAACTCCAAAACATATAATGTTCTTGAGAATATACCCACAGTACTTCCACGTACCTTTCAATAAGAAATCAAATAATATTGGTTGTGTTCGTTGGTGCCACCATTATATTATTGTTCCACAATTGAGAACAAAGTCTATAAGGGAAATGTACGGAGCGTATTACACCAAATTTGTTTTTATGCAGATTGCCCAAGTGTAATTACCATCATAGGTGGACTTACCAGAAATAGATAAAACGACTGGTATATCAGTACCACCAGCTGATGAGCCGTGATTAGAGGTACAGATTCTATAGTCAGAGTCTCTGCAGTTATTTACAAATGTATGGCGAATAGGCTATTATGAGGGAGAGACAAAAAGAAGGCATCATCACTCCAAGGTCCTCGCATAAATATACCCAATGACCTAGGGGGTTTCCTCAGATTATTACCTGATGATGTTGCTGTGATGATCATGCAACCGAAAATTTAAAACCTGTAAGGAAAAAACGTCATATTATTTTTAGGTGCCTCATAGACCTAAAAAGTCTGTATTCTATTGTGGCTTAATCCGTCTTATTGTGGTATCAGCCAGGGAGCCATAAATCACTCCGATCAGACGTTTGAAAACTATGCGTATGTCCTTATTGGGGACCCCGTCTTTATCCTGATGTAGTTTATCATGCGGCTATCAATATCCTCACACGATTATCAGGTATTCTCCAGTATTTTAACTAGTTTTTGTAAACTGCACGTATCATTTGACCAGCAAAGCATACCTGGTATTGTGCATTACTTTCAATTTAGCTAAAGCCTTATTTATTTTAAACATATTCGATTTGGCTACAACAATATTTATTTAAAATATATTCAGGAGTGGACTATAATGTCTCCACTATCCCGTGCACTGTCTATAGCAGTAATTTTACTCTTACCAAAAAAAAGCTTCACTCCCTACCCAATCTTTCATGTCACTCATAACAGAACAGTCGTAGCCATTGTGCTTACCTGATAAAAACGATACGGCCTCCTTGCAACCAACGAACAGCTTCCGGGTCAGGATACAGGTTTGTGTCTGATCGGGAGCTCCTTTTTATACTTTGTTGCCGAAGGTCACGCGGCGTGTATTCAAATAATTAGACGCCGGTTTTATGAGTGTTTTTCTAGTAAACTAAACTTTTGCCTCATATGTTACAGCGAAATAAGGGCACATTTCTTGCATACCAAGCAGCGGGACTTACCAGGCGAAGACCACTAGACCACCAGGCTGTAACGGGACGCTGAGTGTTCCCCTCGCCGCCACTCTCCATCGCTGGCCGCAGTGGGGGGGAACTACAGCTCCCGGCATCCTTTGCTTCCTCCCGGACCTCCTTCCGGCCAGTTCCGCGCCCGGAGGCGCTACATAAACAGAGGCTCCCTCGGTGGAGCGGGGGGCACATTTCTTGCATACCAAGCAGCGGGACTTACCAGGCGAAGACCACTAGACCACCAGGCTGTAACGGGACGCTGACGCTGTGTGTTCCCCTCGCCGCCACTCTCCATCGCTGGCCGCAGTGGGGGGGAACTACAGCTTCCGGCATCCTTTGCTTCCTCCCGGACCTCCTTCCGGCCAGTTCCGCGCCTGGAGGCGCTACATAAACAGAGGCTCCCTCGGTGGAGCGGGGGGCACATTTCTTGCATACCAAGCAGTGGGACTTACCAGGCGAAGACCACTAGACCACCAGGCTGTAACGGGACGCTGACGCTGTGTGTTCCCCTCGCCGCCACTCTCCATTGCTGGCCGCAGTGGGGGGGAACTACAGCTCCCGGCATCCTTTGCTTCCTCCCGGACCTCCTTCCGGCCAGTTCCGCGCCCGGAGGCGCTACATAAACAGAGGCTCCCTCGGTGGAGCGGGGGGCACATTTCTTGCATACCAAGCAGCGGGACTTACCAGGCGAAGACCACTAGACCACTAGGCTGTAACGGGACGCTGACGCTGTGTGTTCCCCTCGCCGCCACTCTCCATCGCTGGCCGCAGTGGGGGGGAACTACAGCTCCCGGCATCCTTTGCTTCCTCTCGGACCTCCTTCCGGCCAGTTCCGCGCCCGGAGGCGCTACATAAACAGAGGCTCCCTCGGTGGAGCGGGGGGCACATTTCTTGCATACCAAGCAGCGGGACTTACCAGGCGAAGACCACTAGACCACCAGGCTGTAACGGGACGCTGATGCTGTGTGTTCCCCTCGCCGCCACTCTCCATCGCTGGCCGCAGTGGGGGGGAACTACAGCTCCCGGCATCCTTTGCTTCCTCCCGGACCTCCTTCCGGCCAGTTCCGCGCCTGGAGGCGCTACATAAACAGAGGCTCCCTCCGCGTCGCGGGACGCGCGCGGGCGCCGCCGGGCTGAGCCCGGGCAGAGGGCGGGCCGTCTGTGGCCATCATCGCCAGGAAGAGGCAGGGCAGGGCCCCCCCCCCCCTTAACATCGCTGGTCCGGGGGCATCTGGCTGTGAAACAACTACTGGCTACCCGCATCGACATTTATTATGGGGAAAAAGACTTCAGCAGCATCCAGAAGACCGGGTAAGCCCAAACAACATGCAGCACCTACTACCCCATTGCCAAGCCTAACGGCCATAGATAAAATGCTGCAAAAAACAATAGGGGTCGTTGCCACGGCTATTCAGAACACTGAAAGACGCCTCTCGCTCCCACCAAGCTTGCCCCTATTTATGCACCATGATAACTCCTTTGAAAAATCCCTCGATTCTTTACTTGCTACATCCTATGCGGGGCTTCCGGGCACAGTCACCAAAGAGAACCACACAAATGGAAATATAGTATCCTACGACCACCTGCCCACACACACTAGGCTATCGTCAACTCCCACTATGTTAGAGCCAAGCCCAAATAGGGACTTGGATTTTCTGCCATCCCCAGCTGACAATTTGATTCACACAGAAGGGATTGACTTATGTCATGACTCTGATGCTTTGGACTCAGGTGGGGATAAAAGCACCAGCGGACTAATGCAAACAAGGGGCCAGAAAGCAAAGAGGCAAAAAGCTAAGAGTAAACGGAAAAATATTGAGCCTGTACAAAATAAACAGAAGGGTGGGAATAGCCAACCACGGAGGTCTGTTGCCCCCGTAGTACTAGATAAGGCTAAAGGGGACGGCCTACCTAGCAGGATGGATTCCTCTATTATAGAAATTAACACAGTATCAGGGGCTCAGGGATTTTGGGGGAGACTGGAGACACTGATGTCTACTCTTTTGGGTCCTCTGAATTTACATGTATCAAATATAGAAAAAAGGATGAGAGTGTTGACTGATCATGTTTCTAAACTAAGTTCAGGGCGCCATCAAGAAATTTTGCCCTCTTTAGGGGCAACTACCATCACTGATGATGCCCAAATAAATCAGCCCAAAATGTTTAATAAAACTAATAATAGCGTCCCCTTGTTGCCTCCAATACCAAGCACAAGTAAAAGCCTACCATCTGTGGAGCATCGTGCCAAACGGGCACCCAAACCAACACCCCCCAAGGTTGCCACCCCCATAGTGACGGCTCAAACTGTCTCTAAAAGTAATACGGCATATTTTGGTCAAACCAATACTGATGTCCGACTTGACTCATCCCCTCCCTTACCTAAGCCGGACCAGTCTATATTAACCACTGCTAAGCAAATACCGGCCCGTATCAGTCTACCCCCAGAGTGCAGACCCTACGTCATGGTCTTAGCTAATGTCCCCAAGCTAAGGAAAGATCAAGAGGAAAATTTTGTTAGCCTAAAAAACAGAACTCTCCATTGGCTATCCAGACATTGTCAATTTCCGATGGATGGCGCTGGAGAGATTATTCATACCCAAAGAGTGGGGTGGGTGGGCCCCTTAAGGAAAAAGTTTGAAGGGGACTGCATAATTATAAACTTTAAGTCCCCTCTATGGGCTCAATGCACGCTAGCAAAAGCCCCACAGCCCTCCTATTGGGAATATAACACCACCCTTCTCCCTCTTGGGTATTTTTATAGGCACTTAATAGATCCTAATCCTAGTCTTGGGACTCATTTCTTGGGACACCGCCAGGACATTAACACTGATTTTAGAATTAACAAATCGACGTTACCACCAGGGCCAACATCCTGACACTAGAAACGGCCTTTCATTGGGTAATGTGACTGCACTACCCGCACACCAAATGTCATATCCCCCTTTCTTAGTCGCACCCCAGCACATTCCCAGGGAGAGGCCCTATGCAGTGACCAATCAAAATATTTACCCGGATGAGCATGAGAGGAGGTACCTGTATAATGTTCCAACATATAATCGATTCGAACATGCCTTTTCAAACTTAGAGGAACTGGACTGACTGGGGGATAGTGATAGGAATATTGAACGTGTAGAGGCAGCCGATGTAACTGAGGAACTTTTAGATTCCACAAAAACTATCATACTTCAACCCATGGCCGTACAGCTTGCCACGGTTGAATCCCCAGTTGCATGTGAGGATGTAACAACAACCCTGCAAATTAACCCCAGGCAGATTACCAGGGATAAGCACTCAAGTAGCCCAAGTGGCTGTGATTTGTCAATCCTTAGCTGGAACGTTGCAGGTATAGAATCAAGATTGTCTGACCCTCAGTGGGTCCAGCTATTGGATGGCAAAGAAATCATCATGTTCCAAGAGACCTGGGCCGTAGGGAACGTGCACCTAGAGGGTTATCATTGTTTTAGTGTGTTTGCCACTAAGCCTGCCTTTGGTCGTGCAATGGGAGGACTTTTTATTGGGATCAGGATATTGGCGGGTGGTACTTTTAAGGATTTATCATTCGGGAACCCAAACATTCAGGTTCTTGAATACAAGCGAAAGACCAAGATTTATTTAATTAATTTTTACAATAATGATTTTAATTCAATACCAAATAGGAACTATATAGCACTTTCTAATTTATTGGTACACCTTGAAATGAACATGAATATAGGTCTAGACGAGAAGTCAGGGATTCTCATTGGGGGCGATTTTAATGCGAAAATTCCAGGAAAGCATCGATTAGAGGACAAAAGCTGTCCAGATTCAGCAGACCGTAGAGATACTGAGCTTGTTAAGATATTAAATGAACACATCCTTAGTAATGTAATGGAAGCAAGCCAATCTCCAAGGATGATCTGTGCCCCCACGCATAGAGGGAGAGATTCACATTCGACGATTGATTTTATTTTCAGATCCCCCTACCTAATAGATCGTGTCACAGACTCAAATGTGGTAGAGACATTATATGGAGACCATAACCCCCTTACAGTCACTTTGTACTTGGACCCTAGCCCAGTATATGCTAAATTTAATGGCGCAAGAGATATTACGCCATCAGGTGATGGTCTCCGTCTAAAATGGAGGGGAATTGACTGCGAAGCCCTACTTGATCGTGTAAAAAATGATCACCTAGTATTAATACATTCTTGTTCATCACCCGACGGGGATTGCCACAGAATAGTTACCGATTTTGGTAAACTATGCGTGGCAATCAAAAATGATTTGTTAGTCCCATTACCCACAAAGGCGAAAGACCCAAGATGGTTCGACTCTGCCTGTTCTATGGCAAATAGGGAACTACGCAGGGTATTAACCATTAAGCCAAGGAATACAGTGGAGGTACAATCAGCTAGGAAATTTTATAAACAAAAAATAGCTGAAAGAAAGGCGGCACTTCTGATGGAACAGTGGGAGTCCCTGGTCGTTAGCGCCAATATGAAGAGCAGTGGGCCATTTTGGTCCGCAGTTAGGAAAATGCGCGACATGGGTAAACATTTATCCCCAATTGGCTGCAATATAACCAGTAGCACTTGGGAAGCCCACTTTTCCAATATATATGCTGCTCCCTTTGAGGAAATAATCACCCCAGATCTGGGACAGCTGCGAGACCTGCGGATTGATCTTTCCGAGTTGGTGACAGCCGTCAGAGAGAGCCTTGGCAACAAGGCCCCCGGACCAGATGGTCTTCCCATAGACATCATAAAGCATAGTCCAGATCTATGGGCACCAATTTTACACAATGTTTTTAACAGTTTGTCAAGAGTGCCCATCCCTAAGACGTGGTCTTTTAGCATCATTGTCCCAATTTATAAAAAGGGCGATAGGTCAGACCCAGCTAACTACCGCCCAATCTCGCTTTTGGACAACACTTTAAAAATACTTGGGCGAGTTATTTACAACAGGGTGGTAGAGTGGGCGGAAGACTCTGACCTACTGGATCCATGTCAGATGGGATTCAGGAGTGGGGTGGGCACGGTTGAGCAATGTTTGAATTTAAAATTAATAATTGATAAGTATACCGTCGCTCGATCGTCCCCTATATATCTCGCTTTCATGGATCTTTCATCTGCGTTTGACCTGGTAAACAGATCAAAACTGTGGTCCATGCTTCTCAATTATGGACTGGACGAGCCTTTAGTGCACTTCCTGGCGTATCTCCATACTGACCTCAGGGTGCAAGTCAGGATTGGGTCGGGGGTGAAGTTTCCGGAGCTATAAAAATTGGCAGGGGGGTTAGACAGGGCTGCGTTTTAGCACCCCTGTTGTTTATTATTTACATCAATGGCATAGCAAAGGTTTTAAAACAAGTAACTAGAGATGTCCCAATTGTCCAGGGGCATCCTTTGCCAGTTCTACTATACGCAGATGATGCGGTCCTTATGGGCCGCACCTCTAACGCCCTCCGTTTGCTTGTGGAAAATTTTGTACATCATATGGAGGGCCTAGACCTGCGTGTGAATTTTAAAAAATCTTTTGTTATGTCATGCGGACCTGGTAAACGGAAACTTAATACCATCCATATCGGGTCTGATAAACTTGATTCTGTAAATTCTTTTATATATCTTGGGGTGGCTTTCGCTGCGAACAACTCATGGAGTGGGCATTTCGCCCACGCCACGAGTAAGTTCTCGAAGGCCATCAACTCAATATTGAGTCTCCCACGCCCTAAAAAATTTGGTGCAACCAGTGCTATTTTAAAAAATTTTAGATTGCAGTGTATTCCTGTTGGCACTTACGGGGCTGAAGTTTGGGCCCCTGCTAAAAACCCAGGTATCCAACGAGAAGAGACACGTTTCTGTAGGAAAGTATTGGGTGCCCCAATTTCGTCCTCTGAATTTATCTGTCACAAAGAGCTAAACCTCCCTTACATCTGTGATTTTATTAGAAGTAGACCAGCCTTATTCTGGTTGAGAATCTGGAGGAACAACGCAGCCTCCTTAACACAAGATATAATTAAAGATTGTCTTAAATGTGATCACGGTCTCTCAATCCCATGGCTTGCCGGAGTCTTAAAATTACTAAGTGCCGTGAACAAAGGAGATCTCTTCTCAGATCCCTCCAGAATCGGATGTCAAGATAAGGTAGAGGTTAAACAAGCACTATATGCACTCTTTGAAACAGAAAGGATGGAAAGGGAAATATCCAAATCTACCGTTGTCTGATACATGGAGAATGACCTGCCCAGGCAACCCCTCCCACTTTATCTTACTCTTCCTATGTCCAGCTGGGAGAGGTCTCTGTTATTTCGATTAAGGGCAGGCTCCATAAAATTTCTGTTGGGTTTCCCCTTGGGTTATAATCACACCACAGAATGTAACCCCTGCCCCTGTGATGGTACCAGCAAACAGAATGATCTGCATTTTTTATTTTTCTGCAAATTTTATTTAAAATACATTAACTGGTTTTTAACACCTTATTTTAGAAAACAAAGACCCCTCTCCCTGGAGGAGTCCCGTCTGATGTTACTCTCCCTGGATACAGAGGAACTGACCTTTCGTACTAGTACCTTTTTAAGACTAATAATTCGTGTACGTAATATGATGGAAAACCCCTGAAAGATTGCTGTTTTAGCTCCCTTTTTAATTTTTAAAGTTACTGTATTTTGTATATTGTAATAATGAACTGTTTTTATGTCTGTACTTTTATGAATTCAAGTAATTCGAATAAAGGTCTTTTGATTGATTGATTGATTGATTGAAGTTCCTCTTACTAGAACAAGAAAAATAGAAATGTTTTCTAACGGGCTGGGACATCAATCTTTAACGATATCCACAAAGAGAGACCGTCAAAGAGTCGGCCATTTTGAAAAGGGATACACTAAACTGAATCAAATCCCATATCCCAATATCATGCCTTTCTATATACTTAAAGAAGCATATTAGGGAATATTAGGGAATCCAAGTCCTTATCCTAATATCGTGGGCCTGTAAAACAGGAGGAGAAGGTATATAGATTTCAAATGATGTTGTATCATAAAAGCGAGAGGTTCACCTAAACCGAAAACAAGAAAAATAAAAGCATATTTCTATGAACTAAGGAGCCATCTAGTGGTGATATGCATGAAGCAAGACCATAGATAAATCAGTCAAATTAGAAGGGATGCAGTACATTGAACAGAGTCCCTTTTTTCGCTAACATCTTTATTGTCAAGGAACTCATTATTTTGTGCGCAGAACATGTATTGAAATGGGTGTGTTTATGGAGTCTGTACACATATATTCCTGCAATAGCTGAACCCATAAAACCGGCAAAAGAAATCTTAATTAAATAGGCCTCTCCCAGTCTTCTTTACTGGTAATAATCTGAGGAAACCCCCTAGGTCATTGGGTATATTTATGCTAGGGCCTTGGAGTGATGATGCCTTCTTTTTCTCTCTCCCTCACAATAGCCTATTTGCCATACATTTGTCAATAATGGCAGAGACTCCGACTATAGAATCTGTACCTCTAATCACGGCTCATCAGCTGGTGGTACTGATATACCAGTCGTTTTATCTATTTCTGGTAAATCCACCTATGATGGTAATTATACTTGGGCAATCTGCATAAAAACAAATTTAGTGTACTACTCTCTGTACATGTCCCTTATAGACTTTGTTCTCAATTGTGGAACAATATTATAACGGTGGCACCAACGAACACAACCAATATTATTTGGTTTCTTATTTAAAGGTACGTGGAAGTACTGTGGGTATATTCTTAAGAACATATATGTTTTGGAGTTAACGTTGAGAAGAGTTATTGTTTATTTGTTTCTCTATACTCCAAAGGTTTTTAATGGATGAGACATTTTCAACCCCTCATTTTAAGCATATTGCTTCTTCACATTCCTAGTGAAATTGAATCCTAGTAACTTCCCAATTTTTAGTTTTTTTTTTTTTTATATTTTATAAAATGTTTCTGTTTCCTTGATTAAAAATGATCATGGGTAGTGCTTAAAGTGTTATGTGAAGGTACACTGTTGTGCATAGTAAAGTATTGCCACTCTGTGGCTTTGTGTATGAATATTTAATTAAATACATATGTAAAAGTAAGAGTTAACTACAGATATAAAACTTTGTAGTCTGTGTAGGTCGATTAAGATGATGTCAGCAACACATGAGATTGATAATAATAAAATGTTTCTGTTTAGAAAACTGCCCTGAAGAAGGTGAACAATCATCAATTCACCGAAACGCAGCGTCGACTTTTTTGTTTTCTTCATGATATTGTAATTTGTATTTTAATATGAAATGTTTTTAACCTTGATTGTCTATTTTTATGGAATAACATTTTTTTATACTTCTCATTTAGCTTGTTATTAGCTTTCTGTGTTGTACTGACTTGTTGTTATTGAAGACTATATAATTGTATGGATTTTTTTTACTTCACTTTAAGCACCAGCACTGTGTTAAAACATTATAACCAAAGCAGTTTTCGATACTGACTAGGGACCTTTTGTTTTGAGATGCAAAGTACACCATGCTGCTCATTGAAAAATTAGAGAAGTTACCTTTTACTGTAGCAGAATCACCGTCTACAGAATGGTTAATCCATAGCTATATCACACTGCCAATCACGACATTCTAGTACTGCCTGAAATATTACCCCGTAGGCAGGTATGAAGCGTTAGGCGAAGGGTACATACGAGAAACCTGGGAGTTGCCATACACATATAGGTGCAGGAATAAGGACAAGGAAGTTTTCTTGAGTGGTTCAAACTGCGAGAAGCCCTTAAGTGGGTCTTTAGTGTGTAAGTAAGTGTCACTGCACGGTGCTTGTAATGTGTCGATAGCGAACTTGTCCTGCTACCTGAAGGGTTGCCCAGCTGCCGTAATTCATCCAGTTTTCAAGTTACTTTCAAAAGGGAGTTACTTGATGCTGAATGACCAAGGCTGCTGTGGTATGGCGCCTGGCATTGCTAATCTAATGACCGTCAACTCCAGGGTTGTTTGTTGTAAGCAAGTATAGTTTCCCCCGCTCGCACAATTAGGGAGGCACCACTGTGGCTTTCACTGAATGTTTCCAACATAGGGTTTGAGTCTCTGAGCAGACTGAAAGCCATGCTGTTTCAGCAAAATGTGGCCTTATCTTCAGCACAAGAGATCTTTGATCTCCAGGTTGCAAGGTCCTTGGCAGAGATACAGACTCTGGTCCATACGAACTCCCACTCCATTTCCGAGAAATGGTCCATCGTATCTTTAACATGTCTAATACACGGGGGATAGTACACTTATTTAAGACCACTGGATCAAAACTGTTAAACACCTTTCAAACCATTTTCGGAGTGATTCCATCATTTATACACTCCTTACTTCTAAGCGTATTTGGAGGGCTTCCTTTGGTCCTGCTTTCAGTGGTGGGCATCCTGATTTTACTCCTATGACTTTGCAATGGATGCCAACATCACTCGAGACATGGAGAGAACACTACTGGAGCGATGTTGTCGTGAGCGATTGGCGTTCTTCCTTAGCATACCTCGGCTTTGAGAGCTGAGTGAGCATTGGTTCCTGTCTTTCAGACCAGCCTGGCTTGCCTTCATTTTGCCAGTATTCCGCTGCCTCTTTTGCGGATTCGGATGCGTGTTAGACCTCTGTCTGACACTTCCATCGGTTGCGCCGCCGGACATAGACATGCTCCTGGCGCCTTTACGGGCCCATGTGCACAGTTGTCCAAAGCGTATTCCCATGTTGATGATGGTGTTCCTAGAGCCTCCACTGGAAGCTTCAGCTCCTGTTGGAACGAAGATCGGCTCCACTACGGATGTGCAGGCATCAGTCTCAGGCACACAGGCATCTAATTCTTCCCCAAGGGCTGCCGTAGGAACCAGTGATGACCACCTCTGCTCACTTGATATACTGGAGATGCTGGAAGGACTGCCTCCTGCGGATGACATGTTCAGTGATGTTGAGTCTTCAGTGCAGGATTCTTAAACAATCTGGCCTCGCCTGTGCTGGGCAACGTTTGGACAATTTTTAAACGTGTACCAAATTGAAGGTCGAACTGACTTCATTTTTATTTCTCTGCTCTATCAAAACATTGTGGCTTTCATGGTGCTCAGAAAAACAATGCAAACATATGGAGGATCTTTTATGAACGCTTTTTTACGGAAGAATGCTTTGGTTGACCTTGCTTTTATGAAAATTTGTAAGACCTTTTTAAGTGCTTTTTAGTATGCTTTAATATACATGATGTTATGCCTTTTTCAGCATTTTCTATCATGACCTAGCTGACCTTGTTGAACTTTTGATGAGGAGTGGGTGTCATGTCCTTTAGTATAGTTCCATCATGTACATACCGATTACATACATTTTGTCCCAGCCACACGACATAACGGTCCTAACACAGGTGACTTTTTACCTAGTAGCTTACTCCGACATCAGGCTCCTGGTACCCGATCATAATCTCTGTACCGGACGTACATAAACATATCCCCAGGCATGACAGATTTATTCTGTATAAGGGTCACCACTTTTTTCATCCATGGCCAATAGCCAGCTGTGCATGATCATGTTTGATTAGAAAAGGATTAGCAGAGGATTCTAGAAGAAACCCTGGAGTGACCACTTTAGTAAAAAAAGACCCTCACTCCCCCTTACAGAAGGAGAGGGGAATTACTTCCAGGCTGGACCAAGACTCTGCAGGTTGATCCTTCAACCGGCAGAGACCTGACATCCCTTGCGGGGTCCCATCCTCGACGCAGAGACAGGGTCCTTCATTCAGAACTATCAGGTGAGGGGTTAGCACTTCCCCAGGGGATTCTTGGTTCCATTAGGATATATCCTAGTACTTACATACACAGGCTTCAACTACATATCTAGGATAGGTACATTTAGGAAGGTTACACATCGTAGGAGTACACCAATGCTATTGTTTTATATATTCTGTTATAATCAATTTATTAGCACTCTGGTAGAAATGTATCTGCTATTTACGATATTGGTACCAGCGATCATATTTGTCTGCTCCTGTCTCTTGATTGTCGCAGCTAATATGTTTCACACGAGACTGAGGCTTGACCAATAAATAATTATTGAAACCTTATCAAATCGCCACTCCATGTGTAATCTGAGAAAAGTAAGCCTGAGTGACTGAGCAAAAGATATCGTATTGTTTCCACGATACCTGAGGAATCAGGGTTGTCACGTTCAGTGGTTGCCAGAAGCTACCTACACCACTGTAGCATACAGGTAGGTGGTAGTGGCACCAAAGAGCTAGCTGGTCTAATGGCTGACTCATCCTGTGGGGGTGTCCAGAGTCTGTCTGCACACCAAGCCCTCAGTTAAGGTCATCCAAAACGTGCAGGTCCTGGGAAGTCCCAGGAACTAAACGACAGGGCATTTGAAATGATAGAACTTGAAAGGACTACATACCAAATGTTCTAAACCTGACTGAGGCTATAGTCAATAAGTTCTAGGATGCTAACCTGAAGGCCTGCTAACTGGATGTGATCAAGAACATTACTCAGGTAGTCCGATCAATGAACACGGAGAACACTGAGGAGCAGATTTACTAACATTTTGTGCTGGTTTTGCATACCAAAAGTGATGCACACTGCACAAAAAATGTATTTAGAATTTACTTTCCACCACAAAACTTGCTTCAGCCGAAAAGTTGCAGAAAAATTATTCAAAGCAGCACTTTGCACTGCTTTGCATTACTTTGTGTCAAGGGGACTTCCCATGGGAGGTAGATGGGCATTCCTAGACAACCACCCATGGTTTTTCATGCAATACCCTATGTAGGAAAGTGCCCCTTTCTGCATGGTTTCCCCCCACTTTTCGCTTGACCTCTGATGCAACCAGACTTTATGTGCCCTCGGTCCCTGCCAATCAGGTTCCCAGGGCCTGTGTTCTTTCCCAAAACTGTACCTCTGTACCCACAATTGGCACATCTCTTGCCACAGATAAGCCACTTGTAAAAGGTGCCATGGGTACCAAGGGCACTGTGACCAGAGAAGGCCTCTAAGGGCTGCAGCACACATTGTGCCACCTTTAGAGGCCCTGTGCCTTAACACCCACACGCTGCCAATGCAAGCTTCATGTTTTGGTGCAGAGAAAAGTGAAGTCAACATGGCACACATCCCTGAGTGCAATGCCTACAACTCATTGCCTAAGTCCAAGGTAAGTCACACCTCTAGCAGGGTGCACTAGCCCTCAGGTGAGTGTACAATGAGTACTGTACCACTACAGTGTCTAAGGCTAGTCTTAGACATTGTAAGTGTAGTAAAGCCATAAAGATCATATGGTCTGGGAGTTGGACGTTATTATTATTATTATTTGTTGGAAGGCGGACCCCGAGAAGTCGGCGAGACCACTCAGGGGGGGCCCCCACGCTGTACGAAGTAGCCGAGCGCTGCAGAGAAGCCTCCTGGGAGATCCTTCTCCTATTATGTACTAGCACAGTAACACCACCACACAGGACTCAAGGAGGTTGTCTCAAGACGAGCAATTCTTTATCAGCACTTAAAGGTTACGGGATCAATATTTACACGAAAAGGGATCCAGGGATCCACAAAAGTCTCAGTGTCTCTTTAGAAGGGAAGGGGTAGCGGGACAGTCTTTGGCAGGAGCTTGGTACGAGGGTACCTGGGGCCCAGTTCTTATCCTCAAGCTGGAGGGCCTCCGGAACTCGGAGGGGTCGAGCCGCGACGGCGTCAGCAGGGCTCTGGCGTTCAGTTCGTGGAGAGCCGCGACCAGGTCAGCGGGGCTCTCAAGATGGTTTCTGCTCAGCTCGAGCCGCGACGTCGTCAGCAGGGCTCCGAGGGAGGTTTCAGCGAGGTTGGGCCGCGACAGCGTCAGCAGGGCCCCGATGTTCCGGGGGGCTTCAAGGTTTCAGCAAGAAGGAGCCGCGACGCAGTCTGCAGGGCTCGTGGTGGTTTTCAAGCAAGAGTTCTTCTCCGTAGGGTCGGCCGCGATTCAATCAGCAGGGCTCTCGACTCCGGGATACAACTGCCGGTCTGTTGCGGGGTCGCCCCAGATATAGGCCTGGAGCCCTTTGAAGTCCGGACCCTTGCGCCCGGAGAGTCGGAGAGGCCGGGTTGGGAGCGGCCAGACGCCCAGCAGGAGAGGCGCCGGGCCCAGGAGAGATGGAGGCCGATCGCACCTCGGTGTGTGGGGGCGGTTGGGGGTCCCATCGATACCGCCCTCCGCCAGGGCGATGAGGTGTTCACGTGATACCCCCTGGCCGGTTCTTGGTGCCTCAATGTCTGGGCCTCGCTGGGGCCGAGGCCGGGTTGAGCGGAGTCAGGTGGACTGGTGTGCAGGGTCACGTGTCAGGCAACAAAATGGTGGAGCCCCGAGGTGTATGCGACCTCGTGCGGCTCGAACGGGTGGCCCGTGGAGGCCAGGGCGGGGAACGGGCCCAACCCCAGGGAAGTCAGGACCACGCCACGAGGCCGGGTCCAACAGGCGTCCCCCCCAGCCGAAGGCAGGGAGAGTCACCCATCTTCTTGGGGATTCTCCTCGTCAAGGCAGAAGAAGCGGGACAGGCCGTCAGCGTTGGCGTGGTCATTGCCGGGTCGGTGCTCAACCGAAAAGTCCATCCCTTGCAGGGCAATGGACCATCGCAGCAGCTTGGGATTCTCGCCTCTCCTTTGCATTAACCACCGCAAAGGCCGGTGGTCGGTCTGGACCCAAAAGTGGGTAGCGAAGAGATAGGGCCGGAGCTTCTTAAGGGCCCACACTACAGCGAAGGCCTCGCGCTCGATGGTGCTCCATCGTTGCTCCCGGGGCAGCAGCCGTCAGCTGATGAAGGCCACTGGGCGGTCGAGTCCCTTCTCATCAATCTGAGACAGGACGGCCCCGATCCCATATTCGGAGGCGTCTGTCTGTACGATAAACTCTTTACTGTAGTCAGGGGCCTGGAGCACAGGGGCAGTGCACATCGCGGCCTTGAGAGTCTCGAAAGCTGATTGGCAGCGGGGAGTCCAGTGCACCTTCTTGGGCTGCTTCTTCGAGGTGAGCTCCGTGAGAGGCCCCACAATGCTCCCATAGTCCCGGATGAACCACCGGTAGTATCCGGTGAGGCCAAGGAAGGCCCGCACAGCGGTCTGGGTAGTGGGAGGTTCCCATGCCTGGATGGCATCGACTTTTGGCTGGAGGGGGGCCACCTGACCGCTTCCCACCTGATGGCCCAGGTAGGTCACCGATCCTTGGCCGACCTGGCATTTGCTGGCCTTAATCGTGAGCCCAGCCCTTTGGAGGGCGGCCAGGACGGCCTTGAGGTGAACTAGGTGCTCAGCCCAGTGGTTGCTGTACACGGCGATGTCATCCAAATAGGCCGCGCTGATGGCCTCGAGCCCGGCCAGGACCTTGTTTACGAGTCTCTGAAAAGTGGCCGGGGCATTCTTCATGCCGAAGGGCATCACCCGAAAGTTGTAATGCCCATCAGGGGTAGAAAAGGCGGATCTTTCTCGGGCGCCGGGGGTAAGCTGAATCTGCCAGTACCCGGCGGTGAGGTCCAGAGTGCTCAGGTAGCGGGCGGACCCCAAGCGATCGATGAGTTCGTCGGCCCGGGGTATAGGATGGGCGTCCGTCTTGGTCACAGCATTCAGGGCCCGGTAGTCTACACAAAATCGCAGCTCCGGGGGATGGCCGGGGGCTGCGGCCTTTGGTACCAGGACGACAGGGCTGGCCCACGGGCTATCAGAGGGCTCGATGACCCCGAGGGCCAACATCTACGCTACTTCAGCCTGGATGCATGCCCGTACTCGGTCGGGTACCCTGTAGGCTCGGTGTCGCATGGGGGGGCTGTCCCCGGTGTCGACGTCGTGGACGCACCAGTGGGTCACCCCCGGGGTGAGGGAGAAGAGGGCTGCGTAGTCCTGCAGCAGTTGTTGACAGTCGATGCGCTGTTCCGGGGTCAGGGAGGAGGCGAGCTGGACACCTTTGATGGATCCGTCGTGGACGTCGTTCTGCAAGAGGTCGGGTAGGGGCTCGGAGTCGTCCTCGCCCCCCTCGTCGGTCGCCAGCAGCAGGCTCAGTTCGGTCCGGGCGAAGTAGGGTTTGAGCCTGTTAGCATGTAGAACCCGGAGGGGGTTCCGGGGGGACTCTAGGTCAACTAGGTAGGTGACGGGGCTCTTCTTTTCCACCACCTTGAAGGGCCCAGTCCACTTGTCCTGGAGGGCGCAGGGCTCAACAGGGGCCATGACCCAGACTCGCTGGCCTGGCTCAAACTCGATGGTAGAGGTGTTCCGATCGTACCACCGCTTCATGTCCTCCTGGCTGGCCTCGAGGTTGGCTTCGGCCATGGCCCGGAACTTGCGGGTCTGGTTTTGTAGGGTCAGGAGGTATCGGTAGACGTCAGGAGGGGCGCCTTGGAGCTTCGTCTCCCAGCCCTCCTTGACCAGGCTGAGCGGTCCGCAGACCGGATGTCCGTACAATAGTTCAAACGGGCTGAACCCCAGGGACTTCTGCGGGACCTCCCGATAGGCGAACAGGAGGCATGGTAGTAGGACATCCCATCTCCGCCGGAGGGGCTCTTCCAAGCCCTGAATCATCCCCTTCAGGGTTCTGTTAAAGCGCTCGACCAGCCCGTTCCCCTGAGGGTGATAGGGGGTTGTGAATTTGTATGTGACCCCGCACTGCTGCCACAGGGACCGCATGTACTTGGAGATGAAGTTTGTGCCCCTGTCGCTCACCACTTCGCGGGGGAATCCCACTCGGGAGAAGATCCCCATCAAGGCCCGGCCTACCACGGGGGCTGTTACAGTTCTTAGCAGGACCGCCTCCGGGTACCTGGTGGCGTGGTCCACGAGGACCAGGATGAAGCGGTGGCCCAGGGCGGTCCGGGGGTCCAGGGGCCCCACGATGTCGATCCCGACCCGTTCGAACGGGGTGCTGACGGCTGGAAAGGGCTGGAGGGGGGCCTTGACCCGACCCCCCGTCTTCCCGCTGGCTTGGCAGGTCCGGCAGGACCGGCAGTGGTTGTCCACGTCTCTCCGCATCCGGGGCCAGTAGAAGTGGGTCACCAGACGGCTGTAAGTTTTGTCTTGCCCTAGGTGTCCGGCGAGGGGCACGTCATGTGCCAGGTTGAGAAGGAACTCCCGGAAGCGGAGGGGGACCACCAACACGCGGCTGGCCCCGAGTTCTGCCACTTTCTGTTCACTGTACAACAGGCCCTCGGCCCAGTAGACCCAGTGGGTGCCGGTCTGGTCCCCGTTGGCTTGTGCGGACGCTTGTTGTCGGACCCCTTCGAGAGAGGGACAGGACTGCTGTTCTTGCTGGAACTGCTCACGGGTGGGGCCCCCTTCGTGGCGCCATTGTGCAAGTTCTGGTAGGGCGCCGAGGGAAGCAATCTCTTCGGGGGAGGGTTCAGTAGGTCCAGTGTCGGTGTCCGCCTCCCCCTCGCTGCAGGCGGGGGGTGGTGCGAGCCCCTCGGGCTGGGCGGCACCGTGGGCCAGGGACGAGCGGGGGGCCTGGGCGGTCATGGACCGGGTGATGGCGCAGGCCCATTCGGATAGTCCCAGCATTCGGAGGTGCTCTCGTCGCTCCACTTGAGCCCAGGGGGAACTCTCCAGGTCGTTCCCCAGGAGGCAGTCTACTGGTGCATCGTCGCGGACAGTCACTTTTAGTAGGCCTGTCACCCCTCCCCACTCGAAGGGGACCAGGGCCATCTGGCACAGGCTTTCGCTGTTGTCGGCCGTCCGGACGGGGCACAGCACATTGGGTAGGATCTGTTCGGGGGTCACCAGGTGGCAGCGGACAGCGGTGATACTGGTGCCGGTGTCACGAAGGGCTTCGGCCCGTTGTCCATTGACGGTGACCTGCTGCCGGTACTTCTGGGTGTTGCTTGGGATGGGGGTGCGGGGCACCATTTCTCGGCTGCCCAGGCAGACCAGGGACATGGCCGCCGGTTCCCATTTGGTGGTTCCTCGGTTGAGGGTTTCTTCTTCTTCTCCTTCCCCCAGGGCGGCGGCCGCCAGCTGTCGGGGCGGGGGCCCGCCGGCCCCGCTTCTTCGGTTCAGGGGGCAGACCGGATCGCTGGCATAGTGTCCGGTTTGTTGGCAGCCGTAGCATGTTACTGGGGGCCGTGGTCCGGTTCTGGCTGGGGTCGCCCCTCTTCGGGCTATGCTCGGGGAGAGGGGTTGCTGCAGCGGCCCTCGTGGTGGGCTCCTGGGGGCCCCGGCGGGGGGTCCCGGTTCCTGTTCGGCCCTCCCCCTCCACCGCGTTGGCGGGGAGGTCCGGTGGGGTTCCTCTGGTACTCCCCCATCGAGTTCCAGGGGACTCGGGTGTTGACCCATCGATCGGCCTCAACGGCGAGTTTTCGTGGGTCGGTCATCTTGCTGTCGAGGAGGTGTTGCCTTAGCTCCACGAAGCAATTGTTGGAGAGATGTTCCCACACAATGAGGTCGACCAGCTGCCCGTAGGTGGTGACTTTGCTACCCTTGATCCATCCTTCTAGGGCCCGGCTGAAAAAGTCCACATATTCCACCCAGGTAGTACCCGGGATCTTCTTGCAGTCTCTGAACCGCTGGCGGTACATTTCCGCGGTTAACCCGTAGCGGGTGAGCAGGGCCTCCTTCATGTGGTCGTAGGAGGTCATCACCTCCTCTGGCAGCTGGAGCAGTGTGTCTCGACCTTCACTCAGGAACCGACCCCACAGGCCGGCGCCCCAGTCCTTTCGGGGCACCCGATGGGAGGTCATGGCCACCTCGTATGCCTTGAACCATTGTTGGATGTCGTCATTCTTATAGTACTCCCTGACGACATCTTTCGGGATATGTACCTTGGCCTCGGCAGGCGGTAGGGTGTCTCTATTACTGGGGGTGTCGGTCCCCCCGTTCTTTGCCTTGATTTCGAGCTCTTTGAGACTTCGCTCGTGCTCAAGGGTCAGTCTTTTTTCCTCCAACTCTCGGTGCCGTCTCTTCTCTTCTATCTCCTCTTGTAGCCGTAGCTGCTCTAGGGCCAGTTTCTTTTCCGCCAGCTGGAGTTCGCCGTCCAGCCGCAGTCGTGCGAGCTCTAGTTCGTGGTTCCGGACCTTCTCCCGCTCTCGTATCTCCTCTTCGGAGAGGCCGGTTTCTAGGCTCTTTCCTCCTCCGGTTGCCGGAGTCGGTGCGGTTGATGTGGCCACCGTCAGGGGCAGGGGACCTTCTTCCTGGGAGTGGCCTGCCTCGGCCTCCAGCCAGGTCCTCAGGGCTTTCTGCATCTCCTCTTTGGTACCTAGGCCGGTGGTTGCAAGGCCTTTGTCCTTGCAGAACTGTTTCAATTCTTTGTGCGTGTATTCCTCCAACCGTTCGGGCTGGAACTCCGTGGTCGCGTTGTTTCCTTGGTTGCTCATGACTTCTGTTTGTCTGGATGGGTAGCTAGTGGGTTACTGGCTGGTACGTACTGCGTTCGGCTCGGATCCCGTCGCTGGCCACCATATGTTGGAAGGCGGACCCCGAGAAGTCGGCGAGACTACTCAGGGGGGGCCCCCACGCTGTACGAAGTAGCCGAGCGCTGCAGAGAAGCCTCCTGGGAGATCCTTCTCCTATTATGTACTAGCACAGTAACACCACCACACAGGACTCAAGGAGGTTGTCTCAAGACGAGCAATTCTTTATCAGCACTTAAAGGTTACGGGATCAATATTTACACGAAAAGGGATCCAGGGATCCACAAAAGTCTCAGTGTCTCTTTAGAAGGGAAGGGGTAGCGGGACAGTCTTTGGCAGGAGCTTGGTACGAGGGTACCTGGGGCCCAGTTCTTATCCTCAAGCTGGAGGGCCTCCGGAACTCGGAGGGGTCGAGCCGTGACGGCGTCAGCAGGGCTCTGGCGTTCAGTTCGTGGAGAGCCGTGACCAGGTCAGCGGGGCTCTCAAGATGGTTTCTGCTCAGCTCGAGCCGCGACGTCGTCAGCAGGGCTCCGAGGGAGGTTTCAGCGAGGTTGGGCCGCGACAGCGTCAGCAGGGCCCCGATGTTCCGGGGGGCTTCAAGGTTTCAGCAAGAAGGAGCCGCGACGCAGTCTGCAGGGCTTGTGGTGGTTTTCAAGCAAGAGTTCTTCTCCGTAGGGTCGGCCGCGATTCAATCAGCAGGGCTCTCGACTCCGGGATACAACTGCCGGTCTGTTGCGGGGTCGACCCAGATATAGGCCTGGAGCCCTTTGAAGTCCGGACCCTTGCGCCCGGAGGGGAGGAGAGGCCGGGTTGGGAGCGGCCAGACGCCCAGCAGGAGAGGCGCCGGGCCCAGGAGAGATGGAGGCCGATCGCACCTCGGTGTGTGGGGACGGTTGGGGGTCCCATCGATACCGCCCTCCGCCAGGGCGATGAGGTGTTCACGTGATACCCCCTGGCCAGTTCTTGGTGCCACAATGTCTGGGCCTCGCTGGGGCCGAGGCCGGGTTGAGCGGAGTCAGGTGGACTGGTGTGCAGGGTCACGTGGCAGGCAACAAAATGGTGGAGCCCCGAGGTGTATGCGACCTCGTGCGGCTCGAACGGGTGGCCCGTGGAGGCCAGGGCGGGGAACGGGCCCAACCCCTGGGAAGTCAGGACCATGCCACGAGGCCGGGTCCAACATTATTATTATTATTCATTAATATGTATAGAGCGACTGGCTACCCTTAGGCATCCCGCGCTATCTGAGATAAGCAGAGCACAAACACAAGAGGTTGCCTCATTAAGGCAGCCTCTGGAAGAGCCATGTCTTCAGCTGTTTCCGGAAGGATAGATGGTGGGGAGTTGCACGCAGCTGGGCAGGAAGAGTATTCCATAATTTAGCTGCATTATAAGAAAACGTACGACCCCCTGATTGTGCTCTCTTGATTTTTGGTATCTCTACCAGAAACTGGTTGACTGACCGGAGACATCTTGTTGGGTGGTAGAAAGTTATAAGAGAGTGATTTATCTTGGGACCTGTCCCCCAAAGGAGTTTATGTGCTATGCACAAGGCTTTGAATTTAATCTGTTCTTCAATTGGCAGCCAGTGGAGTTTTTTCAAGACTGGCTTGACGGAGTGCCGGCAGGGGGTGTGATGCAGCAACCTAGCTGCGCAATTCTGCACCATTACAAACCCCCACAGCTCCATAATGAATTTACTAAAGCCTGGGAAGTTTGGTAGCAAACTTTTCAGCACATTAAACCCACACTGATGCTGTGTGGGCTTTGATGTAAAATGCACTCAGAGGGCATCTCAGAGCTTCCCCCTGAAAAAACAACCAGCCCGAGTGTGGTTCCTGAATGGCTACCCGCCATTTGCCACCACCAGACAGGTTTCTGGACCCCTGGGTAGAGAGCCTACGCTCCCCAAATCCAAAAAGAAAGCCCATCCTGGTCAGAGGTGTCATGCCTCCTCCCCCAGGATGATCTGGGTCCACACGAGGAAGCTTCAAAAGTCAGCCCTCTTTGGAAGCTGTCCCTGACTTTTGCTGTGCCCAGCAACTGGCTTCCATCGGTTCTGCCCCCAACTTTGGGCAGGAGAATTGGTGGGAAAAACAAGCTAGGAAGAGAGGTGTAGCCACCTCTGCCAACCCCTCCCCTAAGGTGGGGAGGCAAGGTGAAGCACACATCTCAGTCCCCTCCATCTTGAAGATAAGGGGACTCAGCCTATTAGGGAGAGGCTCCTGCCATTGGAGGGAGGCATAATAGGGGGTGTACCCACCCCAAGGAAGGGACCCATTGGCCCTGACCTACATACCCCTTTAAAAGCCTCTAAATCAAGAATTTAAGAGCAACCCTGAATCTTGCCTCCTCAAAATTTGAGGAAGAAAGTAGAAGGACCGAAGAGCCATGCTGACCCCGAAAGAAGACGAGGACACCAACTGCTTTGGCCCCAGCACAACCAGCCTGTCCCATCTACGACCTCCCTACAACAATACCCCAGCTATTCCAGCAGACAGCAAACCCCAGACCCCAGAGGACCTGCCCTGCAACCATCTTACAGACTCTATCTCCCGTGAGCACCTGATTTGGTCAAGCAAAGACTCACCCACAGAAACCAGTTTCCAGAAACTCCACGATTCTGCACCACTCTGCACCCGCCACCCACAGTCCGAGTTTGAGTGGCCCAACACCCTAAGAACGTCTCCCCAACGATCCGGATCTGGTGATCCACGACCTCCCTCAAGCTTCGAGATGACGTCAGCAGCCTCAACCTGAAGGGTGCCCTGACCATGACCGGAGCTGGTAAGAAAACTTGACGCCAGAAGACACCCCTGCACCCGACGCTCCACGGTCTTTGGTGCCACAACGAACAGTGTCCAGGCATACCCCAAGATTCCAACTTCTCTCTCCAGCCGGTGGTCGCCTTCAGGAAGTCTCCATGCCCAAACCTGCAGCAACTTCACAGAACCGAAGGTCCTCATTGAAAAGCACAGGGTCCCGGACGTCCATTTTGCATCCTGCACTCGGCCGCCCCAGTGCCGCTAGTGGTGCAGCTCCTGAGCTGGTCGTTGGCCACTGCAGTGCTGACCTTAACTTCAGGAGCTTTGCTCCCGCACCCGACTGGCCTGTTCGTAAGCAGTCCCTAACCAAAGGCCCCATTGGCTAACATTGGGCCCCTGCACTTTGCACCCGGCTTCCCCGGTGCTACTGGTTGTGCAACTCAAGTGCCCATCTAGATTTTTGGGAACCTTGGCCATAACCCCCAAAACTCCCACTCGTAAGTTGTGTACTTACCTGAGAAACCGCTACCACTTTTTCTCCCATAGGAACCCATGTTACAAGATTTTGGGCCTAAAATGTTCTATGTGTAGAACTGGTGTTTGTATGGAGAAAAGAGAAGTAAACTGCAAAGAGTAAAAAGCCTTACTTGCCTTGCATTGTGAGGTCCTAAGGTGTAGTATCTAGACATACCACTCCAGTACTCAAAGTTATCAAGAAGTAACTAAAAACTATTCCTAAAGTAATTAATGTGTAATTCAAACTGCTTTTTGAAGTGATACACACCTGTAACTATTGTAAAATTCAATCACACCTGCATTGCATTGTGAAACCCTGCATTCCAAGTATATTTTACCTACCTGTACCAAGTCCTGCTTGGTTCTAGAAATAAAATACAAGAATACCTTTTTTTACTTATCCAATTGGTCTGGATTTGGTCTATGAGTGTGAGTATCAATCTTGATTGAGTGAATACAATAAATGTTTAACACACCCTCTGGATAAGCCTAACTGGCAGCCCACACTACCACAAAGAGAGCTGTTGGTATTTACCTAATTTAGCCTCTGCTATAACTCTAGTGACTCCCTGGACTCTATGTACACTATACCTTACTTTGGTATAGTAAATACAGAGCCAACGTCCTTCAGCCGATCTTTATCAATAGTAGACAGAGTTTTGACCCAAAACATAATACCTTTTTCAGTCAGGCTTTAAAATGAGAAATCTTTTTATTTCTCCAATCTTTTCAAGCTGTATTTGGGTGCTGCACTGTACACCACACTTCCAAAATGGGAAAAACTACAGTGCAGAGGTGTATGCATGGCACTACACAGCCTGACAGTGCACCAGCACTAGGGAGAGAGCAAGACCGTGCCATATCTAAATAGATATGGCGCTGATCTGCTCTTTCCCTCCCACACAATGCAGCATAGCATTTAGTTGCTGTGCTGTGCTGCGCTGCATGAATTCTCAGTAAAGTAAGATCAAATAAGTCTTCAGGGCAAATATGAGGTCACTTCCTGTGGTGAACAACAGAGACTCCCATACAGTGTAATGTCCAGTGATTCTGGGCAAATCACAATCTATCCGTGACTACCAAAAACAAGCATTGGCATAGCCAATAGGTCTCGTCTTTGGGACCTTATAAGTGTTTAGCCATGCAACAGTTGATGTTGTTGCACGAAGGATATTGTGCTGCATAACTAAATACTTATAAGGCTCCAAAGGTGATACCTATTGGCTATGCCAATGCTTGTTGTTTTAATACAATGACATAGACATCCTGTCCAAAGAAGCGCAATGTGCATGCGCATGCTGCATGGGGAGCGCACTGAATCCGAAGTTCTTTGTGCACTGCTTACTGAGGGGCACGAGCTTCCTGGATGTATAACTTGCTAGCTAGTGAGACTTGGGGTAATCGTACAAAAAGGGCTATTGCTTCTACAATTAGAAAAACATCCAATGCATGTGGCGTACCACTATAAAATGAATTAACCACGGTTGCTTTTCTCAGTGAATTATACAACAGTCTGTTCGATTTTTTATGTATTTCATAGTTCCTATGTTACCAAAAGTTTGAAACTCGTGTTTTTATTCCATAAGGCCACTAGTGTCAAAATAAATAATAAGCCACAAGTGAAGGCGATGTCACCACAAGAGGTCCAATGACTACAACTATAAATTCAGCACGGTTATGAGTGACAAGACAAACGGGACAGGACAGTGAAAATCGATTCCTCGCTACATTAGACACCTAAATTCATTGAGCATGTCAGCAAATGTGAAACATTTACGCTGCTAAGTAAGATGTTAAATTTGGCCATGCTTAGGTAAAGGCATCACGGGTCTTCCTGGACATAGTAAGCATAACATACACACGGGACGCTAAGCATTGTCCGATTTACTGGTATGGTAATATGAATGTAACATGAAGTTAGCATGTATTTTGCAGGCCTTCAGCAAGTGCCTCCCATTCAAATCATCTATTCAATATGACAGGCACCCCTGAACACTGCATTTAGCGGATTCGGGGAAAGTGTGTAAACTGAGCTTAAATAGGGCAGATATGCCACACAGCATGTACGAGAAAAGATGAACCAGTACCTATAAAAATGTCAGTTGTTTACTCAAGAGTTAACGTAATCGGCCCAATGAACAAAACAGCGGCGAAAATAACAGCTAGCACGTGGGCTCCTTTCAAAAAGGAGCTTGTGTGCGCAGGGTTAAATTATGATTTTTAACTCCTGTTTTTGAATGTTAGTTATTACTTCTGTGCAATACAATATATAAGCATTACATTAATTAAATTTAGCAAATTGCTGTAGCAAATTGCTGTTTAAAAACGTAAATTTAATATACGTGCGTTCATACGGATGATAGCAAACATTCAATGCTGCTACCGGCTGTGTGCCATTACCTACACATCAATACCACAATACAAAAAAAATCCCTTCTGAAAAATTTGGACTCGCAGGAGGTAAAATCTACGCTCTAAACAACAATGATTTCACGTCGAACATGCAACAACGTAATGTATATTGTCTCTATTTTAACAAGAAAAAAAGCGTTGCTGGATGTACATAGCAGAAGCAGAATTACTTACTGTCGGGTTACGGCCTTTGACTAATAAAACCGGCACCCGTGTTGATAATCTAAATGCAGACGCTTTGCTAAAACAAGCACGCGCGCTTCGCGCTAAAAATTTTTTTTTTTAAAAGTGTCAGCAAAAGTGAAAGCGTTTCCCTTGCGGGAGCGAGCAATGCCAGGAGCGATAATTGCTAACACATGGCGCCAAAGCTCGCTCCCGCAAGGTAATCGCCAAACGTGCACGCATTGCCATTGAAAGCAATGCAACGCGTGCACGTTTTTAGGGCTAAAAGTGAATCGACTCCAAAGGTCTTTTCCTAAGCAACGCATGCGTGCTGCGTAGGCGAGACCTAATGAATGTGTCCTTGTGTAAGGTAACTGGTGCTCATGTAAGGCGTCCAATACCTTCGGGCGAGTTCGTGCTACATAAAACTGAAAAAAGGGAATGTGGCCATATTGGATGGATGAGGAACACGATTATTTAAGCTAGGTGACTATACTGGTGGGAGGAACTATCACTCATTAGGTAAGTACTGTGAGGAGGAAGAGGGTCGAGGAGGTAATTGGAGTGGTCCCGACACGCTATACAGTAGTAACTTCGTGCACTGATGTGCCTTCCGCCTACCATTGGCCTCTGGAATACTACCGCTGGAAAGTGCGTAGGCCACAACCGTCATCTTCACAGTGTGTTAGCATTCAAAAATATAAGCCACAAACACATCTTCTTAAGTCGATGAGTAACATCCGGGCAAAACAGTTCGGTGTCACTCGAGTCATGACAGAGAAAGTAATCCTTCTTGCAGTCTACGCTCTGGCCGGGGTGATTGCGGCCTTAGCAAGGGAGGTCGTGCTGTCTGAAGGTCAGATAATCAGGGAAACGAACTGAGTGTTTACGCAGAAGACTTCCGGCAGCGTGTGCCGCGCATCGTCTCGTAAGAAGCCCTGATGTGGGCAGCTGGCAGCGCGTCAGCCACAGTGTGCTCACAGAAACCATCGCTGTCTCAGGTGCGGGGGCTTTATCGCTGGAAGGAAAGATCTAACATGTTTGTAAATATTGGGTTCGGCTGTAAGCCGCCGCTGAGTAACTTGTTTAAACTCCGCGTGAATCAGCCTCCCGGGGGCAGAAGAAGGTGGGTTTCACAATTAGCCACATTGCGCTGAGAATGAGTAAGCATTTTATACCTCCTTTACCCAGGCAAAGTAATTAAACCAACCTTTGGAAGGCATAATCGGAAATGCCAAGAAAAGGGTAACATTGCTGCAGGTGTTCTTTCGGATGGCCAGTTTATGTGTGTGCCAACTTAACGAAGCTTCGATGAAAAATGGCAAAGCACAGAACATCGCCTAGTCAGATAGCAAACGGGGGATTTATTGAAATCGAAGGCAGTGTGGATGCAGGCAAACATTTTCGAGGCTTTCACAACGTTTGATTTGCAGGGCCACTGGACTTATGCAGCAGGAGAGGACCAAATTATGTATCAGGGTTGACTAAATTATGTAGCAAGAACAAATTATGCGGCGAAACGAGGCACATTTTGTGATAGTACTACTTCCTTATATTGCAATTTTTATAGGTAACACTGCCTAGGCAAAGGCTTCACCTCAATAGTACCAGATTAATACTCAAACACACAATAAGCAACAGAAATGGAACATCAACTTTTTCAACGGGCCACCCGCAGCGCAGCGTTTTTTAGTACTTTTTGATCCGTTTGAGCTAGAAAAGTTTTTTTGTTAATATCTGAAGATCATGCAGCAGATTATGTATTTTGTGGCAAAATCCATAATTATGCAGAGAAGGCCACAGCTGCAACATCCCATCATTCCAGTGACATGCAGGATTCTGCTAAGGATCACGGTTAACATATATTTGTTAAAGTTCACGTTCACCCATAAGGGTATCTTGGCGCTGAATAACAGATGTTTATTGTTACCAAACTCAATGATACTCATTTTATCGACCTCAGAAAGATGAAAGGCTAAGTTGACCCAGCTGGATTTGAACCTGTGACCAAGGTCGAACACAGGCCCCTACAGTGGACACATTAGTCTACTAAGCCATTAGACCCAGCCCATGCCACATACATTATATTTTTTATTTACTTTGGATTTGTTATTACAGTTGTGCAGAGCTTTTGCACGCTTAGTTGTGTAAATCACACTAAAACAAACATCTTGCTAGAGCTTAGCTTGAGTTTGCAGAAGAAAGGGTAATAATACCTATTTTCTGGCGCGAGAAGCAAACTGAGGTTGGCTTGGGCCATAACCTACCTACTAAAACGTGTCTTTTGGGGTAATATGTGTTTAAAGAACTCGGAAAGGGCAGAGGTTTGGTCTGAAGTGTTAAATTTAAAAAAATCGTGTTTAAATGGTACATTTTTACAAGAGGATTTGTCAGTGTCCCAGAGTTAGAGTATCCATTGAACGCGGGGCCTAGTCCCAGCTGCTGAAAGAACCAGGCCCAAGTGAGCTTCCTGTGGCGCTGGTACTCGAAAAGGCCTGTCCTCCATCATTTGACCAAAGAAAAGGGGAGCCTTTCAGCACTTAGGTATGATGTGGTTCCTTCTTCAAGGTACTTACTGTGGGGGATTCTGTGCTGTGACCTGTAACATTTCCAGGCTGCTTGTTTCCCTCCTCACTTTGCCAGTCTCAGTAGTAGCCAGACAAAAGGAACAATGGCCGTCTGGAGGGGAAAGGGTGAGAGCGGCCGGCCTTGCTGCTGGAAGTGCCTATTATACCGTGTCTTTTCTCTGGGACTCCACATGCGCAAAAGCCATTGTCTTCCTATTATCCACCATTTTGCTGTTCTCCTAAATTTCATTTACAAAAACCTACGTTTTAGACGAGGAAACATCTCAATGAACCCGACTCAATGCGAGACGTCGTCCCAGAGGGGCTGCTAGCGCTAATCAGCCATAAGGTTTGTTTGGCAGGAGATTGTTCACGTCATTTTGGTGTTTTTAATAAGATATCAGGGGCGCATGAAAGCATTATTTTACCTCAGAAGCCACCCGAGGCGTTGAAATATGCCCCTGAAGGGTGCTTCCGTGGCCGTGACTTTGTTTTGGGACTATATGAGCTGTGAACGATTGCATTTGTGCCCAGGGGTTAAGTTTTTAAGTGCCATCTCCACTACCTGCTGAAATAAATCACCAGAAGTGATTGTGGCGCGCCCAGGGTCCTGGGAGGCGCATTGTTGAGGGCAGGCTGGGGCTGACAGATATATAAACCCCACAAAAAAGGGTTCTCAGGAAGAAGAGAGCCGAGCAGAAAGCATCCGTGGCATGCTGCTTAATTTGAGTTCAGTCTCCGCTTCAAAGCGCCGCCGGCTGACGGGCGGCCCGGCCTCCCGTTCTCAGGGAGGAAGCTCTCTCAGGGGAGCAGAGGCGTGTCACGGAGGCGCACACACGCATTTTCCGCTATTTATCAACCTTCTCTTCTGCAAGGCCTGCCACCAACCGCCGTGAGTCTTACACTCTATGACTGATAAAACACAGTGGGACAGAACAATACACACATAACCAGATAGAGGCACTAAAATTGCATATTATTCAGACTAGTAATGTTCTTTTTTTTAACGATTTTTAACAATAACTAACCTATGATGTTTTAAATATTCAGAGGAGGCAGGCGAAACCTTGCCACAATTAATTCATATTTATAGTACTATACCTAACGGCCGATTCACAAAAGCATTTAAGAGCATGGGAAGTAGTTCTAAAGGAGTACTCTCACTTACCTTTGTGAATCAGCACCAAAACATCAGGTCTGGACAGGCATTTTACTCCACCGGGCATTTCTCTGGTGGCTGCAGCCCTTGGGGACCGGTTTTTAAAGCCAGAGCCGGTCCTAGTGACTCTGTCAGTTACACCAGGACCATGCCCACTGTGCTACTGTAACCAAGCTACACCCGGCTGAAGAGCCACAATCAACTAGAAACTGGTCTAGGGTTGCTTGTGTTCCAGTTCAGAGAAGGCTAGGCCTGGCAGCTCATGGTGGACTGTTCCAGTTGGAGCAGGGTCAAGGCTAATTTGCATATTACTTGGCCCAAAATTTGGGGATATGTTGGGCAAAAGAAAGGTAGGTTGGAATGCTACCCCGAGCGATTGCCAGTGGTTAGAATTACAAGCATTTCTCTCAACACATTGTGTGTTTTTGATGTAATGCCCAGACACATGTCTCGTGGTCGCTGGGTCACTCGAACAAAGATGCTCTGACTGAAGAGCCCCAATCAGGACAAAAGTGGCCTTGGGATGCTTGTGTTCCAGATTAGAAAGGAATTGACCCGACAGGTAAAGTTGGGTCTTCCTACTGGAATAGGAGAAAGACTGATCTGCATATGACTGGGTCCAAACTGATGTGGCATGGTGGGCAAATCAACAATGGACTGGAACACTAAACTGAACCATTGCCAGCACAGTTAGAGTAATTGAAGCATTTCTCCCATCCTCAGTCTAACCCTGCAAAACTTCCAACTCCCCATCAGTAAACGTGCACAAGGGGCACTGCCCTTTCTATTTATACTAACCGTAATTGAATACTCCCTAAATATACTCATTTTGGATGTTCTGGGGAAAAATACATACTATCATGTACAAGTATGTAAAAAAAATTACACCAGTAGTACTTCTTTACATACTCCAAAATAACTCTGTGATTTGGTCACACTATGGCTCATTTCCCCCATAGTCGGAGAGAGGGTAAAACCCTTCAAAACATCAGGGACTATGTGAGTTCAAGCACAGAGGAAGCCATTCAGTCTGCCGTGAACACCAAAGATTACACTTATTTTAGTCAGAAAAATGTTCAATGTAACCCTTCTTTCACTATATAATTTGTACCCATGACCCTAGATTTTATATCCATTAGGTAACAGAGTGCTCTGTGAAAATGTGCTGCACCAAGCAAACAATTAATAAAAGGGTGCATGGCAGATTTTTCATAAGGTTACATGTCGATTTCGTAACTGGTGGTGCATGCACAAAGCAGCCTGTTTTGCATGGCTCTTCTTGTGTTTTGTGAGAATACAGAGCAGTGCTTAATTTGATACAGTGGTTTCCAGTGCTCGGCACTAACACTTAATTGTCAGCACCAGCTCTAGTGATAGTCCACCACATGGTGGTGCTATCTATTCAATTATGAAATGGGCTCAACAACAATGCAACAATGTTTAACCCCTTCAGCGCGGCGGGAATTCCCCCGCGGTGCTGAAGGGTTCGAGCGCGGGCGGGGCCATGACGGAACGGTTCCGTCATGAGCACAGCGCAACCGATGCTCATGACGGAACCGTTCCGTCATGGGCATGGAAGGGGTTAATAAGTCAATATCCATTAAAAAAGAAAAACACCTGTAGCTCATGCCATTATTATAGCTTTGGGTGGCCTGGAATAGTCTGAATTGCCACATTTGTAGGAGTGTGATGGTTAGTAGTTGTAAAAGACCAAACCAGGAGTCGCTTTGTATCTTTGTAACGTATCATTCCTGTGTTTGGTACATTACAAATAACAGTGTACCAAACAATATCATTTGATCAACCCCAATTCCATGGGTAACATTTATATCATATGGAGTCACATATTCCTTTTGAAAACACTTCTTTTTATTAGTATTCTTTATGGTCATAAGTAAATCAGCCCAGCCAATGAGTTTCGTCCACGCGAACTTCATCAGGGTTTGAATTTTTGTGTGCAAATCCATGTATCTCTTAACAATAGTTGAAGCCTCAGTGCAGCACTGTCGATGCTCTCATATAGTAGTCAGAACAATATTCCATTCTTCTTACCAATCCAATATCGGGTAAGTAGTATTCTGATTCAATTACTATCCAAGTCATCAAAAGAGTGTCACTCCAATATATTTAATTCTCCCCGTAGGATTTGTATCACTTAGTGTCAACAAAGTATTCGGCCCCGTCTTCACGATTCCAATAATGCATTATTGATACCGGATACTTACCTAATATTGGAGTTTTAGGAAGAACTCAATGTTGTTCTGTCTACTAAATGAGAGAATACACAGTGCTGCACTGAGGCTTCAACTATTATTAAGGGATACATGCATTTGAACGCAAACAGTCAAACCCTGATGATGTCCGCATGGACGAAACGCGTTGGCTGTGCTAATTAACTTAAGACCATAAAAAATACTGTGGTGTTTAGGATTTCTCTTTATGTTTCTGTATTATTTTCTTGATCTTACTTTACAGGTTACATGTGGAATTCTCAGTTTTACTGGTGCTTCTATTCTATGTACTACTTTATTTGGAATGTATGGGTTATAGCTTGGAACTCTGCAATTTCAGTTGTTGCAGTTCCTTTAAGCCCTCAATACCTATGTACTTATCTTAACTCCTGTTCTAATAATAAAAGCCTCTAAAACTTCAGAAGTCGTGGAGAAGAATACTTTACAATTGGGGACAAGCTTGGGATACCGATCCATCTCATCTGCCATCCTGCATGCTGAATTTTATTTGTTCTCTTCCTGACTTCAATGAAGGTACTGTCTTCGTCCATTTAACTTTTACTCCGAGGGCTCAAGGTTTTCTTTATTGAAAGCTTCTAAACTCAGTTCGTTTATTACTGAGCTACTTTAAAAAAGACAAACGTCGTGAAGAATACTTTACAAATACTAATCAAAAAGAAGAATTTTCATAAGGAATATGACTGTGTGATATAAATCTTACCCATTCCTCTCTTAGTATCCAACGAGCCCACAGACTTGGCCCTCGCTCCTCCTCCTCTACCAAACCGCGGGGGGTCATCATCCTCTTCCTCAAATTTACGGATCTCCTTCTGATCCTCTCCACAGCTCGAGCGAAACGCCAAGTGTCCTGGATGGGTCAGAGAGTTTTTCTCTCTCAGGATGTCTCTGGTGTCACTGCTGCCAGAAGAAAATAATTTCTATCTCTTCGTGCTCCTCTGCGTTCTATGGGAGCTAGATATGGCCTTTTTCACCCTTGTACCTTCAAGGTAACTCATCAAAATAACACTTGGACTTTTCAAGACCCGGCTGAACTTAAGAAATTCATCCACACTCAGACTAATGCTGGCATGGATACATCTAATCCTCCTACTGGTTGACTATTTACCTGTTTGGTTTTTTCTCCTTACAGGTTCTTGCTGGAATTTTTTCCTCCTTGGTTGATTCTCCTTCTGCCTGATATGATTGTATAATGGTTGTCGTTTGGGTTTCTGTTTTTGCATACAATTGTTTGTTTGTGTACTGTTTACCTTCTCATGACTTCGGCATAACATGTTTCTCTTTCCTTCCCTTAGATTTTCTGTTCGACCAACCCTCTTGTACTCCTCTTCGTATCATATGGTTCGTCTTCCTCATACTCCGTCCTGTTGCGGTGGGTTGTTGCTCTCCGGCTCGGAGGGCTGTTCTTGTCGAATCCTCCCACACCCCATCGTCGTCATCTTGTTATCTCCCTTCCCCCTTCAGGTATGTTTTCCTCAGTCGTCCGTTTTGGATATGTACTGTCTCTTCTTCTTCTCCTCTCTTCCTCCCCTTTCCTTCCTTTCCTTTTTACTTGTTCTTTTTTCACTATGTCTTTCGACTTTCTTTTGTCCTGCTCTCGTCTTTCACTCGTTCGTTATTCTCCTTTGTGGCGTTTTTGGTTTCATCTCTTTTCTCTGTTCCTAGCACACTTTACTGTGATTTAATTCAAAGTTATTTCATGGAATGTGAAAGGTTTTGTTAGCCCTATTAAGCGGCAGAGAGTGCTTTCCCATCTAGCCTCTTACACTCCTGACTTAGTTCTTTTACAAGAGACTCATCTCTCTGAGGCGGAGTCTCTTAAGTTAAAAAGAGGTTGGGTGGGAACGGTTTTATTTTCTCCTACTTCTAACAAAAAGAATGGTGTGGCCATTTTGTGTCACAAGAAGCTAAAATGTAAAGTTCTTTCTCAAGAAAATGATACTGAGGGTCGTTGGGTCTTAGTTAAGCTGTTAATCAATTCTGTTTCCTTGACTGTTTTTAATGTATATGGCCCCACTCATCCTGATTGTAACTTTTGGCCTCTAATAACTTCTAAGTGTTTTCAATACAGTGATTCCCTGTTCATTCTGGGTGGGGATTGTAATCAAATTGTTGACCCGTTTCTTGATCGCAAATCCTCTGCCCGTTTCACCCCCCACAAATCAGATACACAATTCCTTGACACTATCTCCAAATCTCACCTTCTCGACTCATGGAGACTGTCCCATCCTGACTCTTTGGACTATTCTTTCTTTTCACCTCCTCATGCCTCTTTCTCCCGGATTGACTACATATTCCTTTCTCAGTCTCTCTCTCAAAATCTTCTTTCCTCATCTATAGAGCCGATAGTTATCTCAGACCATGCTCCCATTATCACCGTTCTTGATCTACTTCCTCCTCATCCCAAATCCTCCCGCTGGCGCTTTAATAATTCTCTCCTCCTGGATCCCCTCTTTTCTTCTTCTTTTCCTTCCTTTGCCACAGAATTTTTCCTACTTAATTCTGATCCTTCTTTACCCCCTCATGTTATTTGGGACTCTTTTAAGGCTACGGCTCGCGGTTTTGTGATTGACTTTGTCTCAAAGAAAAAGAAATCTTATCTTAAGAAACAGAAAGACCTTCTCTCCCATATCAAATCCCTGGAACATAAATTCTACACCTCTTCTACTCCAACGGTTGTACCAGACCTTATACGCGCCAAACTCGAGTTTAACAAAATTTCTACTGACAATGCATGCTCATCACTGCTCCGCAGCAGCGCCCGCTACTACGGAGGTCGTAACAAGTCAGGTAAACTTTTGGCCAACTATCTTAAGTCCCGCAAGGAGCGTAACCTGATTGATTCAATATACTCCAACGATAACCTTCTCCTGCATAAGGAGGAGGATATACTCGCCCAATTTCAACAGTTCTATCAATCTCTTTATACTCCTGAATCCCCCCCTTCGGCTGCTCTCATTCAATCCTACTTGGACAAAATTCCTGCCCCCTCCACCTCTCATCTTAATTTCCCTGATCTTGAACTTGACCTCTCTATCACCGAACTGGATAGCGCCTTAACATCTCTAACCAAGGGTAAATCTCCGGGGCCGGACGGCTTCTCTGTGGAATTTTATCTACATTTTTCAGATCTTTTGCTTCCCAAACTTCTCTCCCTCTTTCAATCCTTCTTCACCTCCGGCACAGCTACTGGTACCTTTCACGAGGCTACGATCTGCTTAATACCCAAAGAGGGTCGCGACCCGCGATTTTGTAAAAATTATCGCCCAATATCCCTTGTCAATGTAGACTATAAATTATTTGCTAAACTTCTTGCCCGGCGCTTAGATCCTTTCCTCCCACACCTTATAGGTAAGGAACAATGTGGTTTCGTAAAGGGCAGACTCACTTCAGATAATTCCCGCCTTTTTCTCAATGTTCTCAATAAGGTACCTTCTCTCTAGCTGCTATATCAGTTGATGCCGAGAAGGCTTTTGATAGAGTAGATTGGTCCTTTCTATTTGCCTCCTTTCGTTGGCACGGTTTTGGTCCTAATTTTATTTCTCTTGTTTCTTTACTTTATTCCTCCCCTAAGGCGTCTGTGTTAGTTAATGGCCGGATATCCCCTTACTTTCCTTTGCAGCGTGGCGTCCGTCAGGGCTGTCCTCTGTCCCCTTTACTTTTTGTCCTAGCTTTAGAGCCGTTTCTTACGTCCATTAGAAACAACATTTCTATTTCTGGCTTCCCTTATGACAAGACTCATTTGAAACTCTCTGCGTATGCAGATGACATTCTTTTGTTTATTTCTGATCCTGACCAATCCATTCCGGCCTTACTACTTGAGTTTAACTCCTTTTCCCAAGTTTCTGGTTACAAGATCAACTCTGATAAAACTGAGATCCTTCCTCTTACTAAATTTTGTCTCCCTCATCAGTTTTCGGCCACCGGCTTTGCATGGAATCCCTCTAAAATTAAGTACCCTGGAATTTGGTTCTCTAACTCCATTTCTTCATCTATTCGGTTGAACATGTCCGCTGTACTATCCCGCATGGATAAGTTGTTCTCCTCTTGGAATCCTCTCTTTCTCTCATGGTGGGGTCGGCTGGACTCGATCAAAATGATGATATCTCCCATTCTTATATACATCTTTTCCATGCTTCCCATTCATATCCCTGATATCTATTTCAAGCGCATTGATTCCTGTCTCTCTAAGTTTCTCTGGAATAATAAAAAATCGAGAGTTGCGCTCGTTGCCCTTCGTAAACCGAAGTCCAATGGCGGAGTCAACTTTCCGGATTTCCGCCTTTATCATAAATCTTTTTCTCTTCGTCAGGCTTCTAATTGGCTTGTTCTTACACCTTCTCCTCTTGCTCCTCTTTGGCTCTCTATTGAACGCTCACTCCTTTCCCCTTTTTCCCTATCTGAAATTGTACATTTCACTGCTAAGAATTTAACCACCCCTCTACCCCTGTTTAAGCATACTACTGCTCTTCTACACGCTCTGGTCTGTCCTGGCCCGATCTCCCGTGAATCCTTTTTGGCTTCCCCTATTTGGTACAATTCACTTATTCTCCTCCATAATCGTCCTATTTGCTGGACTGCGTGGAGATCAAAGGGGCTGATATGGGTTAACCAGCTTTTCGATGGTTTTCTCCCATGTTCTTTTCCTCGATTCCGACTTCTGTTTCACTGTCCCCAGTCTTTTTTCCATAGATTCACTGTCCTAATGGCCATTATACTTGAGGTCTACTATTCTCTCCCCTTGTCATCCTCTTCTGTTTCCCAGTCCTCGCTTCTTCAGATCCTGTCTACTCTCCCCAAAGCCTCCCTTATTTATAAATTTTTCTCCTCCCCCAATCCGACCCATCCGAAATCTAAATTGGAACTTGCTTGGGAGCTTGATTTGGGCTGTGAATGGTCTATAGTTGTTTGGGACAAAGTCTGGGCCAGATCCTTAAAAATCTCCCGTTCCGCCTCACTAACTCAATCTATGTTCTTTCTATATCATAGACTTTATCTCTCTCCCCTTTCTATTTCTCGCTTTTCTCCTGATAAGGACTCTACCTGTTGGACCTGCTCTGCCCCTAATGCTGATCTGTATCATTTACTTTTTCTGTGTCCTTCTGTCCTAGCACTTTGGGATCAGGTGTGGTCTTATATCTCTCGCCTATTTTCTATCTCTATTCCATACTCCATCCCTCTTCTTTTTTTAGGCAGTATCTCTGACACTCTTGATATTCCTTCTCGCTCCTCAGGTCTATTAGATCTTATGTTGGCTCTGGCTTTCCAACACATTTCTTCTAACTGGAAGGATCTTTCTAAGCTCTCGATACAATGCTGGTGGAATTCCCTCTGTCACTATCACAGACTTGATGTTCGTTTCGCTGCTGCCTCCACTCCTACCCTCAATAGAGATCTATTCTGGTTGCCTCTCACAGCTTATCTTGACCGCATGGCTCTGAAATCGAAATCTATCTCTCCTTTATCCTCTGAGAATTTCAAACCCCCATGAGAGACTTCTGCTCTGCTCCTCCTCTTCCTTTCTTCCTCTCTATTCCTTTTATCTTTTCACATTTACATTTACATTTCCTGCCTTTCAACTATTCCCTACCCTTGGCTTATTTGCTCTTTCTATTCTATCTATTTTCTCTCTGACTACATCATTTATTCTTCTCCTAACGCCTCATATTTCCCTTTCTCTTTCTTCTCTCCCTTCTTTCCTTTCTCCTCCCCTTTTCTCTCCTTTTCCCCCTTTTCCTTCTGGTTCCCTTTAAAATTTTACAAAATGCTTTTTGAAGTTTTCCTCAGGTTCCTTATGTTTTAGCGCATAATGACCCTTTATTATTTTTCTCTTTTTGATTTTGTATGACAATGTTCTTTATATGACTTGTATTTGTCGCTCGCTATGCTTTTTCTTCAAATAAAGCATTTCAAACATAAAAAAAAAAAAAAATCTTACCCATAGAATTGGGGTTGATCAAATGATTTTGTTTGGTACACTGTTATTTGTAATGTTCCAGAAACAGGAATATTGCATTACAAAGATACAGAGTGCTCCTGGTTTGGTCTTTTATAGATATTGTGTTTATACAACTATTCCTTGGCAGTGGGGTCGTACACAGTTGAGCGTTCAGATCTGTTTTGATAGAGTATTTTCATACTAGTGCAACTACAGAACAGCGCACGCTGCTTTGTCCTTTCTGTCAGTAGTCGTGTCTGTACTGTCACTGGCAGCACTGGCAGGGGAAATGGGTGGTGCTGGCTGCAGTGGCATCCCAAGAAGGGCCCCGGCACTTACTTTTTTTGCAAATTAAGCACTGATGCAGAGCCAGCGGTATGCAGAGTGGTATCTGTACACAGTACGAATTCTGATGCGAAAACATCTGCATAATAGTACGCCGTGTAAAATGTGTCATTTCGTATTTATCAAACATGTTATGCATCAACTGACCTGTTAGACCTGCGCCTACACGCATCACGGATAGCTGAATATAGTAAGGTGAGGTCCGGGGGTGGGAGTTGAGGGGTGGGGGGCAAGTTTGGGGGTTTTTGCTTTCATCTGAAATGCATTTCAATTATCCTATTCTGATTAAAATGTCAATGGCAGGATTGTTCATTGCTTGGGCCGATACCTCTGGACTACAGGAGCCGGCATCATATGTGTCTGTTGGCAAATAAATAAAGTTAAAAAAAAACATGTTATGCGTCCCAATATGCAATGTACTGCTCTCCCCGCGTCTGCACCGGGTACCACTTGGCATATGGATTTGATGCAAAGGCAGATCAGGCGATTTTAGGTGATCTGGCTTTGGGTCAAATCCAAGGGGTGTTTGTGGCTCTCTGTCCCAAACAAACCCTCTGCATCAATTAATGTGAGCCTCGTGCTTCACGTGGCAAATCAATGTTGACACTAGGCGAAGGTCAACTTTATAACTAAAATCCTCTACAGCACGAAAGGCGGTACACTGCAGGTTTGCACCGCTTTGTGTCACGAAGAACCGCTTTGTGTTGCACAGGCGCCAGTGCAAACTTTAGTACAACTTAGCCCTTACATATGAAAGGACTCTCTAATTATAAATGTGTAACAGTCGTCTTTACATGTGAACATTTCTGCTAAGTGAGGTAAAATGAGCACTGTAACAAATTCCGAGTTCAAGAGGAATATATATGCACGTGCATCATCAAAGCAAAAGTGAACTTTCGGCATGGGAGTGTTAATATCCACGGGCTGGTGAGGCACTCCCCATGGGTAAGAAGCGCTATATATAAACTACATCATATATTATATTACAATACCGAGAGAAAGTGTGCAATGTATATTACTTCCCTGGTCAGTTGTGAAGAGAGGTGTCTGTTTCCGTCTTTGGTTGTAATGCCTTATTTTCTACACTGTACCAAGAAGGAAGATAATTCAACCGCTATTAAATACGCACAGTATTTGATTCATACTGTAATCTGTAGCATGTGTTCTGGGGCTTTGAAATGAATCTTATTGCAAGTGTGAGTGCCAGCTTCCATGGGCTCCGCTGCCTTAGTACACAGCAGGGCGCCTGGTTGTATGCACCTGCAGTGTCTAAAGGTAGTTTATTTAACCCGATATTTCTCCCAGTTAGTGAGTGCACTGTTTTAAACAGCACAGCTTAGAAACGGAAAGTGGCAAGCCTTTCTCACTGTCTGAAAAGGAAGCCCCAGCTGTATCAGGTCCAATGAACTGACTTTACGCACTGCAGTGGCATGAAAAAGGGCACCGGGAGGCAATATTTTATGATTAGCTTCCACCAGAGGCTACATCTACCCATCTTTCTCATTAGGTAGAGCAGACCCACCACTGTTCGCACCATTTGTACCACTGTAAAACAACCCACAACGCAATCTCTAATCCCAGCATAGAAAGGAGACCTCCTTTACGATTCTCTGGTTGCACTAGTTTTTCCAAAAGCACGCCGTGCTTAATTTGTGGAAGCGATTGCAGGTGCTGGGTATCGACGCTCATTTCTGGGGACCAGAACATATTTCTCATCATGAGACTTTGACCCAGAGCAAAGAGATAAAAGCAGAAAAACGAAAAAGATAGAGGAAGATAGGAAGTGTCAAGGGTAAAAGCAGGGATGAAAAAAAGCACGCGAAAGTCAACTATAGGGACCTGGAAAGAAAGAAGCATGAGGTGAAATCAAGACTAGGGAGCTTTGGTATTCAACAACACCAGCCTTCTGCAGCACAGGAACCAGGATCCTAAAAAAAAGTTGGGCTTCTGCGCTTACATTTTTGTAATGAAGTACTACCTTAAGGTGACACAAACAACCTTGCTACACGTTTCTCTCAATACACCAAACTAGATGTTGTTTCCACCATGAAGAGCTGTAGGTGCAACCCTGTTATAACAGGAGCCCTGTAGCTCACACCCAATATCAGAGTTACAAGAGCCTATGGGCTTGAAACAAAACAGCTGAATTTTAAAGGATGGGTATAGATGTTTGAAGTTACGGGGCCTTGGTAGTACTTCTAACTGGCCAATGACATGTCCTTTCTACTGCATCCAATTACTGGCGTATGGATTTTGGACATCTAGGGCAAGATTTACTAACCTTTCACACAACTCAGTGTAGCAAGGCAACTTACTGTGCTGCAGTGCAAGAAAGCGAAAGAGCAGAAATGTGCCATACCTGCTAAGATATGGCGCCCTTCTGCTTCCTAACAGTGGCTTGCTTCAGGCAGCTTAAGGCCTACGCAGGCCCCCTTGCACAGCAGTGCAAGGGTGCCTGCATTACAAGGAGAATTGTTTTTTTGCAGGAAGGGGTACCTTTCCGCAAAAAAACAATCTCTCAAAGCATTTTACCCTTTCTATGTGTGCTGCAGATTGAAGCACACATAGAAAGAGGGAATAATGAGGTGAAAAAAAGATATTTCTCCTTGGTACGCCATCCTCTGGGAGGCATAATGATTTCACGCAATCCCAGCTTTACAAACCTTTTTAAATCTGGGATTGCGTGAAATTCATGGGTGGATGCATGGGAACGCCCATGTTCCAACCATGGAACGCCTCTAAGAATTAAATGTAAAGCAATGCAGTGCAAGCCACTGCATTGTGTTACATTTAAGCCATACAAGGCTGCGCAAATCTTTTCTTGCACGGTTTTGTAAATATATACTAGCATTTTACGTCATGGATGCGCCAAAAAAGTGATGCAACCGTTACGCAAAATATTAGTAAATCTGGCCCTTAATGTACTTTTATGGCAATTATTCTATTTGCGTATTGGGCCTGGTTATTACCATGTAGTGTAGTCTACTCATTAGGATCAATATTTCTAGTTAACCAGTAGACTTCGCCTTGTTTTTTCACTGGGCATATATAGTTCAACGCTTAAAAACTCATGTGAAAGAAAGTGAATCCAGTATAAGCCATTTGTAACAATCAAACAAAATTTCCCAAAGGGGCTGGGGGTAAGTGGGCGGGGAGAATGGATGTGCTTATATCGCTACCATGACCAATGAAGGAACGTACGCATCCCCTGTGGAAAGGTAGATAGTCATTTAATATTGAATGGTTTCATCTGATATCAGTACTTGTTTATGACCATATTTCACATTATGGCCAAGATTTACTATACTTCTCCCCCACACAAGCACTGGCTGGAAAATTGCAGCACTGCGCGAAGGATAAAAAATAGAGTAGCGCCAGATTTCGCAAGATTGACCCACTCAATCAATCAATCAATCAGGGGAATTTTAAGCACGCTACTCACCAGTGAGGGTTTTAAGGCGCTGGGGGGCGGGGGTCAGCAGCACTGTTTAGCCAAAGAGCCAGGTCTTGAGGGTCTTCCTGAAGGTGTTCAGGGAGGGGGTGCGTCTGATGTCTGCCGGTAGCTCGTTCAGGGTCTTGGCTGCAATGTGAGAGAAGGATCTTTCGCCTGCTCTGGCTCTGTGGATGCGCAGGGTTTCGGCCAGTGTGAGGTTGGCAGATCGGAGGTTTCCTCTGGGTACGTGGAAGTTGATTCTGTCGTTGAGGTATTTGGGTCCGTTGTTGTGTAGGCATTTGTAGGCGAGAGTGGGGATTTTGAAGGTGACTCTTTTCTCCAAGGGGAGCCAGTGGAGTCTACGTAGGTGCTGGCTGATGTGTTTGTGCCGGAGGATGCCGAGGACGAGTGTGGCAGCAGTGTTCTGTGTTGTCTGGAGTTTGCGGAGTAGGGACTTGATGATGCCGGCGTAGAGTGCGTTTCCGTAGTCCAGTCTGCTGGTGACGAGTGCGTGGGTGACTGTCTTCCGTGATTCAGGGACCCACTGATGATGTCATCTCCTAAGTTTGTGTTAAAACTGTTTATTTTGTATGATGCTCAGCCTAAGCCCTACTGCCCTTATTATCAGCATGTCTCATTACAAGCCTTACGCTATGATGCAAAGGCAAGCCAGCTATGTCTAGCCTAGGATTTTGTAGTGATCACTCAGACAGGTGAGTGGTCTAGCACTATAAGTTATTCGCTGTATATCTTCACAGCTTAATAAGTAACAATTGTGTTGTGTACAGCCATTATGATGCAGCTTATTAGGTCATAGAAAGTTGCTGTATGAATGGTCAGTTGATGCTGGCCATTCTCTCTGGAAGCTGAGGAGATGTACAGCGAATAAATTGTAGTGCTAGACCACTCAGCTGTCTCCGATTGATCACTACAAGTTGGCAACGATTTTGAGTAAATCTATATCCACCTGTGCGGTTTTCTGTTTGCCCGGTGATCTGGCACAGTGGATTGTTCCTGTTTACAGGGCGACTTGTTGCAGCAGTATTCCGAGTATCCCGAGGTGGAATGCATGACAATTATCGTGGCAAGTGCTGCTGTCCCGCTGCAGATGTTCAGCTGGCGTACTGTTGGCAGTTTGGTGTTAGAGCAGAGGAGCTCCATAATGTTGGAGAGATTGTACTTGTCTGATGACGTGCGGACAATTCATCATCGGGCTGAGGATTCTTCGTTTCGAAGGAAGTAAGCAATAGCCACTAGTCTGCTGACCTTCGCACCAACACAGAAGTGAGCCTCCTCGCACTAATGCGGAAGTGAGCCTCTGCCTTGTCGCATTCCTTGTTGCACGTGTGTGCCATTGAGGACCGTACAGACGGTAACTAGTCCGCTGACCTCTGTGCTGCAGCAGAAGTGTGCTCTGGCCTCATCTCGTCCATAGGTGTGCGCGTGTGCCACAGTCTTAAAAGGCATCTAGTCTGCTGACCACAGCGTAATAGCGGAAGTGTGCTCAGGCTTCTTCTTGTCCTTTGGTGTGCGTGCCTCATCAGTTCTTTTGGTGTGAGCAGGTGCTTTTTCGCTACCTCAATATGTAATTGATGTGGCTGGAAGTTATTCTCAGACAAAGGCAAAGAGGTATCGTCAGCATGGGATTTCAACTCGATGATTACGGATCCAGCGTGAAGAGAATTGAACATCTTCTCCAGCCTTTACTGGGCGGTAATTGTTTTTGTTGTTGCAGCATATTCTTTAGTTTGATGATAGTATATCTACTGTTATTCCAGCTTTACAAGTTTTATACACTTAAAGGATTTTTGAGAGACTCTCTATATTTGGTTCATTTGCAGAGGGTGTTGTTGATTTTTTAAATTTTTTTCTATTGAATTCATTCAATCTGAACCCTGACACAGGAGGCGGAATCTGAGAGGGCTGGGGAAGTGACACAGACTTGAGGTTTCTCTGTACGCGTTCAGACGAGTTGTACCACCGGCATCTCAACGATTCTGAGATGGGAGTTCGATCCCTGGATTCGGGACCTGTGTTGTGCGGCGCAGCGGCGGATCTGTGCCTGGCAGAGCTGGAGGGCACGGGGCTCCGGCCTGAGGACGCGGACACGACCCGCAAGCCGATAGCTGGCGGAGGAGATCGGGGAGCTCTGTGGTGTGTCTGCCTGAAGCATGAGCGCTGCTTTTGCGGTCTGGGCGGAGGCGGCCGCTAGCATAGATACCGAGGGCAGACGCCTGCGGCAGCAGGAAGCAGGCGGCGGTGAGCTCCACCTGGAGCACTGTTGAGGCCTGGCTGAGGCTGCCCGGGAGGTCCTACCATCTTGCGGTGCGGCAGTGCAGGCGCGGTGCCTGCCGAGTTGAGACCAGGCTGAGGAGCGAGTTCCCTGGCAAGAAGTTGTAAGTGGCGGTCGTCATCCCTCGCTCAAGTAAGGCTGTGGAAGGAAGGTGCTGATGCCCTGAATCCGAGTGCTGGCGACCTTGGGACTGGGTGGTGAGCTCTCCTAACTTCGCCATTTTGACTGGAGCTTGGACCCTGAGAGGGGTTGTCGTTGTTGGTCTGGGCTCTTCAGAGACTGGGGGAGCTCTTGGAAACTTGCCACTTGCTACAAGCCTTACTGGTGAACCAGGGGGGGGGGGCTCTGTTGTTGCTGGGCGCCGACCACTGCCCACCGCGAGTTGGGGGACTACCCTTCCCAGCATTCTGTGCTGATATCCTACGCGCCAGGAGGCACATAAGAACAGGCGAGGGCTCCCGCAGCGCGGGAGGGCCCGTCATAGCCTGGAAGAGGCTGGGCTGGGCAAATCCCTTAACACTCTGTCTTGGGAAATACAGATCGGACACTTGCAGATGCAGGAAGGTAGGTGCAGGAAGGTACTGTAAATTGAGGATCCTATATATATATATATTCACTGAAAAAACCATAGGTTTCACACATGTTATAGTTAGCTGGACATTTTACTGATAAAAAAACAATGAAATTCCCCCATTATAGTTAGTGCAGGCAACTATAACTCACGCGACCGCAATCCTCTGCTGATGCTAATACTGTATTTAGACACTTATTTGCCCATGTCTTCTTCCATTAAATTTTAGCTATACATATATTACAAATATTTTTTTTTCATAAAGACACATATGTCATCAGCAGAGGATTGCGGTCGCGTGAGTTATAGTTGCCTGCACTAACTATAACGGGGGAATTTCATTGGTTTTTTATCAGTAAAATGTCCAGCTAACTATAACATGTGTGAAACCTATGGTTTTTTCAGTGAATTTGCAAGGTTTTTTAAATGCTATTTCCTAACTATAACGTGTGTGAAACCTATGGTTTTTTCAGTGAATTCGTACGGTTTTTTAAATGCTAAGTTACTTTACGCCATTCGTGGCGTGCGCGCCCACTTAACGCAGTTCGTTCCGTGTGCGCACGGTGCGCTTCGCGCACTGTGCGCGCACAGTGAAGCGCACCGCGCGCCCACTTTACGCAGTTAGTGCCGTGCACACACAAGCACGCGGTGCGCTACGCGCACCGTGTGCCCACGTTACGCTGGATGGGCCATGTACGTACGATACGCTTCGCGCACCGTGCGCACATGGAGGACATATTATGCGCTTCGTTGCGAAAGGAAATCTTTTTTCTTTTCATATAGTAACTAATTTGTATGCCATGCAAAAAAGGTGGTCTGCGGGCACAATTTGCACACGGGGTGGGGAGAGTGTGGTTGATTTTTTTTTTTATTTTGGTAATTTTTACCGTACGCGTACGGTAAGCATAATCGCCGATTTGTCGAAAAAAATTAAAATTGATTTTTTGGCCTTGGGGGTTCATTGGGGGCACCTTCATCAAGGCTATGTGATTAGGAGCTGTCTAAACAGCCCCTTTACATGTTTTTTCCCTTTGTTAATCCTCCACCCCTCAGAGTGCGAGAGAGAAAATGGCGGCCGCCGCTTCCTGGTTTCGACCGATTAGAATGTTTACTAAGATCTAACAGCCAATCAGAATCGCGCTCGCGCACGTCACCGTACGCGTACGGTAAGCGCACGGTACGCGCACCGTATGCTGGCTCAGATATATATATTGATTTAAAGGCTATTTTCTCAGAATCTACTGAACAGATTTACAACAAACCTACAAAAGGCACTTCCTTGACCTGTAGACTACCTCTATGCCAAATTTCAAGGAACTCTGTTCAGCCGTTCGGGCTGTAGCTGTGTCTAAAGGTCCTATGGAAAAATGCATGGGAAAAACGCGTTTTGGGACCCCCCTTTTATCTCAGCCCCCGCTTGACGAATCCCCCCGAGACTTTCAGGGTAGGAGCGGAGCGTAGCGCCCCACCTATTTTGAAAATTTCGCGAGGATTCGTCGACCGGCGCCAAAGTTATTCAAAATAGAATATTGCGGTTTTCCTATGGAAACAGGGTCCTAACTATAACTACCCACTGGCGACCGCCAGTAGGATATATATATATATATATATATATATATATATATATATATATATATATATATATATATATATATATATATATATATATATATATATATATATATATATATATATATATATATATATATATATATATATATATATATACTGTTGCTCTGTCCCTGTTGTCTCTTGTCGTACGTATTAATAATTGAGGAATGGAGAAATGTAAGGGAGCAGTGGGGACATTAGATGCCTTCTTGGTAAGGGCAGAATCACTATTGATTCACGAGATTGAACTAACTGAGCGACGTCTTTCTTTGGATCCATTAACCCAAAGAGGTAACCATTCAGCGGACACTCAGGATGTTGGCATGGGTATTAGAGTGGATGATGGCTTGTTTACTAAGTCCCCCATTAATGTTTTATCCCCACTCTCCTTTTTCTGCTTCTACCCTAGGACTAGCGCCAAAAGTGGTGGTGGGCAGAGCTACCAGGACTAGAGTATCGAAAAACGTGGTAGCAAGAAAAACTGAAGTTTTCCCTGCAAAAGGAAAACGGGGAGCACCTACAAAGAAATGTAAATTTGCAATGGCCCCCCAAGCAATGGACAGGTTAGATATAGAACACAACTTAATTACATGTCAAACCAAAAGTATTTCCGTTGGCACACAGACAGACACGGTTCATGTGTTCCATGATCATAGATGGGGTAACACCAGGGAAGTTGCTATAGGAATCGATGCCACCATCAATAGTGTAACTGCTGGTGTAATGGTCTGTGATGTCCAAGACTCTTTTAAGAAGGGCTTCACACAGCTTTGGGACAAATTGAACCTTCTGGAAGAAGCAGTAAAAAACTTAAGCCATAGTAAGGAGGGCAGAATGGTGGAAGAGCTAAACAGGGGAATTTATGAGAGGGAGGATAAAACCACACACCACAATAGGGAAGCACAAGGTGGTAAATCCATTGAACCAATGCATGTTAGTATGGGAGATAGGTCCCAGGAGGCACCAATTGGTTCCAATCCTTTAGGCACACAGAGCAATTGTACAGTACGCTCTAATGCAGACAGGGGCAAGACATACGGACCCCTAGGACGTTCTATAATTCTAGCAAAACTGCCATTAAAGATCAACTAAAGCCCAATTTGGATATCCTAAACCTGCCCCCTGCTTCATGCCCATATACGCTAATATTAGCTGATGTCCCCGCTCTTAGAATGACTGAGAGAGAAAGTTGGGAAGACCTACGGAACAAAACTATAGATTGGCTAGCCAAATACAAAAGTTTTCAGCTAGCAGACACTAAGGAGATACTAATGGTCCGTAGGGTAGGCTGGATAGGTTACTCCAGTAAAAATATAAATGGAGATTGTATAGTGGTAAATTTTCGTAGGCCACAGTTGGTTCGCCAAATCTTGAATAAAACTGAGACAACACACTTGACGAATACCAACAACTGTACACTTCCATTAGGGTTTTTTTATAGACCACAGCCATGGTATTCAAATACTAGGCAGTATCCTGTGCCACTGACAAATAGATACCACGCATTGTCAGACTTGGACGGCCAAGACTGACAATCATTTACACCTCAAGCATCAGGATCACTGGCAGCTGGGTTACAAGCTCAAGAGAAGGGGCTTGTTCTGGTCAATGCCATTAAATTGAATACCAATCATGGAGAGCCACCAAAGAATAACAGAAGGGACATTAGAAACCATCATATTAAGAACAATTTTGGTATAAAAAACGGATGTAAGGAACAAAGTGAGGTGAGCTGTGTGGGTGAGAGAAAATTGATCTCCTGGAACATTGCAGGGCTTAGAAGGAACGTAGAAGATGTTGTATGGCAGGAATACATTGGGCAGAATGACAATTATGCTTCAAGAAACTTGGGCCTTAGAACCCTTTTTATAAAGTAGGCTACAAAACCTTTAGTAAAGATGCTATCCCCTCAGCTAGAGGGAGGCCCTCAGGAGGCCTCTCTATCTGGGTAAAGGTGACTTTAGGCATTGATGTTAAACTAGTCGAAAGTTGCTCGCAGGACATTTTGGGAGTCCAATTTTACACACCGGACAAAAAGGAAGTTTATATATTAAATATATATTCCAGATCATATCCCACAAGCAAGGAATCGAAGGTCATCGAGCAGCTAGACAATTTTTTAAGCTCGACCGAACCAAGGGCCCTGATAATTGTGGGGGGCGATTTTAACCGCAAATACGAACCTACGGTTGGTTTAGAAAATATCTTTGAGGAAGAAGATCTGGCCAATAATATCCCGCTTTTGGAAAGTATCCCGGCAGTGCCCTGTACAATATCAGTTGCACAGCTATTAAGACTTGTCTCGGGGTACTGCTTACGAGCCTGTAACGGCCGCTTGCCCTCTGATAGTTCAAAAGCCCCCACATTTACTAGAGATAATCTAAAGAGCCACCTACACTACATAATAATTTCAATCGAGTTGTGGTCGATGGCCCTTGACTTAGTAGTCGATGATAGAACAGAGAGTGACCATTACCCTTTATGCCTGACATTGGCGGCCCACCTTTTCCAGTGAGTAACCCCAAGGCCCAGAAAAGTGGAGGGTTCTAATATTGAACCTCTATTCAGTAATAACCGGAGAGATTTAAAATGGCCCTCGATAGGGGGAAATTAAGCGGCAATTAAGCAGATCTATGAAACGTTTGCAGATAGGGTCTCTCTGTATGTAGATCGACCTGTTTCAGACATTCCGATTGTGGAAATTCACTGTAAATTCGTCAAAGACCTGTTACCCATATTGAGTAAAATCCCCCAAAAAATGTAAAAATGAGATCACAGCCGCCACGGAGTTGAAAAGCCCGTGGTATAATAAAGAATGCCGTATTGTAAAAAACGATCTTATCTTGGCTTCTAAAACCAAAAATATAGTGGCCTAAGGGAAAAAAGGGCTGAATATAAGCAATTACTAGCCTTGACTAGGAAAGAATGGGAGGATAACATTTGGGCAGAATTACTTGTAGCAGCCAAAGCAAAAGACCAAATTGGATTTTGGTGTTTGATATCAAAGGGCAACAAAAAAGGAAGATGTAGCAAAGACCTTTTCCTAGATGCAAATACCTGGATAAAACACTTCTCCGGTCTCTACTCCTCTTCCGCAAATGACATTGATTATTGCCCGCTAGATTATGAAATTACCCCAATTGTAGCCCAATTATCTTTTACCTTGAAGGAAACACTGGCAGCTATAGATACAATAAAACCAGAAAAGGCTCCTGGTCCTGACAAAATACCTGGAGACCTATGGAAACATGATAATGGTGTTTGGGGCCCCTATATTATTCTGTTGTGTAACTCTGTTGCCTTGGGTGCACCCCTACCAGAGTCTTGGAAAGGGGCAGAGATTACCACTATTTTTATGAAGGGCGATCACCATAATCCCTCACACTATTGACCAATTAGTCTTATTGACGTTTTACAGAAGATATACGCCAGGCAAATTTTAAATAAATTGATCAATTGGATTGAGGAATATAATATTTTATCACAATATCAGGCAGGTTTTAGAGCAAAGACCGGCACAATTGACCAGGTTTTTAGATTTCTTTGTATAGCCTGGAAATATATAAAATTTAGGAAGGGTCACTTGTATATCGCCTTTGTGGACCTAAAAGCAGCGTTCGACCTTATTCCCAGACATCTCCTTTGGAAGTCCCTAAAGAACCAGGGGGTTCTGGGGTAAATTCTTCTACAAATAATAAGGTTACATGAAGACAACTGGGCAATGGTTAGATGGGGCCCACTAGGTGAATTAACTGAACCGATTATGGTTAATAGGGGTGTAAGACAGGGGTGCGTTTTAGCTCCCACTCTATTTTCATTGTACATCAATGACATCCCTGAACACCTCTTGGGCTGTGATCACGTTTCCCCCAGGCTAGGGGGGGGGGTGCCTGTGCCGGCACTCCTCTTTGCCGACGACACGATTTTAATTTCACAAACACCGAAAGGTTTGCAAAATTTAATAAATCTATTTGGGATATACTGCAAAGCCAAGGGGCTGGAAATAAATTCTAGTAAAACCAAATATATGGCAGTTAACCCACATAAAACCTTTAGGGAAAACTTAACTGTGAATAACCAAAAGATTGAGTATGTGCATGATTTTAACTACTTAGGTATCACTTTGGATTCAAAAATGACTTGGAGACCACAGCTAGAAAAAAGTAAAACTTTACTACTCCAGAACACTTTCCCATTAATTAGGAAAATAGAAAGTAGTTTATCCAAAGCAGTTTCACCCGCTCTCGAAGTATACAAATACAAGGCACAATCGGCTTCACTGTACGGGGCAGAGATGTGGGGCCCCCAGACAAATGATACATTCAAGGTGGGTGAAAACAAGTTTCTCAGGAAAGTACTAAGCCTCCCGATACGTACACCTCTGACCCCTGTTCTGATGGATTTAAACTTTCACCGTGTGGATGACCAGGCTAACCTAAGACCATTGCTGTTCTGGGTTCGCCTGTGGTGCACGGATGAGCGTGCACATTATAGAGTGGGGTTTGAGGAAATCCTAGGCCTTAATAAAGGTATAGGCCTGACCTGGCTAAAGCACATACACGACTGATTTTTGAAACTGGGACTTACTCAATTTTGGGATAAGCCGTCTGGCCTGACTACGACCTCAAAAAAGCTTTTAAAGGAGACCTACTGGTCTTTTATACACGACTTTTCATCCCATTATTCTACTGTGGGATCATTGACATCACGGTTCCTTCATATTAAAACAGTTTGGAAATTTGAGCCCTTTCTAGATGAAATACAGCCGCAGCTAGCTAAATCCTTATACCTTAAATAGCGTTATGGTATTTTACAGATAAAGGGAAATACCGTCAAATGGGTGTCAGGCGAAGTGGAGGAGGGCAGATGTGTATTATGCGATTCAGGTGCAATAGAGAATGAACTACACCTACTGTTTTTCTGTCCTGCCTATTCGCGACGTAGGAAGAAATGGATTAAACCCATTTGTCGTCTGCTTGGTATCAGATCCTGCCATGAAGCAGAAAGATTATTACGATCCGATACCACGCAAACAGTGGTTTTTAGTGTTAGTAGGTATTTGTTTGGTGTAAGCTTGGTAAGGAAAAGGGAAGACTTGAAACTCTAAGCTGAAAAATGTAAAATCATAATGAACTTGGTACGTGCACTTTATGATTACAACATGAATTATATTTTGACTTGTATACCAGTTTTACATTTTTTTTATTGAAGTAAGCTTTTATATACTATTTTAGGAGCATTTATTAACTGTATAATCTAATTATTTTTAATGTCCTGATATGTTTATTCCTCAAACCTGTTTTTTATTAACTTTTTAATAACTCTGTAAAATTGCAAAAAATTGATATACTTGTTCTAACATCTCAAATTTGGTCGTTTATTCCAAGTAGAATCCAGTTAAATTAATAATATTGTATCCTGCTCAATATGATGTTGTGTTTTATTTTGTTTTAAAAACCTTTTATGGTTCGTTTTACCGAAATAAAGATTAAATGAATTCATTCATATACTTGGGTTTTTGAACTATAATTCCTAATCTGCATATTTATATATTTATTGTTGTGACTTAGGTTTTTGAGAGTGCGCATTGTTTAGTGAATTAATGGACAATATGCAGAGTGTGCAACCTCCACCACCATTTTTACAGCTTCCAGGAGACTCACCGGTAAGGTGGTAAGTATGGTATAGAGCATGGGTACTCAGAAACTTTCTCTCGGGGCCAAATTTACAGTGTGGTTTGTGGCCGAGGGCCACACCGGAGGGGGCGGGATCAGTGGGGGGCGGTGTCAGTGGGGGCTGGGTTAGATGGGGGAAAAAATCACTACCATTCCAAAACATTACTATACAATGCTGTATTTCCAAAGCAGATGTAACTACAAGGAGCACATTTTTATAATATTTTTTTATTATCAGACAATAGCAATCTTAAGTGGGATTGCATGGCAATGTGCAGTAACTGGATATTCAGCACACGCCCAGTGCAGCACAGGCTTCAGAGTCCAAAAGGTACAAGTCTGGCTTTCAGGTAAGTTAACAGATGCCCATAAGCAAGAGATATTGCAGTGTGAAAGCCTCTGTGTGTGGGCGAGGGGGTGCATGCGTGAGTCGTGCGTAGTCAGAGCACATTGGCAGCACATGCAAAGTTAACTGCTAAATCTGTTGAGCTTTGTCAACCTGACACCTGAAGGCTTTTTATCTATTTATATATTACAATGATTAAAAAAAAAAAAAAGGCCAGTGGCTTAACAAATTGCCAGTAGTGCGGGTGCTCCCTTGAAGTCAGAATACCGTCTATTAAGTTTACATTACAATTTATTCATGCACGTTGACACTGCTATTGATGCATTTTCCTGTGCTTTATTACAGCCAAATAACTGTCTATCGAAGCAAGAGGTGAAGGACAAACTCAAGGAAGGGATAAAATAAGATGAGTGGACTTACTTTGTGCTAAAAAGATTGTAGAGTCCTGGTTTCTTCGGAAGGCACCGGGGCACATGCTCAATGCTGAGTGGAAGGAGGGAGCACGAGGAGAGAGGGGTTCACGGGGGTGGTATAGGGAATGCTATGTGGAAATTCTTGACAACACATGCATACGCATATAAAGCAGAACTTTGCCTAGAAACCTGTGAAGCACTGACTTGTTGCAAGGAACAGTGTGCATAAGTTCCTAGGACTGAGGGCTAAGAGGGGTAGAACAATGAGTTAGACCCCCTGACTTAATGTATGTTCTTCAGTGAGCTGTGATGAGGTCAAAAGAGCACCTGAGACACCTGCTTCACAGTGGCACGGCTCGCAGACAATGTTTCCTCGCTAATCAGATTGTTATCTCTTCAGCAGCCCTTGGTAGACCTCGCTCACCATGCCTCATCCTCTCTCCGCACCGCATGCCTGACTGCATGTGGGGTTTCCGACCCAGTGCTCACAGCAGTTAGAGAGCAGAACAGAGTCTGTCAGAAAGAGACTTGTGACTGCAAATACTGCTGCACGTTGTAGCATGGTCGTTCCATTGTAACCTGTACAGAGAGTTTCTGTAATTTCAAGCATTAAAAAATGAGAGGCAGAAAAACCTGCTTTGGTTATGTCAAGGGGTGAAAGCATTTTGACAGTCGATTCTTTAGGGAAAAAATGTATTTGACTAGTACCCACTGCTTCAACAGACACCATTTTATTTAGCTAAGACAATGTTTACTTCTCTTCTAACTGCAGCAAAACAGTGGTTCTGTTGGGAATCTACTTAATTTAAACAGCACTGAATGCATTTGATAACTGTTCCATTATTCCTTTAACAACAGTTATATAGAAACACATATAAATCAATTTAAAGGACACAATATGATTTTCTTTTCACTATATTTGAATCAAGAATTATATATTGCTACTACACAGGACTGACCAACAATAACTGAAATGTAACATAAAACACTTAGTGACTAATAGTGCTTAGTGACATGACCTTCAAACATAAATTGACATAAAAAACATATATATATACACATAATGACACACTTATACTTTAAACACAAAAGGTCCAAAATCGGATAGCATATAACACCACAGTATATGTTATTCAGTGATTCAAATGGTGAAATTGCATGGACCAATTAGACAGGTAACGTCGACGTTTCGACCCTAAGAAGGAGTGCAGCTTTGTGCGCATCTAAAGCAGGTCTTCATCAGGACAAAAAGAAACACGTATGGCTGCCTGTAATTACAAAGAATAGAATCAGAACTATGTGTGTGTGTTACATTTTTTTTTAAAAAGGAAGGAAAGAATGTCCGAGGCTGAATGCTCACCTGAGGACTAGGAAAGAAATGAATTATCCTAGGGTCGCATACGGAGATGTCAGCCAACTTCTCAGTCAGATCAATATGTTCTGTAATGAATAAGGCAGATTCATAATCATATGTAATCTACCCTATGGTAAACAACCGTTTACTCAAAAGACACACGGTGTACACATACCTTAAAATACGTTTGTTTACAGCAAATAAAGTGGTGCCGCCGTAACGATCAACCTGATCTGTGGATAGAATGGCCAAACGAACCTCCTAAGTAATTAAGTACATTTGGTGCAATTATCCTAGATTAAATCTCGTATAGTCCATTAAATGTCAACTACACACTATACCAAAACACCTTCAATTAAGGAGATCTATTCCGTGCGGTAGAGATGGCGAACCTTAAGCGTGACTATTTAGTATTAGAGTCAACTATCATATAATATTGCCCCACCAGGTAGCATAAGGCACAGTCCAAGATTAAATTAAACATCACTTTCTATTCTGCAAACAATGTGAAAACCAATTCAACTATTTAAAAGAAATAGCATGTACCTTTTAAGTAATATCAAGCATATACGATATCTTACTACGCTAAACAATAGCATCAACTACTTACTTAACGCACACTAAATGAACGCCCATTGTCTACAAGGGCTAGGCAAATAATGGCACCGCGCGGGGAGAACGCTCCGCTATTTTCTACATACCCGCGAAAACTGACGGGGAGCTACTGGAAAGCAAGGTGTGGATTCCCAAATCCACTATACGTGTCTATGGCCTCATAGTCTAAACCTTTACTGACAGCCACAAAGCTAGAGAGAACATATTTGAGCTTCGTACGCTCCCTGTGCATAAAGTTTTGAAATCATTGTCAGGTTTTATGTCAGTGCACGCGTAGATTATTCAATCTATACCACGGTACACTGAGAACAAACGAAGCTCGAATATGTTGTTTACATCTTCGTGTCTGTCAATAAAGTTTTAGACTAGGAATCCAGGCCATGCTTTCCGTTAATTCCTCGTCAGTTCTCGCGTGGGTGCATATAAAATAGCGGAGCGTTCTCCTCGCGCGCTGCTATTATTTGCCACGCCCTTGTTTACACCAGACGTTCATTTAGTGTTCGCCAAGTGAGTATTGGATGCTTATATTTTTTAGCGTGGTTGACACCGTGCACGCTTGAAGTTACTCGAATGATACATGCTGTTCGACCTATAAAATATACATTACATATGCGCACGCATATCGCGCTGTATTTTGAACGTAATGCCCATGGTCCTCCTTTTTGGGAATAAAGGTTCGAAATCATGTTAGGATTTATGACAGTGTATGCATAGAGTATTCAATTAACACTGCTTTGCACAGGAAGTGGACAAAGCTCAAATATGTTCTCTCTAGCTTCGTGGCTGTCAGTAAAGGTTTAGACTATGAGGCCATAGACACGTATAGTGGATTTGGGAATCCACACCTTGCTTTCCAGTAGCTCCCCGTCAGTTTTCACGGGTATGTAGAAAATAGCGGAGCGTTCTCCCCGCGCGGTGCCATTATTTGCCTAGCCCTTGTAGACAATGGGCGTTCATTTAGTGTGCGTTAAGTAGTTGATGCTATTGTTTAGCGTAGTAAGATATCGTATATGCTTGATATTACTTAAAAGATACATGCTATTTCTTTTAAATAGTTGAATTGGTTTTCACATTGTTTGCAGAATGGAAAGTGATTGTTTAATTTAATCTTGGACTGTGCCTTATGCTACCTGGTGGGGCAATATTATATGATAGTTGACTCTAATACTAAGTAGTCACGCTTAAGGTTCGCCATCTCTACCGCACGGAATAGATCTCCTTAATTGAAGGTGTTTTGGTATAGTGTGTAGTTGACATTTAATGGACTATACGAGATTTAATCTGGGATAATTGCACCAAATGTACTTAATTACTTAGGAGGATCATTTGGCCTTTCTATCCACAGATCAGGTTGATCGTTACGATGGCACCGCTTTATTTGCTGTGAACAAACGTATTTTAAGGTATGTGTACACCGTGTGTCTTTTGAGTAAACGGTTGTTTACCATAGGGTAGATTACATATGATTATGAATCTGCCTTATTCATTACAGAACATAAAGATCTGACTGAGAGGTTGGCTGACATCTCCGTATGCGACCCTAGGATAATTCATTTCTTTCCTAGTCCTCAGGTGAGCATTCAGCCTCGGACATTCTTTCCTTCCTTTTTTAAAAAAAATGTAATACACACACATAGTTCTGATTCTATTCTTTGTAATTACAGGCAGCCATACGTGTTTCTTTTCGTCCTGATGAAGACCCGCTTTAGATGCGCACAAAGCTGCACTCCTTCTTAGGGTCGAAACGTCGACGTTACCTGTCTAATTGGTCCATGCAATTTCACCATTTGAATCACTGAATAACATATACTGTGGTGTTATATGCTATCCGATTTTGGACCTTTTGTGTTTAAAGTATAAGTGTGTCATTATGTATATTTTTATGTTTTTTATGTCAATTTATGTTTGAAGGTCATGTCACTAAGCACTATTAGTCACTAAGTGTTTTATGTTACATTTCAGTTATTGTTGGTCAGTCCTGTGTAGTAGCAATATATAATTCTTGATTCAAATATAGTGAAAAGAAAATCATATTATGTCCTTTAAATTGATTTATATGTGTGTGTCTATATAACTGTTGTTAAAGGAATAATGGAACAGTTATCAAATGCATTCAGTGTTGTTTAAATTAAGTAGATTCCCAACAGAACCACTGTTTTGCTGCATGTACTTACCCGGGTTACTGGGTTACCCCATTATCTTTAATGGTCTCTTCTAACTGCAGCTGGATTACTTTGTGTCTACTTGACTGGACTCGCCCTCTCCTCTATGTTTGCTATCTCAAGACACAATTTAGCAAGATGTGGGGGTCTTCTATTTGTTTGGCTCCTAACCACGTGCATTCTGGGAGTGGTAGTCCAGCTTGGCTTGTTTATTGATGACCAGGGTTGCCAATTTTAAAGATGTGCTGTGAGAGGTTTGTGAAAAACGGTGAAGTGCCTACATATGGCCCTTGAGGCAGGTGTAAGGCTCAGAAGCATAAGAGTATTACATTTTCAACTGGAAGCTGTTCAGTCACTCTTCAGCAGGTCCAGCACGGGGAGGTGGCAGGGCTGTCTGCAACAGGACAGCAGGTTTGAGCACTGGGGGCTTAGTCAGAGCCATCTGCTCAAGACCCAGCACCACCACCAGGAGAGGGGCAGCTTGCGGAAGAAAGCCTCCTCCACGCCGCTCAATGGCACACTGCTCCCCGTCAGCCCCTCACCCCCTGCCTCAGCCCCTCCTCCCCTCGGCATGTCCTGTGCGGCCAGCAGCAGCCTCCCGCAAAATTCGAGACCTTAAAGCCAGACAGGCAAATGTGTCATTTGTTTCAGTGGTGGAACCATAACATTAACATACAGTTAAATGTACCTGGAGGTAAAGTAAAACTGAAGATTTCCAGAGCTACAGGCTGCAGTGAAGATTCTCTGGGACCGCGAAGAAGCTTCCCAGAAGGTCCTTTCAAAGTCAGTTGTAAAAGCGCTAGTTACAGCTGACTTTTAAAGGGCCTGTGCTTCGCGCCGGGGGCCGTGTGTGACGTCACAGAGGTGGGCCAATTAGAGGCAAGCAATAAGCAGAGAAGCTGGCCGCAGGAGCAAACATAATAGGTATTCACTTTGTATGCTTCTGCGGCCGTCTTCTCTGTTTACTTCCATATACTGGCATATGGCAACAAGGTCTGCGGGCAGCCAATGAAGGCCGGCCGGGCCGCTGGCGGCCCGTACTATGAGTACCCGTGGTATACAGCTTTCACAAAAAATGTAGGTGCAGTGGGGGGTTTCTGATTTAGTGCTGAACGTAAAAGATTTATCCTTGAACAAATTTGGGGTTTGAGGGACAGGCTGTTATGGAACCTTTACCCCCTTTGGAACTCAATGAAGGTGATGATGTATTGGATGAATTCGAAGAGGCAGTAGCCAGGCTGGAAAAACAGTTTGATGTGGAAGGCAGTTTAGTTTTGGCTAGGCACAAGTTCTTCACAAGGGAAAAAAATCAGAAGAGAGTTTTGTTTCGTATGTGGCTGCGTTACGTATTTTAGCATCAGAATGTGAATTTGAACATTTTACAACTCAATTGATATGAGACCAAATAGTTGTACGGTGTAGAGTATTGTCAAGAGAATACAGCTCTCTCAAAAAGCATCAAAAGAGTTGGTGAAGCCAGATAAAGCATTGATGGCAGCTATTAAGGAACATAAAGAACAAGGGCAAAAAGAAAACAATGATCACAAGTATAGTAAAAATCCTGTTATTAGAACAGAAAGGAAAAATACGTTTCATAAAATATTTGTGCGAATTGCCGTTTTCTTCATATTTCCCAAATAGCCGTTTTTGCCCTGCCAGGAATGTCTCTTTTCGCAAATGTGGTCAGCAAGGACATTTTGCCAAGGTATGTGTGTCTAAAGATAAAGTTAATTTGGTGTATGCTGATAATGTGAAGAGGGCACATCTGAAGATGTGGCGAGTTCCATGAATGGTTTGATTTTTGTTGTTAAAGATAAATCAGAACAACGAGTAGACCCTTATGTAGACATAGTTGTAGATGGTAAACCGTTGAAGCTATTCGTGGACTCAGAAGCACGTATGACAATGATCACTGAAAAATTGTTTGATCAAAAGTGGGCAGACAAGTCACTTGAGGCTCCTGATAGAAGTTCTGTGTCCTATGAGGACAGAAGGATCGAACTTAAAGGTTTCTTTGAAACAAGTTTACTATTTAAAGACTGTTGTATTCAGGGCAAAGTTTATGTAGTAAGGAAGGAACTCAACATTTTGGGGTGGTAACACCAGGGTCTTTTTAGCGTGACTAGAAGGCCTGGAACTACAGAGCAGGTGTCTTTGGTGGGTGACAGCAACTAAGGAGACGGTGTGCAACTGTGGGCCAATAATCACAAGGAGGTTTTTGCTGACAAATTGGGATGTATCAAAGGGGTTAAACATCTCATTAAGGTAAAAGGAACAGGCCATTCCCATTAAATACAAACTGCACAATGTGCCTTACAGTGTCAGGGATGATCTAACAGATGAACTTCTAAAGATGTGATTCAGGTGTAATAGTGTAAATTGAGTCATCGTTGTGGCATTCACCTTTAGTGATCGCACGTAAGAAATGGTAATCTGAGGGTATGCATTGATTTGTGCAGCTTAAACAGAGAAATATGGATGGACTCTCATCCATAACCAAGGATTGACGACATTGGGGCCGATTCCGATCCAGGTCGGAAGGGCACCGAACGAGATCCGTCTGGAAAAACCACGAGCCGTACTCGTGTTTTCCGCCCGACTCGTACAGCTGTACGAGCGAGCCAGTACGATGCGAGCGACATGAAATTTACCGACCGAGTCGTTTCTGGGTCCGAACCGCTCCGTACGTCTCGGTCGTAAGCTAACCGTGGCGTGCAATGGATGCGATTCACGACCGAGCCAGTACGATGCATGCGTCGGACAGCCTGTGCGAGCCGGAGTGTCCGGCTCGCAAAAGCTCCCAGAGTCGGACTTTGGGGGTCCGCGTCGGACCCCCCCCCCGACACCCGCAGCCGTATGACTCGCACAGAGGGGGAGACACATGGGTCTCCCCCACACACGCATGTACGGCGTGGATGGCACCGATGCATACCCACTGTAGGGGGCGCACTTGTTCGAGACGTACCCATTCAGTCAATAGGAGCGCATGTACGTGTCGTACAACTGGCTCCCATTGACTTCTATGGGAGTCCGACCGAACCGAGTCCGACAGCATGCATGCGCATCGTACTCGCTCGGTCGGACTGTAGGGGTCCGGCTCGGTTGAAAAACACTCCAGATCCGACTCGGTCGGAGTGCTTTCCAACCCGGATCGGAATCAGCCCCATTGTGTCAAAGTTTGTGGGGGCCAAGATTTTTTCAAAGATCAATTTATCTTCGGCCTACATCAAGTGGAGTTAGACAGTAGTTCCAAACACCTGACGGAATTTGTGTCTGCAATAGGGACTTTTCAATTTAGAAGGATGCCTTTTGGGCTTGCTTTGGCAATCTCAGTTTTTCATCATATCATGGATAGGGTATATGGAAGGGGTAGAGGACACTGTAGTTTTTAAGGATGATATTTTGGTTTCGGGTAAAACGAGAGAATTACATGGCAAACTTTTGACTGAGGTGTTGAACAGATTGCAGGAGAAAGGCATAATTGCCAACAAAAAAAAGTGGTTTTGGTGTTGAGTCCATTGAGTATTCAGTGCATGTCATTACTGATGATGGTATTGAACCGCGTGTAGGTTTGATTGAGGCAATTGTTAAAGCACCTTGTCCCACATCAAAAGATCAAGTGTCATCATTCTTAGAAGTGTGTGAATTCTAAGCTAAATTCATCCCCAATTTTGCAGCCAAGACGGTGCACATGAGTGAATTGTTGAAGAGGAATGTCATGTTTGTTTGGAGTGATGTTTGTCAGAAAGAATTTCATCAAATAAAGGGGGAACTACTTAAGCTTAGAATTCTTACTCCATTTGATCCTTCAAGTGAATGTGTTGTCTCTGTGGATGCTAGCCTTGATGAGTTAGGTGGTATGATCACTCAAATAAAACAAGGTAGAGAATATACTGTATGGTTTGCGCTGCGTGCTCTGTGTTAAAGTGAAAAGAACTACTCTGTCATTGAAAGGGAGCTATTGGCCTGTTGATGGGTGGTTGGGAGGTTCAAGTGTTGTTTATGGAGTAGATCCGTTAAGCTGTTAACCGATCACAAGCCTCTCATTCCTATTTTAAACGGTTACTTAGTTAAAGATCATACCCCACGGACCAATAGACTTAGTTCTAAATTGCTGCAGTAAAGTTTTGAGGTTGAGCACATTCCCGGGGAAAAAATACAAGAGCAGATTTTCTTTCCAGCTCACCTCTAACTTTGAGAATGGCCAGCACCAACTGACAATTCAAACAGCAACATTCTATGACCTAATAAGCCGTATCATAATGGCTGCACACAATACAATCATTACGTACTACAGATTTGTACTCAAGGTACACGGCACAGGACACATTCTTACATGTAGACAACAGTACAGTGGTCAAACATGTTTGATGTGCACTTTATGAAAAAGCATAGGGATATTAGGCGGTCAACCCCTTGCTTGCGCCTGGTTTTCTTTGGCATTAGGATTTGGTGTAAAACCAGATCACACTATTTTAGTAGATCTGGATTTACAGAAAAAACGAAGTTTATTGCTCTACCTTGCCACAGACACGCAACCTTCTCATAACTTAACAGGGGGTTGGAGAAAAGTGGTTCTTACACTGCGCAAGAGTCACTTTTGCTGCAGAATAGCTTTTACATGCATAAGTTGGTTGTCACTACTGTCAGTGCCACGCTAAAAATAAATTAGAGTTGTATAAGCCCCATAACTTTTTCCATTCCTTGACCTTCACTGAGGCACTTAGCAGCAGATTGAAGGCACTGGAGGGGGGTAATGGGGTTCTACTGTCCTACCATGAGGGGTCAAAGTTTCATGTTGTTACTTCTGATACCCCTGGAATATCGGTGAAGTGACTTCCATGGGGGCACACCACAAATTACATTTGGCGGTCAGATTTTACAGCTTTGCTTTTCAAATAAATAGGTGCAGCGCCCAACGAAGTAAATAGGCACAACCGTTGCACAATAAGAAGTTTAAAGGCTAAAACATACTAAAAGGTTGCCCCCTCTGAAAAACCATCTAACACCATATTTATTGTATTAATATCCACATGTACTTGAATCGGAATTCTGAAGAGCTCAATATACATAGACAGGAGAATATGAACAGGATATTATACATGAACCTTTCCAAGGAGATATGCAACTAAGAAATAGTAGTAAATGCCGATAACATTTCCATAATTAGAGATGTAGAAGCACAGAATACATTCATATATTTAGATACTAGGACTCCTGTTAGGAAAACTTTTTTACTTTTGCAAAATAAAATGGCAAAGCCACTTTCTACTATTTTGATGGATGTAATGGAGCAAACACATTTTCCAACTATCTATACTACTAACATTTTTGTGCACCAGTTGACAATTATGACAACTGATTGCGGGACAATTGATAAACATTACGTATAATACTTTTTTTGCTTCGGAATCATATTGCATTTGATACATAGATATCAACAAAGAAACCCAGTGTATGAAAAAATGCTTTAAAACAGGGCAACCTGAAATGGCGCTATTTCAGCTACATATGAAATAAAAAAAATAAGCAAACTGTTTTTGCCTCAAACACACTCCCATTTTCACATGGAAACAGTTTATAAAAAAAGATGTGAAATCAGTATTACCCCATATGCACTAGTACAAATACTGTTTGCAACATGTCCTATTACACAAGCAGCATAAATGGTGCAAATAGATTTGCTCCTTTTTGCACCACTGCAATGCTGTCCCCCAGAAACAATGTAAGTGGCAAAGTAAACATAAAACCAAACACCAGATGAGGTCATGGATGAGAAGGGTGAGGAGAGGCTATCACTATAGATTGGCTAAACACCTCTTCTGTCAAATTGATAGTTCGCTCTAATCAAATCAGGAAACATATTTCAATGATACTAATGGCCGGGTCTCATAATACATTTATAATTTATAATTTTTCACATTGCAGCAGGACATTTAGAATGACTGACTGACACAGGCCCTCCCTACATTCATGTATTTAACTTTACAAGTAAAACACAGATAATTTAGATAACAATGACTGTAAAACCTTTAAAGTAATCCTTTTCAAGCGATGTAGTCTGTTTACATTTCACCATTTGCTTCATCTGGTGGTCCCTAGGAGTATTTGCTTTTTTCATTTGTGTTTCTGTAGTTTTTAAATGCTACAAATGACTTTTGTATAGTGGATACTGTGACCTAAGCTGCCTTTAAGGGCCAGATTTACTTTTCTTTCACACAATGCAACACAACGCTACAAGGCAACTTGATGTGAAGGGTTGTGTGGAAGGGAGAGAACAGAAATGCACAATATCTACAAATATATGACACACTCCTGCTCTCCCCCAGCGCTGGCGCACTGTGTGCTGCCAAACGCCAATGCAGGCAACCTTGTACCATGATGCATGGGTACCTGCGTTACGGACAGGAAGGGATACCTCTGGAGTTGAGACTGAATATAATGTAAGATTCTCACAGTCCCTGTCAGTGGTTCATAAAGGTGTTCAGACTACATGCTTGTCCAATCTTTTGACTCTCTGCAGATTGTACGGAACAATGGTCATATATATGCCACAAGAGAGAGGGCACAGTGAACAGGAAGTGAATGAGGGAACTACATGCAGAAAAACAGAATGAAAAGACAGAGATGAAGTGGAAGAAGATGAGGTGAGATATCCAGATGTCAGTAGAATAAGGGCATGAATGACTACGAATGAGAGACTGCGGAAGAAGGTGGTGTGAAGGGGAGAATAAGAGTGAATGAGATACTGCAAAGACCACTGCCCTTGCCACAGAACTCAGTAATGTTTAATTCACAGTCACTTATTTTTGAGGTAAAACATTTTCAATACTAACTGTTCACAACACAATAATGGTAACAATCATTGGTAAAAACCAAAAGGTCTGGCTTGTTTTAGGCATATGTTCGATGTTGTGTGATATGTCTGGATGTAATAGCAGAACACTAACAGAAAGGCACACAAATACAGCTTAGGTGGTATGCTATATCAATTATAGGATTTTAGTTCCAGTGTTATAAGTCACACTCTTAATTATGTAGGCCAAACCTCTTAGAAAGGGTTTCTCTAGTTATGCCTCTTTGTCCACACCCCTTTTACAGACTACCCTCCTTTTTCTTTACTCATTGTACTTACCAAACATTCAAGAAAAAGGCAACTCTGAATTATGTTAAACTTACAAAAATACAGATGTTTCTTACATTTCATCAAGGTGAAATAAGCCATAGTCCTAAAATGAGAGTTTATGAGACAAGATATCCGAAAAATTCTGTATTTTGCTTCCACTTTGTGGCCATCTCAATATGGGTAGCACAGGTGGGGTGGTATTTTACATCAATATACATTTTATCCTATGGATCCTAATTTTCACTCTTGAGGAAGGGTGTGAAATATCCTAATTTACCTTCAACCAAGCAATGTTTTCCTCAAATATCAACATAATTTTCAATCTACTTGGACCCAGCCAAGCTAGAAAATATGTGAAGAAGTATTCCTATGCAAGGTTACCATTTGCTTAACATTTCCATGCAGAATGATAGTGAACAAGGAATTAACACAAAAGAAAAATGAACACTAAGGGCCTGATTCCGAGTTTGGCAGTGTGGGAGCGGGGCGGCACACCACCACCCCAGTCCCGCACAGCCAAACTCGACTACACACCACCCGCCAGATTATGACTTTTTTAGTCACTGGCGGGCAGTTCTTTGGCATTCCCACGGCAGTGCCTATGAAATAGGCACCGCGATGGCAACGTCAAAGGCAGTACCTGCACGTCATGGACTGGTGCTGTCCATGCCATGCAGGTACTGGGGTGCATGCACACAAGGGTACACAGCATGTGCCCCCCTTCATACACTACAGGGCAACGGGGTGCCCTGTAGGGCCCTCTTTGTCTCCTCTTCGCCACAGTTTTCACGGCTGAGAGGAAACTCGCAATATGCTTGGCAGGACCATGACGGTCCCGCCAAGCATAATGCAGCCTCAAGACCGTCACGCCACCGACAGGGATCTCTGATCCCTGGTGGTTGCGGCGATGCAATGGCGATCCGACCGCCCTAGATATAATAGGCTGGTCGGAAGACCGACACTGCCACACCCCCGCAAGTCTTGCGGGCCTCTGACCACCAGACTCATAATCAACCCCTAACTCTTTTCTACTAGCAGATATCTTTCACGGAACCGTTTTGTTAGTTTCAAAAAAGGATATTAGTGACATAAATTAGTGCAAAACTCATGCAAATGCGGTAAAGCTAAAAACTTGGCACCATCTGCAAAGTTACAAGGTTTTCTATAGACTTTCACAAAGGTTACAAAAACACTTTGCACAACCTTACTTTTACACAGATGAGATATACAAGTATAACCACACGAGTAAAACGAATGGAGACGGCTTTTGCTCACCATTCTCATTCTCACACATAATCAGACTTGAGACTGTAGCTATCGCCTTGCATGGACTATTATAACACCTTACACATAGGGCACACACTTTTTCAAATGAATAAGCTGCTAAGAATTTGGATTCTTACTATTTCCAGTGCAGGTTTGTATCACATTCAAATCCCTCAGTCTCATTCATCCCTCCCATTATCATTTCAGAACAATTCTCAAATAGAAATGATCTATCGCATAGCTTAATTTGAATTGATGGCTGCTGGTGGCGCTGACCAGCATTTTTGGTGACTGGCACTTACTTTTCCTCATCAAACATTTACTAAGAGGAAGAGAGGCAAAAACATGTAAAGGGGAACGGAGGCGAAAGACAGAAAAAACTACACAAAGGGAGAAAGCAGGAACCTGCAAGAGTGAGATGAACAAGCCAGGAGTGTCTGGTAGTGGATTAAAGAGGCATGAGGTGGAGTCAAGACTACGCAGCCTTTGTGTTGGCATGCAGCATTTAATATCGCCAGCCGTGGACTTCTGAGCAGAGCTTTTGGCACTGGCACTCATTGTTTTACAAATTAAGCACTGTGCGATCTACTGTACTTCACAAGCCCTTCACACTGCTACTCAACACTCACATTTACAAGCAAGCATTCAGGGTGGACAGCTATTCTCTGTCCTTGGGCCCTGCTTATGGAATCTAGTTCCAATCTACATCCCTGGAGTCCATAACACTCCCTCATACTACTTCTGTCATTAAATCTGTCACAACATACCTACTGTACTCTCCACTGCATTCACTCTCCTCAGCACTCTTTATTTGCATGCTAGCGCCGTGAAACCTCTGGTGTGTATGCAATTCCTAAACCACGCCATTCATTCATTCAATAAGTGCAGCCTAGGACAACAGTGTGATTTTATCGATTTCTCTAAAACGGATTTTTTTTATAATCCATATTGGCTAGTAAGGGGGCATTTATAGGACAGCCCTCTGAAAAGGCAACTAATTCCTCAGATTAAATTGATTTTTAGTGAGGGGTAATGCAAGATGCATTTTAAAAGAAAATACTAAACCGATAGTAGTTTAACATTTGTTAACTGTCTGATTCAACGCGAATAAGCCCTCAAACAATAGCAAATGCTTACTTGCCATAATACCTTAGTCTCGTCTCCTAATTTCCTATGTATTAAGAGTCCTGTCTTTTCAGGAAAAACACGGGCAGCTACTGCACCACAAACAGGTATGCAGATAGTTATATTTTTCTGTCACTGCATAAATTCTGGATGAAGGTGGCAATCTGGTTTTGAAAAGCTAGATCCTACTCAACATGTTAGCCTAAAATCATACCTGCAGGAACGCTTCATTACGTTTTACAATTTTTTAAGAACCTTTTACAATTTTTTAAGAACCTGCATTTTTTTACCTCTAAAGAACGGCGTCTCCTTCTACTTACCTGTAATGTCGTATTCATATGATGACACAAGGGCATTATGACCCTGTATGTGAAGAGAACTGAGGGCAAGGAAAGATTCGAATTCTGGGAATCGGAAACAGAGGAGTCAGGTAAACAGGGATATGTAGTGATCAAGGAAGGTTGGCGCAGCCTGAGCTTCCGTGATTACGTTGTAATAAAGCAATTTACAACTGCATACAGTGTTGTCCTTCATTGACGGCTCCACGATATTACAACTGGCGACGAGGGCGGAAATGGCACCCTACGGCCATCTACATACTCGTGCCTCGAGTAGCAGCGGCGGGAAGTCGGGAGCCCGTCCCACTTGGGCAGAGAAAGAATTGCATGAGATGCGACATCAGGTCCGGTCGCGCGCCGACACTGTAAACCAACTCATATGTTGTGCTGCATCACCATACCTGCGGTAAGCTGTGCCTTGCCTGCCGGCCACTCCATTCACAGGCCTCCCGCATTGACTGCCTCATGCCGGCAAGTCCCCTGCCACCCCCCGAGACTGCAGCTCCTCTTGGCGGCCATCTTGGACCCAGACAGCTCCTCCAGTGAGCCTTAAAATCGTGGTGGCAATTTTGGGGTCAGGCGCCACTGTAAACTTTTCATTTTGAGTAGAGGGTATGCTTGCAGCACCAGTGTACCACTCAGACCCTCATCTGGGCACCCCTGCCTCAGCCAACCACCACCAGCAAACGACATTCTCTGCATTCCTGGGCATCTGAGCCACGTCCCTCCAGTGCTCATACAACAGAAATATTGCATGCAACTGGTGGCCTCAAATAGTCACCTTTTCAAGGACACTACTACGCCTCCTGCACCTAGCTAATTCTTCAGAGCTCCCTGGTCAGCCAAGGATATCTTAACGTCAATGGACTTGACACAACCCATCGGACCCAGCACAGCCAGGGCAATGTCAGCATCACCAAACTGTAGTATCGTCATATAAAGTTAACTGTTCTCCTGTACCTTGTAACTAGCTGCTCAGCCAATGTGAGTGTTCCATGTGGAATGATGACGTGACTGGAATGTTGGTGTGGTGTGAAACAGTTGAGAGGATGGGCTGAGCAGCTAACAGGCTGCTCCTGGTGGGGCTATTCTATGGACTTTACTATCTTAATAAATAACCTAAAGATATATACTGGCTACGTATGCTGTGTCACATCATCCTATGGAACCAGGTCACTTCAATTGGCGACGAGTTGGACTAAAAAAAAACATGCGTGTGACTAGTGTGTGACTAAACTAGAGTGACTTGAAGAAGATTGATTTAAAGAAAAGAAACTCCTCATCTGGCGGAATCTCCTGGCACAGTGAGCCCCACCAGTGACCACAACACCGGTCGCCCGAAGCTCTGTGTGCCAGTTGGAGTGAGGAGTGGAGCTGCAAGCTCTTCCCTACTGCAGCACAGAAGTTTGTCTCAGACCAGCGGTTACTGTGGTGTGTTGTGTCCCAGAGTCTCTCTATGGATGTTTTCGTGACAAGGTTTGGTGTCTTTTGAAGGCTGCTGGCCCCTGTAACAGCCGTGCAGGAGAAGTACCTGCAGACTTTTGGTGTTGGACCGTAGAGAGCCATTTGACGATCGTGAAGTGAGTGTTTGGGGAGCTGTCACACCACAGGTCTGTTCAGCGTGCATGTTGTTAAAGATCCTACGCTACTACAAATGTCTACAGTGCCACAACAAGTGTTTACAGTGCTACAAGACACGTCACGGATGTTGCGCAGAATGATCTTTCTAGTACAGAGAAGTACAAACTATACTTATGGCTGCCAATTAACTGCCGCTGTCTGAGTCAAGCACTGGCATTTGCCTAGAAGCAAGTATGAAGCATTCATCCATGTCCGTGTTCAAGCTCAAGTTTTTTCCTAATCCTGGTACACCTCTGTCGGCGCAAGGTTTGTGGAGCTATTTACGTTGATCTACGGCATTTTTTTTAAAGTCAACTCAGCGTGCCTTTCTGGCTGTGGTAGCTAGAGGGCAAGAGGCGCTGTAGGGGAGGAGCAGCCATTCTGTCGCTGGGTGCTCGGAAGCGATCTCTGCACATGGGTGGTTTGTGCAGGAACGAAGTCACCATTCGACATTCTTGATTTGCAAGAATAACTTCCGTTGCGGTTCGTTTGGTCTCTAGTGAAGCCGGTTTGGTGTGGAAACAGTATTGTATGGAATTGTTTTTTTTGTTGCCTATCCACTACTCATCTCCAGGTATGGGGGTAAGTTTTTTTTCATTATTTTTTATGTGGTCTCGGGCTTCCCCAGGACTTTTGACAGTTCAACTGCTCATTAGTATTTTGAACTCAAGATGCGCTGTTCCTTGTCCGCGCGCAGTTCCCAGCCGCGTGGAGTCTTACCTGCATTCTCGTGCGAGTTCCTCCTTGTTCCCTGCGTTCCGCTGCATCAGCTTGCCGCATGCACAGACGTACCGGGAGCCACCCGGCAGGACGTCTCCAACGTGACGCCATTTTGTGTTTGGCTCCTGTTAACATAGAAGCATGTGTTGGACATCTACCAACCACGTCATTTAGCCAACCACGTTTTTTCTTTGCGTGCATGATTTTTTCAATAAAGTTTTCAAAGCACTTCAGCAGCAGCGTCGTAACGCTCAACATGGAGTTGTATTTTCTTTTGATTTTCTGAAGCGCTAGTAGGTTATCCCATGATGACCAGATGGATAATTTTACAGAGGTCAGTGCATGTTATTATCCGGTGTCAGAGTTGGTGTGTTTTGTGGCAATTTTACATATGGACATAATGAAAGTTTAACAGGAATATTTTAAAAAAAGGCTTATTGGAGCGACGATGACTTTCAACAGGAACTGTGTTTCTTTATTTTAATCCTCTGCACAAGGTTACGTTCCCATCTGCTGTCAAGTACTTTGGTCTGCTGGCAAGTACTATGTTCTGTTTTCATGTCACCGGACATTCAGTTTGGATTATTTCCATCTGCTGCCATCTGATGTCAAGTACTTTGGTCTGCTGGCAAGTACTATGTCTCGTTCGAGCACTGTTGATCTTCACAGTCAGAGCGCACTGTATCGGCTGCAGAGTGTTTTCTTCTGGGATGTTACCAAGTACTGTTATACGCTTGTCTAATTATCGTGCTGACAGGCACACCAGTGTCGTTTTAAGCGTACAGTGGTTATATTATGTGTGGTGTGTTGTTCACATTTTTGTTTTTAGTAATGGGTGTTAATCCCATATACCTAGTGGTTTTGTGAGTTTATGTGTGCTACATGTTCGTTTTAATTGGGTGTGATAGTTATTTTGTGCTACACCTACTCAATTGGAATGGGTTTTGCCTCATTCCCACATCATAAGTCACCTTTCCGATATTTGAGACCTGTCTTTGGAGTTAGCATGTTAGTTACATATTTTCTCTGCGTCTTTAGGGGGTGTTAGTCCCACCTATGTTATTGTTTATGGGTTTTAGTCCCATATTCTTAGTGTTTAGGGGGGGGGTTAGGCCCACCTACGTTATTGGTAATGGGTGTTAGTCCCATCTACTTTGTGTACAGGGGGTCTTAGTTCCTCTCCACCTATGTATTAGTAATGGGTATTAGTCCTTTTTACTAAATTTTAAGGGGGTGTGAGTCCCACCTTTTTCATGTTTGTGTTGGGTGTTAGTCCCACCTAGGTTATTGGTAATGGGTGTTAGTCCCATATACTTAGAGTTTAGGGGGTCTTAGTCCCACCTACGTTTTAGTGATGGGTGACGTCCACACATTGTGTATTTGTTTGAGAGTGATTCTTTCTGTATGTTTCTACAATTGTAGAGTATTTGCTGTTGTCCTCTATTGTGATCCTCTGTGTTTTCTTTCATATGTATCTCATGTGGTGTTTTTCCAGCCTCCGTTTGGTAGTTTATCGTTTTTGTGTCTCATTGAAGGAGGAGGTTGGTGATAGTGTGTGGGTTTAATGTTCTCTTTTGTTTCCTATTATAAGAGGAGGATGGTGATAGTTCATTCTTATTTTTCCATCCTTTTCTTATCCTTTTTCTTCCCTTTTATGGTCTGGTTCCCTTTCGTGGTATGTGTTATTCATCTTACCCTTGGGATTTGGACTATTTATCTCTTGTTTATTTTTTGTGTCTAGTTGCTATGTACTTTTAGTATTCCTTGTTTGATTGTCAATTGGAAGAAGGGAGATATTGTAGTATCTTCATATAAAGTTAACTGTTCTCCTGTACCTTGTAACTAGCTGCTCAGCCAGTGTGAGTGTTCCATGTGGAATGATGACGTGACTGGAATGTTGGTGTGGTGTGAGACAGTTGAGAGGATGGGCTGAGCAGCTAGCAGGCTGCTCCTGGTGGGGCTATTCTATGGACTTTACTATCTTAATAAATAACCTAAAGATATATACTGGCTACGTCTGCTGTGTCACATCATCCTATGGAACCAGGTCACTTCACAAACTCTACCCCCAACTCTGTGCAAAGAACAGCCATGCTTGGAGTATCATTTCTACACCTACCGGAACCTCTGGCCCTCGCATCTGGTGACGGTATGGGCGTCCACTGGCAAGAATGGCTAGACGCTTTTGAAGACTTCATGACAGGGTCTCAGGTCATTGCTCTAGCTCAACAGCTAATTGCCCTGCACAACTTAATAGTTAACAAGATTGGACAGAACATCAAGGAACTGCCGGAAGATGTCACGACATCCTATCAAGATGTCTGTGAGGCACTTCACAGGGAATTCCTCCACAAAAGGAATACTGACTATAACCGATACACCTGCAATCTAGCTTCCCAGGAAAAAGATGAATCCATGGGGGATTCTATCTCACGTCTCAAACGTCTAGCACGCTAATCTGCTTTTTTGTCACCTTTACGAGTGAAGATGCCCTGTGCCTGCAGATCATGGAGGGATATCAATCAGAGTCCCTGCGTCAACGTCTCCTAAAGAAAAGCTACTCTCTGGATGAAATAGCAGAAATGATGAGAGACAACCATCAAACTGAAGAAAATGCAAAGAAATGGAGGCAGGAAAGCTGGAAAAACAAGAACTTGTTTTCTGACTTCAAACTCGTTATCCTGAGCATCGTCCATCTGAACACCAGCATACGCTCGAATCCACAGATCATCCCCAACGTGCAGATCGCTGTCACAGTCCCAAACAGGCCAACAAGAGAAGGGAGTGCCAGTTTAAATACTATCGCTGTGGGCAAGAATTCACGCCTGTTGAGTCATGCCCTGCCACTGGTCAGAGATGTGTCAATGGTGCAGAAAAGAATTTTGAGAAAGTATGCCGAGCATCTCAAAGAGACATACACAGAAAGTCAAGGGAATCCAACTCTCACCATCATGCAAAGGCCATATGTGACCAACAAGAATACTCCACCAGCTCTTTGCGGTCAAGTCTCCATTCAAATGTTTACATGCAGATCTCGACGCACTGTATCCCGTGAGTCACGATCCCTCACACCAATTTTACAAGACAGTTAGGAATATGTCTGCATGCCAGCCGATCATGACAGACTAAAGAAATACCCAAGACTACACAACCAAATGGGAGAACACCCAGCAACATCTGTGCTAGACAATGGAGCATCACTCAAATATATTGTGTTACAGAGTACAACAAAATAAACCCCCTAACCCAAATTGTAAGAAGCCGCTTTGCGAGTCGACATATGGATGTCTAAAGAACCACTATCATGTCTAGGACAATTTCAAACATCTCTCACTTACAAGGACAGAACTGTACAAGCTCACATTCACGTCTTTGACAGGCCTGAAGCAGAAGCTTTTCTTCTCAGTCTACCTACTACAGAATGTTTAAAATTAGTGGAAAAATTGTACCAGGTAGATGACAAACAAGAAATTGTAAACAAGTTTCTGAAACTGTTTACAAGGCTTGGAAAAATGACTCATTTTCAAGTTCACCTACACATCGATGAACAAGTGGCACCCGTGGCTCAACCTTATTGGAAAGTGTCCCTTCATTTCCAACAGGCAGTGGAGGATGAATTACGAGACATCATCGAGAAATCATCCGGACCAACTCCGTGGGTGTCCCCAGTTGTGGTGGTGCCCAACTCAGATCAGAAGTAAAAGTGCGCCAGTGTGTGGACTTGAGAGCCCCAAATACTGCCATTAAACAGGAAAGACATCCCGGGACCTCACCTCAGTGACATAATCACGTTGTTGAATGGGGCAAAAATCTTCTGTAAATTGAACCTTAACAAGGGCTATCACCAACTTGAAATCCATGAAAGTTCACATTACTTCACCACGTTTTCCACACATCAAGGATTATTCAAGTATAAACGCCTCAGTTTCGGAGTTTCATCTGCAGCTGAGATCTTCCAAGAAGCGATAAGAAGAGTCATTCGTCACATTCCAAACACCCTCAACTACAGTGATGACATCCTAGTGTTTAGTGTCACAGTCAAAGAACACAACAAAGCACTGGATCGTGTATGCCACGTGCTCCTGGAAGCAAGTCTGACTGTCAACAAAGACAAGTATGAAATTCACAGGTCCCCGCTAAAATGTTATGGTCACATCTTTTCGGGTGAAGGGATGAGGCTGGACCCTAAAAAGATCACAGCTCTGAGTGACACTCTTTGCCCTCGAGATGCTGGCAATGTTCGATTTTTTGTAGGAATAGCCAGCTACTGTGCCAGATAAATCAAGGACTAGGACACTATCAGCTATCCCCTTTGTGAACTGACAAAGCAAGGTCTACCATTCAAATGGTCTCCGAGTTGTGATCAAGCGTTTAACACAATCAAGGCCACAGTTGAGTCAGACAGCAATCTGTCCTACTTCAATCCATGCAGGAAGACAGAAATCACTGTGGATGGCGGACCGGTGGGACTCAGAGCCATATTAGCACAATCTGACAAAGAAGGTGATCAGTGACACATAGTGGCATACACTAGCTGCAGCTTGATTGACACTGAGAAGGCATACTCACAGCTAGAGAAAGAAAGCCTGGCAGTAGTCTGAGCCTGAGAGCATTTTCACATCTTTATTTATGGGAAACACTTCACACTCATTGCGGATCATCAGGCTGTAATTACCATATTTGGGCACCCCCGAGCAAAAATGCAGCCCAGGATCGAGCTATGGTGAATCTATCTTCAAGAATACACATACAGGATTATCCACAAACCAGAAAAAGCAGCAAACACCGTGGACTACATCTCATGACATCCCAAGGCATCCTCCAGACTGAAACACTCGCTAGCTGAGGAATAGATCCACTTAAAGCAAACACAAGGAGATGATGGACAGAGTGCTGAAACTTTTCAGACAGTCACCCCCAATCACAGATCTGGGTTGAATCCATCATCATTCTTTAGCTCACTTCGCCACCTCAGTTCAGACCCAGCGATATGCAAATCAGTCTTGACCCTGTGCCTCATGGGAAAAGTCCAGCCCGAACTGTCAAGCCAGGTCTTCTCTGAACCGGGAACAAGCATCCTGGGACCGGTTTCTGAATAGATCCAATTTGTCATCGATCAGGCAACACTGCCTGCAGTTTCACTTGATGCCATCACGGAGACCAAGGCAGATGTCTGCCTTCAGGATGCACAAAGGAAGCGTTCCCCATCTGGGTTTCGTCCCCTTCAGCACTGCCGAACGCCCCTCTACAAAGAGGGTTCTTTATTCATAATAAATCCCCAAATCATCCAATTGTTGAATATTAGCTTTTTAGTTCATCAAATCCGTGGTATTCCTGTGTGTGATACCACTATATTCAGAGAAGTAATTCATTCTTTACTGTTCATCAATAATGACATTCATTTTTTCATGTCATCTCATCCTGTCCCAATGCATTTCGGGCTATAGGAAGCCCTTCATCAGGGAAAAACGTTTTTTAGAAGCTGCTAAAGTGCACACGGACATGCTAACAACATGTTGCATCCGAACAAACATGTGGAGACACTTAGAAGAGCCCAAACATAACCAAAACATTGACACCAAAGAACTGGCCGCCTTCCGACACAAGAAGAAATGACAATTGCCAAAGACGGGCTGCTACTCAGGAACAAGAGGATTGTCATACCAAAAATAATGCATCACAGGGTGGTTAGCTTGGCACACGAAGGACACAGAGGCATTGTGACCACGGAAAGGGCACTACGTGAACTTGCCTGGTTCCCCTCCCTTGACCTGATGGTCGATGCCACACTAAAAGACTTCCCGCAGTGTCAGCTTGTCAGTCGAGAAGAACCTCACTCACCACTGCAAATGTCCGAACGGTCGGAATGTGTATGGCAACATGTGGCAGTCGACTTCTGTGGCCCTCTGCAGTCAAGCAAATACATCCTTGTTATAATGGATGAATATTCCCGATTACTGATTGCTCAACAAGTATCATCTACTAATGCGCCCATACCAAATCTGTATGTAAGTGGCCAAAACAAATAATAGTCCCCCATTTATCAGACATAGTTCATTGAACTTGCCAGTCACCTCAACTTTAGACATCGGAAGATCACTCCTATATGGCCTTAAGCCAACGGAATGGTGGAGAGGTTTATGGCCACATTAAAGAAAACCATACCGTAAGCCAAACTGTCAAGGCGAGATGTTCAGATGGCCCTGAATGAAGTACTGTGAGCTTACAGAACCACGCCTCACAGCACCACAGGCAAGTACCCAGCCACCGTGATCCAGGCCTGTGTCGTTGGCACGAGGATACCCACCTGGGAAAATTCAGCCTGCTTTGTTCAGCAACTTCCAGATCAAAGGCAGAGCAAGACCAGACTAAGAAGGCCAAAATTAAGAAGTATGTGGACGTTCTTCAGAAGGCCAAGTCATTAACTGTCCTGAAAGGAGACTGGGTGCTCATCAGGCAAGAACAAAAGAGAAAGACCGACAGTCAGTACTATGAACATCAACCGCAAGTGACCAATCTGAAAGTCACTATGGTCACTGCCACCTCTGCTGACAAGAGAATAACCAAGAACATCTCTCACTTGAGAAAGAGGGATCCAACAACCGAGGAGTCATTAGTTGTCTCAGAAAAGCGACGTTCTCAAGGCTACTTAAACTCTAACCAGCAGCCATTACTCTCACTGCTCCCCTGCTGTAAGGGGGTGACAAAGCAAAGTCTGGTACGCCAGTACTAGCGAACAAGTCAAAGACCTGCACATCTCATTGAAGAGATCCAAAGACTTACATCTTGACAAGACTCAGTTGTGCAAGTGGGGGGATATGTAATGTCATATTGATATGATAACACGGGGGCGTTAGGACCCTGTATGTAAAGAGAACATAGGACAAGGGAGGTAGACCAGGTAGACAGGGATAGGTAGGAATCAGGGAAGGTTGGAGCACCCTGAGCTCCAGTGATTACGTTGTGATTAAACAATTTACACCTGCATACAGTATTGTCCTTCATTGGTGCCTCCACAATATTACGTTACCTAGAGGCATTGACATAGTGTCTTGATTACTATGATGATATGCAGAACCCTGTGTTGTGGTCATGTCACACATTTTATCAGCCCTAAACCGAGCTAAATTCATGCATTTTATTAAATTCAATCCAAGCACATCTCAGGTGAATCCGCACCTATAATGAAAGTATAAGCAAATACTCATTGACATTTAGGAAATGTCTGAAACCTGAATTATTAAAACAGGGATACTGTTGTGTCCCCACGATAAAAGGCAGTTTTACTTTATGAGCAAAAACATTGTCAAACTCTGTACTTTTCACAGCTTAGGGCTATTACATTCTACTGCAGAACAACATCCAAAGAAAGTAAATACAAAATAAGTCTGTGCAAAGCTAACTACATTTACTTATGCTGTTCCGCATTACAAATAATTCAACCACAGATTAGCTTGGTGTACAGTAAGCAGATGTGTTAGAACTGGCATCATTGGCGTGGGTCTCCCTTCCTCTCTACTCTCCCTATCTTCTATATTGGCTGGATTTAGATGTCCTGGGCGCTGTGCCACTGCTACTCAGTGCCACAGCGCAAATGCTCCCTGCATATAAATGACTATGAATAAGGATAACTATAATACCTACATCGCTGTAGCCTGTTTCAATAGTGAGTTACCTTCCATTTCACTGTCGCTACTGCGAAATGATCCATTCTCATAGGCAAGGATGGGCCGGTTAAAGATTGCTTTCTATCATCCTATCGGGCCCTAGGAACCTGATAGGACCCTCGAGTTTGAGACGTAAATGCTCAGGACATTGAGGGGCACCTTTTAGTAAGAACCGTTTATATATTGCATGTGTTGAAATACCTTTTCTGAAAACGTGGTCGTTTCTTGCCTGAGCTTTACAGTAGGCTGTTGCGCGTATGTGTATTGGCCGTCTGGTTTTGGAGCAGCAGGGCTAGCTGGGTCAGACCTGGCTGGAGAGAGAGATCGGTATTCAGAGCATGGGGTGGGGTGACTCTTTGATCCGAGCAGGGCCGTGCCTGGCAAGGTGAAAGATGGCTCCACCTCCCACTGGGTGTCTGATAGAAGACCCCCTCATTCTGAAAGGGCAGGATGTCACCTCATAAACCAAGTGCTCCCCGACCCCACCAATCTGGTTCTGATCGGAGACCGTGATTTGCAACCTTAGAGAACAAAGACTTTTTAGGTATAATATGCTGCGCTGGAACTTTGGCAAAGTGTGTTTCTTCTGGATGTCAAGACGAAACTCTGTCTGAGTGAACAGAGGAAAGGACTTTGCAACTTTCATCAAGCTTGCCGAAGAAACTACCCGAGGGCCTAAATCGAGAGCGCCTCCTGCAGAAGTCGCAGGGACATTAGACTTCACCCCGCCCGCCGTAGTAATTCCTGTGCGAGGAGTTCTGCTTGCAGGTGTGGCCTCCGTCGAGTAATCCGGAGCCTCTAGTTCTACTGTGAGGACCGCGGACTGGGCACTTCTGAACTTTTGCTAAACCTGTGCAGGCCGCTGCAGCTAAGAGAGAGCTGCCGCCGCTGAGTGCCCACCTGACTCTGAACCTTTGAACCTTCTTGCTAAACCTGTGTGGGCTGCTGCAGCTAAGAGAGAGCTGCCGCCATTGAGAGCCCGCCTAAATCTGTATCTTCAAACCTTTTGTTCGATCCGTGTGGGCCGCTGCAGCTAAAAGAGAGCTGCCGCCGCTGAGAGCCTGCCTGAATCTGCACCTTCGGACCTTCCGCTGAATCTGCGTGGACCGCTGCAGTTGAGAGAGCACTGTTGCCGCTGAGCATCCACCGTGGTGTCCGCCTGGTCGAGACCCTAAATTGCCCCGTGGGCCGCCGCAGCTAAGAGAGGCTGCCGCTGAGTGCCCACACCCTTTGCTATGGTGCACCATCGTGATTCGTCCCGTGGGCCGCCACAGCCAAGAGAGAGCTGCTGCCGCTGAGTGCCCGCATCCTTTGCTACTGTGCACCATTGTGATTCGTCTCGTGGGCCGCTGCAGCCAAGAGAAAGCTGCTGCCGCTGAGTGCCCGCACCCTTTGCTACTGTGGACCATCGTGATTCGTCCCGTGGGCCGCCACAGCCAAGAGAGAGCTGCTGCCGCTGAGTGCCCGCACCCTTTTGCTACTGTGCATCATCGTGATTTGTCCAGTGGGCCGCCGCAGCCAAGAGAGAGCTGTAGCCGCTGAGTGCCCACCCCTGGTGCTATTTTTCATCCTCGTAATTTGCTCCGCGGGCCGCCGCAGCTAAGAGAGATCTGTGGCCGCTGAGCACCCGCACCATTGACAACTTTGCATCCTTGGGATTTGTTCTGTGGGCCGCCGCAGCTAAGAGAGCGCTGTGGCCGCTGAGCGCCCGCACCATTGACAACTTTGCATCCTTGGGATTTGTTCTGTGGGCCGCCGCAGCTAAGAGAGAGCAGCTGCCGCTGTGAGCCCACCACGGAGCTACACGACGAGAGTCATCGCCACCACCAGCCTGGGCCACCGCAGCCGCGCGCTGCTGCCACTGAGCGCCCGCCTGCCCCTGAGTGTCCGAACCACAGTGGGTGCACGCTGCGGACCTCAGCCTCCACCGTCTCCGCTTATTCCAGGAGCTGCGTAATGTAGTCCCTTTCAACGACAGGTACCTGGTGCGCGTAGGCCCCGGCCCTGAACTCAGCCCATGTCCCGCTTTGGGTGAATACTTTGTTGTCTTTTTTAGTCCCTACGGGTTGACGTGAATTGTAGTCATTGAAACGCTTTGAGAGTCTTTGAGTTAAACTGTTGGATAAAGATATTATTTTTCTAGATCTACCCGAGTTGTGTCCTTTTTTGGTGTCATTACTGCCTTATTGTACGTGGCCATAAACGCTTCACACACTGCCTCTGAGATAGGCCTAACTGCTCGTGCTACGTTACCACAGGGTTGAGCAGGGGTTATCAAAGGGGGTAGCCCACTTGCCCCAACTTAGGAAGAGGGGTCCCTATTTGGACATTGGCACCAGCCATGGCCAACTTGAGACCCCCATTTCTAACAAGATGAGACCAAGAGCACCCATTAAAACAGCTCTGTGGATTGTATGCTTCGGAGATGTGAGTAACATGTAGCTCGAGTATATCGACCCTAGTGGGCAGACTTAATCTTTAATTCTACCGAGGTCCATAAAACGAATACTACTGAATGGGAAACAATAGCCCAAGAAATAATTCAGTGTGCACTTTGGGGATATAAACTACTGTCTCATTTTCATAAATGCTCACTAAGTTGTCCTTCTTACCCGAATAATGCCAAGATGCCTCACTACTCTTAAGAGGGCTTTTTACCTCAGTGCCTATAGTTGACGGTTTACTGAGATAAAGAGAAAGTAATTTCAATCAGAAATTCTGTTCTTGGACCGATGAAAAATTAGACTGTTACCTCGACCCAGTGTCCAGTGTGTGTTAGTGCTATGCACTCACACACCAGCATCTTTGTTGGCACTGTTAAGTGGAAATGATGTGGTATAGCCTTAGACCTTGGTTCTAAACCCACAACTACTACTTGAATGCAAACAGTATAATTCTGGACAAATCATTTAATCTCACTATGAATACACCTGTAGATTATGAACTGTGAAGCATTTATAACTGGGTGAAATGTAATTGGCCTATAATGTTTTTACTGTAAATTCCATTAATGTACCAAGCTTGGTTGCTCCCCAGCTAAGTATACGCAATATCAGTGGTTCTTAAGCTACTCAGGAGAGCTGTGATTGTTTTGAAACTTAAATATATTAACTGATTAATAAAGTGCATATAAAAAAGCAAAATGTATAATTAACAAAATGTAAAACATTGTGTAAATGGAAAGTAATTTAAAATTGAAGGCTAAAAATTAAATTAGTATCTTCAGATTGATTTGTGGGAGAAGTGCAAGTGCATCAAATTGTAAATATTATGGGTGATCAGTGGACTCAACTGAATAGAGAAAAGCTAGAGCCTTCCTATTAACCTCTTCACTGCGGCGCAAATTCCGCCGCAGTGCTGGACATTCCAATCGCGGGCGTGGTCATGACGTCTCCCGGCCGTCGTCCGCACACGCCCATTGTGACTCATGACGGCCGGGAGACGTCATGAGCATGGAAGAGGTTAAAATGTTCATTTTTAGGTCTCGCCTACGCAGCACGCATGCGCTGCTTAGGAATAAAACCTTTAGCAATCGGCACAGCTTTGCGGGCAAAAACGTGCACGCGTTGCATGGCTTTAAATGGCAATGCGTGCATGTTTGGCGAATCCCTTGCGGGAGCGAGCAGCGGCGCCATATGTTAGCAATTATCGTGCCTTGCTGCTCGCTCCCGCAAGGGAATCCGTCGCAGGCCCCTCCTATCTCCCCTCACTGCCACACGAGGCGCACGCTTGTTTCTTTTAGCGCACGCGCGCACACAACTAACGGGCTTGTTTGTATTAGCCATTCACTTTTCTTTCACTGTTCGCTTTCAGAAGCTGTGGTGGCACTAGACACAATTGTCATGTACACCTCCCTCAGCACCAGTGGCTCGAATAACACACCCACACGCTGAGCTTTAACTGTGGTTATATATTAGATGCAGCAGCCTCTCTAATTGGTAATGAACATACGCTTACCTCTTGGTGTTTCCCATGGAGCTGATGCCGGGATGATGCTGTCTAGACCTGCCAAGTTCTGCCTGCCTCCTCGGGGCATCAGGCAGTGGCCATGGTGACACAAGAGCATTCCCTCATGCGAGCATGCCAACTTCATCCCCATGGACGCGGCACTCGGACAGCCGGGCAGATTCATGATTGGGCACCTTTCACGACACCGGACAATGATTGGTGACGGCGAGAAGTCCTGTTGTGAAGGGCCGCGTGTTGTGATTGGCTGTTGGTTGGCTGCGCGCGCTTTGATTGGCCAACTGGTGGCGACATGGGCGAGTTGAATGGGCTGCGTGTGTCTCGCGGACGCTTTAGATTTACTTGGCTGTCACTTCTCAGCTGGAGCTCGTCTGTGTCCGAGCAGCCGCAGCCCAATCCGGAGCCCCCCCTTCGCTATAATTAGCTGGGGTGGGGTCGCTTTTCTTTGCTGACCGGATCATCACTGCATGTCTGTCCGCACAACAGCCGTACAGAACTGCAGCACCGCACCAGCTAATTTAGTGGCTTGTTATTGTTTGAAACTTGTTTCCTACTGAAGGACTTGGGGGAGTTTGGGTGTTTGTAGGGGTGCTTGCTGGAGTAGTGGGGATGTCTTTGCAGAAACTCACGATTTTTAGCCTTTGGGAATAGGCGGTGGTTGCGCAGAACCATTCAATTTCTCCCATTTAAGGTTGGTCCTCCCTTTTGCTGCTTCCACAGACACCCTGTGTTGCGCCTGCCCCTCATCCCCGTGTTGTCTGCCCCCAACTACACCCCCCTCATTGCTTCCCCCTACCAGCCTAAAAAAATAACCACTGACAGAAACTCAGATGCTTTATTTAGTGTCAATGGGTTTCGATGGTTGTCATCACAGCCCACAATGCAAGCACACTATCCCCTTTCAAAAACATGATTCATGACAAACATAGAAACAAGAATTTAAGGGGTGGGGGGGGGGCAATTTCATAGGAAATGTAGAAACAGCAGTATATTGCAAAATCCAATTTGTCGACAATGTATTTGCATTTACTATAATTCCACATAATTTGGTGTTACTTATTACTTTTTATTATGTACCTTGGGAACATATTTAATTAGTAAGAACAAAGCTAATGAAACTCCATTCCATGCATACGACCCAGTAATCCTTATGTGTATGGCCTGGGCGTCAAGATGTTAGAAGTTCGTAAAATGACATTTTGACATAAACACACAGTTAACATTGGCTATTCAATGTTAGTGTATGAGACAATGCATTACTTAAAAAAACAAAAACAAAAAAAAATACATCGAAAGCCAAGTGGCTCCTCATGCCATATCTTCTTCCCCAATTTCGTCCATTTGTTAATTTGGCAAGACCAAAACACCGGCAAAGTGGCCATCTATTATTTAACATTCCAAGAAACCGGATGCATTTACATTTTCTTGCTTTGGTTTTAATTTTTAACATAGTTGGGAAGGCTGGTTGCACCACTTTATGAGTGAACCAGACCATTATGAAATCTGTTCTGGTCACAATTCGTGCCAATAAAGTTCCTTAAGAACTTGGAATTGTGTGATCCTGATTTTTCTTCTTTTTACGTTTTGCCTGTACAACGCTTGCGATATCTCTGGTAAAGAAATAACAAGCATTGACATTGCCAATAGGTCTCGCCTTTGGGACCTTATAAGTGTTTAGTTATCCAGCAAAATATCCTTGGTGCAACAACATCAACTGTAACATGGCTAAACACTTATACGGTCCCAAAGGCGAGACATATTGGCTATGCCAATGCTTGTTTTTTATATTTACTTGCGAATTAAATAAAATGTTTCATTATTTGTGTATTATGTTTGGTTACTGTTTGTTTCTGTATTTTGTGTGTATTGTTTTACAGTTCAAAACATCGAAAATGCTTAAGCAGGGCTCCCCGCTTCCAATAATGTCTCCACGGTGGTCCCAGATCCAAATAATGATTCAGTGGTGGTCCCCGGATTCCAGTAAGGATTAAGTAGGGTCCCACATACGTCAAAGGGTTAAGAACCGCGGCTCTATATTACAGAACAGTGTGAACTATAAACCCACCTTCTCTATCTCATGAACCATCTCCGAAATCAAAAAAAAAAACAGAAAGGGCCCGGTTTGCCACACTTAGCTTCAAGGTAAAGTCGCTCGGCGCTTTAGGACAAGACGCATCCGGTGAAGTGTCGATACTTCAAGAAGAGCAGGTGATATTGTTGACTGAAAGGGGTTTCGCTCCACCACGGTCTGCAGACACGGTTTTGTGGGGCGACATTAAGTAAACCGTGCTGGTGAGCATCGAAACAGGAACTGCCCAGCTACGCCGCCTGCGACTGCAGCCCGCACAGTGCGTGTGAAGAGCGCGCCGTTCCCGTCACGGGGTCAAAGTTCACCCTCTGGGAAAGGGAAAGACAAGGGGCGGAAAAGTAAAAGGCGGTGGTAATCAATGGGTTAATGGATGTTGTCGAGGGGGTGGGGAAGAAAGTAGACGGACACTCTTCCCAGCTCATTTGAAGGAGATGCGATTTGGCAAGGCTGAAAAGCTCTCAGATTAATGGGGAAAAGGGCAGATCCTGACAGCTTTTCCGCTGCTTCCAGCGCTCCTGGGTGGCCTAGGAGCTCTTCAATGTCGCCTGCTACTTAATCTTATGTATTTGAAACAGACTGGCGTGTTTGGGGAGCCCCGCTCTGCTCTGTATAGACATCAATTGGAGAGGCAGATAAAAGGGGGCTGCATTGAATTACCCCTTCACGCCTTTTATAGAGCACTTTCTGACTACACAATAATTAGTGGCCCCATCAAACGGAGGTATCGCACTTTTGATGCATGCGAGGGGCCAGAAGTGATGAGTTTTACATGCCTCCTGCTTTGCAGCATTACTGAAACATATGTTTACAGGCTGCACTGTTACAACTGCTAATGCAACAGCTCCCGACTCGGCAATTCATTAGGCGCTCTCGTCTAACCTTGGCGTCCAATCTTAGGTGTATCATGTAATATGGACTTCAAAGTACCAAGATAACCCGTGTTTTATCATGTTTGGAAAAAATCTATTTTAATGTTATTTCATCTATCAGATTTCACTATTCAACAGCATAGCCACAGTAAATGTGGCAGGGAGGGGTTGGCTGGAAAATGGGGAACACTTACTCCTAAATGGGGGCATTCATCAGATGCAATGTATGCAATAAAATATTACGTACTACAAACACACCACAATCAAGGTGAATATTTCAGTTGACTTGTTGCAAATGGTTTCTACTGGATTCAGGTCAACTCATTTTTACATGGCATTATATATTTTACGTTGGGGAAAGTAAAATTCTACTTATTAAATTCAAATCATGACTGCCATTAATACACATCAGTGGATGGTCCGATATGCAACTTCACTGAACAGAATTTCTTATATTTATGATCAATGAATGCCCGAAAAGCATAGACGATAAACCGAATCTATGAGATCCTATTTTAAACTGACCAGATGGCCCTTTGCTTCTCACTCCCAGTGTAATGTTAAAGCTACATTCAGTTTACCAACATTTTTATTTCTGAGCTGGAAAAATTGTAACTAGTGAGAAATGTTTGTGTTCATTGGACTTTTCAATGTGAAGTTGCATTTCGCATTGAAAACACCTACCAGGTTCTCTGAGTGTAATGCCCAAAGCACTGTTATACATATGTACAAAAAACTTTCCTGTTCCGCCATATTCAGGGGTTTTGAAAAGCATCGGCATGGCCATGGATTTATTAAATTCCTTGTTGAAAAAGGAAGGAGGAAAGATGAGCCACAGTCAAAATACTTGAGGCGGATCAAATTTTAATGCTTGTTAGCAGAGAGATGTTTGCAGAAATTCCTGAGATAAACTTTGTGCCAGAAAGGCAAAGGCGTAAGAGTTATCAAGCCTGAAGACTTTAGAATAAAAGCATTGTTGCACCAAATGTTTGTAATTTGCCAGAAGCATAATTGTTAATTACCGTATACAGCTGGATTTTCCATTTAATAGAGGGGTCCACAGCTAAGTCGAACTTACAATATCATGGTCCCTAATAACATACTACTATAAATTGAATTAAAGTGCAAATGCATACAACAAATGTTTCGGTTGTGGTTGTTTGAATTATGTTCAACTACATATTGCGTTTGTGCGGCCTCCTTTAGAAAAGTATGTTCTATGAACTTGGTATTGGGGCTTCCATTGTTGCTATCTAAAATAATGGCTTCTCATCTGTTATTAACTTTATACTTGAGTAAAATTGGTGTAATAAACCAACAAGTGTACTAATTAGAGGGTAGGTCTCACACCCCGTGGAACCTCTAAAGAAGGCCTGATAAATAATTTACGGAAGTTTGATCTAGTGTTGGATATAAGGGTGTACCCTCTAACCCACTGGATAAATAACAGGAAAAACTTGAAGGGGGTATCAACTCTCAGAAATCTCCTTTTTAGTTATGTAAGATACGGTTATATTATCTATAGTATCCCATATGCAAACCAATTGAATTAATGTAAATCAATAAAAAAACAGATTGAAGGTCGTAGTTGTGGTATAATACTTTGGTATTGGTTGAAAGATACTTTACAAGTTCCTAATCTTATCAATAAATCAGAGGTTGCAACATTTGTGTAGGTGATTCCAGAAAAAGTATTCATCCCAAAAAATGGTGATCAGGGTTCTTATGTATTCCATATTAAAGCTATACTTTAATTTTCATGATTGAAAGGCCCGCCAACATGTGCTTCGCACCCGGTGGGCTCACTAGACTGGTGCTTCTTCAAGGCTTGTGGTCCTTTTTAGTGATTGGACCCTTAAAATATGAAAATAGTGTGGAGTCAAAGTGTACGTAATGCGGTCTAAATGCATCTGGATTCATCCGGAATCCACAAGTTCTTCTCACAGGAAATTAGTTGGGGCCTTTGAAGATCTGGCATCTCAAATATACTGTTTTGGATATTAACATTGTATCACAACTATTCACCTTTTATTTAATCAAAGATTAGTTCCTGGGCAGTCTGTGTACAGGAGGTTACATATTCCATACTGTTTTTAAGTCTTAAGACTACTCAAGGTGGATATTTTTGGAACATAGCAATCTTTTTTTTTTTTTTTTTTTTTTTTTTTAAACCGTTTATTACAAGACTCAAAAAATTATACAAATATGGGCCTACAACCTTCCGGCCGGCCGCTAGCAATAAAAGGAGCATACGATATACATTTATAAAACACATGGTGCTGCGGCCGAGCATTTACAGCATTTTGCGTGCCACACTATTCAGACCCCATTATACGGTTCCATTTTAAATTTAAAGAACAACAAACACAAACAAACCCACAAGGCAATCCTCAATCGGAATAGCAACACGTGCTCCCCTAGAGGGGGGATTCTAGCCATCCATAGGAATCTCAAGAGGGGGGGGAGAGATCAGAACTAGGGTTGGGGACACCTAATGCCCAGGTACCGGGGGGATGAGTTGGCTAAGGGGACGGGGCCGGCGACGGATCGGGCAATAACGGTGGAGCACAGATTCCCCCGCGGTAGGCGTTCCAGGGGCCCCACACTTTCACCCATGTCGCAGGCTTACCTCTCGCCACATACACCACCTTTTCCCGAAACATGCACCAATCCATATGTTCCTTCCAGGCCGAGACAGTCGGGGGGCTCTGGGATCCCCACAGCTGGGCAATATCACGCTTGGCAACCATATACCCCAGAGTCACCCACCACGTCTGCGGCACCGAGTAATCAGTAGGCTCCCACACATTCAACAGGCATCTCCTCGCTTCGGGCAACAGCGCCACATGCGTGACCACTCGCAGCACCTCATGCACACCTCGCCAGAACCCCTCCACTTCCGGGCACTCCCACAGGATATGCAGAAAAGTCCCCAGCGCACCACACCCACGCTTACACAAACCGTCCTCAGCATACCCCATACGCCGGAGCTTTGGCCCCGTCATGTAGACCCTGTGGAGTATCTTGAGCTGGACGAAACGAAGGCGAGCCGGTATGGCCACCTCTTTCGGGGAGGCCACCGCGGAGATCCAGTCCTCGTCGTCCAGCTCCAGCCCATTGGCTACCCAAGCCTCACGAAGGGCAGTCAGCAAGTCTGAGCGATCGTTGATCAGTTTTTTGTAGATCAGTGAGATCGTGCTGTCAGGGACGTGTCCATCCAGCACTCTATCCTCCAGGGGGGAGCACTCCGGGATGGAGGCAACGTCCGGAAAGACGGAGCCCAGCGCATGCCGGACCTGCAAGTACCGAAAGTACTCGCTGCCCTGCAACTGAAATTCCGTCTGCAGCATCTCGAACGTTTTAAATCCTCCCCTCGTCCAGAGATCCCCCACTTTGCTGATGCCTATTAAATCCCACTTCTCAAAGCCCTTCGAGGTCCACAAGGAGCCCAACCGCTCAGATGCGTATAGTGGTGACGCCCGGGTCAAACGGTCCTTCCACCCCATTGCAGCATTGGCCGCGTGCCACACTCGCACCATGACACGCGTGGGGCCCGTTAGGCGAGCGTCGGGCGCGCTAGAGTAGAGCGCTCGATTATAGTCACCACCTGGAAGTAGCATCCTATCCATTTCAAACGCCGGGTTTAAGGCTGGCCCATATAGGCCCTGATTAATTGCAGCTAGCTGGGAGGCCCAATAATACCGTTTAATATCCGGGAGGGCAATCCCCCCATCATACCAGGGGAGCGTCAGCTTAGCCAGGGCAATACGTGGCCTCCCGTCCCAGAACAGGCGGTGCTGCAAACTCTCCACTTCGCGGAAGTAGCGCGCTGGGACGAGGTCCATCGTGTTCTGCAACGCGTATAGGAAACGCGGCAACGACACCATTTTAAACAATGCCGCCCGGCCGAGCGGCGAAAGCGGCAAACGCCGCCAGCGCGCGACATCCTCTTTCAGACGCTGGAGGGGGGGAAGCAAGTTCCGATCATACCGAGCCTCCGGGTCCAGAGTAATGAAGACACCCAGGTACCTAAATCCCTACGGGGCGACCTGGATCGGACAGCCCCGCGGGAGGATAGGAGCCTCCCCAGAGAGAACATACACACACGATTTAGCCCAGTTGATGACCAGACCGGAGTTACGACCGAATGAATGCAGAACATCAACTAGTACTATGAGTGATTTACGTGGGGAAGCTAGGTACAAGAGGATGTCATCAGCGCATAGGGATACGCGGTCCTCATACTCGGGGGTCCAGCGGAGACCACGGATGGAAGGCTCCCACCGCAGCCACTCCGCCAGGGGCTCCAAGGCAAGTGCAAAGAGGAGCGGCGATAAGGGGCAGCCCTGTCGAGTGCCCCGGCCCAGCTCAAACGGAGCCGATACTCTTCCGTTCACCACCACCTGCGCCAATGGGCCCGAATATAGCAATTTGACCCAACTGATGAACCTTGGGCCAAATCCAAACTTCGCAAGCATCGCCCAGATATATGGCCATTCAAGCGTGTCAAACGCCATGGTGGCGTCTAAGGACGCCAAAATGGCCGGCTCCCGTATGAACGGGGCACGTGCGAGCACACCGTGCAAACGCCGCAGATTAAGGGCTGTGTTGCGATGAGGAATAAAGCCAGACTGGTCCTGATGAACCAAATCGCCCACCACGCCGACCAGCCGATTGGCCAGTACCTTAGCGAGAATCTTGGGCTCCGCATTCAGCAGCGAAATGGGCCGATAGGATGTAACCCGGTCCCGAGGTCTCCCCTCCTTGTGGATGACCACGATTGTAGCCAGACGCTGGTCCGGCGGGAGGGAGCCCACCGAGTGTGCCGCCAGGAACATAGCCCGGAGGTGGGGTGCCAGCGTATCCGGTCGTAACTTGTACAACTCGATAGGGAGACCATTCGGACCCATGGCCTTGCCGGAAGCGACCGAGCGTATGGCGAGGGCGATCTCATCGGAGGTGGGAGCGGCGTCCAACGACACCCTGTCCTCCCCGGAAAGGGACGGCAGCGCGATATCACTGAGCAGGGCAAGGGAATCCTCTTCCGAGCAGGGAGACACCGGGGAATACACCCCATGGAAATAATCCGCGAAGCAGGAGACAATTTCTTCTGGCTCAGTTACACACACACCATCCGTTTTCTCAATCAGCGGGACCACACGATTCGTTCTCTCTTTTTTGTCCAACCACGCTATAAGTTTACCAGCCTTATCACCCACATCATACAGACGCCCCTGTTGCTCTCTACTGAGGCCCCTGGCCGCCTCCATGACGAGGGCCCTGTAGGCCGCCTGCTTGAGTTGGAGGACATGTAATGCAGCATCCGTCACCCCACCTTCTAAATTCCCCTCCAACTCGGCTATTTCAGCCTCCATCCGGGTCACCTCCTCCCGCTCGCGCCTCCGGGCATGGGAAATAAGGGATAGGGCCTCCCCTCGGAGTACTGTCTTGAAGGCCTCCCATAGCGGTATGGCCGAAGGCACAGACCCCACATTCTCATCAAAATATCGCTGAAGGGATTTAATCAATGCAGCGCGAATGGAGGGGTCGCGCAGGTACCAAGGATTGATTGGGACCACCCTACCCTCACCCCTCGGAAAGACATCAAAGTGCAGTAGGAGCGGGGAGTGGTCCGAAATACCCCGTGGCAAATGGCGTACCTCTCCCACCCTCCCAACATAGGCCGCCGGGACAAGGACATAGTCTAGTCGTGAGAGACTACCATGGGCTCCCGAGTGGAAAGTATACTGCAGCTGCGCGGGGTGTTTTAAACGCCAGCAGTCCACTAATCCAAATGTATCTAAGAGGCCGGGTAGCCACGCCTGTGCCCGGGGGAGGTCCCTAGGGGGGTGACGATCCAAAGATCCAGATACCACCGCATTAAAATCCCCCCCACAACTAAAAGCCCCCCCGGAAGGCCAAGGAGAAGGCGCCCAAGGTCCGCAAAGGTGGTCGACTGCAGCCCCGGTGGGATGTATACTGACACAAAGACAACCACTTTGCCCTCCAGTCTTCCCACCAAGACCGTATAACGTCCCCTATCATCGTGGAGCACCTCATCAATCTCCAACGGGAGCGAGTTCTTCACCATGATGCCCACACCCCGTGAGCCGGACGTAAAGCCCGAGTGAGCCACTAGGCGATAGCCACGCCGATTCATGGCGCAGAAGGAGTTACCAATGAGGTGTGTCTCCTGCAGAAAGACTACATCGGGCGAGATTCGCTTCAAAAACTGCAGGACCACACCCCGTTTGATCCTGTCCCCCAGTCCATTCACATTCCAGGACAACAAAGTTAGTTCCCTACCCCCCATCATATACAAAAGCCATCATTCGTACCCCGGAGAGCACTTTAAAACCAACACAATAATACGTTTGCCTTGTGATAAAAACGAACAACACCCCATCCCTACCCACCCACCCCAACAGAACTCCCCCCTCCCTGCACCCCTGCATGAGCCCAAACAGCCCCCCCAACGTGCAGTGTGCCTGTCGCCCCATATGTAGTTAGACTAACTAAACCCCCTAGAGGAGGAGGGAGAACCCCCAATAGACCCAACACAACCTCCATAGGAGGGGAACTTACAAAAAACTGACGCAGAATCAAAAGTGGCATCATTTTCGTCCAGAGTGAGGCCCAGTATTAGACCCTCAGTCCTGATCCAGCGTGCCGTCTCCCCCCGCCGCCCCCCCCCGCCCCCCCCGATCACGATCCCCGGGCAGAGTATCCAGCCAGTCCCCGGCCGCCTCGGGACGATCAAAGAAATGCGTGCGACCATCCACCTCCACACGCAGCTTGGCCGGGAAAAGCATGGCATATTTGAGGTTTAGGTCCCGAAGACGGCGTTTGACGCCTAGGAAGCTCAGTCTCTGCTTCTGGACCGCTGGGGTGAAATCAGGATAGAAATTAACCTCCATATTGTCAAGCTTGACCGGTCCATGCAGTCTGGAGGTTTGCAGGATAGCGTCTCTATCCCGAAAATTGAAAATCCGGGCGATGAGAGGTCTCGGAGGGGCTCCGACATTCGGCCTTCCCCCGGGAACCCTGTGAGCCCTCTCCACAGCGAAGAATTTGCTCAGCCCCCGTGGCTGGAGATGGGTAGCAATCAGGTCCTCCACAAAAAGATCCGCCGCCGCCTCCTCGCGTCCCTTGGGCACCCCGATAATGCGGATGTTGTTCCTCCGTGCCCGACTCTCGGAGTCCTCCAGGCGTCGATCCATTAGCGCAGTCGCCCGACTAAGCCGGCGCACCTCTGTTTGCAAGGCCGCCACATCTGTCGTTAGGCCCGATGCGGTGTGGGCCAAAGACTCTACTCGGTCATTGGTTTTGGAAAGATCGGCCCTCACCAGGCCAACATCCACGAGGACCGAGTCAATCTTCTGCGCCAGTGTATCAAACCGCTGGCCCACCGAGGCCTTCATCTCGGCAATGGCGCCCATAACATCTCGCAGAGTCAAATCTGCGGGCAGGTCTGGGGCATCAGGAGGGCTCTCAGGGGACTTGCGCGGTCCATCGGGCGATCCCTACTGGAGGGTATAGCGGTCCATACTGTTGGCCTGATGGACGGCGCCGCGCCGTGTCGATTTGGTCTTTGCCCGGTCTCCATCTTGTTTCGTGGCCATGGCCACCAGTCTCCCAGTCGCACCAGCCACGTCGTGTAGGGCAGGAAAGCAGACACGAGCTCCGGGGGGGCCCCCTCAGGGCAGCGGGGTGGATCACAGCCTGCAGGCAGGCAGGGTCTCCCAGCAAGGCCACACCACACCAACACCAAGGGCTCCGCGACCCAACCTCGCAGAGACGACAAGGTGGTGCGAAAGCGAAAGCGAAAGTGCGGGGCACGCGAGTCGCCAGGCCCTGCCTGCCGCTGTTGTTCACTTTGTCACTGGATCACCCCACAGCGCAAATCCGGGGTCCGGCGAGGGGAAGGCCGCACACTTCAATCGGTGCTCACTCCGGTGTCCGAGGTCCGATTCGGAAGCGGGAAACGGGTGCCACCTCAGCTCAGGTTCACCAACATAGTCCCCTCATCCAGGGCAGGATAATGTCAGGATAATCGTAGGAGGTTGCAGAGGTCCTCGGGAGCTTCGCACCTACGCAGCCATCTTGGTTGCGCGCTAGGCTCCTCCCTCCGAACATAGCAATCTTACATTATATTAACAGTTAGAGCTTGATTTAGAGTTTGTGGACAGATTGTCATTCCTCTGTCATGGAGGGACTGGTCCACCCATCAGGCCAGGGGATTCTGCTTGCCATATTTAGGGTTTGGCCTGATAGATCACCATCCATCATATTGGAGGACAGTCTGTCATTCCCCAGTCCACACTGATGGATACTGGTTTTGCAAATAACATATCACTACATTGTAGGATTTCTTTCAAATTCATTTTTTAATATTGCACAAATAAACAGGATTCTAATGATACATAAAAGCTAAGAAATGGAAAAGTGGGATCTAAATGAAATGCAGCAGTTTTGTCTAACACACATAACATAGAGGCGGATGTTCCTTGAAAAGTGCAAGAGCTACTTATTTTTATTTAAACAACAAAAACATATCAATTGGCTCATCTACCTAGAAGTGGAAACAGAGTGATGTGTTTATATATAAGTCACTCACAAGTACTGCAAAGTGCCCTGTGTCTGCTGATCACAATGGTTCAGCTGTCTCATTAAAGACAACACAGCTGGCACAACATACCTCTTTAAAATAGATTGTTTGTGCACAGGACACCCTTTTAGCTGATGTCCAGAGTGTATTTGTCAGCCTAGTGGAAAAATACTTATGAGGGTTAGCGCTGCATCTCTAATGTGTATGTACCCACCTCTGCAAAGAGGCTTGGTAGAGTGAAGCGTATCAGCTAAGCTAGGTATATTTGAATCATACTCTCATATTTGATCACATAGTTTTTGTTATATTATTTTAAATATATTACAATACAGCACGTTTTTTTTTTTTTAATAGATTATAGGTTCAAAGTGCTGACAATTCTTGCCTCCACAAGAAGGCTAGGATAGTTCAACATTACAAATATTGACATAGAAGATTTTCTGAGACTCTACACAGTGTTGTTCTGGCATAATATGGTGTACTCTGGGAAAAGAGAGTCAAACAACCATAGTTGTGTCAGCTCCCATACACTAGCCCATCCCTGAACTATGAAATCACAAATAACCTTGCTTCAGTCTGTTTCAAAATGTTTCACCCTTTTATTATTTACTAAGAATGGAAAAAATATAGGCCCTGAATTTGATTAATAGTGTAAAAAATATTGAAACCCAGTTTAACATTATAAACATGAATTAAAGAACAATTTTTATATTAAATATTTTACTTGAAATTAGTCTAAACTACAAATATCTAAATATTTTAATTTATTTTTTACAGAAAAACAGCAAGTTCTTAACCATCAGCCTGGTGAAAGAAGACCACAAACCTTCATGGTAGCAGCACTCCTGCTGATGAGGATGATCTTCCTGGCCAGCCTGACCCATCATATTTGTATTGCCAGTGGCCTCTGCCTCTCCCTCTCTCAGAGGACATGAGATTTAAATCAGCAGAGTCCAATCCACATTACACACATCAATACCTCTACAAACCCTCTGTGGCCCCCACACGAACAACAACTGTGGCCACCCCAGTCCTACCTCCTGTGACAACCACAGCAATACCATCTGCTGTGCAGCCAATACACAGGATCCGTATGGCTACCCACTGAAGGTCACTAGTTTAAAAAGGGCTGCGGTGTTACCTGCTTTGTTAAGGAATGTTTAGGTTGTAGTAATCAATGTCAATATCACAAGTAGAAGCCTGGTGGGTGTAGCTATGCGGGAGGAGGAGAAGCTGTGCCACATTATTGAACCTCTAAAGGACCAGGATGATCTCATGAGGGCCCAGAAAGCCATCCAGAGGGCCCAAAATGATCTCCTGGATGTCACCTGTGTGTCCCAACTTTAAATTCTTAGGTGGTGCAGGGTGGCGTCAGAGCATTGCCTGCAACAGAGTCTCATTTAGCTGTCATTTCCTTGAGGTAAGTGCTATTTGCTGCCAGCTAAGTCCTAGAAACATCTCCAGATGGAAGCCCCATGGAAAGTAGCACTCTGTTCCACATGGGGCCACTGGTCACCACCACTCCTGTTGACACTCAGGCCGCTTCAGTAGCCTTTAGGAGGGGCCATTGATGTGGCCCAGTTGAAGACAACACCCAAGAAGCCACCACCAAGAGATACAAAAAATGATATCCTTAAATGAGCCACCTAATGTCCACATATTGCCTTTTCACTCATGGACTGTTGTCTGGAAAAGGGCACTAAGCAATTTTTGGCTCATCTTTAATTCCACACCCAACATACAAATTGGATTATTTCAGGAAAAACTGAAGCTATGTTCTTTTGCTCTGTTTTTCAGAATGAATACAAATAATGGGGGGGTCATTCTGATGGCGGTCTGACAGATGCGGTCCGACCGCCATCTGCTGCTGCAGTCTGACCAACAGATTACAATACGTGCTGTTGGAGGCAGCAGGCAGATGGACAGTCCGACGCTGTCTGACGGGATCAAGAAGCCCATTGAAGGGTCAGTAATCCTTACAATAGGGCGGTGCCTGCTCGGGCACCACCGTAATGAATACAATGTCCCTTTCCGCCTGCCCTTTCATTGTGGGCCGCCCGCCATGAAAAGTCAGGCAGAAAGTAACTTTTGGGGCCCCTAGGGGGGTTCCCTTCCCCCTTTCCCCCTTTCCCTCTGCTATGGGACCTGGGGTGCACAGATGGTGCCCCCTAAACATCCCTGCACCATGTGGGAGGCTTGCCACACGGTGCAGGGATGTTTTTAAAGTGTACATTTTCTACTGCTGCAATGGAAAATAAACACTTTGCAACCACCATGAAGGCTGTCACATTGTAATAAGGGCAGCGGGACCGCCGACTTCTTGTCGGGCGGTCCCGCTTTCGATATGATGCCGGTCGGACGAGAGTCCGACCAGCATCGTAATGATGCCCAATGTGTGTTAAGAGGTTCTTCTAAAAAAATGAATTAAATGTTACCTTGATGTCTTATGAAAACCTTCATACCTTCCTTTACATTTCACATATTTGCCAAACCATTTATTACGTGCAAACAACACAAATTTCATCATAATACAAATTGTTATTTACTGTCATCTCACTATGTCCAACTACATCTATAGTTTGGTACATTTGTACTTTAATAAAAGTGTTATACATCCCAAAGCCCATGAAGGGAGTAGGCTGCACCAACAAAGTGTACAAACACTTATCTTCATATTAACAATGCAGAGAAGTCACAACTTTAGGAAACACAGAAAAGTATTATGAGGCATAATGACAGAACATATGATTTTACAATGCAAGGTATGTAATAGCTCCACCTATTATGAAGATATTAAGTGAGTGATACATTGTGTTAGCAACTGCTTCTGTAAATACATTAGCAACACACAAACCATTTCACAGACCGCATTTTGTACTACTTAATTACTAAAAATTGCAACACAATACAATTCACAAACCCACTGGGGCTATTTAAAAAGGTATTTTTGAGTATGTTGCACACATTTGTTTGCTCTTACAATTTTGAGTAACTTTCCTATCTTTGGCTATTCACCATTATACTGTGGGGACCCTTTTATCGATATACTTTTCTATCAGAAGGTGTTGCAGTATCAGTGGTTAACCATATGATATGCTAGACTTATTACTGCTCCTTTTTGGCATAGAAGATAATGGCGGCAGCGGTAGTTGAGACTGTGTAGTTATAGTTAAGACTGGGTTTCCAAAGGACATAGATTTGTTTGGCTTATGAATACCTTGCGCAATTTGACGAATCTTCACAAAACTTTCAGAAAAAAAGGTTTATGGACTTCAGCTGCTTCCTGCAAAGGGTTGGGGTGATACATCAAGGTATGTAATAACTCCACCTATTATGAAGATATTAAGTCAGGGATACATTTTGTTAGCAACTGCTTGTGTAAATACATTAGCAACACACAAACCAGTTCACAGACTGCATTTTGTACTACTTTAATTACTAAAAATTGCAACACAATACAATTCACAAACCCACTGGAGCTATTTAAAATGGTATTTTTGAGTAAGTTACACACATTTGTTTACTCTTACAATTTTGAGTAACTTTCCTATCTTTGACTATTCACCATTTATACTGTGGGGACCCTTTTTATCGATAAACTTTTCTATCAGAAGGTGTTGCAGTATCAGTGGTTAACCATATGATATGCTAGACTTATTACTGCTCCTTTTTGGCATAGAAGATAATGGCGGCAGCGGTAGTTGAGACTGTGTAGTTATAGTTAGGACTGGGTTTCCAAAGGACATAGATTTGTTTGGCTTATGAATACCTGGCCCAATTTGACAAATCTTCACAAAACTTTCAGAAAAAAAGGTTTATGGACCTCAGCTGCTTCCTGGAAAGGGTTGGGGTGATACATCATGTGGGGGCCAAAAAAAAGGGTGGGAGGGGTCCAAAACATATTTTTCACATGCATAGGAAAACTGATCAGCGATACAGCCAAAATAGGTGAGTGGATTTACACCACATTTACCAAAAAGTTGAATATTGATCCAGAAAGCATGCTTTTTGTGATTTGGTGTAAATTCGTTTAGTAGTTTTTGGCAAATTAAGGTTCTGAAGAAATTATAACTCGTGCCCTTACCATGCACTGTTTATGAAGGCCAAAGTGGGGAAGAAAACCAATTATTGCCCTGAATATGAATAGAAAGCTACTCTACTGAAGTTCGAAATTGTTTGTACTACATCAATAACATTAAGACTAGCAATACTGAATTTTTACAGTAATGTTGCGTAGTAAATGAAGATACAAACTTACAAAATGAAAATGAAGAACTAATGAAATTAATATTGTATTGAGATGTTAAGCAAATAAATGCAATTGTTCTTTAATTCAAACAGGGTTATTATGTTTTGCTTTTTTGGACTCTTCACCAATGTGTAACATTTATTGTTACAGTGGTTAATGACATTTGTGCAGTGCTTATGACTTCACATATTACAAGACTCATGAAATGTTCTATGATATTGATAACATCACCAATGACATGTGAATTGTGAATTGACTTCATTGATGACAACACTGTGCATGGTGGGGGTGTGAGTTATAGATTTTTCAGTTAGCTATAAACAGTGATTTTCAGTTTAGTTTTTTTTGTTTCAAACATTATGTTTTTACTTACATTTTTATATAATTACAACATTGCGTTAACCTTTTTTTAGTGAAAAAATAAATAAATATATATATATATATATATATATACATATATATATATATATACATATATATATATATATATATATATATATATACATATATATATATATATATATATATATATATATATATATATATATATATATATATATATATATATATATATATATATATATATATATATATATATTCGAAACAGTTGATTCCAAGCCAGAAAAGAATCCACACGAGCCCACTCGATCATCAAAGCAGCTTTATTCTTCACAGGGCAGATTTTGAACTTTAGAACTCTGACTCCCTTTGGATTGAACCAGGATGAGGAACTTCATTACCATCTTTAACTTGCTACACACTAGTCGGAAATTGTCAATAAGATGGTCACATCTGACTAGGACGTTGACATTGGCCTCTCAGACTTTTTAGAATTAATGTTTGTTTTGTAGTTTATATTAATCCACGACCAACATGTGAGACAGTGTCCCTCCATCCATCACAAATCAGTGATTTAGGCCCACTGGAGGGCTTGATTCATGATATAATCATGCTTAACTTTGTGACATCTTACAGCATTATCTGAGTCCTACATTATGGTCCGTTGTAGTATAACATTCAAGCATTATAATTATTTACGATTGGGTGATGAGAGTGAACTAAATCAAGATGGTCATATGTCAGTAAGATCGACATTGATTAGGCTGTGCACCGCTGTCAATAGAACGATTATTGGAAATGCCGTTAAATATGACAGTACATCACAGGACTATTCCAGGTGTATATATTGAATGCAGGCTTATCTTATATGATTACAATACTCCTAATTTGCTTCATTGGTGAAACTTAACACGCTATAATGAAAATTTGTCACGGACTACCAGTACCATAATGCTGAGCGGCACTGTCTCAGGAAATGATGTCACTAATTAACTGTTTGTATATTTAAAACACTATGACAACCTTTAACAAATGCTAGACTCGTGATCAAGGTCTCTGTTGAGACTGAAACGCGTAGAGGTTTTTCTTGTATCTGGCATGCTGAAAGTAAAAGGAATCATCACACACGATCGTGTTTGAAGTTGTTTTTCCCTCTGGGAGTGCGCGAGGAAGCCTTCGCGGGCAAAACGAATTGAATAAGTAACGGCTTAACCCTGCCGTATCTCGAACGCACCACCGTAGAGCGCCCATGACTCCCGAAGCGGGTTGTGTTGAAATAATATATATATATATATATATATATATATATATATATATATATATATATATATATATATATATATATATATATATATATGACTTTCCAAACGACCAAGTTTCCAAAGTCTATGGCCCGTAGACAGGTGGCAAGTCAAACCGGGCAGGTCTCCCGGTGAATATGTCACACGCTGCAAACTTCTTCAAAGAAGGACTCGCACTCAGGGAAAACCAAGATTTATTCACCACGGTAACGCGTTTCGACAGACAAGCTGTCTTGCTCACACAAAGTCGTGTGCATTTCAAAGGAATCTTTATAGGTACAAACATGAAAGAAAGACTACTGTTTGTCAAATGGTCTCGACCTGCAAATGTAGCGGCCATGTCTGAATGTCAAAAAGCAGATAATACGTTATATGTTATACTCAATAGATCAGTTGGTATTGACAATACAGACACACATTGGATGTAAAACATGTGCATTATTATATTTTGTTATTGTAGACCTATAGTCCTCTGTCTGTAATCATATTGCATCAAACGTGAATCTGAGCGAATCAGTATAATTACTATAAACGGCAAATAGTGCTCGAAAAAATCATGATAAACACCCAGATCACATGTAGTCAGGCGATCAAACTTACATCTTGAGCGGGGATGAATCAGACTTTATACCCTTTGTTTTTACATAAATATACTGGCGGCATAGTGCCCCTAATGTATTAGGCTGATAACCCTCTGAATAAAATATATTTCTAACGAACTTAGAATGTGCCTGACTTAATAATATATTACAGGGGACTGTTAAATCTTGACAACTGAACCATGGTTATCAACAAACATAAGTAGTACAAAGTTCTAACAGTTTTTTTAAAGATTCAAGAAATGCAAGGAAGAAACAATTGATATAGTGCACAACACAACGATTCGGGATAAGAAAAAATAATATATATAGTAATCTTATCTGGGAAAGACCCATGGGACGCGGAAGAAAAGGGTAGGGTAGCTGGAACGGAAGATACAGTCCACAACTGGAATAACCCTTCCTTTCTTCCTGTATAAAGAATATCAAACATGAAAGAAAAGTATGTAAAATCACATATTAAAATATATAGGCACATACTATTACATCATAGTAAGTACTTCAATATAAAAGCAACATTAGCAAATGAATGCTAGCAGCTATATGCACAGACAGCTAAAGTATAATAGAAGGACTAATTATCCCGTAGATGGGTATTCAATTCTTCATCAAGATTGTGCCCCTTAGGATACTTAGTTTCCAGTTCAATGATCCATCTAGATTCTCTTTTCCGTAACATTAAAGTTCTGTTGCCTCCCCTGGGACCAGTATGTACTTGGTCAATCACAAAATAGCTGAGTAGCGAGCTATTTGATAGGTGGAACAATTCAAAGTGTCTGGCAATGGGATAATGGGTATCTTTTTTGTTTATGGCTCGCATGTGTTCCAACACACGTTTCTTAGCCATCAATGTAGGGCTTCCCACATACCACATTTGACATGGACATACCAAGACATAAACACAGTATGTAGAACTACACGTTCGAAATTGTTTAATACTCTTAGGGGACCTATGACCTGGAATTTGTACAGTTTTTTTCATGCTACTGTTACGACAGGCTTTGCAGTGCCCGCAAGGGAAAAAACCTTTTAGAATATGTTCACTTGAGGGTTTCCTAGATGTAATGTCGTTATGTATTAAGATATCTCTGATGTTACGACCTTTTCTGTAGGTAATTCTAGGTCTACGCTCCATTGTTTTACCTATGATGGAGTCGCTGGTCAAAATGTCCCATTTGTCAGCCAGTATTTTGTGTATTTGGTTGGAGTTACTATTATAAGTAAGAATTATTCTACCTGTTTCTTGGATATTGTCATTTTTGTCAGAGCTTGTTTGTGTCTGGGGGTTTAATGTCTGAGTGCGGTCAATTTGATCTACTCTTTTGATGGCTCTTTGGATTACCCAAGCAGGGTAGCCTCTGTCTTTGAATCTTTGAATCATAATTTCTTTTTCTTTTTCAAATGCGGCAACGGTACTACAATTTCTTCGTGCCCTGAGCAGCTCACCAAATGGGATACTCCACTTGAGAGTTTCGGGGTGGCTGCTAAGGGCATGAAGAAGAGTGTTACCAGCCGTTGTTTTGCGAAATAAACTGGTTTGCAGTGTGTTGACCTGAGGTGTTATTACAAGGTCCAAAAACTCAACTGACTGTCTACTCATATTGCTTGTCAGGACAATATTCTTGTTGTTGTTATTAAGTTTGTCAATAAATTCGACTGCTTGTTGTTCGGTGTCAGACCAGATGAGAAAAAGGTCATCAATATATCGAAGCCATAATTTGACCTTTGAGAGATATTGATAAAGTGTGGTATCTAATTTGATGTCCTCCTCCCATTTGCCCAGGAAAAGATTGGCAAAGCTAGGGGCAAAACATGTCCCCATCGCCGTACCTTTGATTTGTTTGTACATAGTACCATTGAACATAAAAATATTGCTGGTAAGACAGAGTGACATCATCTCCAGCAACATGTTGGTATGTTCAAGGTATTGAATGGGTCTGGTCTTCAGAACATGATGACATGACTTGACACCTTCGGTTTGATCTATGATAGTATGGAGTGAGTTAACGTCTAGCGTTATCATAAGATCATTAGGTTCCCAGGTGACATGTCGAAGTTTAGCTAAAAAATCGGTGGTATCTTTTACATGGGAAGGGAGTTCAGTAACATACTCACGTAAGAAGTGATCCACATACTTGGATACATTTTCAAAGGCACTTCCTATTGAGGAGACAATAGGCCTCCCAGGTGGTACTGTAGGGTTTTTGTGGATCTTTGGCAAAAGATATAGGATAGATAGTTTGGGATAGTCTCGTTTGAGAAAACAATATTCTTCCCACGTTAAATAACCTTTTTCCTCCCATTCTTTTAGTTTTTCCCAAATATTACAAATGCTGACATTATACATTTCCATATTGGCCTTCATATAGAAGTGATGATCATTCAATTGTCTTTCCGCCTCCAATATATATTGGTCTTTTTCCCAGAGGACAATGTTGCCACCTTTATCCGCTGGGCGGATGACAATGTTAGTATCGTTGGCAAGTTCAGTCAAAAAATCTTTTTGTTTACTGGAAAGATTAGATTGGATGCGGTTGTTTGTTTTATGTTTCAGTTTCAATAGGGCTTGGGTGACAACCTCCTGAAAAGTATCGATGTTGTCGTGAGGGAGGTTAGGATAAAAGATCGATCGAGGTTTAAATTTGGTAGAGGTAATAGAGTCAGTGGGAATATCAAGCTCCCATTCCTGATTGCCCATAGGAGATAGGGGGTCAAGTTCAGTTGCGAGATCCTGTATCATGTGCAACATTTGGGCATCAGCAATAGTTAAATTGGAAAAGGGTTGATTCATAGTGGTGTCTCCGTCTCTGGATAGTGTATTAGAACTATCCTTTTTGTACAAGGCATGCCATTTTTTTAGTTTTACTTTTCTAATGAATTTATACAGGTCAATCCGTGTATCCACATAATTAAAAGTTTCTGAGGGACAAAAGGTTAATCCCAGACAAAGTGTACTTTTTTTGGCGAATGTTAATTTTCTCTTACTCAGATTTACAATGGTTTTATATACCGTGTCGTGATCCATTATTGTTTGCCTTTGGAGCCACGTATCTCGTTTCCCATGGGCTCTCTTGCATTGTTCTTTTGTTTGTCTCTGTTTTCGTCGCTTCCGTCTCTGTTTGCTCCTCCCCTCCCTCTGCCTCTTTCTCTTCCCCGGCCTCTGCCGCGTTGTTTTCCTCTGTTTGGTGTTGATTGTGGGGTTGTTCTCGGTGTCTGACGGCCTTTTCTCAAGACCCGAAACTCGTCTAAAAAAGTGGCAGTTTTTAAGGTGATCGGTCTTTCAGAAATCGAGCTCACTGTGGAGATTGAGGTGTCATTGTCTGATCCACTTGTTTCAGCAGTGGGGCTCTCCGCTTCTGTTATTGGAGGTTCCATTGTTTCCTTTGGTTGTGGTAGATTTTCATATAAGTGGTCGTATTTGTGACTATATGTTAAGGTGCGACCAGACTCATAGTCTACACAGTCTCTGTGCAATTTGCGTTGCTTCCGGTTTTTTATATCTTCCTCATGTTGTTGCAGTTTGATTGTTAGATCTTTCATGAATTTGTTGATTAGGTCTTGTTCTTTGTTTTTTGATAATTCGTCTTCCAATGTTTTTATTTCCGACAGAATTGTTTCTCTGTCTTCCCAAGCATATTTTATCAGAATATTTAGCATGGTTCGGGAGCTGTTGGCTGAATTCTCTTGCCAATCCTGCAACATCCTAGGGTTTAAGGATTCATATGAAGGCATGATATAAATACGGAGGCCTCTAGGGACCATTTGTTTGTCCACATAGTCCTGTAGTGAGACTGCTTCCCACCATTTTGCTGTTTCTGATTTTTTAAGTTTCTCCAATCTCCTTAGTTTCGCATTGAGTGAGACATCTGTTGAGTTTTGTCTTGTGCTGGTTCCTGTGCCCGGCGCCCGTGCAAGCAGCGTGGCTGCTGCTGCACGCCGTTCAGCTTCTGCATTCATTCTGTGTTTATCGATGAATCCTTATATGTGCATATATAGGATCCAAAAAAATCGTTGTGGACTTTGAAGGGATACTCTCCCTTTGTTTACTTGGTTAAACCCCCCTCCACATACTTGGAGGTTCCTGTTGCCGATAATTCTACTTGTGCTCAGGTTGCCGATCAATATAGGCGCACAGTTCCTATTCTTTCTGCTGCATAAATCAGGGGTCGTGTCTCCTAAAAAGCGGTATGGCGGGCGGGGGACCGGGCGCGTCTGCTCCCAAATGTACTCCCGCCCCTCCTGTTAGTTACCCCGTCTCACGCTCCCCAGAACCCGGGCATAGGAGACACTCACCCTGAGATATGTGCGTAGATCTGTTGGTCCTGAGAAATCCGTAGGTATTACTTCTCGTATCGAGTGACGGCCGGCCGGTAGACTTTTCCGTATTATGACTTTCCAAACGACCAAGTTTCCAAAGTCTATGGCCTGTAGACAGGTGGCAAGTCAAACCGGGCAGGTCTCCCGGTGAATATGTCACACGCTGCAAACTTCTTCAAAGAAGGACTCGCACTCAGGGAAAACCAAGATTTATTCACCACGGTAACGCGTTTCGACAGACAAGCTGTCTTGCTCACACAAAGTCGTGTGCATTTCAAAGGAATCTTTATAGGTACAAACATGAAAGAAAGACTACTGTTTGTCAAATGGTCTCGACCTGCAAATGTAGCAGCCATGTCTGAATGTCAAAAAGCAGATAATACGTTATATGTTATACTCAATAGATCAGTTGGTATTGACAATACAGACACACATTGGATGTAAAACATGTGCATTATTATATTTCGTTATTGTAGACCTATAGTCCTCTGTCTGTAATCATATTGCATCAAACGTGAATCTGAGCGAATCAGTATAATTACTATAAACGGCAAATAGTGCTTGAAAAAATCATGATAAACACCCAGATCACATGTAGTCAGGCGATCAAACTTACATCTTGAGCGGGGATGAATCAGACTTTATACCCTTTGTTTTTACATAAATATACTGGCGGCATAGTGCCCCTAATGTATTAGGCTGATAACCCACTGAATAAAATATATTTCTAACGAACTTAGAATGTGCCTGACTTAATAATATATTACAGGGGACTGTTAAATCTTGACAACTGAACCATGGTTATCAACAAACATAAGTAGTACAAAGTTCTAACAGTTTTTTTAAAGATTCAAGAAATGCAAGGAAAAAACAATTGATATAGTGCACAACACAACGATTCGGGATAAGAAAAAATAATATATATAGTAATCTTATCTGGGAAAGACCCATGGGACGCGGAAGAAAAGGGTAGGGTAGCTGGAACGGAAGAAACAGTCCACAACTGGAATAACCCTTCCTTTCTTCCTGTATAAAGAATATCAAACATGAAAGAAAAGTATGTAAAATCACATATTGAAATATATAGGCATATACTATTACATCATAGTAAGTGCTTCAATATAAAAGCAACATCAGAAATGAATGCTAGCAGCTATATGCACAGACAGCTAAAGTATAATAGAAGGACTAATTATCCCGTAGATGGGTATTCAATTCTTCATCAAGATTGTGCCCCTTAGGATACTTAGTTTCCAGTTCAATGATCCATCTAGATTCTCTTTTCCGTAACATTAAAGTTCTGTTGCCTCCCCTGGGACCAGTATGTACTTGGTCAATCACAAAATAGCTGAGTAGCGAGCTATTTGATAGGTGGAACAATTCAAAGTGTCTGGCAATGGGATAATGGGTATCTTTTTTGTTTATGGCTCGCGTGTGTTCCAACACACGTTTCTTAGCCATCAATGTAGTGCTTCCCACATATCACATTTGACATGGACATACCAAGACATAAACACAGTATGTAGAACTACACGTTAGAAACTGTTTAATACTCTTAGGGGACCTATGACCTGGAATTTGTACAGTTTTTTTCATGCTACTGTTACGACAGGCTTTGCAGTGCCCGCAAGGGAAAAAACCTTTTAGATTATGTTCACTTGAGGGTTTCCTAGATGTAATGTCGTTATGTATTAAGATATCTCTGATGTTACGACCTTTTCTGTAGGTAATTCTAGGTCTACGCTCCATTGTTTTACCTATGATGGAGTCGCTGGTCAAAATGTCCCATTTGTCAGCCAGTATTTTGTGTATTTGGTTGGAGTTAGTATTATAAGTAAGAATTATTCTACCTGTTTCTTGGATATTGTCATTTTTGTCAGAGCTTGTTTGTGTCTGGGGGTTTAATGTCTGAGTGCGGTCAATTTGATCTACTCTTTTGATGGCTCTTTGGATTACCCAAGCAGGGTAGCCTCTGTCTTTGAATCTTTGAATCATAATTTCTTTTTCTTTTTCAAATGCGGCAACGGTACTACAATTTCTTCGTGCCCTGAGCAGCTCACCAAACGGGATACTCCACTTGAGAGTTTCGGGGTGGCTGCTAAGGGCATGAAGAAGAGTGTTACCAGCCGTTGTTTTGCGAAATAAACTGGTTTGCAGTGTGTTGACCAGAGGTGTTATTACAAGGTCCAAAAACTCAACTGACTGTCTACTCATATTGCTTGTCAGGACAATATTCTTGTTGTTGTTATTAAGTTTGTCAATAAATTCGACTGCTTGTTGTTCGGTGTCAGACCAGATGAGAAAAAGGTCATCAATATATCGAAGCCATAATTTGACCTTTGAGAGATATTGATAAAGTGTGGTATCTAATTTGATGTCCTCCTCCCATTTGCCCAGGAAAAGATTGGCAAAGCTAGGGGCAAAACATGTCCCCATCGCCGTACCTTTGATTTGTTTGTACATAGTACCATTGAACATAAAAATATTGCTGGTAAGACAGAGTGACATCATCTCCAGCAACATCTACCACAACCAAAGGAAACAATGGAACCTCCAATAACAGAAGCGGAGAGCCCCACTGCTGAAACAAGTGGATCAGACAATGACACCTCAATCTCCACAGTGAGCTCGATTTCTGAAAGACCGATCACCTTAAAAACTGCCACTTTTTTAGACGAGTTTCGGGTCTTGAGAAAAGGCCGTCAGACACCGAGAACAACCCCACAATCAACACCAAACAGAGGAAAACAACGTGGCAGAGGCCGGGGAAGAGGAAGAGGCAGAGGGAGTGGAGGAGCAAACAGAGACGGAAGCGACGAAAACAGAGACAAACAAAAGAACAATGCAAGAGAGCCCATGGGAAACGAGATACGTGGCTCCAAAGGCAAACAATAATGGATCACGACACGGTAAATAAAACCATTGTAAATCTGAGTAAGAGAAAATTAACATTCGCCGAAAAAAGTACACTTTGTCTGGGATTAACCTTTTGTCCCTCAGAAACTTTTAATTATGCGGATACACGGATTGACCTGTATAAATTCATTAGAAAAGTAAAACTAAAAAAATGGCATGCCTTGTACAAAAAGGATAGTTCTAATACACTATCCAGAGACGGAGACACCACTATGAATCAACCCTTTTCCAATTTAACTATTGCTGATGCCCAAATGTTGCACATGATACAGGATCTCGCAACTGAACTTGACCCCCTATCTCCTATGGACAATCAGGAATGGGAGCTTGATATTCCCACTGACTCTATTACCTCTACCAAATTTAAACCTCGATCGATCTTTTATCCTAACCTCCCTCACGACAACATCGATACTTTTCAGGAGGTTGTCACCCAAGCCCTATTGAAACTGAAACATAAAACAAACAACCGCATCCAATCTAATCTTTCCAGTAAACAAAAAGATTTTTTGACTGAACTTGCCAACGATACTAACATTGTCATCCGCCCAGCGGATAAAGGTGGCAACATTGTCCTCTGGGAAAAAGACCAATATATATTGGAGGCGGAAAGACAATTGAATGATCATCACTTCTATATGAAGGCCAATATGGAAATGTATAATGTCAGCATTTGTAATATTTGGGAAAAACTAAAAGAATGGGAGGAAAAAGGTTATTTAACGTGGGAAGAATATTGTTTTCTCAAACGAGACTATCCCAAACTATCTATCCTATATCTTTTGCCAAAGATCCACAAAAACCCTACAGTACCACCTGGGAGGCCTATTGTCTCCTCAATTTGAAGTGCCTTTGAAAATGTATCCAAGTATGTGGATCCCTTCTTACGTGAGTATGTTACTGAACTCCCTTCCCATGTAAAAGATACCACCGATTTTTTAGCTAAACTTCGACATGTCACCTGGGAACCTAATGATCTTATGATAACGCTAGACGTTAACTCACTCTATACTATCATAGATCAAACCGAAGGTGTCAAGTCATGTCATCATTTCCTGAAGACCAGACCCATTCAATACCTTGAACATACTAACATGTTGCTGGAGATGATGTCACTCTGTCTTACCAGCAATATTTTTATGTTCAATGGTACTATGTACAAACAAATCAAAGGTACGGCGATGGGGACATGTTTTGCCCCTAGCTTTGCCAATCTTTTCCTGGGCAAATGGGAGGAGGACATCAAATTAGATACCACACTTTATCAATATCTCTCAAAGGTCAAATTATGGCTTCGATATATTGATGACCCTTTTCTCATCTGGTCTGACACCGAACAACAAGCAGTCGAATTTATTGACAAACTTAATAACAACAACAAGAATATTGTCCTGACAAGCAATATGAGTAGACAGTCAGTTGAGTTTTTGGACCTTGTAATAACACCTCAGGTCAACACACTGCAAACCAGTTTATTTCGCAAAACAACGGCTGGTAACACTCTTCTTCATGCCCTTAGCAGCCACCCCGAAACTCTCAAGTGGAGTATCCCGTTTGGTGAGCTGCTCAGGGCACGAAGAAATTGTAGTACCGTTGCCGCATTTGAAAAAGAAAAAGAAATTATGATTCAAAGATTCAAAGACAGAGGCTACCCTGCTTGGGTAATCCAAAGAGCCATCAAAAGAGTAGATCAAATTGACCGCACTCAGACATTAAACCCCCAGACACAAACAAGCTCTGACAAAAATGACAATATCCAAGAAACAGGTAGAATAATTCTTACTTATAATACTAACTCCAACCAAATACACAAAATACTGGCTGACAAATGGGACATTTTGACCAGCGACTCCATCATAGGTAAAACAATGGAGCGTAGACCTAGAATTACCTACAGAAAAGGTCGTAACATCAGAGATATCTTAATACATAACGACATTACATCTAGGAAACCCTCAAGTGAACATAATCTAAAAGGTTTTTTCCCTTGCGGGCACTGCAAAGCCTGTCGTAACAGTAGCATGAAAAAAACTGTACAAATTCCAGGTCATAGGTCCCCTAAGAGTATTAAACAATTTCGAACGTGTAGTTCTACATACTGTGTTTATGTCTTGGTATGTCCATGTCAAATGTGGTATGTGGGAAGCACTACATTGATGGCTAAGAAACGTGTGTTGGAACACATGCGAGCCATAAACAAAAAAGATACCCATTATCCCATTGCCAGACACTTTGAATTGTTCCACCTATCAAATAGCTCGCTACTCAGCTATTTTGTGATTGACCAAGTACATACTGGTCCCAGGGGAGGCAACAGAACTTTAATGTTACGGAAAAGAGAATCTAGATGGATCATTGAACTGGAAACTAAGTATCCTAAGGGGCACAATCTTGATGAAGAATTGAATACCCATCTACGGGATAATTAGTCCTTCTATTATACTTTAGCTGTCTGTGCATATAGCTGCTAGCATTCATTTCTGATGTTGCTTTTATATTGAAGTACTTACTATGATGTAATAGTATGTGCCTATATATTTTAATATGTGATTTTACATACTTTTCTTTCATGTTTGATATTCTTTATACAGGAAGAAAGGAAGGGTTATTCCAGTTGTGGACTGTTTCTTCCGTTCCAGCTACCCTACCCTTTTCTTCCGCGTCCCATGGGTCTTTCCCAGATAAGATTACTATATATATTATTTTTTCTTATCCCGAATCGTTGTGTTGTGCACTATATCAATTGTTTCTTCCTTGCATTTCTTGAATCTTTAAAAAAACTGTTAGAACTTTGTACTACTTATGTTTGTTGATAACCATGGTTCAGTTGTCAAGATTTAACAGCCCCCTGTAATATATTATTAAGTCAGGCACATTCTAAGTTCGTTAGAAATATATTTTATTCAGTGGGTTATCAGCCTAATACATTAGGGGCACTATGCCGCCAGTATATTTATGTAAAAACAAAGGGTATAAAGTCTGATTCATCCCCGCTCAAGATGTAAGTTTGATCGCCTGACTACATGTGATCTGGGTGTTTATCATGATTTTTTCGAGCACTATTTGCCGTTTATAGTAATTATACTGATTCGCTCAGATTCACGTTTGATGCAATATGATTACAGACAGAGGACTATAGGTCTACAATAACGAAATATAATAATGCACATGTTTTACATCCAATGTGTGTCTGTATTGTCAATACCAACTGATCTATTGAGTATAACATATAACGTATTATCTGCTTTTTGACATTCAGACATGGCCGCTACATTTGCAGGTCGAGACCATTTGACAAACAGTAGTCTTTCTTTCATGTTTGTACCTATAAAGATTCCTTTGAAATGCACACGACTTTGTGTGAGCAAGACAGCTTGTCTGTCGAAACGCGTTACCGTGGTGAATAAATCTTGGTTTTCCCTGAGTGCGAGTCCTTCTTTGAAGAAGTTTGCAGCGTGTGACATATTCACCGGGAGACCTGCCCGGTTTGACTTGCCACCTGTCTACGGGCCATAGACTTTGGAAACTTGGTCGTTTGGAAAGTCATAATACGGAAAAGTCTACCGGCCGGCCGTCACTCGATACGAGAAGTAATACCTACGGATTTCTCAGGACCAACAGATCTACGCACATATCTCACGGTGAGTGTCTCCTATGCCCGGTTTCTGGGGAGCGTGAGACGGGGTAACTAACAGGAGGGGCGGGAGTACGTTTGGGAGCAGACGCGCCCGGTCCCCCGCCCGCCATACCGCTTTTTAGGAGACACGACCCCTGATTTATGCAGCAGAAAGAATAGGAACTGTGCGCCTATATTGATCGGCAACCTGAGCACAAGTAGAATTATTGGCAACAGGAACCTCCAAGTATGTGGAGGGGGGTTTAACCAAGTAAACAAAGGGAGAGTATCCCTTCAAAGTCCACAACGATTTTTTTGGATCCTATATATGCACACATAAGGATTCATCGATAAACACAGAATGAATGCAGAAGCTGAACGGTGTGCAGCAGCAGCCACGCTGCTTGCACGGGCGCCGGGCACAGGAACCAGCACGAGACAAAACTCAACAGATGTCTCACTCAATGCGAAACTAAGGAGATTGGAGAAACTTAAAAAATCAGAAACAGCAAAATGGTGGGAAGCAGTCTCACTACAGGACTATGTGGACAAACAAATGGTCCCTAGAGGCCTCCGTGTTTATATCATGCCTTCATATGAATCCTTAAACCCTAGGATGTTGCAGGATTGGCAAGAGAATTCAGCCAACAGCTCCCGAACCATGCTAAATATTCTGATAAAATATGCTTGGGAAGACAGAGAAACAATTCTGTCGGAAATAAAAACATTGGAAGACGAATTATCAAAAAACAAAGAACAAGACCTAATCAACAAATTCATGAAAGATCTAACAATCAAACTGCAACAACATGAGGAAGATATAAAAAACCGGAAGCAACGCAAATTGCACAGAGACTGTGTAGACTATGAGTCTGGTCGCACCTTAACATATAGTCACAAATACGACCACTTATATGAAAATCTACCACAACCAAAGGAAACAATGGAACCTCCAATAACAGAAGCGGAGAGCCCCACTGCTGAAACAAGTGGATCAGACAATGACACCTCAATCTCCACAGTGAGCTCGATTTCTGAAAGACCGATCACCTTAAAAACTGCCACTTTTTTAGACGAGTTTCGGGTCTTGAGAAAAGGCCGTCAGACACCGAGAACAACCCCACAATCAACACCAAACAGAGGAAAACAACGTGGCAGAGGCCGGGGAAGAGGAAGAGGCAGAGGGAGGGGAGGAGCAAACAGAGACGGAAGCGACGAAAACAGAGACAAACAAAAGAACAATGCAAGAGAGCCCATGGGAAACGAGATACGTGGCTCCAAAGGCAAACAATAATGGATCACGACACGGTAAATAAAACCATTGTAAATCTGAGTAAGAGAAAATTAACATTCGCCGAAAAAAGTACACTTTGTCTGGGATTAACCTTTTGTCCCTCAGAAACTTTTAATTATGCGGATACACAGATTGACCTGTATAAATTCATTAGAAAAGTAAAACTAAAAAAATGGCATGCCTTGTACAAAAAGGATAGTTCTAATACACTATCCAGAGACGGAGACACCACTATGAATCAACCCTTTTCCAATTTAACTATTGCTGATGCCCAAATGTTGCACATGATACAGGATCTCGCAACTGAACTTGACCCCCTATCTCCTATGGACAATCAGGAATGGGAGCTTGATATTCCCACTGACTCTATTACCTCTACCAAATTTAAACCTCGATCGATCTTTTATCCTAACCTCCCTCACGACAACATCGATACTTTTCAGGAGGTTGTCACCCAAGCCCTATTGAAACTGAAACATAAAACAAACAACCGCATCCAATCTAATCTTTCCAGTAAACAAAAAGATTTTTTGACTGAACTTGCCAACGATACTAACATTGTCATCCGCCCAGCGGATAAAGGTGGCAACATTGTCCTCTGGGAAAAAGACCAATATATATTGGAGGCGGAAAGACAATTGAATGATCATCACTTCTATATGAAGGCCAATATGGAAATGTATAATGTCAGCATTTGTAATATTTGGGAAAAACTAAAAGAATGGGAGGAAAAAGGTTATTTAACGTGGGAAGAATATTGTTTTCTCAAACGAGACTATCCCAAACTATCTATCCTATATCTTTTGCCAAAGATCCACAAAAACCCTACAGTACCACCTGGGAGGCCTATTGTCTCCTCAATAGGAAGTGCCTTTGAAAATGTATCCAAGTATGTGGATCACTTCTTACGTGAGTATGTTACTGAACTCCCTTCCCATGTAAAAGATACCACCGATTTTTTAGCTAAACTTCGACATGTCACCTGGGAACCTAATGATCTTATGATAACGCTAGACTTTAACTCACTCCATACTATCATAGATCAAACCGAAGGTGTCAAGTCATGTCATCATTTTCTGAAGACCAGACCCATTCAATACCTTGAACATACTAACATGTTGCTGGAGATGATGTCACTCTGTCTTACCAGCAATATTTTTATGTTCAATGGTACTATGTACAAACAAATCAAAGGTACGGCGATGGGGACATGTTTTGCCCCTAGCTTTGCCAATCTTTTCCTGGGCAAATGGGAGGAGGACATCAAATTAGATACCACACTTTATCAATATCTCTCAAAGGTCAAATTATGGCTTCGATATATTGATGACCTTTTTCTCATCTGGTCTGACACCGAACAACAAGCAGTCAAATTTATTGACAAACTTAATAACAACAACAATAATATTGTCTTGACAAGCAATATGAGTAGACAGTCAGTTGAGTTTTTGGACCTTGTAATAACACCTCAGGTCAACACACTGCAAACCAGTTTATTTCGCAAAACAACGGCTGGTAACACTCTTCTTCATGCCCTTAGCAGCCACCCCGAAACTCTCAAGTGGAGTATCCCGTTTGGTGAGCTGCTCAGGGCACGAAGAAATTGTAGTACCGTTGCCGCATTTGAAAAAGAAAAAGAAATTATGATTCAAAGATTCAAAGACAGAGGCTACCCTGCTTGGGTAATCCAAAGAGCCATCAAAAGAGTAGATCAAATTGACCGCACTCAGACATTAAACCCCCAGACACAAACAAGCTCTGACAAAAATGACAATATCCAAGAAACAGGTAGAATAATTCTTACTTATAATACTAACTCCAACCAAATACACAAAATACTGGCTGACAAATGGGACATTTTGACCAGCGACTCCATCATAGGTAAAACAATGGAGCGTAGACCTAGAATTACCTACAGAAAAGGTCGTAACATCAGAGATATCTTAATACATAACGACATTACATCTAGGAAACCCTCAAGTGAACATAATCTAAAAGGTTTTTTCCCTTGCGGGCACTGCAAAGCCTGTCGTAACAGTAGCATGAAAAAAACTGTACAAATTCCAGGTCATAGGTCCCCTAAGAGTATTAAACAATTTCTAACGTGTAGTTCTACATACTGTGTTTATGTCTTGGTATGTCCATGTCAAATGTGGTATGTGGGAAGCACTACATTGATGGCTAAGAAACGTGTGTTGGAACACATGCGAGCCATAAACAAAAAAGATACCCATTATCCCATTGCCAGACACTTTGAATTGTTCCACCTATCAAATAGCTCGCTACTCAGCTATTTTGTGATTGACCAAGTACATACTGGTCTCAGGGGAGGCAACAGAACTTTAATGTTACGGAAAAGAGAATCTAGATGGATCATTGAACTGGAAACTATCTATCCTAAGGGGCACAATCTTGATGAAGAATTGAATACCCATCTACGGGATAATTAGTCCTTCTATTATACTTTAGCTGTCTGTGCATATAGCTGCTAGCATTTATTTCTGATGTTGCTTTTATATTGAAGTACTTACTATGATGTAATAGTATGTGCCTATATATTTTAATATGTGATTTTACATACTTTTCTTTCATGTTTGATATTCTTTATACAGGAAGAAAGGAAGGGTTATTCCAGTTGTGGACTGTTTCTTCCGTTCCAGCTACCCTACCCTTTTCTTCCGCGTCCCATGGGTCTTTCCCAGATAATATTACTATATATATTATTTTTTCTTATCCCGAATCGTTGTGTTGTGCACTATATCAATTGTTTCTTCCTTGCATTTCTTGAATCTTTAAAAAAACTGTTAGAACTTTGTACTACTTATGTTTGTTGATAACCATGGTTCAGTTGTCAAGATTTAACAGTCCCCTGTAATATATTATTAAGTCAGGCACATTCTAAGTTCGTTAGAAATATATTTTATTCAGTGGGTTATCAGCCTAATACATTAGGGGCACTATGCCGCCAGTATATTCATGTAAAAACAAAGGGTATAAAGTCTGATTCATCCCCGCTCAAGATGTAAGTTTGATCGCCTGACTACATGTGATCTGGGTGTTTATCATGATTTTTTCGAGCACTATTTGCCGTTTATAGTAATTATACTGATTCTCTCAGATTCACGTTTGATGCAATATGATTACAGACAGAGGACTATAGGTCTACAATAACGAAATATAATAATGCACATGTTTTACATCCAATGTGTGTCTGTATTGTCAATACCAACTGATCTATTGAGTATAACATATAACGTATTATATGCTTTTTGACATTCAGACATGGCCGCTACATTTGCAGGTCGAGACCATTTGACAAACAGTAGTCTTTCTTTCATGTTTGTACCTATAAAGATTCCTTTGAAATGCACACGACTTTGTGTGAGCAAGACAGCTTGTCTGTCGAAACGCGTTACCGTGGTGAATAAATCTTGGTTTTCCCTGAGTGCGAGTCCTTCTTTGAAGAAGTTTGCAGCGTGTGATATATTTAAGAAAGTGGAATACTTGGACACACAAGTAGTAGTGAGAAGCAATACCATCCACACAACTCTCTATCGAAAATGCACAGCGGGCAATACTCTTCTTCATGCTCTGAGCAGCCATCCCGACAATCTCAAGTGGAGTATCCCCTATGGGGAGTTGCTCAGGGCTAAGAGAAACTGTAGTTCGCCCGCCGACTTCCTGAGTGAACAACAAATCATGATAGAGAGATTTAAAGCTAGAGGCTATCCAGCATGGGTTCTCAAAAGAGCAGTCGCCAGGGTAACCGAGGTTGAGAGATCAAGCACTCTAGCTCAAACCGAGAAAGAATCACCTGAAAGCGAAAATGAAGAGGGCAACAACACACGCTTGATTATGACGTTTAATGGCAATTCTACCCAGATTCGCAAGGTAATCAATCGTCATTGGAACATTCTAAGAAATGACCCCATAGTGGGCAAGTCGTTATCAGAAAGACCCAGTATAACATACAGAAAGGGCCGCAGCCTCAGAGATTCTTTGGTGCATAGCGATCTGACAACTAATGTTGAAGGGAGGGGTCTAGATATAAAGGGCTTCTATCCATGCGGCCACTGTAAGGCGTGTAGTAACAGCAAAATGGTGAAGGAATTCTGGAATACAAGTACAAACACCATGATCACTATTTCCCAATTTCTCACATGTGCGAGCACCTTTGTCATTTATGTGTTGGAATGCCCGTGCAAACTACGGTATGTGGGCAGTACAACACATATGGCAAAAAAACGTGTACTTGAACATATGAGGGCTATCACTAACAATGATAAACAATACCCGATAGCCCGCCATTTTGCAAGTCACCATTTTTCAGATTACAAAAAACTAAGATATTATGCAACTGAGCAGGTTCTACCGAAAGTGAGAGGTGGAAATCGTGTGCTAAGACTTAGGCAACGAGAATCAAGACACATCATAGGTATGTGCACCCTCTTTCCCGAAGGCCATAACTTGGATGAAGAAATGGCCATTCACTTACAAGAGGAATGATAGCTTCATGATACTGGATGCTCAATCTGCAAACTATGATAAACAGTCATGATTCACATCGCTATATAACTATATTGCATAGTACTGTACATATCAGTATACCTGTGTTATTCATTGTTTTATCTTTTATCTTTTATCTTTTTATTCTGAATAATGTGGGCTGCTAAAGGTCTTTGTCTAACATTACCTCATGAGTCTGACAACTACATTTCTATTTCCCACAGGAGGAAAGGAAGGGAATTGTCATCTATGGTGCCAACGCGATCCCTACCCTTTTCTTCAGATCATCCTGAAGTTACAACACGGAGATAAGATTTTAACACACACTTTTTTTGACTATATTACTTTGATTGTGTTATTGGGAAGCCACGGGTTACTCTTAGGAGTAGGGGGTATTAAGTTGGATGCTGGTGTATCAATTTCGTTATTTCTCATTTACAGTCTGTTGAAGGACCAATGGGTAGCATATATACTTATCGGTTGCCTATAATCAAGACTAATATACTTTTAAATGTTTGTACAAATGAGCCATCTTACATGAAGGATAGCGCTATACCCACTAGCCAGGGTATTTCACGAATAACCTAGATGACTTAAGGATGTGTGCATTCTAGCATTATTCCACATGAAACGAGCAACACGTAAAAGAAGGTCCGCACTATACCCACTAGCCAGGGTGTTCCTTTTCATTTTCATTTTCTTATTCATTTGCAATTTGGCATACCTTGAGTGTAATTGCGAGATAAATTGGTCACTTAGTCCAGCTCACACGAGGCTGTTCACTCACTATGATAGTATTACCCACTATTAGGGAATTTAGCGTGACCTCACAGCAATTCACTACGCATATATACAAATGTGCATAGGACAGTTCCGACATGATCCGATTATCAATTTAGATTTACAATTGTGGATTAATGAATGGAAAACCTTGTTTAAGAACAGTTATGCATTGTTTTACATTTTGTTAAGACGTTACAAGATGGCGCCCAAAAAATACGGCTACCTGTTGTACTAACGATGTCCTTTCACTATGTTTATTGACTACCAACACGGAAGTATATGTATCGGCATCTTTATTGAAAATCACTGTGTGAACAAGCCACCACGGTGGCGAAACGCGTCACGGTGGGTTTATGAATATAATAAACCCCCACTTGGATATGAACTAAAGACCTGGTCTACTGTGTCAGAGGTTTTTGAGAGCACGAGTGGAATCCCGTTTTTTCGACATATTGTTTACCGGTTCTCCGCCGGTCTCGCGCCACCCCTCAACGGATTGGGAAAGCTTAAGGAGGAACTTGGATTGATTGAACTTTGCCTTCCTTCGATCGGCCCTGGGTTTACGAACAGAAGAGGATTACGACATGAGGATTTATCTTTGACGAAGCAACCACGCGGAGGCGAACAGGTGCAGCTTCTGGAGTACCGCACGCTATCCACAGGAGACGGGATATACCGTGCAGGTAAGGACACTGCCCCCTTTTCCTTTGTTTTGTCGTCTGTCCTGTGTTCGGGCGCATTATTCCTGATAAGAATCTTAACACACTCTGATTCAAAGCAACGAACGCCGTTTTTACGGAGGGATCGTCAAGAAATACCCCATGTGAAACGAAACGTATGTGGGATTATCCAGATTCCATAACATTCAGAAAGCGCATGGCAATGACCCTGGGGCTAGGGGAACTCTATACTTTATAGAGGAGAACTCTCTGACACGCATAGCAGTACCGGGTACCTAGTTCATAAGGGATTCCTCTGGTTTCCCAGAAAATTGATAATTAAGGATGGAGGAAGAAAGGGAATGCAGGGAAGCGGCACAGGCATTATTTGCGAGGGCACCAGGAGTTGGGAAGCATACCCAGACCATCACACCTAAGGAGAAAACCATTCATGAAACTCTCAAAAAATTTGAAAAGCTACATAAACAAGAAACCTCCAAATGGTGGGAGGCAACATCTCTGCAAGATTACATAGATAAATCTATGGTTCCCCGAGGATTAAGGATTTATATATCCCCCTCTTATGACTCTCCAGACCCCCGAATGTTGGAGGACTGGTCAACCAACTCTGCGACAAGTTCCAGAAACATGCTTGAAATACTCGTGAAGTATGCCTGGTCTGATAGGGAAAAGATCAAACAAGAAATTGAACAGATAAAGGAGGTGCTCAGTGCACATGATGACCAAGAAACAATCAAGAAGTTATTAGACGAAATGAAGAAACGTCTAAAGCTTATGGAGGACGACATCAAAAGGAGGAAACAACGCAAGCTGCACAGAGATTGTGGAGACTACGAATCTGGCAGGGTCCTAACATACAGCAAGAAATACGATCATCTGTATGAAAAGGGTCAAGTCCCGGAAAAGAATATAAGACACGAACAGGAACAATGTGAGGAGGAATTAACAGACCACAGTGATACCAACACTGAGGACTCAGAAACAACAAGAACATCGGAGGGTTCAATCTCAGATCCGGACTTGGGAACCAGACCAAAAACAACTTTTTTAGACGAATACCGGCTCATGAAGGAGAGCCGGCAAACAACGAGATCAATGTCCAGGATGAACCGGAAGGAGGACTCACCCACTCCGAGAGGAAGGGGAAGAGGAAGAGGAAGGGGTACCAGAGGAAGAGGAGGAAAAGGTCCCGACAGAGAAGAGAGAAGAGAGAAAAATATGGAGTACATGGGAAGAAAACAGACATACTCCAAGAAGAACCAATAATGGATGATGTAATGGTAAATCAGACTATTGTGAATCTAACTACTAAAACCCTGAGTAACAAAGACAAAAGAACACTATGTTTAGGACTGTCATTTTGCCCTGCAGTGCCTATGAATTATGTCAATAGTAAAATTGATGTATTTAAATTTTGCAGAAAATTGAAACTTAAGAAGTGGCACAAAATGAAACCAGTGAAGAGTAGGGAACAACAGGTAACAAGAAACACACAAGAAGATGATTTATCGATAGGGGATATTGACACCGTGATTGCCTTACATGAGCTCCAAACCAATCAGGATGAAACACTTATGAGCCCAGAATCCCTTCACGTTCTAGATGAGCTGGAAATAAAATATGACAAATCTGCATGTAGCCTTTTCAGACCTAGGTCAACTTTTGTACCAAAGTTAGGACACGACAACATTGATACCTTTCAGGATGTCGTAAATAATGAAATGTTGAAATTTAGGCAGAAAAACTGGCCCAAAAAGTTGAAAAATTTCAAACACAACCTGACAGCCATACAGAAACACGTCATCAATGAACTTGCAACCGATGAAAGTCTGGTGGTTAGACCAGCTGACAAAGGTGGCAATATTGTCATTCTACCTAGGGAAATGTATGTCAGCGAAGCTCAGCGCCAACTTAGTGACAGTAACACCTACACTATCTCCACCAAAGCAGAATACAACAACAGTGTCTGCAAGATCTGGGATTTACTAAATGAGTGGAGGGAGATGGGATTGCTAGAATGGGAGGAATTCTGTTTTCTAAAGAAAGACTATCCCATTTTACCAGTGATGTATCTGCTCCCTAAGGTACACAAAAATAAAGAAAACCCCCCAGGCAGACCTATTATTTCCTCACGAGGGAGTGTGCTGGAAAACATCTCAAGGTATGTGGACCATTTTCTGAGGGAGTTTGTTTGTACCCTTCCCTCATATGTACGGGACACCAAAGATTTTTTAAATAAAATAGCCAATTTGATGTGGAAAGAGGATTATATCCTTATAACTTTGGATGTTAATTCGCTGTATACAGTAATTAACCATGATCAAGGGGTACAGGCCTGTGCCCATTATTTGAAACGCAGAAATATTGGATATTTAGAACATACCAATATGATTCTTGAGATGATGAGGTACTGTCTCACGAACAACTATTTTTTGTTCAATGGGTCAGTCTACAGACAAAGACATGGCACCGCGATGGGCACATGTTTTGCCCCAAGCTTTGCCAACCTTTTTATGGGGGCTTGGGAAGAGGAAATCCAGAAAGACAAGAACTTCGAGAAAGCCCTTACAAATGTAAAAATGTGGCTCAGGTACATCGACGACATTTTTGTTGTGTGGGAGGGCACAGAAAGAGATGCTGTACAGTTCATAGAAGAACTAAATAACAATGAAAAAAATCTCACTCTCACCTGCACCATAAGTAAGGAGAAAGTGGAATACTTGGACACACAAGTAGTAGTGAGAAGCAATACCATCCACACAACTCTCAATCGAAAATGCACAGCGGGCAATACTCTTCTTCATGCTCTGAGCAGCCATCCCGACAATCTCAAGTGGAGTATCCCCTATGGGGAGTTGCTCAGGGCTAAGAGAAACTGTAGTTCGCCCGCCGACTTCCTGAGTGAACAACAAATCATGATAGAGAGATTTAAAGCTAGAGGCTATCCAGCATGGGTTCTCAAAAGAGCAGTCGCCAGGGTAACCGAGGTTGAGAGATCTAGCACTCTAGCTCAAACCGAGAAAGAATCACCTGAAAGCGAAAATGAAGAGGGCAACAACACACGCTTGATTATGACGTTTAATGGCAATTCTACCCAGATTCGCAAGGTAATCAATCGTCATTGGAACATTCTAAGAAATGACCCCATAGTGGGCAAGTCGTTATCAGAAAGACCCAGTATAACATACAGAAAGGGCCGCAGCCTCAGAGATTCTTTGGTGCATAGCGATCTGACAACTAATGTTGAAGGGAGGGGTCTAGATATAAAGGGCTTCTATCCATGCGGCCACTGTAAGGCGTGTAGTAACAGCAAAATGGTGAAGGAATTCTGGAATACAAGTACAAACACCATGATCACTATTTCCCAATTTCTCACATGTGCGAGCACCTTTGTCATTTATGTGTTGGAATGCCCGTGCAAACTACGGTATGTGGGCAGTACAACACATATGGCAAAAAAACGTGTACTTGAACATATGAGGGCTATCACTAACAATGATAAACAATACCCGATAGCCCGCCATTTTGCAAGTCACCATTTTTCAGATTACAAAAAACTAAGATATTATGCAATTGAGCAGGTTCTACCGAAAGTGAGAGGTGGAAATCGTGTGCTAAGACTTAGGCAACGAGAATCAAGACACATCATAGGTATGTGCACCCTCTTTCCCGAAGGCCATAACTTGGATGAAGAAATGGCCATTCACTTACAAGAGGAATGATAGCTTCATGATACTGGATGGTCAATCTGCAAACTATGATAAACAGTCATGATTCACATCGCTATATAACTATATTGCATAGTACTGTACATATCAGTATACCTGTGTTATTCATTGTTTTATCTTTTATCTTTTATCTTTTTATTCTGAATAATGTGGGCTGCTAAAGGTCTTTGTCTAACATTACCTCATGAGTCTGACAACTACATTTCTATTTCCCACAGGAGGAAAGGAAGGGAATTGTCATCTATGGTGCCAACGCGATCCCTACCCTTTTCTTCAGATCATCCTGAAGTTACAACACGGAGATAAGATTTTAACACACACTTTTTTTGACTATATTACTTTGATTGTGTTATTGGGAAGCCACGGGTTACTCTTAGGAGTAGGGGGTATTAAGTTGGATGCCGGTGTATCAATTTCGTTATTTCTCATTTACAGTCTGTTGAAGGACCAATGGGTAGCATATATACTTATCGGTTGCCTATAATCAAGACTAATATACTTTTAAATGTTTGTACAAATGAGCCATCTTACATGAAGGATAGCGCTATACCCACTAGCCAGGGTATTTCACGAATAACCTAGATGACTTAAGGATGTGTGCATTCTAGCATTATTCCACATGAAACGAGCAACACGTAAAAGAAGGTCCGCACTATACCCACTAGCCAGGGTGTTCCTTTTCATTTTCATTTTCTTATTCATTTGCAATTTGGCATACCTTGAGTGTAATTGCGAGATAAATTGGTCACTTAGTCCAGCTCACACGAGGCTGTTCACTCACTATGATAGTATTACCCACTATTAGGGAATTTAGCGTGACCTCACAGCAATTCACTACGCATATATACAAATGTGCATAGGACAGTTCCGACATGATCCGATTATCAATTTAGATTTACAATTGTGGATTAATGAATGGAAAACCTTGTTTAAGAACAGTTATGCATTGTTTTACATTTTGTTAAGACGTTACAAGATGGCGCCCAAAAAATACGGCTACCTGTTGTACTAACGATGTCCTTTCACTATGTTTATTGACTACCAACACGGAAGTATATGTATCGGCATCTTTATTGAAAATCACTGTGTGAACAAGCCACCACGGTGGCGAAACGCGTCACGGTGGGTTTATGAATATAATAAACCCCCACTTGGATATGAACTAAAGACCTGGTCTACTGTGTCAGAGGTTTTTCAGAGCACGAGTGGAATCCCGTTTTTTCGACATATATATATATATATATATATATATATATTACCTACTGGCGGTCGCCAGTAGGTAGTTATAGTTAGGACCCCTTTTCCATAGGAAATCCGCAACATTCTATTTTGAATAACTTTGGCGCCGGTCGATGAATCCTTGCGAATTTCTCAAAATAGGTGGGGCGCTACGCTCCGCTCCTACCCTGAAAGTCTCGGGGGGATTCGTCAAGCGGGGGCTGAGATAAAAGGGGGGTCCCAAAACGCGTTTTTCCCATGCATTTTTCCATAGGACCTTTAGAACGAGCTACAGCCCGAACGGCTGAACAGAATTACTAGAAATTTGGCAGAGAGGTAGTCCGTAGGTCAAGGAAGTGCCTTTTGTAGGTTTGGTGTAAATCTGTTCAGTAGATTCTGAGAAAATAGCCTTTAAATCAATATATATATCTGAGCCCGCTTACGGTACGCTTACGGTACGCTTACCGTACGCGTACGGTGGCGTGCGCGAGCGAGATTCTGATTGGCTGTTAGATCTTAGTAAACATTCGAATCGGCCGAAACCAGGAAGCGGCGGCCGCCATTTTGTGTGTTTCACTCAGAAAAAAAAGAGTGAAAACAAGAAAAGGGGGCAATGAGGAGAGTTACAGACCCCCTTACATTTGTGAGGGGGTCAAAGAAGGACTGTAAAGTACAAAGAAAACATTTATTGATTTTTAAAAAAATCACGGGGTACGCGTACGGTAAGCTTACGGTAAGCGTACGGAAGAAAAAATAAATTAAAAAAGAAATGAAATGCAGATTTAAGAGTTTAGATATTAGGGAGCTCTAAAAAGAGCTGTTGTGTTTATGAAGTCATTTTGTTAGTGGTACCTACAAGTAAGTACCGATGCAGAGTCTAAGGTTCAAGAGGAAGACTCTGTTCCCTTCATCATTGAAGTGCACACCATCTCCTCTATAAATGTCTTGCATGTCATAACGCAAGTTGTTGTGGTAAATGGCACCCATACCATAGTCACGGAGGAAAGCAGAAACAGATTTGTTGACGTGCTTTCTTGCTTTGTCAATCTGCGAACAGAAATGATTGGACCAGTTCCATTTTTGCCTTTGGCATATGTTGGAAAACACAAAGGCAGTTTTAGGGAAAAGTGAAAACAGTTGTGCAAAGGTGTCCTTCATAAGCATTTCCAGACCTACCCCAGTCAAAGTGCCTAGGTCATTGCCACCACAGTGCACTATTATGAGGTCAGGGTGTTGGATTTGCATGAAGGATTTCACCAATGGCATCAATTGGTGCCACTTTAACCCTCTCTGACCAATCCATTTAATGTCTACATTTGGCAAAGCAAGGTCTCTCACCATATCTGTTTTCTCTGCAAACTTTTCACTCCAGAAGACATAGCTGTGCCCTACAATCCACACTGTGAACATCTTCAAAGGAGAACTGGATGCACTCAGGAGGTGTCTTTCAGTAGAATGGCAATATGAAAAGAAAGACAGTTTGGAAATGGAGGCATACATATTTTTTTCAAAACAAAAAGAACTGATTGGCTGTTTCATACCATTCTAGAATAAAAACTAGGCTGTATGTGTAAATTAATAGAAGCATGTTTTGTATTGGTACAAAAAAATGTGTTACAAAGAACAGTACTATGGATTTGCTGTTAGGTTTGAAAAGTCAAGCACTCTTGCTCTGTGGAATTGAAACATTGTGTGGCGAACTTCTGACCTAACTCCACACAGCAGTGTTCCATGAGCTGTTGCTATGGTAGCAGGCAGAAGTCAAGTTGGGGGAAGGGTACTAGGCAGAAGTCAAGTTGGGGGCAGGGTACTTTTGGAAAAGGGTTGGTTTTCAACCAATAGAAATGTGTGATTACATTTGAAAAAAAGGGGGAAGCACTGAGATTTGAAACTTACATGTATATGTGTGGAAAAATAGAGGGAAAGTTTGCCATTATCTGGTTCTGCTGAGAGGAGAGAGGTGAACAGAACAGAGATCCTGGCTCTGATAATCTGCTGTTTGAGTGCCACATTTCTTTCACAACTAACTAATTTTAAAGGTGAGGTTAGAGTTTGAGAGGAGATGTATATGGTAAATTAAGAAATGAATAATAGAAATGGAAATTCTTTTTGTTGAAGTTGCGTTTATCATTTTCTGTTTTGGGAGAAATTTAAATGTGAGGAACATGTAAAATAATATGGACTATGTTTTCACGATAAATTAAGGTGTACTGGAAAAAAAAGAATAGTTTAAGGGTTTGAGGTTGGACTCAGTAATGCAAATACATTCAGCATCACTAAGGCTGGTTGCCCTTGCTGGAATGTAGGCAGCCACCCAGGTTACACATGGTGGTGGTCTGAAAAAGCAGTTTGGACATGTGCATTTAAAAAAATCAAAAAAGTGGTTTCATAATGTGTCAGTCTGTAAAAGTGATTTTCACTTTCCAAAAAAAAAGAGCAGTAAGTGTGCATTCAAATTGGCAAAGAAATTTCGTTTTGGGACTAATGTGAAAACATGACTCTGTGTGGAAATAGGAATTACAGGCAGAGATTTATTGCGTTTTTTTCTGGTGATTTCACAGTTGCATTAGTAGGAAAAAGGGGGAGCGATTTTTTGGGGGAAGAAGCAGACTCTTAGCACACACCCATCTGCTTGCCATGTATAATCATGCACAGTATTTACAAGCGAGTGGGGTTTTCAGGTTTTAGTCTGTAATGCAAATACATTCAGCATCACTAAGGCTGGTTGCCCTTGCTGGAATGTAGGCAGCCACCCAGGTTACACATGGTGGTGGTCTGAAAAAGCAGTTTGGACATGTGCATTTAAAAAAATCAAAAAAGTGGTTTCATAATGTGTCAGTCTGTAAAAGTGATTTTCACTTGCCAAAAAAAAAGAGCAGTAAGTGTGCATTCAAATTGGCAAAGAAATTTCGTTTTGGGACTAATGTGAAAACATGACTCTGTGTGGAAATAGGAATTACAGGCAGAGATTTATTGCGTTTTTTTCTGGTGATTTCACAGTTGCATTAGTAGGAAAAAGGGGGAGCGATTTTTTGGGGGAAGAAGCAGACTCTTAGCACACACCCATCTGCTTGCCATGTATAATCATGCACAGTATTTACAAGCGAGTGGGGTTTTCAGGTTTTAGTCTGTAATGCAAATACATTCAGCATCACTAAGGCTGGTTGCCCTTGCTGGAATGTAGGCAGCCACCCAGGTTACACATGGTGGTGGTCTGAAAAAGCAGTTTGGACATGTGCATTTAAAAAAATCAAAAAAGTGGTTTCATAATGTGTCAGTCTGTAAAAGTGATTTTTACTTGCCAAAAAAAAAGAGCAGTAAGTGTGCATTCAAATTGGCAAAGAAATTTCGTTTTGGGACTAATGTGAAAACATGACTCTGTGTGGAAATAGGAATTACAGGCAGAGATTTATTGCGTTTTTTTCTGGTGATTTCACAGTTGCATTAGTAGGAAAAAGGGGGAGCGATTTTTTGGGGGAAGAAGCAGACTCTTAGCACACACCCATCTGCTTGCCATGTATAATCATGCACAGTATTTACAAGCGAGTGGGGTTTTCAGGTTTTAGTCTGTAATGCAAATACATTCAGCATCACTAAGGCTGGTTGCCCTTGCTGGAATGTAGGCAGCCACCCAGGTTACACATTGTGGTGGTCTGAAAAAGCAGTTTGGACATGTGCATTTAAAAAAATCAAAAAAGTGGTTTCATAATGTGTCAGTCTGTAAAAGTGATTTTCACTTGCCAAAAAAAAAGAGCAGTAAGTGTGCATTCAAATTGGCAAAGAAATTTCGTTTTGGGACTAATGTGAAAACATGACTCTGTGTGGAAATAGGAATTACAGGCAGAGATTTATTGCGTTTTTTTCTGGTGATTTCACAGTTGCATTAGTAGGAAAAAGGGGGAGCGATTTTTTGGGGGAAGAAGCAGACTCTTAGCACACACCCATCTGCTTGCCATGTATAATCATGCACAGTATTTACAAGCGAGTGGGATTTTCAGGTTTTAGTCTGTAATGCAAATACATTCAGCATCACTAAGGCTGGTTGCCCTTGCTGGAATGTAGGCAGCCACCCAGGTTACACATGGTGGTGGTCTGAAAAAGCAGTTTGGACATGTGCATTTAAAAAAATCAAAAAAGTGGTTTCATAATGTGTCAGTCTGAAAAATTTCGAAAACTAGAACCATTTTTAAAGCTATTTTTTTTAAAAAGAAATGAATAAATATTTTTTTGAGTGGGTATGGTAAGTCAATAATAATAATTGTAGTCTCTCAAGGACCTTGTAATGTGATAATTGATTTTTAGTGTTTTAAAAAAAAAAAAAAAAAAAGTACGCGCACGGTTAAAAAAAAATAAAAAAAGTTTTTAAAAACATATGTAAAAAAAAGATGAAAGATAAGGTTGGCTCTTAAAAGAACCGTTGTGTTCATACAGGGACAGAGGAAAGAAAGAATGGGAAAATTATTCAAAGCGACAAGTGTGCTGATCTATTTTGTTGTTCACTAGGGAAACACTGGTCTCCCTATGGCAAATTAGATCTTGACAAAAGGCGCATCGAATATCAACCCTCCGAAATCGAGGGTTCATTTCCAGAGGGCCAGCAAAAGGAGATGCTCCCCCCACAGATGAAGGGCTCACCTGACCTGCAGAAGAAGGAGTCAGCTCTGCAGATGATGGTCCAGGCTGAGCTGCTGTGGATGTACTTGCTTGTCTTTCTGAAGAGTTACCTCCAAAAAGATGACCATGTGTCCTTCTGTGTACATCCTTGAGGTGTCTCTTCATGGTATGATTCCCAAAGGAATACTTCCTGTCAGGATTACCTCTTGAAAGTACACGCTGACACAGCTTGCAAGTTACTAAGGGTGCATTCACCTTTTGCTGGCCTTCAGGAAAAGTAAAATAATCCCATACATAAGAGGGCTTTTGTTTCCTCGCTCTCTGCCTCAAAACAGTGCTGCTAGTGCTAGCCTCACTCTCAGAAGAGCTCTGCTGTTCTGCCATCGTATCACAAAGACAACCCAGCTCCTTCTCCTAAGGGATCACAAGCAGAAATGAGAGGAATGGGTGTGGTGTAGGAGAGTTCTAGAACTGAAAGTAGTTTCAACCAATCAAAAATTGTGTTTCATGATCACATGACCTACCGTACGCTTACGGTACGCTTACGGTACGCTTACGGCAAAAGTGTGCATGCGCGTAAAAAAGACACGCGCTTGCGCGCATGCGCATAACAGTCACTACCCGACACTTCCGCGTAACGTGCGCGTGTAGCGTACACGCGCACGCGTCCCACGCGGAGTACGCGCGGCTACGCAAATTGCGTAACTATACGCAAGCAGCGTAGAAAAATTACGGGCGTTGCGTGAACCGTACGCTTACCGTAAGCTTACGGTACGCGTACTAAAAAAATAATAAAAAAAATAAAAAAAATGTACTGCAAATAAATTTTACATGTTTATTTTAAAAAATATATTAAAAAAAAACATATTAAAGAATTTTAAAAATTTAACCATAGTCTTTATAAAAGGTAAGAAAATTAAAATAAAAATATGTTAAAAAAAATAGAAGAAAAAAAAAACAATTAGCATTTAAAAAACCTTGCAAATTCACTGAAAAAACCATGGGTTTCACACATGTTATAGTTAGGAATTAGCATTTAAAAAACCTTAGAAATTCAGTGAAAAAACCATAGGTTTCACACACGTTATAGTTAGGAATTAGCATTTAAAAAACCTTAGAAATTCAGTGAAAAAACCATAGGTTTCACACATGTTATAGTTAGCTGGACATTTTACTCGTAAAAAACCAATGAAATTCCCCCGTTATAGTTAGTTCAGCTAACTATAACTCGCGCGCCCGCAATGCACTGCTGATGACGTCACATATTACATCACTCATGACATGGTCAGTGACATCACTCATGACATCACTGATGACATCTCAAATGACATCACTGATGACCTCACTGATGACATCATCCTTGTGATAGAGTGGCAGACCTCCTCTTCCCCTAATAAAACCTTTGATACACACATTCAAAAATAGAGACTAAAATTTACAAAAGAATGGACATACCAATAACAGTTACAACAACCTCTTCAGTAATTCTAAGATCCACATACACATCCACTCATTCACCAACAGTCCAATACAGTCACTCATACATGTACTCACTTATCATATGTACTCATACACCTATACATCCTGTTACACAATGCCACTCATCCATAGAGCTACTCACACACATAGTCACTCATGCTAATAAAGAATCAAACATACATTTACTTGCATATACAGTTATACACACACCACCACACTTACTTCTACGGAAACTTACACATACTTAGTCTTTTAAACAATCACTTATAGAAATACATACTTATTCATACAGGAACTCTTTCAATCTCTCACTCTCACATATACTCACATATATAAACCAATAGTCACATATACTAGTTTTAAACATATGTAGTTACTCATAAAGACACTATTGAGACAGTCATTCACTCACTAACACACCCATACACACACACATCCACCCATGCAGTCCTGCACACATGCTCTGTTCAACACATACAAACAGTGAGTCACTCATTCATGCACCTATGCACTACGTAATACCCCCCACCAAACCATGCAGACACTCATACTGATACTCAAAAAACCAACTAATAACCTATATAGACACCCATGTAGCTACTCACCAACCCATGCAGCCACTTATACACAAAGTGAAAAAATGATACAGATATTTATATATTTAAACATTACTCACTAAGCCATGTATTCACTATGATACACTTAATCAGTCAGTTACACAATCAATTTTTCAAAAAGAAATCATCCATTTAGACAGTAATATACCCATTTATTCTTCCATCGACCTTGAGATATACATATATAAAACATATTTAATTTTCAGAAAAACACACATTCACTGGATGATGTCATCAGTGAGGTCATCAGTGATGTCATTTGAGATGTCATCAGTGATGTCATGAGTGATGTCACTGACCATGTCATGAGTGATGTAATATGTGACGTCATCAGCAGTGCATTGCGGGCGCGCGAGTTATAGTTAGCTGAACTAACTATAACGGGGGAATTTCATTGGTTTTTTACGAGTAAAATGTCCAGCTAACTATAACATGTGTGAAACCTATGGTTTTTTCACTGAATATATATATATATATATATATATAAAAACATAGGATTGAGGTACATTAGATTTACAAATTTTCATTTAAAAAACCTTTGAAATTCACTGGAAAAACCATAGGTTTCATGCAGGTTATAGTTAGTTGGACATTTCACTCGTTCAAAACCATAGAAATTCCAGCGTTATAGTTAGTTCAGCTAACTATAACTCACGCCCCCGCAATGCACTGCTGATGACGTCACATATTACATCATTCATGACATGGTCAGTGACATCACTGATGACATCACTGATGACATCTCAAATGATGACATCACTGTTGACATCAACCACGTGAAAATCTGATGCACCTCCTCACACCTGAATATAACCTTTGATACACCCACTCTAACATACAGACTACCATTTTCGAAAAAATAGACACATCAATACCAGTTACTAAATACGCACTGACTGATTCCTAGGTCTACACACATATCCACTCATTCACCCATACAGTCGCTCATACATGCAGTCACTCATCAATACAACACTATCATATGCACTCATATACCTATACAGACACTCACACACTGCCACATATCCAGAGTTACTCACACACTTAGTCATTCATGCAAAGAATCAATCATACTTCCATTTACTCACCTATGCAGTTATGCAGACACAACCTCACTTATTCATTCAGATACTAACACATAATTACTCTCTTATAGAATCACTGATACAAATAGACACTCACCCATGCAGCCAATCTCACAATTACTGACTCTCACATATAGTTATTTATATACACCATCACTCACATATACTGCCTTTTACATATATAGTTACTTGCACATGTACCACAGAGACATCCATTCACTCACCAACACACCCATACACACACTCACCCACCCATACAGCTGTTTCCACATGCACTCTTGAACCCATACACCCAGTGAATCAACCACTCACACATCTATGCACAGAGTCACACACCTCCCACCCACCCATACACACACTCAGGCAGTCATACAAATACTCAAGCAAGCAATCAATAACCCATATAGACACTCATGCAGCTACTCACCAACCAATGCAGCAGCTTACACAACAACAGACAGCCTGATACAGACTTTCATACAGTTTAGTCACAAACCCATGCATTCAGTAAGACACATTTAATCACCCACTTATACAGTCGGTCACCTACCTACTAAATCCTCCATACAGACACTTCTATACCCACTCATTCCTCAATACAGCTTGGCATATACATAAAACAAAATTAAACTTTACAGAAACACACAGTCACTGGATGATGTCATCAGTGATGTCATTAGAGATGTCATCAGTGATGTCATCGGTGATGTCACTGACCATGTCAAGAATGATGTAATATGTGACGTCATCAGCAGTGCATTGCGGGGGCGTGAGTTATAGTTAGCTGAACTAACTGTAGCGCCGGAATTTCTATGGTTTTGTACAAATGAAATGTCCAACTAACTATAACGTTCCTGAAACCTATGGTTTTTTCAGTTAATATATATATATATATATATATATATATATATATACATATATATATCCTCGCTCACTCCTGTATCCTTGTTGGTATAAGGAAAGCACTCACAGGGGGTTTTCTTTCAATTTCTTTTAATTCATCCGCTCTGAAACATGACGCGTTTCGGCTACCGCCTTAGTCTAATGTTTTAAAGTTTCGCGCCAGAAAACGGCTCACATTTAAAATTACGGCAATGGTCACATGATGTATTTACATGGAAATCAAAAAGAGACCACTGAACTCACATAAGCAGGCGCCATGTTGGAGAGTATAATCCCCCATTAAAACCAATGTGTAGGACAAACATTACTGAATTATTTACAGCGTAAAACAGAAAATGTGAGATCACATTATTGTAGGAAAGTATATCTAACATACAATTGAATCCTGTTTGTCCAAAACAAATCAATCACGCCATGTATCGGCCAAATTCAGAGTTCAGTTCGCTCGTATACTGCTGTGTATCGGCTTAAACACTACGTTCCCATGTTGCATTGTATACCATCCCGTAAATCAAATCATCAAGAGTACATAAATCCGACTATACAGCTATGAAGATATCAATCAATCATAAAATTCATCAATACAGAGATTAATCACCCAAATGCACTGCCAGTTCTTCCCCCACGTTCATTCCCTTTGGCATCTTAGTGCTCAGATCAATAATAAACCTAGATTCCAGTCGACGTAATTGTTTGATCCTGTCACCTCCCCTGATGTTCATAGGGACCTGGTCTAGCCGATAGAAACGCAGCAGCTCCCTGTTGTTTCCATGTTTCTTGCCAAAATGTCTAGCCACTGAATAGGTTGCATCATTCTTGGCTATTGCTCTCATGTGTTCTAAGATTCTTATTTTTACTGGATGGATAGTACTGCCGATATAACGAAGTCTACATGGGCATTCAAGACAATAAACCACATAGGCGCTGTTACATGTGAGAAACTTATTTATAAATTTGGGCTTCTTAAGACCAATTACCTGATATGTGAGAGTTTTTCTACTATTCACACAGGCCTTACACTTGCCACAAGGGTAAAAACCTTTAAGCTCCCTTAAGGTTCCCCCTGTGTTAGGTTTAGGGTACAGGTGACTTTGAACAAGGCTGTCTTTTAATGATCTGGCCTTTCTGAAGGTTAACAGGGGAGTGGGTGGAATTTCTGACCCTATGACGCTATCCGTTTTCAAGATATGCCAATTTTTTCTCATGATAGTTCTTAGTTCATTGGCATCGCTTGGTGAGAGGAAGAAGAAGAAAAAAGATCAATTGGGTACTAATAAATTCAGGATGAAAACCACCTTTTCAAGCGATGCCAATGAACTAAGAACTATCATTATAATTTAAAATCTAAACATTTTCAATATATGAAATCAAATTTAAAGTATTTTTTATGGAGTTTAAGTTTACATTTCAGAAATACCCACCTGAGTTAAAAAAAATATTATTTATCAATGGTTATTAAAACTTATGTAAATAATGAATAAAAAGTAATTTAAATATATTTTAATAAAATGAATTTAAATGTATCTTTAAATTCATAAAATAAAATAATTTGCTGTACTGTCATGTAAAGTTTTTACCATTAAATTGAGTTTATTTATATTTGTAATTAGTTTGAATAATTTCATTTCACTTAACATGATTTCCAATGGAGTTTTACTTCTGTCGCCAGTGTTTTCCTATATTGTGGAAATTGGTGGATATCCCCATTTTCCAATACTGGCGACAATCGGGCGAACCACGTATTTTTGGGATTTCCTTGGATTTACGACTCTTCAGTTTCCTGCTACGTTATTGGACCTTCCCACAAAGAGAAGCTCTTCTCTGTTGGCTCCTTTCCCGGCACATCAGTGGAGGTATTTTTTTTCCATTGTATTGTTAAAGAATGTTTCCTGCCGGTGACGCATTTCTTCCACACGGCACATCAGCGGAAGTATTACAAATACATTTCTTTTACTGGGTGTTTGAAGATCATTTTAACCCCCACAGCACCTCGTTTGCTCACAGAGGTTGCCGTATTGAAAGAGTGTTTTGTCAAACGCCTTATTGTTTATGGAAGCTATTGAGGCTAATTAATCATCTGCTGTGAATCCCGTGGGAGTGTTCCAGTTATCTCAACGGCATCTATGACTCATCACTCCTCTCTGGGCATTGTAAATCCTAATCTATTTAGCATGTCATTACACATGTTATGGTAACTTTATAGTATTTCTTTTAATGTTATGTTGTTTGTACACAGTTATGCTTGAAAGGAACTGCATCTAGTCAATGTGTGCACTTCATCACAGTGATACACACACTATTCACATTCCATAGATTACGGTGACTACTTTTATTATTTTAAATTGTTTCTTTCATTTTGTTTTATATTCTTCACAGTTAAATATTTAAGTATGTTAGGAATTGTACCACCACCAACCTTTTTATCAGTTCCTGGTGAACTACCTGTGGCTTGGGATATTTGGAAACCTGTATTTTTAGCCTATGTTGAAGTACTCGAAGGGGAAGAATGTGAACCTGAAAGGAAATTGGCGCTTTTGAAACATTGTTTAGGTGGTATGGGTTTAAAAGAATTCAAAAATCGTCAAGCTTTAATCCGTCCCGGAAATATTAATGTGTATCAATATGCAGCTAAACAATTAAGTTTAAGGTATGGTAAGAAAACCAATATTGTCATGGAGCGATTTATATTCTACTCTAGGAAACAGTTAGCAACTGAATCCATTGACGATTACGTTTCAGCGTTAAGATCGCTTGCTGTTACATGTGATTTTGAACATATTTCATATAAGCAAGTGTTAAGGGATCAAATATTAATGAGAACTAATAACAAGAAAATTCCAGAGAGGTTATGGACTACATCTGATATGTCCCTTAATGCTGCTATTGATATTGCCAAAGCAATTGAATACTCAGAGAAATTGTACAATAAGAGGTAAAGACAAATGTGAGGTACAAGTTGTTCCTAAAGATCCTGATAAAAACAAAAAGAATGTTCTGTCCAAGTTTGGTAATATTCAAAGAAATGACAAATTCAAAGACCCAAGGCAAGATAATAAAAGCGGTCCTTATTTATGCAATAAATGTGGTAGTAGTGGGCAACTAGGGAATTCCAAAAATGGTCCAGCTAGCGAAAGGTGTTGCCTGAAATGTGGAAAAAAACTACATTTCAGTAGAGTATGCAGATCAACTCCAAAGAGAGTACATTTTTTACATTTCTTTGATAATTGTGATACACCCTATGAGCATGACGAACAAGACGTAAACACTGTATTGACTTTAGGTGAGAGTGACAATAAGTTTCGTTCTTGCCATGTCACCATTAAGGGTGTGAGCACTCATGTATTGGTGGATTAATGTGCTTGGTACACTATTTTGTCCCATGATGTAGTCAACAAGAACTGGCCTAATATAGAATTAAGCGATCCAGATATCAGTCCTGGTGGGTATACCGGCCACAAAATTAATTTAGTTTGTTACTTTTGGGCCAATATAGTCTTTTATGGCCATTTTCTGGCCATTCCACATATAGTAAAGTTTACGTATCAAAGAAGGGACAATCGCTTTTGGGTTGGCCACATCAAGAAGAAATGGGAATAAAAATAGATCCTTATGCTAGTCCTCAAATATTCACTATAGGAATTTCAACTACCATTACAAATGATTCCACCAAAGTCACACAAGAATTAAAATAATTATTTCCTAAACTGTTTATAGACAAGTTGGGAGCTTATCAAGGATTTAAACATTCCATCAGAGTCATGGAGGGCGCTATACCTTTGCGCCATAAAGTAAGAAACAGTAACAAACTCAAAGACATGCTGCAAAATGAATGTAGTAAAAACAGTATAGAGGCTGTAGCATTTTCACCATGGGTGTCCCCATTGTCATTTCGGTCAAACATTCTGGGGAATTGAGATTATGTGTGGACTTGCGCAGTTTAAACAGTGCCATTTGGATAGATGCACATCCCCTACCAAATTTACAAGAGATGGTTTCAACTTTAGCAGGTGCCAATGTTTTTTCATGTTTAGACCTCGCTAGCGCATACCACCAGGTTGTTCTGGATGATAAATATAGAAACTTTACCGCATTCATGACACCGGAAGGATTATTTAGGTTTTGTAGAATGACTTTTGGACTTGCAAGCGCAGTATCAGTTTTCCAGAGACTTATGAAGGAAACATTGGAAAGGTTTATCTGGAGCTGTTACGTTCCAAGATGACATTCTAGTTTTTGGTAAAGACCACGAGGAACATGATCACAATCTCAAGAAGGTTCTTTTTGCATTGTCATCAAAAGGTCTCACTCTACGTGCTGACAAATGCAGATGAAAAAAAAAGAATTAGATTTTCTTGGGCACAACATCAGTAGGGAAGGTATTAAACCCAAGTAGAACCATGTTGATAGTATCATCAATGCACCAACTTCTAGTACAAAAGAACAATTAGTGTCATGTCTTGGTTTAACTGAGTTTTATGCAAAATTTATCTCAAATTATGCATCAAAAGTAGACCCTTTTAGGTGTCTATTGAAGGAAAATGCTGTTTTGAAATGGACTCAAGAAATGAGTAATGCTTTTTCTCTGTTGAAAGAGTGTGTAATTAATGCTCCCTGTTTAAAACCTTTTGTGATTGGTAAACAGAGCATTGTGATGGTTGATGCCAGCAATAGTGGTTTGGGTGGTGTACTTATCCAGAAAGACAATGGCAGGGAATGGATAGTTGCATATGCATCCAGAGCCTTGCATGATGCAGAAAAAATATATTCAGTAATAGAAAGGGAACTTTTAGCTTGTGTTTGGGGTGCCGAACATTTTAGGACTTTCTTATAGGGCACCAAGTTTATCATAAAAACAGACCACAAACCGCTGGTATACATGATAGCACCAGGTGGAGGTCGCACGATGTCTGCTAGGTTAGCACGTTTAGCTTCTAGGTTGCAGAATTTCCGTTATCAATTGGAGTATGTGAATGGGAAAAACAATGTACATGCTGATTGCATGTCAAGGTTGCCATTAGCTACAAATTGTTCTGCGAGGGATGACAAAGTCTATTGTGAAGTAGCAGTCACATACAAGGATATTAATTTGTGTGGCAATTATTGTCCCATTGTTCAAGAGGATAAATGGTTGGTTGAAATGGAGAAAGACATTGAACTTATAAAAGTCGCAGAGTATATACTTAAAGGATGGCCAGAACAAAGGAAAATAAAAAATGATTTTGCTGGGTTTTTTAAAGTTCGGAGGAGCTAGCAGTTGAAAATGGCATAGTTGTAAGGGGGTTAAATGTATCCCTCCATTTAGCCTAGGGAATTATATTATTGCTTTAGCACACAAAGGACATTTAGAGATTTCCAATACCAGAAGAAAGGTCAACAAGTGTTTCTGATGGCCAGGAATTGATGCTTGTATTGAACAGCAGGTAAGGTTATGCCAACAATGTGCAATGAGTAATAAATCTGCTAAAGCTTTGTGTGCTGAGCCGCAACCGGTGCAGTTTCCGGATGGTCCATGGCGGAAATTAGGTCTTGATATCATTGGACCATTTGCTGTTTTGCCTAAACATGAGTCTTATGGTTTGGTTCTCATTGATTATTACTCCAAGTGGCCTGAGGTCAAGATGGTGAAAGATCTGACTTCGGAGGCTGTTGTAGAATTTTTGGACAGTGTATTCTGCAGGGAAGGTATCCCTCAGGAGCTGGTTACCGACAATGGACCACAATTTGTTAGTAAACTCTTTCATGATTATCTCTCTAATTGTGGTGTGCTACATAAGAGAATAGCTGTGTTCCATCCTGAGGCCAATGGTCAGGTGGAACGCTTTAACAGAGTTGTCAAGGAAGCTGTCTAATTGAGTATCAAAGGTGGTATTAAGTGGAAAAATGTGTTACGCTCTATGCTATTAGCTTATAGAACAGCTCCCAATGCCATTACTTCAATCAGTCCTTTTGAACTTCTTAGGGGACGGAAACCTGGATCCAAATTAGTGCCAGGGTGGTTAAGGAACAAGCGTAGTACTACAGCTGATGACAGTGAGTTGGATTTCAAAGAAATTAGATGTAAATTGGAGGATTATAGGTCTAAAATGAAATGCAACATGAGTTGTAAAAGGGGCCCGGTTAGAAAACAAAAAGTAAATATTGGTGATGTTGTACGCATAAAGAAATCCAAAGCTGTTGGGAAAGGAAAAAGTATCTGGTCGGATCCCATTCGTGTCATACATATTTTTAAGAATTCTGTTCGTGTTGAGGGAGGCAGCGTATGAAACCTTAACAGAGCATCCTTGTTTAAAGGTAATACTGCAAATTGTGACTTTAATGAAAGTGATGTATTTTCGTATGTAACTAAACCTCATCAAAGTGTGGGTATGGAATGGATTCATGTTGGTGATATTACAAGACAAAAAATTGATAGAATAAGACGTCCCCCTGCTAAGTTTGCTGATTATGTTCTTAGTTAAAAAAAAAGAAATTAAGGGGGAAGGTGTGTTACATACTTGCGAGCGCACGAGGCACCTGGTATCCTTGTGGGGACGCGTGTGCGTAAATGTTGAGTTATTGTTTATATATGAAGTGGATAGTAGAGATGCGCCTACGCACGTCTCTGTTGTCTTTTGAAAGGACACGTTAGTTTGTGTCTCGTGGGTGGTTGTTGCTTGAATACAGCTTACATGTATATATTGCGAGCCGTTATGCCGTTGAGGCATTCAACAGTATACTTAGGCATCTTCATGTACCTGTTTGAGAAGCGCTAATAAATAAGAAGAAAACTCTATGGTACCGTCTCCTATGTTTTCCTTTATCGTGGATATTAGTGGATATTCCCATTTTCCAACAGCTACTGCATCAATATTTTACTCCTGCCTCACAGCAGACGTAAGACTGGCACAAGGACCCACTGCTGGAGTTGCGTCTGTTTTCAGACACACCCCAGCAATGCGTAACTTTTGCGCCAACAGCTACGTCAACAATACTGACGTATCTGTCATTCCTTGTGACATGATGCGTCACAGTAAATATGACACATCCATCATGTCGCAGAAGGGCGCAGTGAAAACTGTTGCATCGCTGTTTCTACGCAGCGATGCAACAGTTTTCATAAATAAGGACCTTATGCCTGCCCTTTTTTTCCAGCCACTCCGCCAATCCCTCCTACATTTACTCCCACATTTACTGCTGAGTAGTGGACTTAAATGTGAGAGGATAGGCCAATAGAAAAGGTAGAAGAGGTAAAGGTGGACTTTAATATCATACACCATTGAGTGATGGCCAAAGTAAAAGTAGCATTCACTTTTCAAAACAATAACATAAAAAAATACTCATGATTTGTAAGTTGTTTCACATTTTAGTCCCTCACAAGGTAACAGCATTCCATCCATTTATTACATTTTATATCGTATATTACATACTTGTTATGAGGTGGTAGGTATTTCCGTCCCAGTTGTGACGCAGTAACACATCATAGTAAATCTCAATCTGTTACTAAAAAGAAAAAATATATTGGCCTAAGTATGTTTGATAATATGTTGTTTAAGACAATATCATACTAATATCATTTTGTTATTTTGTTCTGTTATCGTATTCTTTGTAGGTCAGACCTCACAAGGAGAAGAAGACGATCTGTTGGGTCATTGCCAGTCAAGTGTGCCAACTAGAGGTCCTTAAGCACTGCAGCATCCACTGCAGGAAATAGTGGGAAGACCTTCAGCAGTGGACTTGCCTCCTCAGACTGTGATGGTACCACCAAAGAAAGCGTCAGTCGCTGCCCCAATAATGCAGCACATTCTGACAGTGGCCTACCCTGACTTGGATGGGGAGCAACAAGGGGGTAAGTGTATACATCTAAAAATATGCATGTTGTTGTTCTTACCATTTTGTCAAGTTTTCATGTCACAATATGATGTCACAATTGTAAACGTTTAAAATAAATTCCTATTATAAGTACCATAGGATAAATTACACTTTGCCCTTGGTTTAGAGTTTTCTGGATAGCTAATCCATCACAAATGTGACAGATATCCCAACCACCTGAATACAAGTGTAATTAAATATAGTGCACTTTGTGGCAAAGTGGATTATTAGTTGAAGTGGAGGGTAGACCTCTTCAAGTAATAAGGGCACAGTTCCTTACTAGGTCGAGTCAGGTTTTAGTAATTTCAATCTGAGCTTAACCCCTGGTAGCTGTTTCACAGAGCAGACGGGCTTAATAGGGAAAAACAAGTGTAGAGCATTTATCAGTACAAGAACATTTAAAAAGGAGAAAAAAAAACAACACAATACAAATCCCACTCCAATGTATAAACATAGAGAACATTTAATAAGCAAATAGACATCAAAACGACAAATATCAGATGTAGGGAACTGGGATATGATTTTCCAAAGATATTTGTAGCACCAAAAAGTGTGAGGCGGAAAGCATGGATATCTGTTCGCGCTTGGTGGTGTCAAAGACAAGTTGATGGGCTGCGGGTCAGATACAGGGACCAGGTTCGTCCTAGTGAAAAGTTGAACTTCTGACTTAGTCACTTTTCTGGAGGAACATCCCATTGAGGTTGTTGGCAAGTCGGGCTGCAGCGTGGATCCAAAAAAGGGCTTCTCATTGTCTGTCACCTGAAGTGCAGGACCTCGGTAGGAGCCTCAGCTTTGGTGGGAAGTTTGAGTTTCACAGCGTTAGAGTGGGGAAAGCCCCAAGCAGTGAATCTATGCCAAGGAAGGTCTTGTCGGCTGCCGGTGGCTGCTGGACGTTGGCCTGATGGAATCCCTCTTTGTTCGGACTTTCCTGGAAGTCAAACTTCTTTTAGCAAGGCAAACCAGCAAGTTGACCAATGATGGGACTTCGGCTGCAGCTCGGTGGAGATCCTTAAGTAGCCTTTGGTTCTTTATGGAAAATGTGTGAAAAAAGTCTCCAAGTGTCCACTTGTGCAGTTCTTGCAGGTTAGGAGTACATTCTAATATTAACCATCAGTTCAGGACCTTGTGCGTTCCACTGGAGGGTTAGGGCTGAATCCTCTAGAATCCAACAGCAGGGTCCAAGGCATATCCAGTTGGAATTGGTCAGCTATGCTCTTGAAGATACAGGCTTCTTGCAGCTTTTTTTCTCCGGGAGCTTAACAGGAGGGTAGCTAACTAGCCCTTGGAGTCCAGTCTTCTGTTTTGAGATTAACTGGGAATAGGTCCAGCCCTGTGGTTTCTCTCCACATATTACTTAGTCCAGAGAGTCCAGCTGGTACCGTCCTTCTTCTGTCTTCCTCAGGTCCAGTAGTGTTCTGATTAAGGTACCCAAGGGGAGATCTTTTATGACTAGCACTCAGTTGTGGGTGAGATAAACTCATTGGCCAATAGGGAAAAAGTTCCAACAGGCTTCCCTACCCCCTTTGATATAATTTCCTTGGGTTTTGGCTCTACACAATCCCACAGTTACATGCTCTGCCGACATCCAACATGACAGAACCATTATTCCACTGATCAGAGCTCTGGGCACACCCCTGAGGTTTGTCTAGGGGAATGAGAAACTCCTCCTGCAAACCAGTTCTGGAACAGGATTTTCTCCCACTGGGATTAGTGCCACCCTGGCTACTTGGACAATGAAAGGGGCCGGCCTAATTGCGAGATACATCTGCCTGTGACATGAGATGCCACTTTGAAGCTTGTGCATTTGATGGGCACATCACCCAGGCCATCCTGCGAGAAGGGGGTGACACATCCTCCCATCCAAGGCCCTTTTTCCCTTTCCTGGTAACCATTGACACATCTCAGCAGGCTGCCAGGTGGCAGTCGGGGATTAACTCTTAAAAGGCAAATACAGACTGTGCACAGAAAAATGGCAACTTTCTATAGTGATATTTTAAAAATAGTAATTTAAAATCCAACTTGACCATTATACTGGGTTTTATATTACTATTAATTAGAGTCCTTTAATTATGGTTCTGGCTTTCCCCAAACTGACGTTTTGCAAGCTGTTGTAATGTAACTCAGTGCTTTTCTATGGGAGAGACAGCCTTGCCACAGTGAAGCAACTTTTGGAGCTTTTTCACTGCTAGAACATGTAAGACGTAAGTGCAGATCCTGCTTTTTAAATACCATGCACCCTTCCCTATTGGCATTTAGAACCTACCTCAGGGGTGACTTATCAGTCTTACAAACAAAGGTTTAGGCCTTGCAATAGGTTTATTTTGACAGGTCAAATTTGCAGTTTTAAAACTGCACATTAAGGCTGCAATGGCAGACCTGAAGACATGCTTCGCCTTGTCACTTTAGTAGTGGCACAATGGGTGCTCCAGTCCACTAGTGACTTTTAACTTGCAAGCCCTGGATACGCAGCATACCATATACTAGGGACTAACAGGCATGTTATGTACGCGAATCTCAAACTAGCCAATTGTAGACATACTTTAGTGGTAGGAGCACACACACTTGGGTTTGGCTAACAGGGCCCCAGTGCAATAAAGTAAAAAACTGTTTGTCGTTGCAAATGTCTCCACTAGAGAAACTTGGGGAATGTCTCTGAGGAGAATGTAACAATACTGAAATGGAGTGGATTTATTTCTGCATTTAACGTTGCACCGATCAGGCAATACAATGTTCCTTAGTGTTAATTCTATTTAGGCAGTATGTCTAATGGGCCATTTTTTAGACTGATTCGTACAAAGTGCAGCGGCTTTACCAATTCAAGGTGACAGCATCCTATTGAAGCAATATAACGGATGGGCAACTGGTTGCTGCTTTCAAACAGTACCTTTAAGCATATAACCCTCACCAGGCCCTGATTATGATCCATTTACCATCATTATTGAAAGTGGTGTTTCCGAATCTAAGAAAAGTGCTCCACCCATTTTGATGTAAGATCTTTGTTGCCCTCTAACTACTTCCTTCTATTTGTTCCCTTGTGGTTCTATTTTGTTCTTTTTACATTTGTGATATTGTTATGTGTCTTAAAAAGGGAAGTTTTGGTGTTTTTATGTGTCTTAAAGGGAAGTTTTGGTGTTTGTTTTTTTACCTACCTTGGGTACATATAGAATCATTTGAATATTTAGAAAATATATTGACTATGGGTTATATAAAATAAAAAGTTTTGGAATATATATATATATATATCCTTTGTTCTTTTGAATTTGCCTTGGAATGTGGAAGAAACAGGAACAGACTCCAGTTTTGCTAGTGCATATATTTTTATTTGCTCAATGCTCCGCCATGACGCATTTTGTCCTTTGCAGGCCTTGATCACATGGTGCGGCTACAGTAAAGTGCTAGTTTTTAAAGTGACAAGTGCATTATTGAAAGTGAAAACAGACTCATGTCTAATTTAATATGGCCTCGTGGGTAACAGCAAATAACCATTCTCTGGTAAATCCGTTAATAATTGCTAAAATTGTACGAAATATATCATATATACTTATACTTCAATATAAGTATATAAAAACTGGTTTAGTACATTTAAAAGCAACATTGTTGGATGTAATTCAAATCATGCATCACAATATTGTTATTCAACAATTACTCTCTGTCATGATTATGTGTTGGCAACCTCTTATAATGCTCTTGGTTTGTCTGCAGCCAGCCACAGTTTAGTTATTCGTCATTTTATTTTCTAATAACTATTTTGGCCGTGATATTGCCCAAGTGGTCCTGTGTTGCTGTTGTTCCCATTATTAAAGTGCTATAATGTGAATAGAAAAACACACTTAGTGACACCATACTAAAAAAATAACAAATTTTCGACTAAAAGAGAAGCAGTATTTATATATATACACTTTTATAAGGACATGTGAATGTTATGTTTTGTATTATAGATTGGTTATGGTAAGGGATATATACAGTGTTGTCTACTATTTATATCTTATTGATGTTATAGACAAGTATAGAAATCCTTACTGGCATTCAGCCCATGTGGGCATGTGGTGTCGAGCTCCATTTCCAAGGTCGAGTCAGGTTTTAGTAATTTCAATCTGAGCTTAACCCCTGGTAGCTGTTTCACAGAGCAGACGGGCTTAATAGGGAAAAACAAGTGTAGAGCATTTATCAGTACAAGAACATTTAAAAAGGAGAAAAAAAAACAACACAATACAAATCCCACTCCAATGTATAAACATAGAGAACATTTAATAAGCAAATAGACATCAAAACGACAAATATCAGATGTAGGGAACTGGGATATGATTTTCCAAAGATATTTGTAGCACCAAAAAGTGTGAGGCGGAAAGCATGGATATCTGTTCGCGCTTGGTGGTGTCAAAGACAAGTTGATGGGCTGCGGGTCAGATACAGGGACCAGGTTCGTCCTAGTGAAAAGTTGAACTTCTGACTTAGTCACTTTTCTGGAGGAACATCCCATTGAGGTTGTTGGCAAGTCGGGCTGCAGCGTGGATCCAAAAAAGGGCTTCTCATTGTCTGTCACCTGAAGTGCAGGACCTCGGTAGGAGCCTCAGCTTTGGTGGGAAGTTTGAGTTTCACAGCGTTAGAGTGGGGAAAGCCCCAAGCAGTGAATCTATGCCAAGGAAGGTCTTGTCGGCTGCCGGTGGCTGCTGGACGTTGGCCTGATGGAATCCCTCTTTGTTCGGACTTTCCTGGAAGTCAAACTTCTTTTAGCAAGGCAAACCAGCAAGTTGACCAATGATGGGACTTCGGCTGCAGCTCGGTGGAGATCCTTAAGTAGCCTTTGGTTCTTTATGGAAAATGTGTGAAAAAAGTCTCCAAGTGTCCACTTGTGCAGTTCTTGCAGGTTAGGAGTACATTCTAATATTAACCATCAGTTCAGGACCTTGTGCGTTCCACTGGAGGGTTAGGGCTGAATCCTCTAGAATCCAACAGCAGGGTCCAAGGCATATCCAGTTGGAATTGGTCAGCTATGCTCTTGAAGATACAGGCTTCTTGCAGCTTTTTTTCTCCGGGAGCTTAACAGGAGGGTAGCTAACTAGCCCTTGGAGTCCAGTCTTCTGTTTTGAGATTAACTGGGAATAGGTCCAGCCCTGTGGTTTCTCTCCACATATTACTTAGTCCAGAGAGTCCAGCTGGTACCGTCCTTCTTCTGTCTTCCTCAGGTCCAGTAGTGTTCTGATTAAGGTACCCAAGGGGAGATCTTTTATGACTAGCACTCAGTTGTGGGTGAGATAAACTCATTGGCCAATAGGGAAAAAGTTCCAACAGGCTTCCCTACCCCCTTTGATATAATTTCCTTGGGTTTTGGCTCTACACAATCCCACAGTTACATGCTCTGCCGACATCCAACATGACAGAACCATTATTCCACTGATCAGAGCTCTGGGCACACCCCTGAGGTTTGTCTAGGGGAATGAGAAACTCCTCCTGCAAACCAGTTCTGGAACAGGATTTTCTCCCACTGGGATTAGTGCCACCCTGGCTACTTGGACAATGAAAGGGGCCGGCCTAATTGCGAGATACATCTGCCTGTGACATGAGATGCCACTTTGAAGCTTGTGCATTTGATGGGCACATCACCCAGGCCATCCTGCGAGAAGGGGGTGACACATCCTCCCATCCAAGGCCCTTTTTCCCTTTCCTGGTAACCATTGACACATCTCAGCAGGCTGCCAGGTGGCAGTCGGGGATTAACTCTTAAAAGGCAAATACAGACTGTGCACAGAAAAATGGCAACTTTCTATAGTGATATTTTAAAAATAGTAATTTAAAATCCAACTTGACCATTATACTGGGTTTTATATTACTATTAATTAGAGTCCTTTAATTATGGTTCTGGCTTTCCCCAAACTGACGTTTTGCAAGCTGTTGTAATGTAACTCAGTGCTTTTCTATGGGAGAGACAGCCTTGCCACAGTGAAGCAACTTTTGGAGCTTTTTCACTGCTAGAACATGTAAGACGTAAGTGCAGATCCTGCTTTTTAAATACCATGCACCCTTCCCTATTGGCATTTAGAACCTACCTCAGGGGTGACTTATCAGTCTTACAAACAAAGGTTTAGGCCTTGCAATAGGTTTATTTTGACAGGTCAAATTTGCAGTTTTAAAACTGCACATTAAGGCTGCAATGGCAGACCTGAAGACATGCTTCGCCTTGTCACTTTAGTAGTGGCACAATGGGTGCTCCAGTCCACTAGTGACTTTTAACTTGCAAGCCCTGGATACGCAGCATACCATATACTAGGGACTAACAGGCATGTTATGTACGCGAATCTCAAACTAGCCAATTGTAGACATACTTTAGTGGTAGGAGCACACACACTTGGGTTTGGCTAACAGGGCCCCAGTGCAATAAAGTAAAAAACTGTTTGTCGTTGCAAATGTCTCCACTAGAGAAACTTGGGGAATGTCTCTGAGGAGAATGTAACAATACTGAAATGGAGTGGATTTATTTCTGCATTTAACGTTGCACCGATCAGGCAATACAATGTTCCTTAGTGTTAATTCTATTTAGGCAGTATGTCTAATGGGCCATTTTTTAGACTGATTCGTACAAAGTGCAGCGGCTTTACCAATTCAAGGTGACAGCATCCTATTGAAGCAATATAACGGATGGGCAACTGGTTGCTGCTTTCAAACAGTACCTTTAAGCATATAACCCTCACCAGGCCCTGATTATGATCCATTTACCATCATTATTGAAAGTGGTGTTTCCGAATCTAAGAAAAGTGCTCCACCCATTTTGATGTAAGATCTTTGTTGCCCTCTAACTACTTCCTTCTATTTGTTCCCTTGTGGTTCTATTTTGTTCTTTTTACATTTGTGATATTGTTATGTGTCTTAAAAAGGGAAGTTTTGGTGTTTTTATGTGTCTTAAAGGGAAGTTTTGGTGTTTGTTTTTTTACCTACCTTGGGTACATATAGAATCATTTGAATATTTAGAAAATATATTGACTATGGGTTATATAAAATAAAAAGTTTTGGAATATATATATATATATATCCTTTGTTCTTTTGAATTTGCCTTGGAATGTGGAAGAAACAGGAACAGACTCCAGTTTTGCTAGTGCATATATTTTTATTTGCTCAATGCTCCGCCATGACGCATTTTGTCCTTTGCAGGCCTTGATCACATGGTGCGGCTACAGTAAAGTGCTAGTTTTTAAAGTGACAAGTGCATTATTGAAAGTGAAAACAGACTCATGTCTAATTTAATATGGCCTCGTGGGTAACAGCAAATAACCATTCTCTGGTAAATCCGTTAATAATTGCTAAAATTGTACGAAATATATCATATATACTTATACTTCAATATAAGTATATAAAAACTGGTTTAGTACATTTAAAAGCAACATTGTTGGATGTAATTCAAATCATGCATCACAATATTGTTATTCAACAATTACTCTCTGTCATGATTATGTGTTGGCAACCTCTTATAATGCTCTTGGTTTGTCTGCAGCCAGCCACAGTTTAGTTATTCGTCATTTTATTTTCTAATAACTATTTTGGCCGTGATATTGCCCAAGTGGTCCTGTGTTGCTGTTGTTCCCATTATTAAAGTGCTATAATGTGAATAGAAAAACACACTTAGTGACACCATACTAAAAAAATAACAAATTTTCGACTAAAAGAGAAGCAGTATTTATATATATACACTTTTATAAGGACATGTGAATGTTATGTTTTGTATTATAGATTGGTTATGGTAAGGGATATATACAGTGTTGTCTACTATTTATATCTTATTGATGTTATAGACAAGTATAGAAATCCTTACTGGCATTCAGCCCATGTGGGCATGTGGTGTCGAGCTCTAGGATGTATCGCCTTTCTAGTTTTCTCAGTGCTGCCTCTCGATTTCCACCTAGTCTTAAACACAAAACTGAATCTAGTACATAAATACTTGAGATGTTCTAGCATGTTTTCATGTACTTCTCTAAAATGACGCACCACCGGGTACGATAGGTCAGAGTTAGTGATTGCTCTAATGTGTTGGAGTACCCTCTTGTGAACCTGTAGCTTTGTACTGCCTACATATTGGAGTCCACAAGAGCACTCCAAAACATATACTGCATGGTCAGTTTTGCATGTTAGGAATTTTTGGATTCTGATTGGCTGGTCTTTAAAAGGTATTGTGTAAGATGTTTTATTTATGCCATACCTACATACACAGCATGTGGTGCATGTTACAAAACCCTTCCTTTCTGTCAGACAATTAGATTTTGTTTTGGTCTCGGGGCTGCTGCTGACTAGAATGTCACTCATGGAGGTTGCCTTTCTGAAGGTAATGTTTGGTCTCTTGGGTAGCCTATCACGGGATCTCTCTTCTTTATTATGTTACATAATCTGTCTTTCTATTTGTTAAAGGGTAGAATGAACCTTGTATTTTCTTTTCCATGTGCTTTTTGATTTATTGTTATTGGACCTGCCTCACCATCTGATGTTCTGAACAGCAGGTCTTTTCTACATAAAGCTTGATTTTTTCTCATTGCGGTGTTAATGGAGCTCTCTGAGTAACCCCTTGCCAGAAACCTGTCTTTACTGTCTCTTTGGTCTGTTTTTAAATCTGTGTCGCTACTGCATTTCCTTCTAATCCTAAGCATTTCTCCAAATGGAATGCTATGAATTAGGTGTTTCAGATGAAAATTTGTAGCGTGCAATATGGTATGTCCAGCTGTTTGTTTTCGGTGTAATTTTGTTTCAATTTACTTATCTGAAATTAACACTTCTACCTCTAAGAAACAAACTGATTCATGACCAAGGTTAACTGTAAAATGTAAATTGATGTTATTGATATTAATTTGTGAGATGAAGTCCATATCACTCTCTTTTGTGCCATGCAAAATTACAAATAAGTCATCAATATACCTTAGCCATGTAATGACATGCCTTTCTAGTACGTCCTTGTAATCTATTTTGAGGACCAACTCCTCCCACCATCCCATGTGTAGGCAGGCATAGCTTGGGGAGAAGCTGGCCCACATTGTGACATCTCTGATCTGCTGAAATATTTGGTGTTTGAACATAAAAAAGTTATTTTCTAGGCAAAATGAGGTCATATTTACTAACATCTTACTGTGTTGGTATAAGCAAATTGGTCTAGTGCCTACAAAATGCTCCAGGGCTCTAATGCCATTCTTATGGAGGATACTTGTGTAGAGCGTAGTGACATCCATAGTCATTAATAAATAGTCCTCTTCCCATTGGCAATTGTGAATGTGTCTGAGGAAGTCACTAGTGTCCTGCATGTAGGATGGCAAAGATCGCACATGTTCCCGAAGAAAGAAATCAATGTATCGTGATGTATTCTCCAAAAGGCCTTCTTGCGCTGAAATTATCGGTCTCCACTGTGGTTTGGCCGCATTTTCTGTTTATTTTTGGGATGCAGTAAATTTCAGGCTTCATTGGATGATCATTTTTCAAGTATTTATATTCATCTGGGCGAGGAGTCCTGCACTTTTCCAGGCAAGTAACTTAGAATAGAATTCATTTCTAGTAGCCTGAGTTATTTGGCTGTTATACATATATTGCTCTTTTCCACTGCTTTTCACTCTTTCTTTGGTGAGTGGGTTTATGTAACCCCTTGAAAATTGATTAAATGTCCAAGGTGCATTTTTTGATGGTCTGTTGAGGCTGGCTACCCCATCCCTCTGGGAGAAAAGTAAGTAAGGTATACCTTTGTTGTAGATTAGAGGGGGCATTTAAGGTCTATCTTAGGGGTGACGTATCAGTAGTAAAAAGGAATGTTTAGGCCTGGCATAATGGTTTATTTTGCCAGATCACATTTGCAATTTTAAATCTGCACACTAAGGCTGCAGGGGCAGGCCTGAAGACATGACTTGCCTTGTTACTTTGGTGGTACACTTTAGGTGTTGCAGTCCACCAGCGACATTTAACTTACAGACCCTGGGTACACAGAGTACCATGTACTAAGGACTTACAGGTATATTAAACATCAGGAAATAGCCATTTGTAGGTTTTAGTGGTAGTACCACATGCCCTGGGGCCTTGTTAACAGGGCCCCATCGCAACAAAGTAAAAAAACCTGCAGCATCAGTCCAGAAATTGAGGGGTGATTATGAAAAAAGAGGCATTTTCTTACACACTTGTAATAAGGCAGATGGGATATGTGTCACATTTGTAATGCTGTAACATAACCATTAAACTATAAATGAGGCACAGTGCCAATACCGTATTGGTTACTTTGCTAATATAATATCTGTTACTGATGGATTTTGCCCAGGAAAAATAATTCCTACCCTATCATCAACTGTTGCATTAGAATCACACTCCTGTGGTGCACGCAAACAGTTTTGGACATACTCAGTTTATATTAAACATATCTTAAATAATATTATCTGACATAGATAGTATTACTTTACCTGTACTTCAGGCTGCATTTTGTATAAGACATTCATGCTCTAGGCAAGTGTATGAAGACACTAGCATTAAAAAGGTGGTCTAGGCATTGACACCATTTTGTTTGATCCATATAGGTGTGCAAGTGTGATAGAAGATATGTGCAAATGAGAATTCTAGGCATCGACTAGTAGTGTACAGCATATGTGGAACATTGATGTCAACAATAATTCAGTAGGAGGGGCGTGGCTAGCAGCTGCGCTAGCCTACAGTAATTTTACCCCACACATCCGGCATTATCCTGTCTCGGAGGGTCTACTCCGAGCGCTGAGCGATTGGGGAGGTGGCAGAGCCCAAACAGCAGCGCAAACCAGGAGGCGATTGCCCGCGGTGGAGCAGCGACACGCTTGCAAGAACGACGCGAGGGATAGCAAGATGGAGGCCCCCTGGAGGTAGTAGGAGGGACCGCGGGTGCAAACCCAGCATCACGTGTATGGCGAAGGCACAGACTGTGCCATACCGGGGCTGGACGACGCCCCCCGTGGCAAAGACGACAGCCCTAGCGGAGGAAGAGCGGTGGATCAAGCATTATCCGGGTGGCCGCCCCAGGTCATTGCGGGGGCGGCCGTGCATTACCATAGATCTTGGGTCACCAACAGGAGTGAGGGATGCTCGGCGGGAGAAGCGAGGGCCCGTCCAGAGGGCCTGCATCAGCCGGAGAATCGGAGCTACATCGGAGGTGCGACTAGCGTTTCCTGTTCCCCTCCTCCCCCTGCTGACTGGGGATCGGAGCGCGGCCCCTGGGGATGTGAGATCTTGGTCCTCGGGGGTGTGCTGAAGCTGTAAGGACATTGGCTAGGTGGAACAGGGAGTGGAGCGTGGGGACAGAGACTGTCCGTCGTCACTGGAGGGCCCCTGCTCAGCGCAGAAGCACCAGTGAAGCACCCCAGGAGACCGGACCGAAGTTGGCTTGATTGCCGCCTACATCCGAGGAGAGCCCCCCCACTGACTGGTGAGTGGAGCGCAGCCCTTGGGGCTGTGGGACTCTGGTCCTCAGGGGAGGGTTGCGGCTGCCAAGACATCAGCTGGATTACGGGACGAGTGGGGCGAGGGGACAATGACGGCCCGCCAGCAGTGGTGGGCCCCAGCCTAGCACAGCGGCACCGGTGAGGCCCCCCAGGAAACCAGGCCGTGACTGGAGGACTGACCTGACCGCATCCCGCATCAGCGGGAGGGCCCGGGCGAGACCCCCCCCCTTCTAAACGGCACCAGCAATAGCGTACCTGACCGTACCTTGTGGAAAGCGGCCTCATACCCCCACAGACAGCGTTATGGGTTGCAATAAGGGGACGGGGCCCATACAGGTGAATCACATCGACAAATATTCAGTGGCCAAGGGGCGCGACAAAGGGGCTGTCGGAAGGGACTCACACGAAGAAGGGGGTGAGCAGGGTCCAGACCCGACCCTGAAGGACATTATGAGGGCGATCTGTGAATTGAAAGGAACGTTGGAACCAAAACTAGACTCAGTTACCAAAGAGGTAAACCTCCTGCGAGCTGACTTCCGCAAGATGTCTGACAAGGTAGCCATGGTAGAAGCAGACATTGTGGGTGGCCAAGCAAAAACAAAGCGCCTAGAGGAGCAGGTCACGACCCTCACGAATAATCAGGCAGACATCTACGCCCGGCTCGAAGATCAAGAAGGTAGAGCCCAGTGCAACAACATTTGGGTGGTGGGGGTTCCGAAAGGCATGGAGGGGCCCGCTGTGGACCTTTTTCTAGAGGACTTAATTCTCAATCAGCTGAAGCCGAAACATCTGTCGCAGTTTTTCTCCATCGAGCGGGCCCATAGAGTGCTAGGGGGATAGGACCGGACCTGATGTGGGTATCTGTAAGCCTAGCGAGGCGTAGGTGTGGGGCTGAAAGTTCCAGTCAGCAGACAGATCTCTCTTCACCCTGGAGGCTAGACTACGACCCCCTACAAATGGGTATTTGGGTTTTTCTCAGGCAACAGGCACTCTGCAAGTTTGGGTGGTGGGGAGGTTGGGGACCCACCGAGCAGGGATGCAGGGAGGGGGGTGTTGGGACTGTTGTATGTTTTTGTTTGCAGGGCGAAGAGTTACACTCAAGACCTATATAGCCAACAGAGCATGAGGGTTGCCACGGGGAAAGGGGTTGGTGAGTGCGGGGGCCCCACTGCCAAAAGTTTGCTACAATGCCAACGGGTGACACGGTCATGGTAAAGTATTGGTCCTGGAATGTGAACGGGTTGGGCAATAAGATTAAGCGCACGCTAGTGATGCAGTATCTAAAGAGGCATTCCCCAGATGTTGTCCGCATTTGAGGAGGAGCAATTGCAAAGCCCTAGATCGATTTGGCTATAAAATGGTAGTGCACTCTGGGTTTACGTCTGGGGCCAGAGGGGTGGGCATTCTTATACGCAAGGCACTGCCCCTGGTGATTAACGGCACGTGGACGGATGCTGCTGGGTGTTTTGCCGCGGCGGCAGCGGGTAAATGGGAGGGGCACTTGCTGGTGTTCGGCTCAAGTTATATACCGCCTGGGCTTCACTCGATGGTCCTTCCACAGCTCAGTTCACTCATAGCGGACCTGCCCTCAGGCACCACACTTATTGGAGGTGACATGAACGCAGTAATGCACCCGGCACAGGATAGGTCTGGCATTCAGACTGGCACACAGGGGGAATGCGGGCTTGTGCACTTCACAAGGGTGCTGGGTTTGGTAGACCTGTGGCGGGCACACAATATTCACTGAGACACTACACCTTCTATTCAGCCAGGCAGGGGTCCTTCTCTAGACTTGACCATCTGTTCACTCATGCAGATAGAGTGGGGGATTTCTCTAGCGCACATCACATGGCAAGGGGGATTTCTGACCATGCACCGGTGTGTGCCACACTTAAAGGCCCGCTCATTGACAGGGCAGCATTCCTGCGGTTAGATCCATGGCAACTGAGAGACTTATTGATAAGCTCCGGGAGGGCTCCGAGCAGTATTTTAAAGAAAATAGGGGGACAGTACAATCGCAAATCACGCTCTGGGAAGCTTACAAGACGGTATGCTCAGACGTGAGTCCCGTGCTCTCCATGCCACTGGAATCTAGCTATCCTGGCTGAAGAGGGGTGAAACCCCAAAACCGGTCCTAGGATGCTTGTTTCCAGTCCAGGGAGGACCTGGCTTGGCAGTTCAGGCTGGACTGTTCCCATGAGGCACAGGGTCAAGACTGATTTGCATATGGCTGGGTTCAAACTGGAATGGCATGGTGAACAAAAAAACGATGGATTTAGGCCCAGATCTCTGTACTGGGGTGAATGTATGACATTGTTCTGCATTCTGTCCATCAATTGTTTTGTTTGCATTTGTCACCCCGAGTGGGACGGGTGTGCTCAGACGTGAGTCCCGTGCTCTCCATGCCACTGGAATCAAGCTATCCTGGCTGAAGAGGGGTGAAACCCCGAAACCGGTCCTAGGATGCTTGTTTCCAGTCCAGGGAGGACCTGGCTTGGCAGTTCGGGCTGGACTGTTCCCATGATGCACAGGGTCAAGACTGATTTGCATATGGCTGGGTTCAAACTGAAATGGCATGGTGAGCAAAAAAACGATGGATTTTAGGCCCAGATCTCTGTACTGGGGTGAATGTATGACATTGTTCTGCATTCAGTCCATCAATTGTTTTGTTTGCATTTGTCACCCCGAGTGGGACGGGTATGCTCAGACGTGAGTCCCGTGCTCTCCATGCCACTGGAATCAAGCTATCCTGGCTGAAGAGGGGTGAAACGCCGAAACCGGTCCTAGGATGCTTGTTTCCAGTCCAGGGAGGACCTGGCTTGGCAGTTCGGGCTGGAATGTTCCCATGAGGCACAGGGTCAAGACTGATTTTCATATGGCTGGGTTCAAACTGGAATGGCATGGTGAGCAAAAAAACGATGGATTTAGGCCCAGATCTCTGTACTGGGGAGAATGTATGACATTGTTCTGCATTCTGTCCATCAATTGTTTTGTTTGCATTTGTCACCCCGAGTGGGACGGGTGTGCTCAGACGTGAGTCCCGTGCTCTCCATGCCACTGGAATCAAGCTATCCTAGCTGAAGAGGGGTAAAACCCCGAAACCGGTCCTAGGATGCTTGTTTCCAGTCCAGGGAGGACCTGGCTTGGCAGTTCGGGCTGGACTGTTCCCATGAGGCACAGGGTCAAGACTGATTTGCATATTGCTGGGTTCAAACTGAAATGGCATGGTGAGCAAAAAAACGATGGATTTAGGCCCAGATCTCTGTACTGGGGTGAATGTATGACATTGTTCTGCATTCTGTCCATCAATTGTTTTGTTGGTATTGAGGGGGCAGGCACAGGTGCTAATTGGGGCACAGAAAAAGGAAGAGACCCTGCAGTGTAGACAACTCGAGCAAGAGATCACCTAGCTGGAGGGTGAGGCTGAGCTGGCATCTTGCGCAGAAGCGCGACACTGTTTGGCGCAGAATCAGCGGGACCTGCGGGCCCTGGCGGAGGGCGAGGCGCGAGCATATGCTCTGGCCACCCAATATCGCCTATATGATGTCAGGGATAAGTCCCTTAAACTATTGGTGTGGCTAGAGCGGCGAGACAAGGATAGGTCATGGGTGGTGGGGATCCAAGACACAGAGGGCGTGCTTCGGATCACGAGTACAGACATTGCAGAGGCCTTTGCGGCACACTTCGAGCACGTATACGCCCCGATGAGCACAAGGTCGGCGGTTGACTTGAGGAATTTCTTAGGGACTTTAACTTGCCAACGGTGCCCCCTGAAGGGTATGATGACCTGGAGGCGGACCTCACAGTAGTAGAGTTCGGTAAAGCCTTGAGCACACTTAAGTCGGGGAAGGCGGACGAACCCAATGGGCTCCCGGTTGTAATCTATAAGAACCAGGCAACGATAATATTGCCCCCACTCCTAGATATGCTGAAGGAGGCGCGGGAGGTGGGTCATCTCCCGGTGGATCAAATGGCAGCCACAATCGTGGTGATTTACAAAGAGGGTAAGCCGGCAGATCAGTGCAGTTCCTGTAGGCCTATTTCCCTTATCAACGTGGAGGCCAAGGTCCTGGCGAAGGTGCTGGCTGACAGGGTGCTGTTGGTCTTTAAGGACCTGGTGCATGTTGACCAGTCAGTGTTTATGCCTGGTAGAAGCACTAGGCACAACCTGCGAAGGCTTTATGGGTGCTGCACATGACTGAGGGTGTTGCATCCCAGCAAACGGCATTGATGTCACTGGAATGGCCTTCGACAGTATCTAATGGCCGTACCTATTTATGGTCCTTCAGCGCCTGGGTTTTCACCCTTCCTTTTGAAGCTGGGTCAGACTCCTGAACGAGGGGCCTACGGCGCGGGTGAGGGTGAATGGTGCCCTGTCTAGATCCATTCAGCTCACGCGGCAGGGATGTCCTCTCTCCCCGTTCCTGTTTGCTTTGGCGCTGGAGCCCCTGGCTCACTGGGTCAGGAGAGATCCTGAGATTTGGGGATTGTGGGCACCGGAGGATTGGGACGAACGTATCTCCCTATACGCCAATGATATTTTACTATACCTGGCACGGCCGTATTACTCCATAGCATGGGTCCTTCACATTTTTGAGTTGTTCGGTAGTTATTCGGGGTCCAATATTAATTGGTCAAAGTCGGTGATCTTCCCTCTCTCAGGACCCCCCTAGGGTTCTGCGGGGATGCGCGACCCCAGTGGTGATGGGTGGTTTTAAATACCTGGGAATATACATCACCAGGGATCAGAAGGAATTCCTGGCGAAAAACCTGGGGCCTCAAATGAGTCGTCTTACCGCAGATGTTAGCCATTGGCGCACGCTCCCACTCTCGCTTATAGGACGGGCGGATCTATACAAAATGCTGATGATACCGCGGCTTCTCTATATATTGCAGAACACTTACTTTCAGATGCCACAGACAATTTTTAAGCGTATAGCGTAGGAGGTACGGTCGCTGCTGTGGGCGGGAGGGTCACCAAGAATTGCCCTACATAAGCTACATAGGGGTGTCTTTAATGGATAATCGCAGTTCCGGATGTCAGGCTGTACTATTGGGCCTCCCAACTGCAGGTGATTAATGACTGGGTCTATATTGGGATGGAAGAGCCGGCCTATCGAGTGGATAGGGCAACAATGGCACAGGGCAATTGCGAATCCCTCTTGTACTCCAGACAAATGCGCCCGGACTTGCCGGAGCATACTAAGGTGGTGGTGCAATGCTGGAAAGATGCTGGACTGGAAAACTGACGCTCATAACTCCGCTATGGGTGGGCGATCCTCTTAGGGAAGTGGCGGCGCGTTTGGGATTCAGGGGCTGGCGCCTGATTGGCGTTGAATATCTGGGCGACGTATGGAAGGGGAAATCCCCTCACACGTTTGCATATCTGCAAAAAGAATACCATATGCACGACTCGCAGTGATACATGCATCTGTGGCTCCTACATGCTCTGCGCACACACATTTAACAAGGGGTGTCCATCCCAGACTATTCCCCGCTTGAAGACAGGCTACTGCTGGACCCTATACAGGGGAAACCTACATCCACGATATACCGCAAGTTGATTAACAACCTCCCGGATCCCCTGGTCTCTTTTAGAGTGGGCTGGGCTAACGACCTAGGAGTCCTGCATGATGAGGACTGGCTAGAGGTGCTCCAGAGCCCCAGGGAAGTGGCAATGCGTGTCAGATTCAGATTGGTGCAGCTCAGGATCCTACATCGGGTCTACTATCCCCGCACACACTTATTCACTTGGGGTCGTGCCCTGTCTGCGCAGTGTGTTCGGGGGTATGGGAATGCTCCGAGGTCTCCGTATCCTGGCGGAAGGTTACGGAAGTCATGTCGAAAGTGGTGGGTGTGCCTGACCCATTAGACCCAAAATGGCTTCTTCTGATGATTAGCGGTGAGACAGACTGGACCAGATATGTGGGCATATGGCTGGCATTGTCAGCAGGGGTGGCAAAGCGCAACATTGCCAGAAACTGGGGGGGCCCGGCACCTCCCGCGCTTGAGGACTGGAAACGTGGCCTCGATTGGTGTCAGAGGGTGGAGGAAACAAGAGTAGCGTGTGTGTTAAGAAATGGGAAAGGGTGTGGATCCCGTGGAGGAGATACAGAGGGCTGTGGAGCCAGAATTGTAGTAAGAAGCGTAATAACGAAGGGCCCTACTTAACCCGAGAATGTGTTTATTACCATCTCATGTATATGGCAACTACTGTCCTCATGCTATTGTCTCTGTATGATGTGGTCTCTTGAGCTTTTGTTAATAAAAAGATTGAAAAAATATATATATATATATTTCAGTAAACAATATCAATATGTGTCTAAGTTTCATTTTGCAAGATGGGATAGTTCTTAAAATAGATGGCAGGACAGACATACATCATGTTCAAGTGTTTATGCCATATCTAAACAGTAATATGTTGGCCAAAATGTACATCAGATTTGTGACTTACGGCTTGATTTAGATTTTGGCAGACAGGAAACTCTGTCACAACTATGATAAATGTATAGATGTCACTGTATAGACTGATGATATTCCTTCTGCCCTATTACAGGTGGCATGTGATATAATGCACTTCTAATAAAGCAGACTGAATGTTCATGAAATTTGTAATGGAGCAACCGGTCTTCTAAAATCACACTCATGACCTATATGATGTCCCATTGTGTGCCTTTATTGAGATTACTATGGTAAAATCTCTTATGTTTGGCCCTCTTTCATGTGTGTACATTTTCTGTTGACCTTTGCATCAGGTGAGTGGTACTGTGACCTGAGACAAACTTGGCAGCATTTCCAGCAACCCCAGATGATTTTTCTTTGCTCTCTAATACTGCTGCTCTCTACTGATGACGGGCTCAACCCAGAAACACGTGTCTAGAGATATACAGCAATGTCTGCACCAACATTGGTGTAAAACTCCAGCTAATTTTGAAGTAAGTTTGTCTACTGCATTTACCAGGATGCAAAGGGGCGAACTGTGCTGGGACTGTGAGGCAGTGTGCTCCCAACCCCCATTCTCCTTCCTTAAACCTACCAGTCTCTTAATTGTTACCACATCACCAATTTGAAAATGTGCTTTTTTCACACAATTCAATTAGTCATATCTGACTTTTCTTTTCCTTTCCGATGCCGCAACTCTGTCCATAACTTCAGACAAACACTTGTCTTCAACCGAAGACCCTGTTTTTTGAAGAACCCAACTCGGAGAAAGTTTGTTGACTGAATTCCTACCACACAACAATATGAAATGAGTTACATCTGTGGTGAAATAGGGCTCATTGTGATAATTCCATAACTTTTCTTGTACAGCTTCCATGACATTCAACTCAGAATTTTACGCCAACTGAATTGTGTCTTTCAACGTGAAATTCTCCCTCTCCACCGTGCCATTTCCTGGAGAGCTATATAAAGCTATTAAAGGATGTAAATGGCCCCCAAAAAATTCCATCTTCAAATGCACAGTATTATCGGTTAAAATTATCTTAGGAGCCCCTTCCTGCAGAAACAACATTTAACGGGAGTCAGTAACCTTTTTAGTAGTGGGTTCCCTCATGAAATCCCATAAAATCCATTTGAAATGATACTCCACCCTCACAAGAGCGTATCTCATGTTTTCATTTAAATAAAACATAGGACCCACAAAATCCACACCAAGCTTCTTCCAAGGGGCTTTGGGAAACTCTACTGGAAAAAGAGGTGTTTTAAATAATCTGAGAGACTTGTCAGATTCTTCATATATAGTACAGCCCGCTACTTATAGATCCACCTTGTTGTCCATGTTAGGCCACCAGTATAATAGTCTCCGAGTTTTCATGGGTCTGGTACATCCTACATGGCTTAATGTACTAAATCAACCAGTCTGGTCCTCAACTACAATGGTGGAAATAACATGCAACCCCTAAACACTAAAGCACATTCAAGACTCAGCTCATCCCTTACTATGGAATAAGGTAGCACATCACATGTAGTCACATTCTCTAAGCTGTACTCGTACTTTGTATCCTTTAAGTCAGACATACATCTTTATCACAGCATTCTTCCCATTCCTATTGTGTAATCACCTCTCGACACATGCCCAAACCATCAATAAGTTGAATCACACATACCGTTACATCCTCTTCAAACTCTTCCCCACTCTTGACAGTAGGACATCTTGTTATAAAATCAGCCCTCATGTTCTGTCCTCCAACAATGTGTCTGATTTTAAAATTAAATTAATCAATTTTAGAAAGAAGCCTGATTAATCTTTGACTGGCATTCCCCACTCCTTTGTCACTTAATAGATGCACTAACGGATTCTGATCTGTAACCAATATTAACTCTCCACACCATAAAAAGGTTGCAAAAGGATAAACCGCCCTTCTCAATGGTGTTATAATTGAATTCAGAACTTGAGAAACACCTCGAAGCAAAAGCCACTGTAAATTCTCTACCATCACAATCCTGACTCAACACCGCACCCAGACTAATCCCACTGTCATCGACCATAACTATGGGCAGTGCATCATGTCTGAATCCTTGAAGAGCAGGCTCAATAATAATCTTACATTTCAATTTGTCAAAAGCCTCATTCTCCACAGAACCCCAAACTTCCAAAATAGATAACACTGTATCTTGTGTCTTGTAGTGTTCAGCAATAGTTTTCGTGTAAATCAATATGTCATCCTGATACGCCATAACCCCTTCAAGAGTTCCAAATAGCTGGTACATGAGTTTTTAAAAGACTTAAGCTGCAAAAGCTAGCCCAAATGGCATGCCTAAAAATCTGAAGGCTCCAAAAGTCATGTTACATACAGTCAATGCGCTTGGATCCTCTGTGAGTTCAGCCTGGTGGTAAGCGGACTTAAGATCCAAAGTGGAAAAGATTTTCACTCCCTCTAATTGGGCCAACATCTACTGAATTTTAGGTAACTGGAAACAGTCAACCAAAATGTGTTTGTTAAGGTACCTATAGGTAATTGGAAACAGTCAACCAAAATGTGTTTGTTAAGGTACCTAAGGTCCACACACAATCCTAAAATGATTGTTTTATTCTTTTGTGCAACCACTATCAGAGAAATCCACGAAGATGAATCAAGGAGCTCATGGAGTTCTTCCTTACCAAGAGTCTCTAACGGTTCTTTTGATTTCATTTTGATACTCAATGGCACCCTCCGAACTTAATACAGAACTGGAACTGCATCAGGTTTCAACACTACCTTTTGAGAAAATCCTTTTACACTTCTCAACCTGTCTTCTAAAAAGGTTTTTTATGGCCTCACATGGTGAAGATGTGAAATCTACTAAGAAGATCGGATGATCTTTACCAGGTCTCCATACCATGCCAAAAGACTCTTGGTCCCTCCAACCCAGAATATTATATCCCATTTTTGCAACATGTAATTTGGTAAAAATTACTTTGTCTTTGTAGGCTACTTGCTCCTAAAACAATCCATCATATCTATTTCCTGATCTCCAAAGGACATGGTGCAAATGTCGGGGGTGTTAGAACATGTTTGTTCCATTTCTCAAAGTATACTTCATCTGCAACAATCGTAATGGGTGACCCAGAATAAATCATGGCGTTGAGTTTAACATCCCCACTACAATATCAAACAAAAGATCACTTTTCTTGCTTTTAGAAAGTTGTGATTAAACCATTTTAATAAATAGTACTACTCTGCGGTTGTGATCTTCTTCAATCATGGTTAACCTCAGGAATCGTTAACCAACACAACTTTTTACACATTCTTTCACACTTGTGCAAAATGACCAATCTTTTTGCACTTCATACACAATTCCCGAATGCAGGACAGGAGTTATAATTTGCCATATGACCTTTAGACCCACACCTGTAGCATGTCCCAGCAACATTCCCACTGGATTTTTTTCAACTCTTGTACTCTGACTAACCTGTTGGTAATTCTTTTAACCTAGTCGAGATTGCCTGAACACTTTCACATTCTGACACTCGTATAAACTTTTCAAGTTCTTTTGAAGCCATAATTGGCCTTTCAACCCCTCTTGCTATCTCTGTTCCTTCTAAAGAGGGATTCCTGCAACATAAAAGTTTTCTTGAGTTCTAGTATCATAACAATTATTGACCAATTGATCCCTCTAGTAATTATCAGGCACACCATCAAACTCCCAGGTAGATGCTAAAATTCTTGGTTTTCCGACAAAGCGGTCTATAGATTCATACTGAATTTGTTTTCTTGTGAAAAATATGTGTCTCTCAACTATAATACTAGGATTATCCTTGAAGTGGTTTTCTAGACTTTGCGTTCATCACAGGTTGATGGTCAATAATCCTTTGACCTTCTGTGCATAAACAATTATGTAACATACCCTCCTTCCTTGCAGGGTCAACGCGGGTGCCATCAGTTGCAACCAGGTAACTTTCTTTCAAACGTTCTAAACCATTGGTTCCATTTTGTTCTGGGCAATCTAGGTTTGGGAAAGAACAAAATTGACAAATTCGTGTTTTGGATTGCATACTGATGCTTGAACATGAAATACCTTGCAAAAACAATAGACAAGAGGTGTTTGGCAAAACAGGAACAGTTTGTTTAATTAAACATGATGGCCTGTAGAACAGTTACAGGCGTAGGTTCTGAGGACTGTCTCAATTTACAATTGATCTGCGGCCTTTTGTTTTACAGATTATAGGTAATAAACATTTCCGTCGATAATTGTATGGTGAGGAATGATGGTTGCTTGCTTTTCAGTCATAAATTAATTGGATAATACAGGTGGACCTCAACCTCGCGTGGACACAATGTGGCCAGTGGGTAACGTGTCCAGATGTCCAGCATGGGGAGTTTGTAACCACTGCGTGTGCTGTGTCTGATTGGCTATATGTTCCTAACTCATATGACATCTGACGTTATGGTGTTTTGGGAGTGTGTATACCCCCTGGCCAAGTGTGCTTTATTGCGACCAATCTCTCTTGACTATTGTTGTGTCGTTGCGCCTATCCGTGGGATCGATCAATGGTTTCCTGTCTGTGCGTTTGTCTGTTGGCTACGGCCACCCCACCTGTGGCCTTTCAATCAATAACCTCAGGCCTAGGTCTCAGTGCTTGCCTGACTATGTATTTGCGAGTCGGGTTGATGCGGAGTTCACAATGGGTGAATTCATTGATAAAGATGCAATTTCGTTCACATAAATGAATGTATCGTTATTTCATACCAGCATTGAACTTTTCCATATTAATAATACTATTATAGTGAACCTTGATATAATACCAATGTTGTACAAATAATTATTACATACTTCTGAAATGTCATAAAGCCTTTAAAAACAGCTTGCTTGACAGTGCAGCAGGCGGATTGAACACAGTATCTAAATCGATCAATGGAATGAGAGCTTAAACCAGGCCAGTGGAAATCCAGGTCTCAGGGATGTACCACACAGAAGAGAACATTTACAGAAAAATCAGGATGTCGTCAGTTGCAGGAAACCTCTATTCTGAAGATCTCGGAAGCAAGCACTGTCAGAATTTGGAAGTTATGAGCACTGGCCTTTACAAGATGTACACATGAGAAGCCGATGCACTAGCAATGAAAAGGCTGAATTCTCGGGCAGAGCTTGCCTGGCCACAAAATGGCCGCGATGTAAAATCGCTCCCGCCGACATCGTCACAATCCTATCAATATTCGCTTAATCCATGGCTGTGAAAGTATACAACTAAGTGGAACAGACGACGCTCTGCAATGGCAGCCTACCAGTATCGTTGACCCACAAATTGCTGCTTCTACTCCGCAGAAAGCGGATCCAAACTAATGGCGTGGGTGGAGCCATTCTGAGCCTGCGCTGCCCGTGAGGATCCTCATTGCAACCAGTACGAGAGGCGCTGCCCGTGGATCGCTGTGCACCGAGGGGGCGCCCGGCCTCGCACTCCTGACTCCTGCACAGCTGACTTGTTGCCAGGCACACGCCGAGGTTTCGGGTGCCCCGGGAGCAGCAGGCCCGGCTTTGCGCTGGTCTTCCCCGCGGCGGTGAGCGGGGGGGGACCCGCGGCTGAGCTGCTTCCTGCTTATGTGGCGTGTCGCAATACCGGAGATGCTGGAGCGTTCCGGCCCCGCATGTGCTGAGACCCCCTGGGCTTAAACAGCTCACGGATTTACAGACGTGACGCCACATGGACAGGGATCACATGCAGAAACACTCCGGGATACGTCCTTGGGCTGGAATAGGCATGTGGACTCTGCCTACCTGATCGTGGCAATTGCTGGCTGGCCTATAAGGCCGTGAGGCGCCTGCTAGGAACACGGCACCGGGGTTACGTTTCCCATCGTATTACTTAATAATTACGGCATATGCAGACGATACCCTTTATACGTTAGTGATCCGGCGTGGAACTTAACACCAATCCTGCAAGAGGTGGTGCGATTCGGGCAGCATTCAGGTTTGCACATTAATTAGAGCAAATCCACTGTGATCTCCCTGACCCCCAATACCCTCCCAGTCGAGTGCACCCACCCTAATGAGTGGACGTTGGAGCCAACTAGATAACTGGGTGTGCGGATACACACAGATCCGGAAGTAGTGGTGAGAGAAAATTATGACAGGGCTATACAGAAGCCTTCGGACTCTGTGGAAAAATGGATTTGGCTGCCACTGTCACTATTGGGGCAAATCTCGCTTATGAAAATGATAGTAATACCACGGTTTCTGTTTTTATTTGCCAATATACCTATTCTGCTCCTGAAAAAATCCGCTCTCTTTTGCTCCGGCTTGCCTGGGCTGGGAAACAGATGCAGGTTCAGTGGGAAACATTGACTAGTCCTTACTCTGAGAGAGGGTTAAACGCCCCATATTTCGAGCTGTACCACTACGCTACGCAGCAGATGCATGCATATCACTGGTTACATGGTGCCTGGGATAGCCCACAGTTGCACATTGAAAGGGAAGCGGTTGATCCTCTGACTCTGCCTCAATATCTATTCAGGACACCCCGGAAGCGCTACCACACTATAAATCCAGTTGGGTGCACAAGGAACCTGCTATGGAGAGCAGCCAACAGACAGGGTATGACTCTACTCTCCTCGGCTAAAATGCAGCTAGAGCTGTGTGAATGGTTGCCGATGAGACAGGAGAGGGAATTTATTTTTCCTATTTATTTATTGTAGAGTTTTGTATAGCACTAGCCAGACCCAAAGGTATCGGAGCGCTTCACAACATGTGTTAAAGCACATATTTAAGCGGTCGTACATACATTGATTCAAGGCGGAATTGGAAGTCTCAGTGCATTGAATAACATTACAGGAAAGGAAGACACAGAGAGTCACAATATTGAGCACATGCAAGGAGGGGATGAGCTATCAGTCTTGGTGGGGTAGTGTTTATGTCCTGCAAAGTACAGGCTTAGGCTTTTCGGCAGCGCCTATCCATTTGGGAGAGGACGGTTAAGGAAGTGGTCTTTGAGTTGTCTTTTGAATTGTAAAAAGTAGGGGGTAGTCCTGATATGAACTGGGATGGAGTTCCAGATTTTGGGGGCATTTCCAGAGAAGGATCGAGAAGCGGTTTTTTGTTTGCGGATTTTTGGCAGGCTAAGGAGTAAAGTGTTGGAACTTCTGAGGCTTCTTGTCTGACCGGCCTTCTTGAGTTTGGCGGCCAGGTAGGCGGGCTTCCCTGTGTGAAGGGCTTTGTGCGTGAGGCAGGCCGTACTGAAATTGGCACGCATTTCAATTGGGAGCCATTTTAGCACTCTGAGTGCGGGCAAGATGTGATCAAACTTCTTCACTCTGGTGACCATTCTGGCTGCTGCATTGAAAGTAGATCTGAAGGAGGCTAGGTGGGATTTTGCTATACCTGTGAGGGAAGCATTCCCTTAGTCTAGTCTGGATAGCACCAGGGATTGAGTGGCTTGTTTGAGGTCGTTAGGCGCGATGAAGGGTTTGATTTTGTTAAGAAGCTTCAGGTTAAGGAAGGCGCTTTTACTGGTGTTCTTAATGTGTTTGGTCATGTCAAGTTTAGCCATTCTGCGATTTGGGGGTTCTCCTCTTTGTTGGAGATGAGGAAGATTTCCGTTTTGTCTTTATTGAGTTTCAGGGGGTTTTGTGATAGCCAGTGTGGAACTACTCTTAGGGGCCGATTCCGATTCCGGCTGCAAAACATACTGACCGACACGCATCCGGAACGGAGACGGACCAGCGCAGTACGATGCAACGCGTGTGAATTACAACCGACACGTACGGAATACAAGCCGTACGACCGAGCCGTAGGGAAAACAGTGATTCGCCCGGAAAACGGACGTGATTAGCACCGACCGACACGCACCAGGAATGAACCCGACCGACACGTACCCGCGATGTCCGATCCGCGCAGTACGATGCAATGCGTGTAAAACCAGACCGACTCGCACGGAGCCCAAGCCGCATGACCGACACGCACAGAAAACAAGGACCTGAAGCAATAGAGATCTCTGTGACCGACGAGTATGAAACACAGAAGAAAGTCAGCGTGAAAGCCAGTAGGAGCCAACATCAGCGTCCATCTCGGTTAGAAGAACGTCTCCTTCATGCCTAGAAAGCCCAAAGGAAAAAATACAAAAAAAAGGACCAAACAAGCAATGACAAAGTCAATAAATATCAACAAAAAAAATCTTTGAACAAAGACACACCCACAACTGCACCTATATAAAGGACACCAATCACTACCATGATCCTTTGCAAATTGAATACAACAGCCAGCAGAGAACACCATCACACAGCAACCACAGACACACTCACAACTCACCAATCACACAACTTTCACACCATTAGCACCTCACCAAAAGCACTCACACATACACCTAGCAAAACCGACACCCACCCACTCTCACTTGCACCCTCACACACACATCACTCACCACCACCACCCATCACCATGCCCCCAAAGAAGAATCCAAAGTTAACAGATAGTGAGTTAGAAGTGCTGGTAGACGAGATCATCAGAGTAGAGCCACATTTGTTTGGTGCATTGGTCCAAAAGACCCCCATGTCACAGAAAACAAAGATGTGGGCGAGGATCGTGGACAAGGTGAACGCACAAGCACCAATGTTGCGCACAAAGGATGATATCCAGAACAGGTGGTATGACGTGTGCAGGAGGGTCAAGAAACTCATCGAGAAAGATCATGCCTTCAGTCATCGCACTGGCGGTGGCCCTCCTGCCAAACCAGTATACTCCAGGTCCTGGGAGGAGAAGGTGCGGGACATCCTACCACCAGAGAGCGTCCATGGTCTAGCAGACATACCAGAGCCTGGTGAGTACACAACCAACATACTCAATATTGTGTGGCAAGGGGACAGTGAAACCATGCACCGTTAGCAAAGCCACAGTAACCAATAGATAATCCTCCCAAGATGTGTATGCTAATCAGACAAACACAATACCTGCCATCCCATAGTGACTTGTAACTGTGTCATGACATGTACAAACCTACCAACAAATAGAGCAAGGCAGTGGCACAAAGCTAAATAAACACTGTCAGACAGTTTGCCACCACAAACACACTACCTCACAGTGCAGCTGATTGACAGGAAGCAATAGTGGGTATGCAGGTGAAGTGAGTGTATCCAAAAGCATGATGGGGTTTGTAGTCAAAGATAATGCTCCCCCTCCCAATTGGCCCATCAAGACCTCTATGAACCATGCCCACATCACAGAGAGTGGAAAATGACTGACAAGATGGCTGACACTGGGTCCTGCTGTGGGGAGCACAAGGCCCTGGTAGGGGTTGTGCGCAAATCAGAAGCAGCACACCACTGCCTGACATCCTGAAAGACAACTTGCACGCCCTCCAATGGAAGCATGTTTCATGGTGGGATGTCTGGCCGGGTGGTAAGGAGGCCTGACAGCTCTGACCATACTTACCAGCATGTGTAGACACACACACCCTTCAACACAAACTCCACACACTCACCAGGTAAAATGCATTGACTCACACTGTAGTGAAATATCACCCAAAGATACACCACACTGGGTGCTGCTGTGTGAAGCACAGGGGCTCTATTTGGACTTGTAGCCAAACAAACACCAGGACTTGACAGTCAGCCATCTTGCCATTGCATCCTTCACACAACACACCACTCACTAACATAGACACTGTAGACACAGGGAGTGGGAATGGACTGACAAGATGTCTGACACTGGGCTCTGTTGTTGGAAGCACAAGGCCATGCTGGGAACTGGGAATCAACAAACACCAGGACTGCACAGTCAGCCATCTTGCCATTACTGTCACACCCCCTCACAGGGAAGCAGAGTCAAAAGGAAGGAAGCATGGGCATGCTGGGAAGGGGGGTGTAGCCAAAAGCATGATGGGAGTTGCAGTCACAGACATTCCCCACCCACACACATGGCCCAGCAAGCTCACACTGAACTATGTTCGCCTCACAGGGATTGGGAATGGACTGACAAGATGTCTGACACTGGGCTCTGTTGTGGGGAGCACAAGGCCATGCTGGGAACTGGGAAACAACAAACTCCAGGACTGCACTGACTGACATCCTGAAAGTTAACCTGCACCCACTGCAATGGTGGCACGCTTTATGATGGGATAACTGGCCTGGGGGAGAAGGAGGTCCTGACTTGAAAACAAATAACACAGATGCTGGCCATGCACACACCTTCTATGCTAAAATACATTGCACACGTGGTACCAGTCACTCACAAAGATAATGCCCGGGCAAGATGTATGACACATGGGCCTGATAAATGATGTGGCTGAAAATCACACATATGCACTGGCCAACCCAAACACGGTCGCTCACACAGCCATTGCAACCGTATGTTCAAAGTCACTGTCTGGTGATGCAGTGTCCAGGGGTGTCCCCTGGCCTGGCTGTGGGGGTGTGTCTTGCAGATGACAAGTGTGGAGAAGCATATATAGTCCATTGCACAAAACACACAGGAACTCACATATACATCATTGACAGGGGACATCTGACAGTGAATGGAATGGACACACCAATATAGCCAACACCATAGTATGGTCTCATTCACACTTGGTGCTGTTGTGAGCTGCATGGGACACCCCCGCGCCGCACGGCCACCAACTGCTGTGTGTGCCCCCTTGCCTGCCCTCTGCCTCGCTGCCGGCTGACGCCGCTGGCGTCTGTTTTCGCCTGTTTTGTCGAAAATTTGTGCTTGCTTAACCGCTCTTCTCCCCGTGTTAACTATTTTTTTTCGTAGCGTCTGTTCTCGCTTGTTTTGTCAAAAATTTGTGCTTGCTTAAACTGCTTTTCTCCCCGTGTCAACTGTTTTCTTTTCTCCTGACATTTGTGCCTGCATTTTGTTCGTGTCTATTTCAGCCCTTCGCGCCCTCCTGCCTGCCTGCCCGCCCACCGCGCCGTCTTCCCTCCCCGCTCCCCGCTCCCCGCCACCACCGCTGACCACGCCCCTTTTTTCTTTCTGTTCCCTCCCCGCTCCCGCCTCCCAGCTGCCCCGCCCACCCGCGCACTTGGCCTTATATGGCGACCGTGCGACGCAGGTGAGTGTGACCCACTTGTGGGACACCCCCGCGCCGCACGGCCACCAACTGCTGTGTGTGCCCCCTTGCCTGCCCTCTGCCTCGCTGCCGGCTGACGCCGCTGGCGTCTGTTTTCGCCTGTTTTGTCGAAAATTTGTGCTTGCTTAACCGCTCTTCTCCCCGTGTTAACTATTTTTTTTCGTAGCGTCTGTTCTCGCTTGTTTTGTCAAAAATTTGTGCTTGCTTAAACTGCTTTTCTCCCCGTGTCAACTGTTTTCTTTTCTCCTGACATTTGTGCCTGCATTTTGTTCGTGTCTATTTCAGCCCTTCGCGCCCTCCTGCCTGCCTGCCCGCCCACCGCGCCGTCTTCCCTCCCCGCTCCCCGCTTCCCGCCACCACCGCTGACCACGCCCCTTTTTTCTTTCTGTTCCCTCCCCGCTCCCGCCTCCCAGCTGCCCCGCCCACCCGCGCACTTGGCCTTATATGGCGACCGTGCGACGCAGGTGAGTGTGACCCACTTGTGGGACACCCCCGCGCCGCACGGCCACCAACTGCTGTGTGTGCCCCCTTGCCTGCCCTCTGCCTCGCTGCCGGCTGACGCCGCTGGCGTCTGTTTTCGCCTGTTTTGTCGAAAATTTGTGCTTGCTTAACCGCTCTTCTCCCTGTGTTAACTATTTTTTTTTCGTAGCGTCTGTTCTCGCTTGTTTTGTCAAAAATTTGTGCTTGCTTAAACTGCTTTTCTCCCCGTGTCAACTGTTTTCTTTTCTCCTGACATTTGTGCCTGCATTTTGTTCGTGTCTATTTCAGCCCTTCGCGCCCTCCTGCCTGCCTGCCCGCCCACCGCGCCGTCTTCCCTCCCCGCTCCCCGCTTCCCGCCACCACCGCTGACCACGCCCCTTTTTTCTTTCTGTTCCCTCCCCGCTCCCGCCTCCCAGCTGCCCCGCCCACCCGCGCACTTCGCCTATATGGCGACCGTGCGAACGCGCAGCGGTCACGCGCAGCGGGCGCGCCGATTGTGCGCCGAAGGCGCGCCAAAGGTAAGCCCGTCTACGCCCGTCCGCGCCTGGACCGCGCCCAGTGCCAGGACCCCTGGACCTCGAAGACCCCGACCTACACGCCTGACGTACTCAGCCGCCACCCTCAGCGCTCTCAACACCGGCCGACACCCAGAATGCCATCAAGCCACTCCTGGACGTACCAACGGACCTTTCAGCTGCCACGCCTGCAAGTTCTCATGCATCCGATCCTGCCCCGCACCCACCAAGCCGAACACCAGCAGTACCCACCTCAAGTGCATCCTGCTCAACACCCGCTCCGTCCACAGACACGCCATCGAACTCTGGAACCTCCTCGACGCCACAGCCCCTGACGTTGCCTTCCTCACGGAGACCTGGATGAACGCCTCTTCAGCTCCCGACATCGCCATCGCCATCCCAGAGGGCTACAAGATCGTCCGGAGGGACCGAAACGCCAACCAGATGGGAGGAGGCATCGCCATCATCCACAAGAACACCATCCGTCTCACGACCAGCACCGACAACACCCTGACCAGCGCCGAACACCTGCACTTCCAGATCCACACCAACCCGACCACCACCCTCAGAGGCACCCTGATCTACCGACCCCCTGGACCACGCACCCAATTCAGCGAGGACATCGCCGACTTCGTCAGCCCGCTTGCCCTCCCCTCCGCTGACTACATCCTCCTGGGAGACCTCAACTTCCACCTGGAGAACAACAACGACCGCAACACCAGCACCCTGCTCGACAACCTCGCCAACCTGGGACTCAAGCAACTGGTGTCCACCCCCACCCACCTTGCCGGACACACTCTCGACGCCGTCTTCTCATCCAGCACAGACATCGACTTCAGCCACGCCACAGAGCTTCACTGGACGGACCACAGCTGCGTCCACTTCACCTTCAAGAGAACGCCGACCCACCATCACCAACAACAGGCCGCCCGCAGAAGCTGGAACAAGATCACAGCAGACCAGCTCGCCACCTCCCTGAGCCAGCACCCTCCTGCCAGCTCAGCGAACCCCAGCCAGGCCGCCGACAACCTCACGAAGTGGATCAGCAACTGCGCGGACGAACTCGCCCCACTGAGGACCGCGCCCAGCAGACCCGGCAGCAAGAAGGCCCCATGGTTCACCGACGAACTCAAGAGCTCCAAGAAGAACTGCCGAGCCCTCGAGAAAGTCTGGAAAAGGGAACCGACACCGGACAACAGGACCTCCTTCAAGCTTGCTACCCGGAAGCACCACCAGCTGATCCGCGCCGCCAAGAAAACAGCATTCAAGGACCGGTTGGACAACAACGCACACAACTGCAAGGAACTCTTCAACATCGTGAAAGAGCTTTCCAACCCCAGCGCAGGAAACAACGACATCACCCCATCGCAAGACCTCTGCAACTCCCTCGCCTCATACTTCCACAACAAGATCACAGACATACACAGCAGCTTCGACAACCAACCAACGCACAGCATGACCGAACAACCACCCCCCACCACCACCCTCCACGCCTGGACCCCGATCAGTACCGAAGACACCATCCGCACGATGAACTCCATCCACTCCGGATCACCGACTGACCCCTTCCCTCACCACGTCTTCAACAAGGCCAACGCTGTCATCGCACCCCACCTGCGAGACATCATCAACACATCCTTCAACACCGCCACCTTCCCGGAGAGCTGGAAGCACGCCGAACTCAGCGCCCTACTCAAGAAACCAACAGCGGACCCCACCGACCTCAAGAATTACCGCCCCATCTCGCTTCTCCCGTTTCCAGCCAAAGTCATCGAGAAGACCGTCAACAAGCAGATGGCCGCCTTCCTCGAGACAAACGGATCCCTCGACCCCTCTCAGTCCGGCTTCCGAGCCAATCACAGCACCGAGACCGCCCTCATCGCCGCCACCGATGACATCCGAGCCCTGATGGACAATGGAGAAACAGCGGCCCTCATCCTCCTAGACCTCTCCGCGGCTTTCGACACGGTCTGCCACCGCACCCTAGTACGGCGCCTCAGCAACGTCGGAATCCAGGACAAGGCGCTAGAATGGATCATCTCCTTCCTCGGCGGTAGAACACAGAGAGTCCGCCTACCACCACACAAGTCAGAGGCCTCCGAAGTCATCTGCGGCGTCCCCCAAGGATCTTCTCTGAGCCCCACCCTCTTCAACGTCTACATGAGCCCCCTCGCGGCCATCGTACGCAAACACAACCTCAGCATAATCTCCTACGCCGACGACACCCAGCTGATCCTCTCCCTGACCAACGACCCCGCCGCCGCCAAAGCCAACCTACAAGAAGGGATGAAAGAGGTAGCCGAGTGGATGACGACCAGCCGCCTGAAGCTGAACTCAGACAAGACGGAGGTCCTCATCCTGGGCTCCTCACCCTCCGCCTGGGACGACTCCTGGTGGCCTCCCGCCCTGGGCACCGCACCCAGACCGACAGACCATGCACGCAACCTGGGCTTCATCCTGGACTCCTCCCTCTCCATGACCAGGCAAGTCAACGCCGTCTCCTCGTCATGCTTCAACATCCTACGCATGCTACGGAAGATCTTCTGGTGGATCCCCACAGAGAACAGGAAGACCGTCACCCAGGCCCTCGTCACCAGCCGACTGGACTACGGCAACGCCCTCTACGCCGGCACCACCGCCAAGCTCCAGAAGAGACTCCAGCGGATCCAAAACGCCTCAGCCAGACTCATCCTCGACATCCCACGAACCAGCCACATCTCCGGACATCTGAGAGACCTCCACTGGCTCCCCGTCAGCAAGAGAGTCACCTTCCGCCTCCTCACCCACGCACACAAAGCCCTACACGACCAAGGCCCGAGCTACCTCAACAGCCGAGTCAACTTCTACGCTCCCAAACGCCACCTCCGATCTGCCAGCCACGCCCTCGCCGCCGTCCCCCGCATCCGAAGAGCGACTACAGGAGGAAGGTCCTTCTCCTACCTGGCCGCCAAGACCTGGAACTCCCTCCCGACCGACCTGCGCCTGACCCAAGACCACCTCTCCTTCAGGAAGAAGCTGAAGACCTGGCTGTTCGAGCAGTAGCGGCACCCCCCCCCCCCAGCGCCTTGAGACCCTACGGGTATGTAGCGCGCTCTAGAAATGTCTTTGATTGATTGATTGATTGATTCTACTCCTACATCGTGCTGCAACATATGCATCCTTCACACAACACACCACTCACTAACATAGACACTGTAGACACAAGGTCTAACCTGGACTGCATTGGAGGAGACATGCTACTCACAGCAGCCAAACCGCAACACACACAACACCGGCTCTCACTGTCATGAGCATTGAAAAGCCAGAGCGCTTCCTTGCCCAATCCATGTCACCATGGAGAACATTGACAAGTCAATCAATCAATCAATCAAAGGCTTTATTTCGATAAAAACTTATCATAAAAGCATCACAATAAAAAAATTCAGTTCATTCTATCTTAAAAACCATTTTTTACAATAAAAAGAGAAACATATCATAAATAAATTTTAAAAAACAAATTAAACAATTATTTTTTTAGCCTATTGGTTCTGATGCGCCATGCCCAAGATAAAAATTTAGAGAGGGCACAAGCATACAATGGGCGAGAGTCAGACCTTAGAATGCGTAACGCTTCGACATGCTATCTGGTACCTAATGAACGGCACAGATGTTTAAGCCATCTTCTTCTTGGGAGTACATACTCTTGGCATTCAAATAGAAAGTGTGCCACAGTCTCATGCCTAGATATACAAAAAGGGCAAAATTCTGTCGTCTGTGCGGGGGGTTTCCACCCAGATGTAAAAGCGTGGAGTGGAAGAGTCCCGGTCCTAAATTTAAAGTAAAGGGTCCTATCAAATGGTCTCTCTATGATGTCAAGATATAATTCCCAGATGGGCAGGTCCTTGAAACTCAGAATGTCCTCCGTAAGTCTGCCCAATATGCAGTTAGAGTTCTGTTGGGATGCAATCCAGTTCCAGTATAAGGTTTTGAGTGTAGCTTTCGGTGGGGAGGACCTGCTTTCCCATGCTGTACTTAGTCCCAGATTGCAAAGGAGGGTTTTCATGTCTCTCAACCATTTGATCTTGTGCCACCCGGGAAGTGACATTACTTCAGAGAGGCCTTTAGCATATTTAGCTAATTCCGGGACTCGCCACAACCGAGCCCATAACAGTAAAGGGCGAAATTTCGCCAACTCATCAATAGGGTGACAACCTAAATCAAGCATCAATGGGGTCGTGGGGGTACCCTGAGGGAGTGACATGATAGCCCTACAGAACTTTCTCTCTGATCTTGACAACTCACTAGAGTTGCATGAGCCCCACAGCTCGGCCCCATAAAGAGCGGAGCTGACTCCCCTTGCTGTGTAAATTTCCATAACAGGGGCTATGGGTCTAATTGCGCAAGAGCGCTGCTCCTTCAGGAGAGCCTCTGTAACCCTTTTATGGGCTAGCAACATTTTGCATAAATGTGGGGCCCAGAGCATATTATGTGATAAACGAATCCCAAGATAATCAAACACATCCACCCTCTCGAAAGGTACGGTATTCAACCTCGGGGGACGCACAGGTTTCTTAGGTGGATTCATCACAAGGTATTTCGTTTTATCGACATTAATTACTAGGCCCTGTTCTACGCAAAAAGACTGGAAGTTGTTTAACAATTTTTGGAGGCCCATTGGGGATTTGGAGAGTAGAAGTGTATCATCCGCGAAGAGGAGGGTGGGGATACGTTTCCCCGCCAGGGATGGTTCGTCTGAGGGATCTTTCAACAGATGCTCGACCACACCGTTAACATAGAGAGAAAAAAGGGTGGGAGCCAGCACGCAGCCCTGGCGGACCCCTCTCTCTACCGGAATTCTACCAGTTTTTTCTCCCTCCCTACCCCATCTAATCTGAGCAAAGGTGTTTTCATGCATCCTTACAATTAGCGATAGTATATAATGGGGTACCCCCATATCGGTGAGAACTCTCCAAAGGGTCGCTCTGGGTACTAGGTCAAAGGCAGTCTTTAGGTCGATAAATGCGAGATAAAGGCTGCCCTTGGCCAGGACCACCACCTTCCAGTATACTAGCAACAACCTAAAGGCTTGTTCAATTGTGCCAGTACCTACTCTAAAGCCTGCCTGGAGGTCGGAAAGGATGTTGTTTTCGCCGATCCATTGAAGTAATCTAACCAGCAACACCTTGCCAACCACCTTTTGGGTTATATCCAGCAGGCTTATGGGTCTATAATTGGATGGGTCGTCCCTAGCCCCCTTCTTAAAAATAGGCACAACCTCCGCCCCTTTCCAAGATGCGGGAATAGGTGCACCCTTACTAATAGCATTAAGCAAGGTATGGATTAGTTTACCCCATTTCGAAATATCTGAGCGCAACAAATCCCCGGGGATGCCATCAGGACCAGCGGCTTTTTGAGGCCTAATGGTGCTAATTGCATATTCGACTTCTTTGATGGAAAAAGAAAAAACGGGATCTGGCAACTCTGTCTCCAAAACAGTAGGAGGCATGATAGGACGTGAGATGCCAGCGGCATGATCAACTCTCATAAGTGGGACAACAAGATTTGTACAATCCAACACCCGGGCCTGTTCTTCATTAAGGGGAGCTGTAGCAATATCACTAGCTTGGTTAGAATATAATTTAGAAAAGTGAGTAACCTACGCCTGACTAGTGATATTGCATGTTATGATATCACTATCCGGTCTACTTCTGGTTCTGATTGTATCCCAGAAGCGCCTAGGATCCTTCCCAGAGCTTGCCTCTTTTAAGGTGCACCAATACTCTAAGTCCCACTCCTTCTAGCGTTTGCCAGGATTTCCTTATACTTTTTCCTGGCTCCCTGTATCTTTACTTGGATTTTACTTTTAATGGCCCTAATCAGAAGAGTTTTAGCATGTCTGCAGGCAGATTTAAACCAATCCTGCTTACCCCTAAGATTCCGAGCTACCATATTTTTACCCACACGCTTTTTTTTCAGGAAGACATTCCCAATGGTCTCAAGAGTTCCCTCAAAGATGGATGTAATACTTCCTATCAGGGGAAGAGCTAAGTCAATATTATCCAGCTCCATTTGGGAGGCAATAAGGATTGTGTTGATGGTATTGAGCTTAGTTTCATCCCCGGCAACCAATTTCCACTTCAACCGTCTCCCACAAGAGGAGACAGAGATAGTGTCGGTTGACCTAGAAGATGGTTTAATCATTTCATTCGGCCAGGGATTCTTGAGGGACAAGGAAAGCGAGTTATGATCGCTTTCGATAGTAGGCAAAACTATCATGTCCTAAACCAAGCCCCAAAGAAAAAAATCAAGTATAATATAATCAATCCTTGAGGTATGGTTATCTCTATTAAATGTAGCCGTACCCGTAGGATCTGAACTTGTGCGGCCGTTGGCAGCTCTCAAGCCAAACTCTAACGTTAGAGCATTCAGCTGAATCGCTGTTCGTGACCATTTTTTGATCGGGGGGATGGTTAGAATTGGGATACCCCATCTAACATCATCCTCACCCGGGTCAAGAGTATCATCTGATGTGAGAGGCTCATAGGTACAATTAAAGTCTCCCGCAACCAAGACTTGGGCTACAGCTGAATTATTTCTAAGTTCCAATTCAAGGGTAGACACTATCGGCGACATTGAGCCATGTTTAGTGCCTCTAGCATAAACATTGTACAAGTCAAGGGTAGGACCCGTATGGGGACCTCTCAAAGAAATTCCTAAGATGTCAGGGGAATTGATTTTTTTTTTATCTATTCGGCAATTCAGAGCAATACGTACCCAAATAAGCAAGCCTCCCAAGGGCCGGCCCTTGCCATTTCTGGGAAGTCCTGCTGCAACAAAATACGTAACGTATCCAACCCGATGGAGCGGTTCTAAGGACCAAGTCTCCTGGAATAGGCAGATCATGTGAGCCTCCACTAGAGCATTCCACTCAGGTGAGCACAATTTCCTTTGAATGCCCGCTAGATTCCAACTTAAGATCTTTACAATATCCAAAGAAATATGACCATCAATTTTTGGGGAACTAGTGCATTCAATGAGAGGTATTGATACAACTGATGTAGAAATAGGACATAGGCATGGAATTGAGGCCTGCGGTATTCCGTGAACAGCTAACTTCTGGGTGAAAGGAATAGGGTTAGTGACTATACCAATTTTAGACAAAGGACTATCTGGGGAATGAGGCGAGTTGGAAATAATATAATCGACGCCCTTCAGGACATGGCCTGTGCATGATAATGGTCAGTCCACTGCATCTAGACAACTAAATCTATTAGCCAGAGGTATATCACTCCAACCTGCAGTGAAAGCTATACCTCTAGTCTCATAGCCCTGCCAGCCATCCCGCACTCTTCTTCCATCCCAGTTGCCATCTTGTAACCTACTCCTTTCTGGTGTAATAGGGCTACAATTTGGCGAGGAATAGAAGAAGGAGAGCCTTCTCGTCTCTATTCCATCATGCTTGACCCATATACCACGATGGCAGATGTAGTCCGCCGTGTGTGGATTATCGAAATTAACTATGACACAGTCCCCCCGGATCCGTTTCTTTTCACTACCTAACCAGGACACCCTACGTACCATTAATATCTTACTGGCACGAAAGGGTGGAAGCGGGTCTATTAGTAGTGAGCCAGTGCTGCTCCTTATTTTTTAGGGACCACAAAGGCTCCTCTGTGTTAGGCCTTAAGCCTGGGACACCTGTCATGATCACAACGTATGGATCAGCTTCAGCTGGTAGATGTATGCGCTGGCCGTTCACAACCCCATTATTATCGTTGTTATACACTGGCCCTGGGGATTTAGGTGGTGTACAATTCAAGTTTACAACAGGGGGTTGGGATTTAGCAGGCTCCACAGCCTTCTTGCGATCATCTGAGGATGGCTTAGGTTTTTTATTACAATCTTTGGATAGTGTGTGCTCCGTCCTTATTGCTATATTAGTTGTTGTTTTCGGCTCCCCAGGTATAATCAACCCCGCACCCAACCTTGCCTCGGGAGAAACATTCGAGGGAGATATATTCCTAGATGCTAACAGCTTTTCAATATTTAAAAGTGATAATTCTATAGGTTGAATATAGGCTTTAACAATTTCACCTATTCTACACAAAAGTATGCTGTTAGCCTCACAAATCTTGCATCCCTCCCCCAAACTAGCAGGGTCCCTAGAAAAGATAGGGTTCGAGGAAGGGGCAGGAGTATCCATGACCACGCTCTGTCTGAGTATACTTTTGCTTTGTGGCCGGACGGTGGGGGCTTTTTTATTGAATTTGCGTTTGCATTTTTTCGCCTCCCTAGCCTTCTTAGTTTTGGGGATGGCACCCTCCCTCTTCCCCCTTGTTTCATCCATAATGGGGGACTCCTGCCTTGGGCTCACAAAAAGAGCAGGCGCCCTCTCGAGTGATTCGCTAGATTGCATGTCCGAGGTGGCCAAAGATGCCGAAAGATCGACCACATTTGGTACTCCATGCGTCTCGGCCTGGACAGTAATTAAGGGCCTAGACTCCCTTGGGTTTAAGGGTGACTTGGATAGTGCTAGAATGCCTATAGAAGATCGCTTTGCCAGGGCCAGATCTTGGGACACCCTACGTTCCAAGAGTGACATGCCTTGATTAATTGCCTCGTTCGCCCTGGTAATATATTGGTCAATTGGGCCCGATAAATGTGTTGGGCCATGTGCTGATTTGCTTCTGCTACCCCTCGTCATCATTGCGCTGCTTCGATGATGTGGGTAAACACAAATACAACCAAAACAGGAATTACAATTCACCAATTTAGGAATAGTAGTGTAAGAAGCAACAATTGCTGAGCGTGTGATTCCGGGGCAGGATTTGGGGAAAGGGCCCAGTCCAGTCTTACCCGGTCTTTAACGGGCTTAAACGGGCCCGCCCTTGGCCCGGGCTTTGCCCGGGCGCTGCCTGCGCGCGTCCCGCGCTGCGGGAGGCTGCTGGATGCTTTATGCGCCTGCGGGCGCTCTCTCAGCCGTGTCACAGCGGCGACTGTTGGGGCGTCTGGGCAATGAAGTACCCTGGTGACCTGCTTCAAAGTCCCCTGGTGTCCTGCTTCTGGTCTCAGCGTTCGTAACCGCAAACAAGGCGTCCCACGCTGCAGGAGGCTGCTGGATGCTTTATGCGCCTGCGGGCGCTCTCTCAGCCGCGTCACAGCGGCGACCGTTGGGGCGTCTGGGCAATGAAGTCCCCTGGTGTCCTGCTTCTGGTCTCAGCGTTCGTAACCGCAAACAAGGCGTCCCGCACTGCGGGAGGCGGCTGGATGCTTTATGCGCCTGCGGGCGCTCTCTCAGCCGCGTCACAGAGGCGACCGTTGGGGCGTCTGGGCAATGAAGTCCCCTGGTGTCCTGCTTCTGGTCTCAGCGTTCATAACCGCAAACAAGGCGTCCCACGCTGCGGGAGGCTGCTGGATGCTTTATGTGCCTGCGGGCGCTCTCTCAGCCGCGTCACAGCGGCGAACGTTGGGGCGTCTGGGCAATGAAGTCCCCTGGTGCCCTGCTTCTGGTCTCAGCGTTCGTAACCGCAAACAAGGTGTCCCGCACTGCGGGAGGCTGCTGGATGCTTTATGCGCCTGCGGGCGCTCTCTTAGCCGCGTCACAGCGGCGACCGTTGGGGGGTCTGGGCAATGAAGTCCCCTGGTGTCCTGCTTCTGGTCTCAGCGTTCGTAACCGCAAACAAGTCAAATCACATATGCACGTACAAAACTCAGCACCAGACTCATTAACGATGGTGACATCATCACTTGTATGAAATGAGATGGGAACTAGAAGCACTGTAACAAAGCACTTTCTCCCAAGAGATCACAGGTATACCGGACTGTGACCATGTCGTACCAATACACCAATGTGACACACAAAGACACACAAAGACTAGCAAAATCTGCTACCACACATGACCCAATCTTACAACATATCCTCAGTGGAATTGCACGTATGTCCTTGTTAAAGGTCAAATGTGCACAGGGATGACACACCTGTGTCAGCAACGTGATGGCCCTTGAGTAGTAATGGCCATGTACAGCCAAATCTATACATGAGCTGGGCATGCACACACTTCAACATGCACATTGAAATGTTTCATTTTGGCTGGGCAATGTGCCACAACAATATCAACCTCTGTCCGTGACAACTTTGGACAAAGCAGTGTACAGGCACGCATCCTGACGTACAGTAGAAAATGTCATGTATGTGAACCATTGATGCCTGTAGAAACATAACTTACATTGTGTGCTGGGGACACAGCAGCAAATGAAGAGGAGTCCCTGTCCCAGACTCTGGTGGACCCTCAGCTCTCTGGCGTGGATCTGCCTCTGTCCTCTTCGGATGACGACGAACAACCTGGCACCTCCGGTGTGAGTCATCAAGCAGCACCAACAGTACCAACATATGCACGCCCTGTACCCACGCCTCCAGCATCTGGCAACAGACAGGGCACCCCTGCCAACCCGACAAGGCCAGAGAATACCGACAGCACAGGGACACAGGACCACCAGGAAGCTACGGAAAGCACCACCAGCAACAACACCCAAGGGGGCCCAGTGTCACCTGGGCGTGCTGCCGCAGATCCTGCCCGTTTGGACAGGGGTGCTGGGAGGGGTGGTAGGCAGAGGGAGTGCCTTGCAGAGGGGTCTGGACTGCATGATGACCCCCAACTGGCACGCATCATAGATGCGTACCAGGATAGCACCAGAGGATTCGGCCAGGTAGTGGGGATCCTCAAGGACATTCAACAGGAGCAGGCTGCCCATCATGCCCGCATGGAGGCAAAGTGGGATGCATTTACTGCGGTGCATCAGGACATACTCCAATGCCTCCGCCAGATAAGCACCAACAGGTCCACACCTCCCTGTGTGGCCACAACATCTGTTGCCGCACGATCTGCCAGTGCCACAGGGAGGGAGGATGACTCTGGCGGAGAATCCTCTGCACCGCAGATGCCTGCACCTGAGGATCCCCCACCGAAGAAGAAGAGGGGGTCGTCCGAAGAAGGACAAGTGAGACGCAGATGTCCATGCACATCCCCCAGGGCCTCTAAACCTGTTCTGGACAATGTTCTTTGTGCGCAAATCGTTCACCTTGTCCTATCCAACACAACTCGCCGACATGACATGGAGGGTTCATGTTGTTCCAATGTAGCAGATGACTGTGGACTTTACTCTGGACATTTCAGCTACCAACACTTCCAACTCTACTGTGAACTTTGGATTCAAAACCCAATGTACAGCACCCACCATCCTGTGCACTATCCTCACACATGTTTGCAAATAAACTCACCAGTACACTATACTTGCCTCTGTTGTGATTCCAACTTGTTATGTGTCATGGAGATGTTGATCTGCTAAACAACACAGTGCATGCCAAATACTACAACAATGTGATCACCGTTATGTGAGTCATGGTGATGTGACACATGTGAGGGAGACACACCACTATGGCACCACAACACATACTCACCATGGCCATGTAATTTATCCCACACAATGATGTTGACCTGAAATACATTGGCATGCACAGACACCACACCTATCCACAGTCAGTGGTAACAATCCCACAGGTGAGGTAAGCAAATGTCAGTCAGATGTGGGAAGACAGACAACGCACATATTAAAGCGTAGCACAGGTTCATTACACATCAGCAACATGTTTATTCCACAATAGTTGCAAGGTAATCTACGTTACAATGGACACACGGTCACAAAGTGTCAGAGAATTGAAGTCCAGGGGTGTGTGGTACATCACTTGATCGGAATTGACAACTTCCACACTGGTGTTGGGTTCTGGGTGTTGGGGGTCAGTGTTGACCAAACAACAGGCAAAGTACCCTGGGAAGGACAGACACAAGACACAGTCAAAAGCACACCAGAACAGGAGAGAAATGCAATACACATGCACACAACATGTCAAAATAAACCTACACAGAAACAAGTTAGCAGTTCGACACTATTGTGGAGTACCGAACACCTGAAAGGACACATCACTGCACGCATCCAGTCAAGTGGCACACAGACACACTCAAACAGCAACAGAGCAGCCCCAACACATTTCAGGCTAACTCAATACACTGACATAACAACCCTGTAAACTCACATTCAGGTGAAGAATTTGTTGATGAGCTGTGTGCGGACGCCACCCTCATCATCATCATCACTGGCATCGTGGCCCAGGCCTGGATCCTCCACAGGTGGCGGAGGTAGGTCATCGTCATCCTGGATGAGAGGTAACTTCTTCCGCACTGCCATGTTGTGTAGCATGCAGCATACAAGGATAATTTTGCACACCTTTGCAGGGTCATATGGGAGGGCCCCTCCGGTCTTGTCCAGGCAGCAGAAGCGACTTTTCAGGAGACCAAATGTCCGCTCAATCACACTCCTGGTCCGACCATGTGCCTCATTGTAGCGCATCTCGGCTGGTGTCACAGGATTCCTGAGGGGTGTCAGCAACCACGGCATGTTGGGGTATCCGGAGTCACCTAAATACAAACAATTGAACAATTAGCTGAGTTTTGAAAGAGGGTGGAATACAACATTGTCAAACACACACAATGGTAAACAGTCAGTACACACCGACAAGCCAGGCACGCTGGCCTGGCATCTGTGACAACAGCGTTGCAATGCGACTACTCCTCATGATGTAGGCATTGTGCGCAGAACCGGGGAAACGTGCACACACATGTGTGATACACATGTCTGCAAGACATACCACCAGAGCATTGATGTAGTGGAAATGTTTCCTGTTCCGGTATGCCTGCTCATGTGCCCGTGGTGGTACCAGGGCGACATGTGTACCATCAATAGATCCGATGACGTACGACATCCTCCCCAGTGTATAAAAAGCATCCTTTATTTCAGTGAATTGACCTGGGCTAGGAAACATGATGTACAGGTCAAGGAAATGCAAGACATCGCGTAGCACACAACTGAACATAGTTTGCGACATACCACCAGCAGTAGCCACAGTGTACTGGAAGGTACCAGTAGCAAAGAAGTGCAGGGCTGACATCACCTTCACCTCTGGGGTCAGTGCTGTAGGGTATGTCCGGCCAGGTAGCAGATGTGGCGCCAACTGCTCCACCAACTCCTCAATCAGTGGCCTGGTGAAGCGGTACCGTCGGATGCAGTCGCGTTCCTGCATGGTTTCCAGGTCTGGGAATGGTCTATGGACAGCTGGTGCCCTGCAGTACAGAGATGAACAAAGGAAGATTGTCGAATCATTCACCCATGTGGCTATGACCAAGCAAAATATCACATGATACATCATGACAAAACACAATGTACTGAGGTGTGTGCTGTTGGATATGGACAAATATGTCACCTACATGCACATCACCTCACATTTCAAGTCCACATGTCTACATAAGTTCCATGTAGTGCAATGGCCAATCATTGGGCTGTTTCACAGTACCTATGTACTGCTGTCACGTTACAAACACACACCACAGTGACAAGTGAGGCCTTATGTCTCCCAGGCATCACAGCTCTTTGACATGCAGATACCCAGGGTACCTGTATTGCCACATGAACACTGGCATGACATGGTGTATCATGTACACGCCACAGAACAACTGTGAGTCCCACAGGTAGTGGCCACTGTTGTCTCTGCAGGCCCTACATGAACGTCTTGTGGACACACACACAACATGTGTGTTGCTCCTGAGGCTTGAGCCGGGAGAAACGCTGGTTGCACTTTCATTGCGCTACCCGTTTTTTACGAATTTTATAAATTTGCTATTATTATTGCTGCTATGGTATCAGGGTCACAGTATATGTTTTAATTGAATTTTACCCTATTCTATTTGGCACGTTGTTCCTTTTGCTCATTTGCACAGCCTCCACTCGATTCGTGACGAGGATCGGTGGAGGCCGCCATCTTGGGAGGAGAGGTGGTTAGTGTTACAGTCTTTCAGGGCCCCTCCTCATTTAAACTCGCATGGCGCGTGCGCGCAGCGCTGTTAGATCCTGAGGCTTGAGCCGGGAGAAACGCTGGTTGCACTTTCATTGTGGTACCCGTTTTTTACGAATTTTATAAATTTGCTATTATTATTGCTGCTATGGTATCAGGGTCACAGTATATGTTTTAATTTAATTTTACCCTATTCTATTTGGCACGTTGCTCCTTTTGCTCATTTGCACAGCCTCCACTCGATTCGTGACGAGGATCGGTGGGGGCCGCCATCTTGGGAGGAGAGGTGGTTAGTGTTACAGTCTTTCAGGGCCCCATCTCATTTAAACTCGCATGGCGTGTGCGCGCAGCGCTGTTAGCTCCTGAAGCTTGAGCCGGGAGAAACGCTGGTTGCACTTTCATTGCGGTACCCGTTTTTTAGGAATTTTATCAATTTGCTATTATTATTGCTGCTATGTTATCAGGGTCACAGTATATGTTTTAATTGAATTTTACCCTATTCTATTTGGCACGTTGCTCCTTTTGCTCATTTGCACAGCCTCCACTCGATTCGTGACGAGGATCGGTGGGGGCCGCCATCTTGGGAGGAGAGGTGGTTAGTGTTACAGTCTTTCAGGGCCCCTCCTCATTTAAACTCGCATGGCGCATGCGCGCAGTGGACGCGCGCAGCGGGCGCGCCGCTGGCGCGCCGAAGGCGCGCCTAAGACAAACCCGTCTGTGCCCGTCCGCGCTCATGCCGCGCCATGCGCCAAAAATCCTGGCCAATTTCCTCCTGGTGACCTTATCATTTTTAGTTACTCTAGTGGGCAATTATGAGCTTTCAATAAAGTCTCTAGGCAGCCTGCTTGTGTTTGTATTATACCTGCTTCTGGCTCGGGGTCTACACCTCAGCTTTGCCCGGCTTGTCTTACGCCTTTGCCAGAGCTTTGTTTTGGCAAAACACTTAGAGAAGTCCGCGATTTTGACTCAAAGTTACTTAAGGGCAGGTCTATGGATGTGTTTCAATGCCCATTAGTTAATGCACGCTCATTGGTTAAACACAGTGTTGAGTGTGCAACATTATTGGAGGATAAAAACATTAAAATAGCTTTCATCACCGAGACTTGGTTGGATGAAGCTTCTGGGCCAGACCTTGTGAAAGCCACACCTCCTGGTTTCTCTTGCTACACTGCAAATAGACCTTTTAAGAAAGGTGGAGGGCTGGCTGTGATTTACGATAGCTCTATTAAAGCCACCTTTGTTACAAGCACTTACTCTAGTTTTGAAGCCCTCTCCTTCGCTCTCACCCTCCATCATGGTTACATTTTTAGGGGTTCTTTAATTTATAGGCCGCCAGGACTTAGGAGTCCGTTTTTAGCAGTGGTGAGATCTTTCCTTGAGGAGGGTTTGTCCATGGATTCATTTACCATCCTGGGCGATTTTAACTTCCATCTAGAGATAGATGGTGATAGAGACACTGAAAAACTGATTGATCTTATGGGTAGTCTAGAGCTAAAACAACTGGTTCGGGCTCCCACCAACCAGGCAGGGCATACCCTGGACGGGATCTTCTCTAATTCTTCACAGCTCCTGGTTTCTGATATTTTGCCTCTTGCCTGGTCTGATCATTATGCTATCAGGTTCGAGGGCATTGGACTTAAAGATCAGGGTAGAGCCCCGGTGGTGGTGAAGCTCAAGGAAATTAGATCCTGGAATAGGGTGGAAGGAAATGACCTTAGGGATCTTCTTTCCTCTTCACAAAGACCCCTCCCTGCAGAGGTTGAAGAATCCGCCTCTATATACACAGCTTGGATTGAGGAGGCTTGCCTCACTCTTGCTCCCAAAAAAATGATTGTCCCCAAGAGGCTACAACCTTCAGCCCCATGGTACTCACCAGAGTTGAAATCTCAAAAACTAAAATGCAAACAACTGGAACGGGCGTGGAGGAAGAGCTATTTCTCTTCTGCCAAAGATACTTATAAACAAAGTATTTTGTGTTACAAACACTTGCTGATGGAAACTAAGAGAGAGTTTTTTTATGTCAGATTAAACTCGCAAGTAACTCCACAAAGGAACTCTACAAAACAGTAACCAGGTTAGCGCACCTATTGCCTATTCTCCTTACACCTACGAGGGATTTCTGTGAGGAAATTGCTCATTTTTTTCAGTCTAAAGTGGCAGCAATCTTCAATACTTTTAAAGACCCGGCAAGTTTTAATTCAGGCCCTACTGATTGTTTGGACCTAAAACCCACTTTGGATATTTTTCCTCCCATAACATATCCAGAGACCCTCAATTTTTTGGTAACTGCGAAATCCGGATCACCTGTTGATCCATGCCCAGTGGCAGTAGCAAAGTTGGCACCTGAACCCATAGCTTCGACACTGACGGTGCTTTATAATGCTATGTTCTCTCTTTGGCAGTTCCCAAAACGATGGAAGGTAGCCTCGGTACTTCCATTGTTGAAAAATCCTAACCTGGACATGAATGATCCCAATAACTTTCGCCCTATTTCGCGCCTTCCCCTACCGGCAAAACTGGTGGAAAAATACTTGAATACTAAGTTGAGTACCTAGTTGCGTGACACCAACGCCCTGTATCCCACCCAGTTTGGTTTCAGAGAAGGGCACAGCACCGAGACCGCTCTTCTCAAATTTACGGATGAGATTAGGAGAGGGCTGGACCAAGGTGCCAAGGCAGTGTTGATCCTGCTTGACCTTTCCGCGGCCTATGACACGGTCCATCATGGTGTTCTAATGGACCGGTTATCGGCCTGTGGAATACGGAATAAAGCTTGGTCTCTCTTAAAGTCCTTTCTTTCTGACAGACGACAGTCAGTGGCTGTGGGTGACTTCGTCTCGAACCCATTCTCTCTTCCTTGTGGGGTCCCACAAGGCTCTTCCCTCAGCCCCACGCTCTTTAAAGTGTACGTTTCTCCTTTGGCCCCTTTGATTGAATCGTTTGGCTTCTGTCTTACATCTTATGCCGACGACACTCAGATAGTAATATCTATGTTACCAGGCCAGGAGAGGGCATCAGGGGAGAGGCTACATGACTGCATGGGGGCAGTAGGAGACTGGATGTCTCAAAACTGCTTAAAACTCAATGCAAGTAAGACTGAGGTGATGCTATTCGGCAATAATGCCAATATTTGGACTCCTAGCTGGTGGCCTAAGGCCATGGGCACTCTCCCAGTCCCCTCCCGGAAAGTTAAAAATCTGGGTGTAGTGCTAGATGATTGCCTCTCCATGCAAGCTCAGGTGAATTCGGTTGTCTCCACCACCTCTTACATTCTTAGGAGCTTGAGGAAAGTGCTTCCGCTCCTGCCTGCGGATTGTAAATTTACAGTGGTTACAGCTCTGATTATGTCTCGTCTGGATTACTGTAATGGTCTTTATTTGAACATGCAGGAGAGTAATCTACATAAACTCCAGATGCTTCAGAACCCGATTTCCGGCGCAATAAGAAAATTCCACTGGCTGCCTGTAAAAAAGCGAATCCTTTTCAAAGCCTTGTGTTTAGTTTTCCGCGCCCTGCAGAACACAGGCTCTCTCCATCTGAGACAACAATTTCGCTGGTACATTCCGTCAAGAACTTTGCGCTCCTTGGGAGCAAAACTCATCGTCCTCCCTATTATAAGGAAAGCCAGATGGGGCGGGAGAAGTTTTATTGTGGGGGCAGCTAGGGCCTGGAATGAACTGCCTTTTGACTGGAGGAATTCAAAGGATCTTCTTTCCTTTTGGAAAGCGCTCAAAACTTGGTTGTTTTGACTCTCCTGTTTGAGTGTTGGGAGAGCTACAGCAAGCGCCGGGACACCCTAGGGTAGCTGCGCGCTATAGAAGTTCGACTAACATAACATAACATAACATAACATCAATGTTGATGCACAAACAACATGGTTGTGGAGACTGTCTCCCATTGGGCACATTTGATCAGCCACATCTGAGACACAACATGCACACTGACTGTGGGTGTACATCAGAATTGGGGCTATAGGTCTCACTGTGACGTACATACCATCACACCCAGGACTCAGGATGTATGTGACATGTCCTAAACATATCCAACCTGCAACTGTGTCCATGACTCATGCCCGTAACTGTACAGTTGCACATCACAGTGGTAATATGCACAACACACAAAGGATTCTGTCCCCATGAACACATGCACAGCCTGGGAGTGGCTGCAAAAAAGTGCCACACAACCAAATGTTGCCCCCCCAAAACACACAGGTAATGCCGCCTTACATGCCATGGGACACAGTGTTGCACATGCTGTGGTGTGGGAGGTGTGCACCTGAGTACCTGGCAAGTAACTGTGTGTGGAAGCCGTCAAAAAGTCACACCAATGTCAACCGACGCGGGTGACTTCTACAGGGACGCATTGCATAGTCCAGGACCGAGCCGTGCGTAGGCTTAGCCATTGACAGTAATGCGAACCGATGCGGGTGACTATCATGCTTACACATTGCACAGTTCAGGACCGAGTCGTGCGTACGCTTAGCCATTGACTGCAATGCGAACCGACGTGGGTGACTATCATGCGTACGCATTGCACAGTTCAGGACCGAGCCGTGCGTAGGCTTAGCCATTGACTGCAATGCGAACCGACGTGGGTGACTATCATGCGTACGCATTGCACAGTTCAGGACCGAGCCGTGCGTACGCTTAGCCATTGACTGCAATGCGAACCGATGCAGGTGACTATCATGCGTACGCATTGCACAGTTCAGGACCGAGCCATGCGTACGCTTAGCCATTGACTGCAATGCGAACCGATGCGGGTGACTATCATGCGTACGCATTGCACAGTTCAGGACCGAGCCGTGCGTACGCTTAGCCATTGACTGCAATGCGAACCGATGCAGGTGACTATCATACATACGCATCGTGCAGGCAGGGACCGAGCCATGCGCACGCCTTGGCCATCGAATCATATGGAGACGGGTGCGTGTGTATTTTCAAACTACGCGTTGTACAGTCATTTGACCGAGTCGTGCGCACCCATTGGCTCTGGACTGTCATGGAGACGGATGCGGATTCAAAACTTGTACGAGTTGTGCGCTGGAAATTCAGTTGGATGCCTACAACAATGTTGCAATTACTAGGGTTTTATGAAGGTGAAGATTTGAACGATGCGGAAGACATGTACGAGTCGTACAATTCCATGGATTGGACAGATTCATAGAATGCAACCGTGTTGGACCTATCACTTGGGACACATGGCACAGATTCTGCCTCTGCAGCACAGATATAAGGCTGGTTGGCCCCCAGGGAGCTCACTTGCCTGCACTACATGCTACTGGACCACATCTCTGCTACCACTGCTGCTGTATCTGCATCCTCTGGCTACTGCTATGGCACGTACTCTGGAGAGGACCCCAGCCTTCACTGAGGAGGAGAACCAGGCCCTGCTGGAAGGGCTCCTTTCACAGTACAGCAAGCTGTATGGGAAACCAGGGGAGCAGGTAAGTGTGCAGTCCACTGCCTTCCTAATTGTGCATGTTGTCTGACTAGCTGTACTAGCAGTGTGCACACCAGTGGCAAGCTTACTCACTGAGTACTTTCATCCCCCAAAGTGTGTAGGTACATGTAATGAACAGGTGTTCTGCAGCTAAAGTGCATTTGTGCAAGCTTAAACTTCCCAGGCAATGTTAACATGTCAGACATGCAGGGCATTTGTCCATTTCCATGGGTGCACTACCTGTGTAACTAATTTTCCTTTGTGATGATGACATGTATATCCAACTGTGTGCAGCACAAATATGGGGCATATGTGTTAATGGACTTTTAACTTTGTCATCCTCACAGGTTGATGCCCACCAGAAGCAGGAGATATGGCTGACCATCGCCTGGGCAGTTCGATCAGTGGGGGTCTACAAGCACTGGATCCGCAACTGCCAAAAGAGGTGGCAGGACCTTCGGGGCTGGACCCGGAGGATCGCAAGGGTCCAGCTGAAGCTGTCGCCTCCTCGCAGGAGGGGCAGACCCTGACCCCCCACATGCTCAGGATTCTGGCAGTGGTCTTCCCAGACCTGGATGGGCAGCTGAAGGCCAGACAGCAGCAAGGAGGGAGTAAGTCGATGCCTAATCTGTGTACTATGTCTGACATGCTATTTGCAGTCTTTTGGCCTGGTCACACTTCCACATTACGTAGGTCTTGTAGTTCAGGACTCATGTCCCTCAATTGTGTGATGCACCCTCCTCATCTGATCCACAGGTGTGGACCCTACAGTCTGTGGCTTGTGTCACTAGGGTACTGTGTCCCTGTAGTCAGCTATGCTTCAGGTTTCTGACAGCATCTGTTACCGTGACTCTGTTGTGTGTCTCATGGGTGGGTCAATTGTTTACACAATGCCTGAGATCTGACATGTGATCTGTGTATGCCCTTGATATGTGTTCCAATTGCTGGTCTGACTTGCCACATGTGCCTGGGGTATTTCAATCACACCCATGCAGCAGGGGACTCCAAATTGTGGGCCTCAGGAGTATGTATATCACGTGTGTCACACTTGCTTAGCCACCTGACTACTGTCCTGGGCTATACACTGTTTCACGTAGACCTGGGCAGTCATGCCTACTCAAGGGCATTTAGAAACACTCTGTAATCCCACTCCTGTGTATCAACTTACAGGTTGTGCTTAGTGACATGTGCCTTCAGGTGTCTGCCTCTGTGTCATTGTGGTGTGGCTTCCTTTTCTGGACAACTGGGGTGTTCATGAGTTTGAGGGTCAGCAGGACATCTGAGATGTGACTATAAGAGACAAGACCTGTGTGACATATAGGTGTGTGATCACTTGACAGTGCACAATGGTGTATGCAACTGTGAACTTCAGGCAGCTGTGTTTCATGCACAGCAGACTGTGATGTGCTCATGTACAGGGAGTTGTGTTCGCAGAGACTCATGTCTGTTTTGTATGATGTGGGGTCATCTGGGTCCGGGATATGTTGGTTGCAGGGGATGGACAAGTGCACTTGTCAGCTGCAGAGTTTGCTTTACCCATGACCTATGATTGTGACACAGTGCATACTGTTGTTGTCTGTATGCCCTGCCCCTGTGACAGGAGACAGTGATGACTGACTTTCCAGGCATGCCAGTGCCATGGCATTTAACTTGCTATGAGTGATCCTGCATTGGAGTCAAATGTGCTCCATGCACCCCATTGTGGCATTGACTATCAGGACATGAGAACATCATAGTGTGTGTTGCTGGTATGCATCACAAGCATGTGAAATGAGACTCTGGCCATCCCTTCATCCTGACACCTGTACTGAGTCAGTGGCAAGAGATGTGATGTGTGTTTAGTGACATACTCCTACATGTTCACTTGCATGACCAACAATGTGTAGGTGGTGCATGTCTGCACATTGGGGTATTAGCATCCAACATGCAGCAGACATATGGGTGCAAGTCCAGGAGGGATATGAGTGCCATGGTTGATGGTGAGACTGACAATTGGCTTATTCAAAACAGTGTGAGCACTTTGAGCAGTGTTCAGCTGATGATGCCAGGGCTTGCCCTGTGATGTGCTGTACTCACTGTTGTGTGTGCGGTCAGTGCAGGTGACTGATGTTGTTCTTATTTCCCTAATTCTATCCAGATACATCCACGGCCACAGGAGGGGACAGCTCCACGGACCAGGAGGAGCCACAGAGCCTTACAGGGACAGAAGGCGAGGAGCTGGAGGGACCCAGTGGCACGGAGGGCGAGTGGAGCCACACTGAGGAGTCCTCAGCACCATCCACCCCAGCTGAGGGCCACAGCAGCTCAGAGGATGACTCCCTTGTGGAGGCAGGTGTCAGCAGCCACCAAACCCCAGCTAGTGAGGCTGTCCCCACCACCACCACCATCACCACCCTCCCATCGGCTCCCATCCCAGAGGTCCGTGGAGGCTCCTGTGTTCGAGAGCATGTCTCCTTTGTGCCAGGCACAGCACCCCCTACCCCTGTGTCCCCTGCTGCCCTGAGTGTGGAGTCTGTGGACTTGCTTCAACAGATGCATGTAGGGCAGACATCAATGCTGAGTGTCCTCCATGCACACACCAGTCTGTTGACACAACTGGTGTCGTTCATCGAGGGCATTTCATCGGGCATGTCTGCCTTACAGAGGGCCAATCAGTCCGTGGCCTCCTCCCTGACGGCAGCAGTGCCCCTCCTCCAACAGTCACGCAACCCTCCTATCCCTGCCCCACCCACAATTCCTAGCACACTACCTGTCCCAAGCACACACACACCAGCACATTCACCCAAACCCACAGACACAGGCAGCACAGAAACACCCAAACCAAGGTCTAGACGTGCACACAAGCAACCTCAGGGGACTGATACCACACTCACAGGGGATGATTTGCAAACACACACACAGTCATCCACAACCACTCCGCAGTCCTCCGATACCTCTCCCTCCCAGCCCCCTTCCCTTGCCTCACCTGCAACCCCATCTCCCAAGAAGCTCTTCCTCTGTGACCTTGGCCTCTTCCCCACTGACCCAGCAGATCCAGCTTACAAGGGGAAGAGGAAGTCCCTACACACAGAGGGGAGTGCCCCTCACACCCGTACACCCTCCCCCAGGTGCAGTCAGACTGAGGCTCCCACCCGCAAGTCCCCCCGGAGCAAGAAGAGCAAGACCCCACCCCCGCCCCGCAGCTCCACGACAAAGTCTCTGTCCTCCATCACCCAGGCCACCACTCCAGAGGTTCCCCCGCCACACCCTGCCCCAGGTTCCCCCACCCACAGATGCACCATCCCCAAAATGCTACGGCCCTCCCTCCTACCACTTGCTCTTCCACGCCCACCACCCCCGGTCAGACTGTTTGTTCCACTGATGTGGGGACCGTGGCCCCCCCTCTGTCCTGCCGACCTCACCTGAACCCCATTCCGCTCCCATGGAGTTGGGCACTGCAGTGGAGTCCACAACCACCCCGTCTGACTTGGGCTCTGCAGTGGGGGCCCAGTCCACTCCATCTGACCTGCCCACTGCAGTTGTGCCGGAACCCACCCCATCTGACTTGTGCCCCACAGTTGTGACCGCACCCACTATGTCAGACACCTCCACTGCAGTTGCCAGTGATTCTCCTGCATCCACCACCCCTTCACTGCCTCCTTCTGCTGAGCCCTGATCCTGTACCTGCGGTGCCTGGCCTGCCCCCATGTATGCCCCTCTGAGTGGATGTCCCCTGTCCTCAACAGTGCAGGCAAGCAACGTGTGACAGTTTTCACTCAAATCCCATTGTTGACATTTGGATATGGCTGAGCAGCAAGGGACAGAGTAGCAATGAGGAAGATGCACATAACACAACAGGTTATAACAACTGGCCATTGGCCTTTGTTTTGAAAGGACATTTGCATTTACATTGAAATTTGGCCGAATAAAGCAATTGTATTTATCCTTGTGTATTTGATTTAGCTGTACATTATGTTGATGATGTTTACTATGACCTTGCAGTTATAATGCTGGATTTACAATGTTGAATACTGAGGTGTTGATGTGAGGTACTCCATGTGGTCCATGAGATATTTATCCTATTCTGGTCGGTATCCATGTCATCCTTTGCAGCTAACTGGGTGTGTCATGATTGACAATTTATGAACATCTCTGTAAACATTTCATTTGCATGGTCACATCTGTGGCTTGCACACATGCACATATGATGTGCTTCCCATTGTCCAATTTGTCTATTTCCCTGACTGTGGGTGCATCTCCACTGGACATGCAGGTGTGGGCATCATTGGTGTAGGAGCAAATGGGTCCTCTGTGCAACTTGCTGGACATATGTATTGAGTATGTGCAGATGACTTAAGGGACACTCCCGTACCCAGGCTGTTGTGACCAGAGCCTTCATTGGGTGGTAACTGATGGCTGACTAACCAAGGGTTCTGCTGACATGACTGAGACCTGCTAGGACTATGTTTGGCACAGCTGAGCTTCCACAGGAGTTGAGTCCCCTCAAGTAAGTGTGTTGTTCTGTGACATTGCCTGGGCCCATGGTGTGTGTTGTGTGAGCATGTATTGACCTACTGTTCTTTAATTCAATATGGACAATGTTATTTGTATTGATCGGTATCTCTTTGCTTTTTCCTAATTTTCTCAAATAAAGCATTTCAAACTAAAAAAAAAAAGCCTCAATGTGACCAAAATTGCCACTTTTACAGACTTTTTCTCCTACTCAGAAGCTTCAATTTCGACCAATTTCAGGCATTAAAATGGCTCTAAACACACTTATTTTAGTTCCAAAAGTGATAATTCACATGCAATAGTCATTTACAGTCAAAATATTTAACATTAAAAAATTACCATTTCTGACCATCTGGAGAAAGTTCGATTGGTCACGGGTCATCGTTTTTCATCAGAAAATTGATTTTTTGGACTGTAGAAAAATTGATTCAAAATGTCATTTGGATTGTGCCTCATGTTGAATAACGACTTTTTAAAGCCTCAATGTGACCAAAATTGCCACTTTTACAGACTTTTTCTCCTACTCAGAAGCTTCAATTTCGACCAATTTCAGGCATTAAAATGACTCTAAACACACTTATTTTAGTTCCAAAAGTGATAATTCACATGCAATAGTCATTGGCAGTGTTCCCTTGATATGTTCCTGTTGTTGATGCTTGCTGAGTTGTACTGTGTTCATCCCACATCTTTGCCCTGGGCTACCAAATGTGTGGGTGCATGACACACTACTGTTAATTGGTGTTTCATCATTGGGATTTGTCAGTTCTGAGTGGTGATGATGTGGTCAGATGCAGATGGGACACAGTCAGGGGTCCCCAAGGCACTTCTTTGTTCGCAATATCATGTAGTTGTCCCTAGGTGGTACCTTTCAGTGATTGAGACATGTGTATGTGGGTGTGCTGCTCCCACTCATCTGGTTAAGGGCTGCAATGTTGGCAGGTGTCAGCATGTGTGCCTTGTGGTTCTCCTTGGCTTCTGCATTGTCCTGGGACTGTGGCAGGGATTACGAAGGTTACGGGAGCTTTGACGTTATGGCCATGAACCGCATAATGTGCAGTATGTCTGTCATTCACCAGGGTTGTAGACTGTCCTTGTGTGTTGAGTCTGTGCACATTAGTTCCTCCCAACATTACTGTATTTGTCATGGGTGCATGTGCAATGTCACCTGTCCATGTGGGCTTCACAGATGCACATTGGTGCAGTTCAGGGTGTGTGGTGTTGAGGGTGGACAGATGTGAATGTTTGCAAGGATGGGCCCCTAGCTCCCGTTTGTCCATGGATGACGGGCCATGCTGAGGGATTTGTGTTTGTGTAGGTGTGATGTACGTTTGTGGCACAGGACACATGTCTAGGTTTCACAGTTTGTACGACATCTACCTTTGTCATCACAGTGGATGTATCATGCATGCTTGTGTCACCCCAATGTATGGTCACTGGGGGTAGTGCTGTTGTGTGTCAGTCTCTTGCTGTGTTAGTTGCTGTTCATTCCAGCTTGTGTCACATGTGTCTGTTGTGCTCCCTCTCATCTCACAATGCCTGATTGCCCACTAAGGGGGACCCAAGGATGGGTTACTTGTGTCTGGCACTGTGTCCACATCTGTCTCACTGTGGTTCAGCCCCCCTCATGTGTTGTGTAGTTGCCTGGGGATACTGAGACACACACACACATGTTGTGCCAGATGTGCAGTGTGAGGTTGCTTGTTTGTGTTTGTGCATTTGCACCAATACATTGGTATTGCTGTTGTGGGCCATTGTCTGAATGTTGTTTCTGTGATTTTCCCTGCTGTCTCTGTGAGTCATATAACATCATTCTGCACATTCATCCTGGTTGTTAGGTCCCATTGCTGCCATGGAATGGGAGTTTGTGACCTGACACCTACAGTCTACACAGGATGTTTTGATTTGTGTGTCTATTTTCGAGATGTGTGTAAGCTTTGTGATGGTCACTTCAGCTTTTCTGTCATTGTACACTGTATGCAATGTCAGCCCCCATGGGTGGTGCTTGTCTGCACATGGCCGAGAGTATGTTAGGTTTTCACAGCACTGTTAGCCTCACCACATCTCTGTGGTTATGGGACACAACCACTACTTTGCCACAAAAGTGTTTCATGTGTTGGGACCAGGAATCATACATGCTGTTTGGCATTTGCAGCTTTGACCATGATGACACTTACCTTTTGGTCACTGTAATGAGGGGGGTTTTAGACCCCATCACCACAATGCTCAACATTTGCTGCAGTTTGGACCCACACACTTGACTTTTGTTCTACACAGTGAGGGGGTGTTAGTTTTACATTGACACAGTGCTATTGTGATACTTGTCTTAATCACTGTTGTGGGCATTTGTCACAGACTACACACTGTTGTCATGATGTTGGGGGGATGTATTTTGCTGACATACCTAATGTTGGTGTATGATGGATGTGTGGCGCATCACCCATCCTATGGGTGGGGGTGGCAGGAGTGCTGGGCAACATAAGCCCTATGAGTGGGTGTGGCCGGAGTGATGGGCAACATAGTCCCTATGGGTGGGGGTGGCAGGAGTGCTGGGCAACATAGTCACTATAAGTGGGGGTGGCAGGAGTGATGGGCAACAGGTTCCCTATGAGGGGGGCAGGAGTGATGGTCAACATAGTCCCTATGGGTGGGGGTGGTAGGAGTGATGGGCAATATAAGCCCTATGAGTGGGGGTGGCAGGAGTGATGGGTAACATAGTCCATATGGGTGGGGGTGGCAGGATTGATGGGCAACATACCCCCTATGAGCGGAGGTGGCAGTAGTGATAGGCAACAGGTCTCCTATGAGTGGGGGTGGCAGTAGTGATGGGCAGCATGCCCCCTATGAGTGGGGGTGGCAGGAGTGATGGGCAACAGGTCCCCTATGAGTGGGGGTGGCAGTAGTGATGGGCAACATAGTCCCTATGGGTGGGGGTGGCAGGAGTGCTGGGCAACAGGTCCCCTATGGGTGGGGTTGGCAGTAGTGATGGGCAACATAAGCCCTATGAGTGGGGGTGGCAGGAGTGATGGGCAACAGGTCCCCTATGAGGGGGGGCAGGAGTGATGGGCAACATAGTCCCTATGGGTGGGCATGGCAGGAGTGCTGGGCAACATAATCCCTATGGGTGGGGGTGGCAGGAGTGCTGGGCAACATAGTCCCTATATGTGGAGGTGGCAGGAGTGATGGGCGACAGGTCCCCTATGGGTGGGGTTGGTAGTAGTGATGGGCAACATAAGTCCTATGAGTGGGGGTGGAAGGAGTGATGGGCAACAGGTCCCCTATGAGTGGGGGTGGCAGGAGTGATGGGCAACATAGTCCCTATGGGTGCAGGTGGCAGTAGTGCTGGGCAACAGGTCCCCTATGGGTGGGGTTGGCAGTAGTGATGGGCGACATAAGCCCTATGAGTGGGGTGGCAGGAGTGATGGGCAACATAGTCCCTATGGGTGGGGTGGCAGGAGTGATGGGCAACATAAGACCTATGAGTGGGGGTGGCAGGAGTGATGGGCAACATGTCCCCTATGAGGGGGGGCAGGAGTGATGGGCAACATAAGCCCTATGGTTGGGGTGGCAGGAGTGCTGGGCAACATAAGACCTATGAGTGGGGGTGGCGGGAGTGATGGGCAACATAGTCCCTATGGGTGGGGGCGGCAGGAGTGATGGGCAACATAAGCCCTATGGGTGGGAGTGGCAGTAGTGATGGGCAACATACCCCCTATGAGTGGTGGTGGTAGTGGTGATGGTCATGCAACCCCTATGGTGGCCTGTTGCTAGTGGCCAGGATATGGATCCTCTGGGTGTGTGTGACATTTGGCGGGTACGTGTCGTTTGTTTGTGTGGTGGGTGTCTGACTTACCATCTGCGCCGTCCGCGTCTGTTCCTGATCCGGTCATAGATGTACAGTACTGGTATGACCTGCGCGATGGGATTCATGATGTGTTTGTCTCGTACACGCTGCTTGTTGCTCCGTCTCGTACCCATTGCTAGCTGGTCCGTCTCGTAGCCGTGGATTGTGTTCTGGCGCAAATCGTACCTGATATGCTTCTTTTCCGGATGCTGTGACGTCCTGTCCGTGGCGACCCGTCCGGTGCGTATGATTTTCGCATCGTACTTGTCCGGCCGGAAACTGCTGTGGATACTGCTTCCGGGCGACTCGGTTCGGCATTCGGAGGTACGGCTCGGGCGGAAAATGAAGCTTGAATCACAGCCTACGTATCGGTCGGATTTGTGTCTGTTATGCGCATCATACTTCATTGCCCGGATGGACCGGCTCCGGGTACGAGCCGGTCGCAAGGTAAGGCTACGAACAGCTCTCGGAGAGCTGTCTGACCCGGATCGGAATCGACCCCTTTGAGTGTCATTGAGTCTGTGAATGTCAGCAACAGAGGATGTTTCAAGGTAGATCTGGGTGTCGTCCGCATAGAGGTGGAAGGGGATGTTCGACTTTTTGAGTATGGTGCTGAGGGGTTCATTGTAGATGTTGAACAGTTAAGGTGATAGAACTGATCCTTTAGGGACGCCTCTGCTTACGTGGTGGAAGTCTGATGAAAAGTTTCTAATCTTTATTCTTTGGCTGCAGTTCTGGACAAAGGAGGATAACCACTTTAGAACCACCTCTTCTGCCCCTACCCTATCATGAAGTACCTTGATGAGTAGGTTATGGTCCACCGTGTCGAAGGCAGCCGATAAGTCCAGGAGAATGAATAGGGAGCATTGGCCTGCATCGAGTGATTTGTGTAAATCGTTGATGACATTGAGGATCGCTGTCTCTGTGTTGTAGCCTTTTCTGAAGCCTGATTGGTGGGTGTCTAAGAGGTTAATGCTGTCTGTGTGTTGAGTCAGTTGGTGGAGAACACACCTTTCCAGGATTTTGGAAGAGCAATGCAGTCTCTGGGCGTAACAACAGTTGGAGATTATTTCAACGAGAGAGCGGTCAAGCAATGGGACACAATTCAAACAGACACATTGGCTGCCCCCACGATTGTAAAATTCCATTTCTTCAGCGACCGGCATGCGCTGTGAGTCAAATTGTGGGAGAGAATGTTAGAACCTAAGGAATACACTCCTTTAACATATTTACTGCTCAATTGGGTGATAGGGCTAGTCAGGAGGCCACATCTACATGAGAATCTGAAGCCTCTGATCTGGGCCACCCTTGATGGTGGTAGACGAACCAACACAGGCTGTAACATTTGTTCGTGTGGCTGCACCCACCACTTCCACCAGCAGCATCCTCGGCCCTGTCAACCCTGATGCCAAGCCAGCACCAAACTGTTAACTGTTTGGCATCTTTTTTACCCCCGGCACCTCTCCTCCGTCCACATCCCACCAGCACTGATGTCAGAGGAGGTACTAGAAGCTCTAAGAACCTCTAGGGCAGACAGCATTGATGCATGCCATCCAGGGTGTCAGTCAGATTCTTCCTTCTGACCCCCATTCCAACCCCTGATCTAATTCCACTGCCTGGCCCCATTCAAAACCCTGACCCCCCCACAGCCCATTCCCAGATGTCCTTCAGACCCTATTCCCCCTCCACCTACCTGTACCATTCCACTGATCCTGAAACCACCCTAAACCTCTAAGCATTCTCATACCCCAAAACACCCCACACTCCAAAACCTCGCCATTAATGCTGCCACCCCTCCCCAGAACAAACTGTCCCTGCCCAACCTAAAACAATTATGAAAATCACACCCCATCCTATAAAATTGATGGCCAGACATCCATCTGTTCCTGGAGGATGTAAAACCCTGTGAGGACAAGACTGAAATAATGCAGAAGCAAGTTCAGATCATGGAGTCACATTAAGCCTATTACAAGACACAGCTTTCATCCAACTCCGGGCCTTACACTGCATGCTTATTTTTATTTTTAAAAGTATTTTAACCAAATGATGAAGAGAAGAATTTTGTTGCCCTTTATTATTTATTCTTTATAAAAATGTTTAATTTAACATTTTGTATCTGTTTTGTATTTAGAGTTATAATTATTTTTTGTAAATGCTATTATGTTTGCCATAAATGATTGTGTATTACAATATGTTGAATATGTTAACACGTGTGTGACATTTCCAGGACTTGTGATTTCCTTTTCATAGCATTAAGAGAGATGTAGTTAATTCCCATTCGCATATGTGGTAAAGCAAATGATGGTGTTGTGAAATCCTAATGTGTTTTTCATTCAGAATGATATTGTGCATAACTACAATTAACATCATAATTTTGGGGATTAAATGTAGGAGTACCTTCAGATTATGAGGTTCAAATATATTCCATACCATACATATGCATGCCTACATTGAAGTTAAAGGATAAGAGTGCAATGTCCGGCATTGATATTATGTGCCAGATCTAAAGATGTAGCTTATCAATGAATGGGTGTTCTAAATATGTGCTTGGGTACATAATTGCATCATATGATTGAGGAGTGTGTCCTAAGTGGGTAAAGTGGGATAAAGATTATTCTCTTAATCTTTGTTTAATTTGTGGAAAGCTCTCTAAATTTGAGATTGTATTAGTATACTTTTATTTTTTTAAACATTCATAACTGCTCAGTTAGTGTGTTAACATTATATATTTGTGTGACCATGTAGACATTTAAAAAATGTGAAATCATTTACTGACTTGAGGTGTGAGGTGGGTAGCAAAATTGTAATTGGTAAGTATTTACTATAGATATGTAGTGTGAGGTATGTGGCCAGTCAGGAAACCAGGGTAAATTGAAGTTAGATATGGTATGTTGTACATGTAATTAAGTATAGTGCCATTGAAAGTTAACATAGTGCATTTAAAAACGTTTTAAAAGTTGTACTTACCTTCTGTTTTATTGAGCATTATTTTGTTCCTTCACCACTGCCAGATAGAGTCCCAGTCCTTGGAGTATCAGGTATATGCTGACACTGTAAATGTTGTGGTTGTTGTGTGCAAGGTTTGGCAGTTTATGCTCTTTCTCCTCAAACACAGGTGTGGAGGATGAACCGCCATGTTTGTATCTACAGATATTGAACTCTACACTGCAAATGGTGTAGTGACTTTCCATCCTCCCTGTTTGGGGTATATTGCCATCGAAGGAGGAAGGAAAATGCATAAGTGGTTGTAGACATTTGACAAACTTTCACCCATGAAACTCCATACTATAAGGGTCTTATTTATGATGAGGGCCTTACACCACCGTTGCGTCACTTTTTGTGATAATGCGGCGGCGTAAAAAATGCGCCATATTTACAAAGTGACACATCTATGCAGATGCGTCACTTTGTAAACCCTTGCGCTGCATTATACCTGCGACAAGTATAATGTATGCAGGGTGGGCGTTCCAATGCAGAAGAACCTTGTGAAAAGAAGTGTTACAGTAAAATCTATAAAAATTTCACTGCGTCACTTCTACGGCCTCACTGCTTCAGATCCTTATGACAGGGTGCGCAGGCCTTTTCACATGCGGCACCATGTCAAATGGCACATTGCTAGAGTTGCGTCTGTTTCTAGACACACTCCAGCAATGCGCCATTTTTGCACCAGCAGATATGTCAGGACTGCTGACGAATCTGTATATCCTTGCGACATGGAGCTCCATAATGTAAATACAGCGCATCCATGGTATCGCAAGGAGGGTGCACTGAAAAGTGTTGCATTGCTGTTTTACTGCAGCGATGCAACACTTTTTATGAATGAGGCGCTACATCTGGCATATGGACGTCCATGGCAGCAAATGTTTTTTTTTTAGCTCAGCAAAGTAGAAATACTTGTAAATGAAGTTTATAAATATTTCAAAATCTATCAACAGCATGTAGAGAGCAAATAATTCAACCAACACACTTTACTTGTGTAATAAATATGTACAGCAACCAAATTACCACAAGTGATAGTTTTTGTGTCATATGCGTTTAGAAGTGAAACTGCATGCCTGATGCCAGCTTAAGCACCATTTCTCTGGATGATCACCTTAGGCTGGCCACCCCATTCAACTTGTAATGCAGAATATCTGCTTAATAATATCAAAACTGGGTAGCAAATGCAGCTGCTCTACTGTCATAGTCTCAGTTATTTTGTGTGGTAGGGAGAGAGGAGAAACTACATTCACACTAAGGGCATGAGTTCAGTGGTGCTGGAAGGATTTTTAGAGTGGGGGTGCCTGCATCAATGAAACACCACTAAAGATTCTGTGAATAATCAAAGCGCTTCAGAGGATAAGGGGAGCAAATGAGCTACATCCATTCAGCAGGAGCATCGTAGTATGTGTCCAGTGGATCATTTTGAAGCACATTGTCCAAAATATATGAGTAAAGCATGAAGTGGTAGGGTACTTCCCAGTACAGAGGGCAAGCTTTCTAATGAAACGCAAATACATGCCTTTGAGCCCCCCCCCCCCTCTTTTAAACAAAACTGCAGGTACTAGTTTCCTTTTCAAATTGTCTCCATCATAAAATACTCCACTTAAATTGAAGTGAAGTGCACCCAAACTGGAAGTAGGTGTGGCACAACTCTCCAGCCCCGCTGTAGCTGAGGGCTGAGTTTGGTGCTTGTATGTTGATCCTTTAAAATGATAATTTCATCCCCCACGAATGGAGCCACTGAAAATGTTGGCATCTTTGGTACATGCGAATGTACCTCGCACGCTGCAACCTGATCATATCGGAGGAATGAAAAGAGAAGTGGGGGCCCTTCTGTAGAACAGTCTTCAGTGGGGGCTGGCGGCGTGGGTTGTCTGTTCTGCGGCGCAGACATATGTCAGAATTCGACATTCTTGCACTCTGTCCAGTGCACATGTCTACTGCACATTGTGTACTTGCAGGGCTGGCGGATTCGGGGGAGCGCGGCGCGCAAGGAGCCTCGTTGCCCCGTTGTGCTGCTGTTTATGTTTCCGTCCGAGTCCCTGGCGTTGTCGGGGGCCGGACGTCTTATAGCGGGAAATGCCCTTCTGTGAAGCGGTAATAATAGCCCATAACAAGCCTCGGGGACACCTGTCACTTGCAGCGATGTTTATACCAGGCTAACCCCGTGTCCTTCGGAAGTAGACAGCAGATATAAACCGGGTGATGAATCACCGTACTGTAAGTGCCCCGGGCCGCCGTTATTTTTTGGAATAGGGGGATTCCTCCTAGACATGGGCTATTTTTAAAGGGCCACCTGTCCCTTTCCGGCTGAGTATGTCTGCTCAAAGGATGCCACAGTCAATCCTGCTCTATAGACCAGCGCTGGAAGTTAACTCCTGGCGGCCAGGTTCCCGAAACAAACTCATATATTAATGCAACGGCAGCGCGCTCACCCAAACTGCACCTGCCACTCAGCATTTTGCCCAGATCCCACATGCAACTGCGCCTGTCGTGATTAAACAGAAAAGAAAGTGAGCGGATTTAGTGTGGATAATTAAGAATGAAGAAAAAAACTGCACTGATTTACTGCAGTGCACCTGACATAATATGAGGTAGACAGATAGCTAGGCTTGTATTTAAGATATACGTGAGGGCATCTCACTAGGATAATGGGCTCTAGAGTGGCTTTAACCAGTCCAGAAAAGCATATCCGAATTACTAAATGGAGAGGAAAGTTTTGATAATGTACCAATTCAAACAGGCCTCGGGTGGAGACCCCTAGACTCAGTGACAAACACAAGCATAGATGTGCTAAGTTTTGTGCACTGCCAGCCCACAGCAAACTGTTTCCTCCTCCCATCTTAAAGTAGACCCATCAATAGCCAAACCACATATCACACCCACAGCTATCAGCCAGCACTATGGGGCGTATGTACAAGAAATGCCGCTAAGTAGTTTTGACATTGCTTAGGGACAATTTATTTACCACTGCAATTGCCAAATCCTAACGCCTTGCTTGTGACATATTTACAAGACGTCTCTACATGGTGTTAGGATTAGCTAGCGGCTGGGAAAATTGTCGCGAACACTAGCGTCAAGGCAATAGAAAAACACACATTAGCGTTAAAAAAGTGATGGCCAGCCAATTAGCAGCAAAAAAACTTCACGTTATTCAGTCCAACTTCACTTTTCAGCCACTAGGGGCATATTTACAAGGAAGAGGCAGAACGCGCATTTGCCTCCTTGGCTTAACGCCACGCTCTGCTACTACTGAAATGCAGGGCAGCACTGTATTTATAAGAATACGGTGTAGTCTTGCATTTCCCCCTGCGCTGGTGCTAATTTAGCTGCCTAGCGCCAATGCAGGAAACTGCGTTGAGGGGAATAATTGTGTGCAGGAAGGTGACCCTTCCTGCACATAAACAATCTGAAATAGCGTCTTGGAACTTATATGTGTGCTGCTTAATGCAGCAGACAGAGAAGATGCAAAACGTAATTTTTTAAAAATTATTATTTATGTGCAGGAAGGTCCTTCCTGCTCATAAACAATCAATGGCATTTTGCTGTTTCTATGTGTGCCGCACAACGCAGCACACATGGAAACAGCAAAAACAAGGAGAAATTGAACATTTCTCCTCATTGCGCCAGGGTAAGATCAGGTTTCTGCTGTCTTAATTTTGGCGCTGCCCCATATTTATTCCACCCTTGTAAATATGTGGCAGCATCAAAATTAATGGATGTTGCGGTGGAACACCCACCACAACACCCATCGCCTGCCCCTTTCATGTTAAATATAGCTTGAAAGGGTGTCTTATTTAGAAGGCAGCATTAATCTACGTTAAGTGGCTTAACGCTGCCTTGTAAAAAAGGCAAAGCCCACATCGCCACAGAAATGTCACTAAAAGTGACGTTCCTGTGGCGATAGTGTCTCGAAAATATGCCCCCTAGAGGCAAAAAGAGCATACAAATACACCTCTAAGGAAAAAATAAAAAAACACCGGAATGCAGAATGGAGCTGCCAGGACCAATTTCAGCACATGCCAATAGCCCCCAACCCCCCATCCCCCCCAACAGCCAGGATGACGAAGGGAGGAGGAAATGCAGAATCAGGGCCTCATTTATGAAAAGTGGCACATCACTGGGGAAAAAAAGTGTTGCAGCACTTTTCATTGCACCATCCTTGCAACACCATGGCGGCCGATGCATGGAAGCGCGGACGGTCTCTGGGTCCAAAGTGGGAAGCACCGGTGCTGTGGAGTTACTGCAGCTTGACGGTGGAGGAAGGTCGTGTCCAGCCCGAGCCTGTGGGCGGCGGCGGTATACAATTAGGCATCGGCGATCGCCCTTACCTGGTGGCGAAGTCTGGCAGGTCGCATGGAAACACATTGCTGACCTGCGTGAGAAGAACGCCTGTTGCCACTTGGAGCTGTGACCGGTAAAGGCGCTTCTGCACACTGACACGGTGAGGTCTGCATTGCATAACACGCGCCACCACTACACCGGGTTGCACGGAGGAGATTGCCGATGGTGAGCTGCGCCTCTCACATCACAGGCCAGAGGAGGTGGCGCTGCCTGGACGCTGCAGAGGGTGAGGCCCCGGAGCTGCACCAAACTTGTGTAGTGGGAGCGCACCTAAGAGGGCATCAGCTGCATCGGGAGGTTCCCGAGAGGACTCAGTGGCAACTGCTTTACTCAGGCTTGTGAAATCCAGTCTGGCTGAGGCACAAATTAGGAGAGACCATGGCGGGTTGAGCCCTGGTGTCGATGTCCAGTTGAAGAGAAGGTGGGATGGGGGAGGAGACCCGGGGTTGTGTCAGGTCCAGATCTAGTGCATGTGAGTGGCACACAGCGTCCCATGAGCAATCCCTGCGCTGTGGCGGACCCATATCACTGAGGACACCGCAAAAGACTGGTGGGGGACTCCACTAACTAGCTCAAGTCACTGATATTGGCTGTTGGTGGCAGCTGGTACCAGGGGCACAGGGGTCGGTTTGGGCCCAGGCCCTGAGGCATGCAGCTTGGTCCGCCGTTACTCACTGGGGCACTGGGCAACACGGAATTTGATCGCCACTGTTAGATCGAAGGAAGCAACCGGGTGGTGCTGCCTTTCCTCACCCCCTGTCAGTGCGCTTTTGGGTGTATGCAGGATTTCCCTCAGTGCCGCCCGAATGAAGATTCCTGGCTAGCATACACCTGACTGGAGGAGAGGGGCTGGTATGTTACAGTGCACTGCACCGCATGTCATAGATAGTGCCTGGGCGTCTGGCGTAACGGCTGTCCGCCTGCATACAGGGTGGCATCGACACCTGACCTCTCCACTGTGTCAGTGAACCAAGCAGCTGGTGGTTGCTGGCCACCAGGGCAGGTGACAGTAGACACCCTGGACTCTAAACTTGACTCTATACTCGCGGCTGTGGAGAAAATAGGTACCTCCCTCGAACAAACACGCACTTCCCTTGAGGAACGCATTGACAAAATCAGTCAACTTCACCCTGAAATGGGCAGATCATCGCAAGCTGACTGACATGGTACACAACATTGACCAAGAACTGGCCACAGTCCACCCTATTACCCGGACCACAGCGTTGAAGGTACAGCAGTTAATGGCACGTGTGAAGTCACTAGAAAGAAGAGAGCAGGATGCGGAGGACCGCTCCCGGCAGAACAACGTGCGGGTGGTGGGTGTGGCCAAGGGAGCAAAAAGAGCTGATGCAGTGGCATATACTGAGACATGCGTGCGTGACCTATTGCCAGCAGGTGCACTCTCCCCATTCTTTGTTGTAGAGCAGGCCCATTGAGTGCCAGCGATCCGGCCACCACCGGGGACAGGTCCTAGACCCTTTCTCTTCCGCCTCCTACAGGGATCGTGACGCTGTCCTGAGGGAGGTACACAAGCTGGGGGAGGTGAAAGCTGATAATGCCACAGTGCTTTTCTTCCCTCACTACACCACGGGTTGCAGAGGCAGAGGGGGTCATTTCTAGTGGTTAAGGGACGCCGCCGAGAGTTGGTCATCAAATACTCCCTCCTCTTCCCAGCAAGGCTGCGAGTGGTCTGAAGTGGTAACATGCGATTCTGTGACGCCCTTTAACAGGTCTGGACCTAGCTGAAATCTACTGGTCACCAAATGCTGCGGACAGGGAGTGAAGGGTCTGCGCAACAAGCTGTCATTCGCGGAGTCAGTCATAGTGGGAGTCGTAGGGGGAGCAAGTGTCCCTCGTCACAACTACAAGCCACCCCCAATCTGATGCAGGTTATACAAGAGAGACAGAAGGCGCTGCATGCGATGGTGACGATGCACGATTGCACTCTGAAAAATTATCCCAGGCCCTTCGCCCGAATGTGCCTCCTCAGACGGCAGGTTACCTAATTTAAGATTGACTGGTTGTGCATCTCTCCTTCTTTGGTTCCAGACGGTTCTGGAGAATCTTTGGCTTTGTGCGGTTCCCGGTCTCCAGCTTCTGGTTGCTGACGTTCGGTAAACTGAGGTCAGCACTTAGAGGGGATCAGGTCCAGTCATCACCCAAAGAGAATCGAGCTGTTGTTCAGGTGAGTGATACATTACAGGAGGTGGTGGTCTCCATAGTGCTCCTAGCTGCAAAGACAGTTGGTCTATTGCGTTGTTCACCTTGCCAAGGATTAATTGTGGGAGTTCTTCTATTATCCAAGGGCCTCATTTATGATGTGCCACAGCATATTTTCAAGACCATGTAAAGCCACTTTACATAAATTTGTGCCCCTTTCACGCATATAACTGTGTGAAAGGGGCGTTCCATGGGTCTTGCTGTGGGCGTCCCACCAAAAATCCATGTAATCTGCAGCATTCCCAGATTTACAAGAAACCATAATCCTGGAAATGCGTCAGAATCTAACACCACCCCAAGGGTGGTGTTTGGGAGCCACAAAGAGGATAAATGTTCTCATTTCTCCTCTTTTTTCCTTTTTCTATGTGTGCAGCATTCTGCATCACACATAGAAAGAAGAAAACACCTGGATTGATTGATTTTGTGCAGAAAGGTTTCCCTTCCTGCGATGTTTAGACAAAGTATAGAGTTGGAAATATCGACAGACAAGAATATCGGGTTTAAAATATCATGACATGGAAATATTGATGTCAAGAATATCGATTTGAAGGTAATATCGATTTTTAAAATGTAGAAGTCATTATTATCATCTGCAAAAATATAGTTTATTAAAATATAGTTTTGTAATTAGTGTTATGTACTTTAGTATTTATTTTAAATGTAATTTGTTTGTATAAGTGTTGTTTATGGTTTTTATATATGTGTTAAATTTTTAGTAGTTATTAAATTACATTTAAATACATTTTGTATTTTTAGTTCCTACGCAGGTTGTGGATTTATAGGGGAATAGGGTGGGAGGTAATTTAATTCTAATAAATTAATGATTTTAAAAAAAATAATATTTATTTAATTGTTATTTAATCGTATCAATTGTGCTATAAATTTTTTCTTTTGATACATTTAGGGGTCAATTCCGATCCTATTTTTTTTTTTTCCGTACAACTTGTATCCTTAATTTTTCCCGTACGAATTGTACAAGTCCCGTCCCACCCGTGAAGTACGATTCGTATGGGAAAAATACATACGGATCGGCGCGATCCGTACGAATTGGATCGGGAAAAGTTGTACGAGACGGACCCGGACACTTTTCCGTACGACTCCTAAAAATACAGTCCGACCGTACAAGTACGATCCGGACCGGCTTTCCGATTTAGAATTCGTACGGAAAAAGTCCTGTACACAGGGAATGACTTTACCCGCTACAAAGCAAACTTTGTACGACTCATATCCTGGGCAAAGTAGTTCCCGGGGTGCGAGTCGTACAGGGGTATGAGTCGTACAGTCCCTCCCCATGCATATGTACGCACCTTACTACAACAATGCGTATGTACGGTGCGTACCCCAACATCACGTATGTACGGTGCGTACGCCAACATCGCGTATGTACACACCTTACAACAACATCATCGCGTATGTACGTGCGTACCCCAACATCGCGTATGTATGCACTTTGAAACAACATCGCGCATGTACAATGCTACACCAACATCGCGTATGTACGCGCCTTACAACAACATCATCGCGTATGTACGGTGCGTACCCCAACATCGTGTATGTACGCACCTCACAACAACATCGCGTATGTACACACCTTACAACAACATCATCGCGTATGTACGGTGTGTACCCCAACATCGCGTATGTACAGTGCGTACGCCAACATCGCGTATGTACACACCTTACAACAACATCATCATCACGTATGTACGTTGCATACCCCAACATCGCGTAGGTACGCACCTCACAACAACATCGCGTATGTACGCACCGTACATAGGCAATGTAAAACAGCACAAGGAAGGTCTATTCGACTCGCACAACACCACAAAACACACAAAACACGTCTACAGTGCACAAAACATGGAAATGACTGACCTGGCCACATCCAAACAGGCAAACAGCGGGCCAAACTCACAACCACCCCTTATAACACACCCACCAAAAATTCAAACTGAGGCCCACCCACAAATGGACCAATAAAAAGGACCCACACACACAAACCATGAGCCTTTGCAACAGACGCACTGCAGCTAGAGAGCACACACCAACAACTGCACCCATCCACATTAACATATACACCTTCACACAACCTCCTTCACACATACCCCCTCTTCACATTCAGACCCACAACTTCACATTCAGACCCACACACCCACAACCATCCACACCCTCACCCCACACCATGCCCACAGACAAGAATCCAAAGTTCGCAGGGGAGGAGCTGGAGATCCTTGTCAATGAAGTCATCAGAGTCGAGCCACAGCTGTTTGGAACATTGGTCAGACAGACCAGCATTGCCGAAAAATCACGCCTGTGGCAGAGGATCGTCGATAGGGTGAATGCTGTTGCACACATCAGAAGGACCAGGAGTGAATGCCAAGCCAGGTGGTACGATCTGCGGAGGGCAGTCAAGCGAAAAATGAATGATGACTACGCCCAGAGCAACATCACTGGAGGTGGTGTGCCCCACAGACCAGTACATTTCCATCCCTGGGAGGAGAAGGTGATGGCCCTGCTTCCACCGGTGGGAGTACATGGACTTCAATGAGTTCCAGAGCCTGGTGAGTACACAAACAACTTATGTAACATGGGGGTAATGGCATCCACACCCAACTACACAAAATGCCCACAACTACCTCCAAACACTCACTGGCCAGAACCATAGTCAAAAACCACGCTAATGCCATTAACATGTGTATGCCCCATTGAGAAAACAAAGCCATGCTATGTCCCATGCTACATGAAGCAATAACCCAAGAATGGATGTCCGGTATGCTGGGAGGGTGGGTGTCACAAAACGCATTGTTGAACTCCAAATCAGACACAATTGCCCTCATCCCATATGGCCCAGGTACATACCCATGCACCATCCTCAATGCACAGGGACTGTGAAAGTACTGACAAGATAGCTGACACTGGGCCCTGGTGTAGGCAGCACAAGGCCCTCCTGTGACCAGTGCAAACACAAACACCAAGACAACAAGGTCAGATATCTAGGACAGGAACTCACACTCACTGTCATGGCAGCATGCTCCATGGGGGGACAGCTACATCACCTGGGAGCCCCAGTGACAAATCACACTACACCCACCAGCAGGCCCTGTCACACACACCCCTTACACAAGCAGACACCCCCGGGACAGGCAATGGATTTACCCACTGTCACAATGGACATGCAACACAACAAGACCAATACATAGCCGAAGAAGCATCCAAGCCAAAAATCAACAAGTCAAAGACTCAGGAACACATATCAATCTGTCCCCCGCAACATACCCATCCACAAGTGAACATTGAGGAGAATACTAGGCACATGCAACTACCTGGAGGAACAGTGCCAACTAGAATGTGTATGAAACATGGATGTTGCATGAAACAGCATTAACATTGTCTGTCTCTCACACACAGAACAACATGAGGAATCTCCCCCCAACAATGGGGGTGAAGAATCACAGTCCCAGGCTCGGAAGGAACCTGATCCCACCGGCAGCGACGCCTCTCAACACTCCGCGGATGACCCCAACCGACCTGGACCCTCTGCTGTCCAATCCCCTGCAGCACCTGGTTCAGGAACATCTGTGCCAACCACCACCCCCATTCCTGCCACATCCAGGAGACACCGAGGAGCCCTGTCCGCAGTGAACAACTGAGCCAGTCTGACCATGAGGGACAAGGTTCGCCGGGCAACCAGGAGGAGGCAGACAACATCACCACTGCCATCCCTCAGGGGTCCCGTAGACCCGATATGGCCACAATGGCAGGCCAGGCTCGTTTGGGCAGGGGTGGTGGGAGTGGAGGCAGGCGGAGGCGAGAACCTGACCAGCCAGCTGAAGAGACTGGTATGTCACACATACACAACATCATGGAGGCATACCGGCGTGACACCAGGGAGATCAGCCAGGAAGGTGGGACACTCACAGAGATAAGGGGACCATCACAGAGATGAAGAACCAGCAGGCCGAGCAACATGCCAGTCAACAAGAACACCAAGGACGGATGGAGGCAAGACTGGCTGAGCTCCTGGCGGTGCAAAGGGACATCAGCCATTCACTCTGTTGGAACGCAGACAACATGGGCAACCCTCCCTGTGCCACCATGCGAAGACCACCACCAGCCACAGGGAGGGAGGAAGAGGAGGATTTGTCCGACGGAGCGTCCCAAGCATCGTCAAGGCCTGAATCTGAGGGTCCCCGAGGAAGGTGGGTCGTCCACGGAAAAGACCGTGAGAGGCAGCGGCCCATCCACATCTCCTAGGTCACCTGGCCTGGCACCTGGCCTTCATGTGCAACAGCATCACCTCATTGACTGACATTCTCTGCCACATGGACTTGCTGGTCACAGTCTGTCCAATGGGCCAAACACCTTGGTCTGGACAATGCTGCTTTCAAATGCCAAGGATCCCATCTCCCCCTGGGAACTTTGGATTCTATGGTCCCTGTATTGCACCTTTTTCTTGCACAAATCACGCCCCAGACCTATAATTAAAAAAACAATTTAAATTTGATGTTGCAGTCATTTCGCACGAGTCCACAACATAAGTGTGGGGATATGTCAAAGTATGCCTGAGTGTGGAACTAACTCCAGCCATCCATACACTGGGATCTGAGTCCAGTCGAGGACACACATGGGTCACAATGTATCATCAAATACAGACATGGAGCCCAATACTCACCCATGATAGCCTCAAGCTGCTGAGGGGGGGCTTGCAATATTGCTCAGACAGACCAATTTGGAAGAGTATCATGAAGGCGTACAGGTCATGGGTCATGTGGAGGTGCCCGGGGAGGGAGTCCCAGGTCTGTTTGGTGAGGTGGGAGAACTATCTCCTGCATGCAGTTGTTCTGTAGATGTGATGAATGGTGGCCAGGGCAAGGTTGTCTGCACGGAGTTCGGCCAACGGGGTGTTGGACGACAGACCTCCAAGGTCGGTTTTGGGTCTGGGGTTGCGGACTGCCTCCTGAGTGTGGGTGAGGAGTCTGAAGGTGATCCTGCAGCAGACAGTGAGCCATTGTAGCTATCTCAGGTGGACGGTGATGTGGCTGGGGCGGGGGATGTTGAAGATGAGGTGTGCGGATGCACCCTGGATGTGGACAAGTTCTCCTGCAGTTTTGCTGTTGTCCCTCTGTAGAGGGCGTTGCTGTAGTTGACCCGGCTGGTGTCGTGGACCTGGGGGATGGTCTGTCTTGCCTTGGAGTGGATCTATCTGTGGATTATTTGCAGCATGCGGAGGGTGTTGCAGCATGAGGTACAGATGGTGTTGAGTTGCATGGTAATTGTGAGTGATGAGTCCATGATGAACACCAGCTTGCGTGCGTGGCCACTGGGTGCTGGTGCAGTGCCTAGGCCGGTGAGACACAAGGAGTTGACCCAGCCATAAGGGGACAATCCTCAGATGATGACCTCAGTCCTGTCCAAGTCCAGCCTCAGGTGGCTGATGTTCAGCCATTCGTCAACGGATCTCATGCCTTCTTGAAGGTTGGATCTGGAAATGGCTGGGTCTTTGGTGAGGGTGAGGAGCAGCTGGGTGTCAATGGCATACGAGATGATGATGAGGACGTGTGCGCATGTGATAGTGGAGAGGGGGGTCATGGAGACATTGAAGATCGTCACGCTGAGAGATGAGCCCTGGGGCATGGGCCAGATGACCCCAGTGTACCACATGCAGATGGGTGTAGGCCGACTCCCTAGGCCTTGCTGTTGAGCTACTTGCTGATTTAATCCTGGGCCCTCCTCTGGATACCAGTGTTTGAGATGTGTGAGCTGACAGTGTGGTAGCACATGGTGTAGAATGCCGTTGAGAGGTCAAGGGGGGGTGGTCTCACCATTTTTGAGCAGGGCAAAGTTGTCGTTGGTGGTGGCAATTATGACGGTTGCAGTGGTGTGATTACTGGGGAAGATGGTCTGGTGCCGGTTGCCTGGAGCTGTTTGCGTGGAGGAAGTTTGTCAGTTGCTCGTTGAGTGTCTTCCTGATGACATTTGCTGGGTAGGGAAGCAGGGTGATGTTCCAGGAGTTCCTGCGGTACTGCCATCCGTTGTTTAAGAAGGGCCTGGGTCTCTGCATGCCTCCAGCTCCCATGGAATGTGGCAAACTCAAAGGAGACATTCATGATGTCCTGGACGTGGGCTTCAAGGATGGGGAATGATGTGGTTGAGATGTTGTGTGGGAAGGGGCCTGATGGAGAGCCAGAGTGGATGGTGCACATGATCCCGGTGGTGTATTTGCTGCTGACGGGAGTCCAGAACCTGAGGGGGGTTTGTCCCGCGGATAATAGTGCTGTCTGCCACTGTGTGCCAAGGCTGTCGTGTATGTCCATGAGCTTGCAGTGGTAGAAAGTTGCAAGGGATTTGATCTGCCTTGCAAGGGTGGGGTGTCTTTTGGATGGAGAGCTGCTGTCAGTCCACTCACAATGCTGATGAGCTCCTTTATGTCGTGTGTTTTGGTGCCTCAGCCCTATCTGAAGAAACTCCACTTGTCCTTGCTGATGATATGGTGATGGCTGTGTGTGGCGCTTTCCACGGCTTTAAGGTAACTGATGGTTCTTTGTGTTGCAAGGTTTGCACAAGAGTCCGGCTAGATCTGTATGAGTCCAGTAGGTCTGCCTTGTCCCCGGTGGCTTAAATGTTGTTGTGCTTCACAGGAAAGTCCATCAATGTGGCAAGATTGTTGGATCAGTTGCTGATCCAGTGTGTGAGGTTGCAGGGTGTGGCAGGGGTGTTGGTTCGAGTGTCCCACACAGCTTGTCTGTTGTGACTTACATCAAGCATCTTTGGGGGATCGGTAGCGGGGTGTGGGGCAGTAAGTTGCTTGTCGGAGACGTGGATGCAAATGTTGATGGACCAATGATGGATGGTGGTGTGGTTCTCCTCCAGCAAGATGCTACTGGCCCCCAGCCACATGTAGCCGGTGGAGGTGAGGGCGTGCGTGCAGATGTACGTGTTGATGGCTTTGCGGATTTGTGGATGTAGGCCGGGAGATCTGTAGATGAGAGTTCCTCTGAGGGTTGCCAGGGGGTTGGTGCGAAACTGGATTTGTGACTCTGAGGGTGTACTTGTGAATATATTGCAAGTCATCCGCCGGGATTGTTGGTGCCTTTCCTGCGGGTGATCTTGTATCCGTCAGAGATGGCAATGAAGAAGTTGTGTGCTGAGGATGCTTTTATCCAGGTTACTGTCATGAAGGTGATGTGTGGGGCTGTTGTGTTGAGGAGGTAACAGAGTCCAATGGCGTGCTGTTGGATGGAGCGGGTGTGGAGTAGGAGGCACATGACCTGGTTGTTCTGACAGGGTCTGGTAGGCGGAGCAGCGCTGTGTAGGCAGTTGGAGTTGCACACTCAGCATGCAAAGGTGTCGTGTTTACGCTTAGGGCTTGCCTGATAGCAGGCGGTTGCTTGTCTGGTGGACATTGCTTGGAGGGTGGCTGCAGCATGAGCCTGTTGTGTGACGTGGGTCATGCAAGGACCAGAGGGTCGTGACCTGTGCACGTTGCAGGCGCAGACGGTCCTGCCTTTGGCACGGCATTGGCGCAACAGTGGCACAGACAAGCTGCTGGCTGCATTAAGAATGGGTGGAGGGGGGAAGGGAGGAGCATTTTGTAGGCGTGTGGGTTGCAGAATCAGGGCACTCGGTGGGGCGGTGCCGCAGGTGAGGCTGCATCAGGCGGAAGGGGTGAGAAACTAGGCAAAAAGTAGCACAAAAAGACAAGGAGGTCAGAAAGGCACAGTGCAACAGGTGTATGTAAATGAAGGAGTGTCAGGTTACTCATGTGTCACTCCGAGAAAATGTATGAAGAATCAACAAAAATGACCGCCACAGGATCAGGCAACAAAATGCAGAGCTGCGCACAGGAGACACACCGTCAGCAGGCGTTGACGTCCCGTTGTGGGGAGCAACCTGCACAAATACATACACAACAAGGTACTTCATGCACAATAGAGTTTATTAGCCATGAATAACTGCATGCATGTTGCCGAAGTACACATACACTCAAATGTTCAATCTTTGACAATTATGCCATAGATGATGCATGCAAACTGGCAAGAAATCTGCAGTGACAGAGATGAGGCACTTTGGATTGTGCTGAACACCTTTATTGCACAAACTCACACAAAGGGAAATCCATCCATCCGAACAGACTCACAGGTCAGTTGAGAGAACATGTGGGACATACGCTGGACCCCCCCTTCACAACACGAATGTTGTAAATCCCAATGAACTGGCACACAAGTTAAGGGGATGAGCCAAACACATCCTGCTGCACACGGAGAGGCTGCAATTCACCATAGAGCCTGTTGTTGTGATGTCCCACACTATGTCCACCCGTAGCATCCGCAATGTTTCAGAGGCAAGGTTTACGCACATTGATGCCTTCATCAGACTTCACACTCCACTACAGATGACTGTCAAGAAGGGTGACTATCATGTCATGGGAGTGATGCTACATGTTATATGCTCCATGGTGAGAAGACATGTATGCATGGTACCACAACATGCACAGAAGCAGTCCCCACACATTCCCAACCCGTACCACCACCAAAAAGCCTTGCTGCAATCCTTACCCAAACTGACATTTCCACATGTCCGTGCATGGAACGCTGATTCATCACACATTTCAATCCTCATGAGGAATAGCAGGAGGACAAAGATGACACGAGCAGACAACAGGCGCAAAAACCTGGTAATGACAGACACACAAGAAGTCACCTAAAACAAATCTCGCCGCAAACATGGTCAGTTACGAAACATAAACAATGTTGGACACATGCAAATTTCAAAGAAAGTCTCTCCGCAAAACTGTGTGGCATGACATCATCACTCGAGTGACACATCAGTACACACATCAAAGTCACTTTGCATTCAGTCAGCTGGACACACACATTGCAACACATGCCACTCAATGCTACAAGCTTGCACACTCATATCCAGTGACTCACCATTATGAGAAGAAGTTGCGTATGAGCTGAGTCCGAATATCATCCTCCTCCTCCTCATCACTTGCCTCGTGACCAAGCCCTGGATCCTCCACAGGTGGATGTTGCTGCTCATCAGGATCAAGGATGAGTGGCACTGCCTTCTCAACGGCCATGTTGTGCAGCATGCAGCACACAATGAAGATTTTGCGGACTTTCTCCGGTGCATATGGGAGGGACCCGCCTGTCTTGTCAAGGCACCGGAATCGGCTCTTCAGGAGGCCAAACGTCCTCTCAATCACTCGCCTGGTCTGCTCGTGTGCATTGTTGTACCGGTGATCTGCAGCTGTTCTTGGGTTGCGAAGAGGTGTCATTAGCCATGGCATTTTGGGATATCCAGAGTCCCCTACATGGAAACATCATGCAAATAAGTGGGTCAGGAGATGCCGTAAGAGCCAAAGATACCGCAACACACAGGACAAACAGAGTATACCCACCAACAAGACATGCTCGTTCGTTGTGCAGCCGCAGCATCATTTGTGGCACCCTGCTATGCCTCATGATGTAGGCATCGTGTGCTGATTAGGGGTGGGCGGAATTCGCGTAATCGCGTTACGCAAATCTCCGCGAAACGGTACAAAATCTCCGCGAACACGCAGAAATTCCGCGAACACACGGAATTGCTTGTTCGGGATACTTTTTTCCTGTTCGCGATCGCTGTTTGCATGCTCGGGGTGAAATATCTCGCGAACACGCATATTGAGAACGCGAACAAGCAAAAAATTTCGCGAAGTCGCGGAACGCAGATCTTTGGGCAATTTCGCGTTCTCCGCAGAACGCGAAATTACCCAAATTCCGTAAATTCCGCAAACGGAACGGAATTTACCGCCCAGGCCTAGTGCTGATCCTGGAAAACGTGCACAGACATGGGAAATCAGCATGTTAGCAAGACACACCACAAGGGCATTTATAGAGTGGTAATGTTTACGGTTGCGATAGGCTTGCTCCTGTGCCTGTGGTGGTACCAAAGCCACATGTGTCCCATCAATGGACCCAATGACATGTGGCATCCCTCCCAGGGCATATAAATTACCCTTGACATCTGTCAACTCCTCAGGGGTAGGAAATTTGATGAATTCATCAAGGTGCTCCAACATGGCTGCCAAAACATCACGCAGGACACGGCTGAACATTGTCTGTGGCATCCCACCAACATCAGCTATAGTCAATTGAAACGTACCTGTGGAAAAAAAATGTAGGGCTGCCATCACCTTCATCTTGGGGGTCAGCGCAGTAGGATACCTGTGTCGCGGTTGGAGGTGTGGTGCCAGCTTGTCAGTCAAGTCCTCAATCAACAGTCGAGTGACTCTGTAACGTCGGATGCAGGCACGTTCCCTCATGGCAGCCAAGTCTGGCATTGGTCTTGGGACAGGCGGTGCCCTGCAAGACATTTTTAGGAATAATGAAGATTGAGAGTCTGCCAACATCAATGTCAATGAACATAGCACATGATAAACTGCTACTAAACATCAGGTAACTATGGAGTCTGGTGTGTGCAATACATCCAGGACACATATGCCAGCTTGCTGGCACTCCTACGAAAAGCCAGATACACCTGTTGATTGTCAAGTCTACATGACATGCCCTGAAATGAGCTGGGAGCAAGTCTGAGTGAACAGCCAGAGATATCACCGGAGTGACACACATCCACATAGCTGCATTGGAAGGATGTCATCTCATCCAGACAGTTGACTGCAAGGCACACGCACAGGTCACATGGAATGTCAAATGTACATATGAAACACATTCCGATGAAGGGGTACACGTGACAACAAATAAACACAGCCATTCAGACGACGCAGACATGTATGCCTGGGAAAATATGATGTCCAATGCACACAGACCCTACAGCCGTGGGAATCCACATGTGGCATGGTGTGCGTAGATGTGTGCCATGCCCATCTCCACACAGACCCATGTTGGATGCACCAACAGCAGATGCAGTTGACGGAACACTAACAGCAAGCTCATGGGAACACATGACACACAACTGACGTAGTCAAATAGGGGCACGCTGATCGTGACATGTCAGTTGATAGAGTGTCCCTGTCCCTGGCATCAGGAGACAGGTGCGGGTGGTGATGACTGTGCCATCCCACTGCTGCTGTGCATGACACAGTTGGACTACAGACACAAATGTGGCAAGTGTCAAGGTGATGCGTGCCACATAGTGCCCCATCACACATGACATGTGTACACAGGTCATCACACATCAATTATGCAACTAGATGAGATAACCTGTGCAATATCACTGGCTGACACACCTAGGGCCTGCACATGAAAGTATGCAATGACAAGTACTTGAAGGACATCCTTGTGCGACTCGTAGCCCTCCATTCATTGCGTGTATACATATCGTATCACTATTCTACTGGTGTCCGTAGGGGTATGTGTGAAACGCACCGTGCACCTGCATTCATTGCATGTGTACGGTCCGTATCACTGTTCTACTGGTGCCGTATGGGTACGTGTGAAACGCACCGTACACCCGCATTCATTGCGTGTGTACGGTCCGTATCACTGTTCTACTGGTGCCGTATGGGTACGTGTGAAACGCACCGTACACCCGCATTCATTGCGTGTGTACGGTCCGTATCACTGTTCTACTGGTGCCGTACGGGTACATGTGAAACGCACCGTACATGTGTGTGGATTTCAAAATTACATAGGGGACACATAGGGGACAAGTATTAGGCCCAAAATGCATGCTGGTTGTCATGGATACAGAGTTTTCATGTGCAATGTGTCCATCAGGTGTCCTGGAACATTCAATGTTGCAAAGTGGTTGTTGACTTGACATGATGCTCAAAATTTGAATGATGCGAATGCGTGTCATTGGTGTATGTTTAAAGGGATTGGAGTAAACGTATGATGCGAATGAGTCTGACCAATCACTATGTACTCCTCTAAATGAATCCCCTCAGCAAGACAGATATAAGGCAGCCAGAACCCATGAGAGGGCACTTGCCTGCACAACTTTCCAGTCGACCACACTGCTGCTGTCTCTGCTTCCTCTGGACCATGTCGCGTACTGTGGAGAGGGCCCAGCCATTCACCCTAGAGGAGAATGAGGCGTTACTGGAAGTACTCTTCCCACAGCACCCCAAGCTGTTTGGGAGACCAGGGGAGCAGGTGAGTGCTGACTCCACTACCTTTCCCTATGCACCTATTGTGTGACTGTCACTTCTAGCATTGTGTCCAGGTGTGACAGACATGCACAGTTGTTTAGAGTGGGTCCCAGGGGGGGGGCATGCTTATATCTCTCATGCAGAGCATGAGGTAGTTCCTGTGTGCACTCCTCACTTGCATTGTGCTTACTGTGACATTCACTGCATAGTGCATGACACATTCAGCCTGGCAAATCCTTGGTGGCTTTTTTTCCTATTGTCCTGAGGTGATTCAGTGCTCCCCCCGGTGTGACAGGGGACTGTACCCACAGATGTGTATGAGTTGAGTGGACCTGTGGTGAGAGTGTCCAAATGATATGTACGACCTCATTGACATTGATGTGTGTGAATGTTCCTTGTCATGTGGGTGAGTGTCTATGTGAAGTGTAGCACCACAGCTGCATGGAGGAGGCAACAGCTCTACCCATCTGATGTGACAAGTAAGCCGTGCTGTGTGTCTGACTTGCAGAGCTAGCACGACACCTGTGACACCCCACAGGCAAGTGGCACATGTGCAGAGTGAGGGTTGTATCCGCTGTTGTCACTGACAGGTGAGTGATCTGTGCCTGGGTGTGTCTGTCTAGTCTGCTGAGGGTGCGTCAGTGGAGTGGGACATGTGACTGCTTGGCACGTGCTGTCCATCAGCCTGCTGTTGCATGTGCTGCACAGTGTGTGCCATGATCAGTGAGTGTGTCACACCCCTTATGCCACCTGTTGACTTTCAATGCCATGTAGTGCATTGGGGCTTGCACACAGGCCAATTTCTCATTGAGAATGATGCAATTCCTGTCAGCATCCTATGCCCTGTTCAACATATCAAAGATGTTCAAATGTGTGTCTCTGGGACTTGGAGCAGGTGTAGTGATGTTGTCTCACTTTGTCATCCTGACAGGTAACTACCTACGAGAAGATGGTGATCTGTCAGGACATTGTCAGTTGCCGTCAGATCGGCGGGGGATCGGAGTCGGCGCCTACCACAGGTCCGAAAACGGTGGCAGGACATCCGGTGCTGGACCCGGCCGACGCCTCCCCTCCCACATGACTCGTGTCCTGGCGGTGGTTTTCCCTGACCTCGATAGGCAGTTACAGGAGAGACTGCAGCAAGGAGGGGGTAGGTACATGGCTGTTTGTTGTGTTATGTGTCACCAACTTTTGGAAGTGCTCTGTAGCCTGGATACACTCCCAGAGTTTATATGTGCAGTGCATTTTCTGTTCCCCAATGTCACATGGTGCTCTTTTTCATCCCTTCCCCTCCTTGACAAGGGTCCCCTAGTCTGTGTGTAATCACATTTGCACATGGTCATCTAGGGTGCCAGAAAATCAAAGTGCACATTGCTTTCCGCATCATCTGGGAGGGTGGTCTGTGACATGTGTTGGTAGCTTGCCTGTGCCATGACCTGTTCACTATGTTGGGGGTCCATATTTGTTGGCACTGATGATGAGTCTCAACATAGGAGTGTGAGGTTTCAACTGAACACCCTTGCACCATGCATGACCAACGTTGTGGCCTCAGACATGATGTGCATGAGTGGGAGATATGCATAGTGCCATGACGGTTGCTCATAGTACAGCTCATTCCAGGAACACGGAGCAGTGTGCCCACTACAATCCCCTGAGACACCCTGGCCTCCTAATCATGAGTGTCATCCAACACTGTGAACATTCTCTGTGGGTTCAGCATAGGTCTGCCTCTGTGGCATTGTTCCCTGGCCTAGTTTGTATTTTTCCAATGTGTGCTACATGTGTCCACTGGACAGGGATACACCATTTGGCTTGTGCATACTCACACTGGGCAGTGCCTGTGTGGCTATTCACAACAATCTGTTGATGGTTCTTTGTCACAAATATGTGTTGCCAGCCCCACGAGGTGATGTTGTGTCAATTTAGCAATTGTTGCTGCATAGTTTTTGAAACCCTGATTAAGAGGTGTCACTTCTTGATCTGTATCAATCACATTGACTCAGGTATGGGGGGGTTGTGCGGAAGAGGCCTACATGGGCACCCCTGATTTCTCCTTGCCAGGTCTGACCTGTGTGTGAGAATTGGCTGTACAAAGAATCACCGTGCAGTACCCCTGTGATGTTGGCCAGTGCTTAATGTTCGTGCTTTGCAGCCTGTGTCATTTTTTTAAAAACACGATTACTGCTCATACATTTTTGGCACATGTGTGTGGTTCAGATGCAACGCAGTTTGGTCTTTGTGTGCTGACATCTGTGTGGACATTCTGGCTTGCCATGAGGGTGTCTCCATAGTACAGCTATGTGTTTTTTACAACACAATTGCAGGCCCATTAGCTTATGCATTGTCCTGGGTTTGGACATGTGTGCCACTCTACATGACAGGCAGTGGGTCATATGTGTAGCCAACTGTGTCATCAGGTAACGGATGGCCATGTGACAACTGACATAATTCAAGTTGTTACTCAAAAATGTTTGTACCTTGGCACTCACAGCACTTGTCGACAGTTCTTCATGTTTTAAATGTGGTAATTTGATGATTTGTGTTAAGAACACTAATGTGCCTGCATGAAAGATGTCTCCCAAGGAAGTGCACACCAAACGACATTTCCACTTTCATGGAACACGCTGGCACCTTTGCAAAGAAGCCACTGTTAGAATTAAATGGTGTTGCAGATTCTCCATATACATGTTCCCACAGTGGTCTTGATTTTGTGAAACACCTTTGTTGTTGGTGATACAAACTAACGTGTGTCAAGACATCAAGACCTCCGTGGGCCCATGTATATGTACTTTCTGCAACACCATTTATTTCTAACAGTGGCTTCTTTCAAAAAGGTGCCAGCTTCTTCAATGACAGTGTAAATGTAGTTTTGTGTGCATTTCCTTGGGAGACATCTTTCATGCAGGCAAATGAGTGTTATTTTCACGAAATGGCGAATTGCCACATTCAATACATGTCGATTGTGTAAAGTATTGTGAGTCCCAAGGTAACAACATTTTTTCGTTTTGTGTTCCAAAGTACTTACAGGTCTCTGAGTGTGGTGACACCTTGAGTAGTGAGGTGTGTTAGTTTACGTTGGGTGCACCACTACTGTTTCTTTCAGGGTAAAAAAGAGGTGGCATGACTTCATTGTATTGCTGTGCTCACCTGTTCACAGACACTAGCCTCTCAGTGTATTTCTCATTCAAGTTGTGGCCTGGTGTGTTCTTTTTTTCCTTGTGTCCAAGTGGCATAGTGGGTCTACCAACTGGGTAGCACAGGGCTTACATATGTGCGGAGTAATCTAGCTGTTACTCATGATGCATTGCCTGATATGCACTGTGACCTATTGTTTTTGTGCTCATGTGTCAGATGTATACAGGTGACTGATGCATTTCTGTTTCTTCTCCTTGCCCACAGCATCATCATCGGAAACCGAAGGAGACACCTGCACGGACCTGGAGGAGGGACCCAGTGACAGTGCCACCAGTGTTGTAGAGTCAGAAGGAGCCAGTGGCAAGGAGGGCGAGGGGAGTCAGTCCGAGGACCTGTCTGGACGTGATACCAGCTACGACGCCGACGGGTCCGATGCTGACCTCCTCGAGGAGGCGGAGGCTGCAACAACACCTGGCAGCATCCCCACATCTGTCTCCGCCTCCTCCGTTACCATCTCCGCCCTCCCAGTTGCTCCCTTCCCTTCTGTCCGTGCAGAGGCCCACCATGTCTCCTTCGGCCCAGGCACCGCACCCCCTGCCCCTGTCACCCCTGCTGCCCTCAGTGACGAGTCTGTGGACATACTGCGGCAGTTGCAGGTTGGGCAGGCATCGGTGCTGAATGTCCTCCATGGCCACACTAAACTGCTTACACAGATAGTGTCGTTCATGGAGGGCATGTCAGCAATGATGTCTGACCAACGCAGGATTCTGCGGTCCATGGTCTCTTCCCTGACGGCAGCAGTTACTCTCCTGCAGCGCTCCGTCCCCCCCTTACCCCGGACCCATCCACACTTCCCTCTACCATACCTGTCCAATGCACACCCAGACAGTCACGATCACGCACCCCACCAGACACAGGCAGCACACCCCCAAGTAAGGCAAAGCGCACACCTCCTGGCACGCACACTCAGGGGGATGTAGGCACACCCACAGGGTCTGGGGACAGACGACATACACGCAGCCACAGTCGCAGTCCGCAGTCCTCACAACCCTGTCCCTCCAAAACCACTCCCCTTGGCTCCCCTGCCAAACGCTCACCCAAGCAGATCTTTCTGGGTGTGCTGGACCTCGCCCCCGCTGAGCCACCACCCCACAAGCAGGCGAGGAAGTCCCCGGGCACGGGAGTTGAGTCCCCCACCACATCAACCCCCTCCCCCAGGAGCGCTGCACCCCATTCCTCGCCCCCACACCCTCCCTTGACCCTGGGGAATCCTCAGGTGCAGGGGTTCGGATGGACGTACTTGAAGCGGTGTGCAGCGTCGAGCTCACCTCCACCTTCGGCGCTGCCCCACCCCCTGTGGTGGAGATGTCCACCCCTGCACCCACCACACCTACCCTTCCCCCTCCTGTTCCTGCGGTGCCTTGCACTGCCACAGATGATGACCGCTCCCCGTCCGACGAACCTGGAGGTTCATTTGTACAGGCAAGCTAGGGGTAGACGCGGTCCCCTACGTCCCCCCTTGGACTTTACGTATGGACTGGCCATTGGCCTCTGTAAATAGTTTATTTTTCTATAATTTTTTTTGTGCTGAATAAAGCCTTTATTTTTACTTTCAACACTATTGCATTTTAGGTACTTGATGTTGGCGATGAATCTCCTGGAGTTGGTGTTCTGCTAATGTGTTAGGGTTCTGAGAAATGTTTTTGTATGATGGTCATGAGGTGGACCATGGTATCTGTGTGCCATCACAATGTCTCTGCAAAGAATCATTGGTGGTGTGTGTTTATTTTGTTTTGAGACATTGTCCCAAGGAGTGTTCCTTCCTCTGTGGCACCTGACATCTTCCCTGCAAACAGTTGCACTATGTTGGCCATCCCTGCTCACCGATGTCTCCTGCTGAATCGTCTGTGCCATCCTTGCTAGTCACTGTACTTGTGTTTTGAGTATGTCGAAATGGCTTCAGGGACAAATTCATCATTTTCAGCACTATGCATGTGTGTAATCACAGCCTACCACACAAATGGTACTTGTTATGCAGGCTATTTGGGCACCTGACTCACAATAGTGGGTCAGCCATATAGGGGTGGCTGTAGATGAATACCTGCAGTGTCCAGCCATATGGGGGTGGCTGCAGATGAATACCAGCAGTGGACAAACATATAGGGGTGTGTGCAGATGAATACCAGCAGTGTCCAGACATATGGGGGTGGGTGCACAGGACTCCCAGCAATGGACAGAGACATGGGGGTGGGCACAGAGGACTCCCAGCAGTGGACAGAGACATGGGGGGTGGGTGCAGAGGACTCCCAGCAGTTGCCTGCAATATGAGGTGTGTGTGCAGATGAATACCCGCAGTGTCCAGACATATGGGGTGGGTGCACAGGACTCCCAGCAGTGGCCTGCAATATGAGGCGTGGGTGCAGATGAATACCAGCAGTGTCCAGACATATGGGGGTGGGCGCAGAGGACTCCCAGCAGTGGACAGAGACATGGGGGTGGGTGCAGAGGACTCCCAGCAGTTGCCTGCAATTTGAGGTTTGTGTGCAGATGAATACCAGCAGTGTCCAGACATATGGGGGTGGGTGCAGAGGACTCCCAGCAGTTGCCTGCAATATGAGGTGTGTGTGCAGATGAATACCAGCAGTGTCCAGACATATGGGGGTGGGTGCACAGGACTCCCAGCAGTGGCCTGCAATATGAGCGGTGGGTGCAGATGAATACCAGCAGTGTCCAGACATATGGGGGTGGGTGCACAGGACTCCCAGCAGTGGACAGAGACATGGGGTGGGTGCAGACGACTCCCAGCAGTGAACAGAGACATGGGGGTGGGCGCAGATGACTCCTAGCAGTGGACAGAGACATGGGGGTGGGTGCAGAGGACTCCCAGCAGTGGACAGAGATATGGGGGGGTGTACATCATTATCAGATGACCACACCTACATGGTGGTATGGACGTATCCCTAACTTTGGACTATGATGATAGTGCTATAACAACACATCACTGACAGCAGTGTCCCACTCCCAGGAGGATGGATGTATTTCACACACTGCGTGACACACCACATGTGGGTGTGAGGACATATAACACATGCATACCCACCCATGGCGGATGCAGCACAATACACACCCTGATATTATGCCACAAGACTGTATAGTCATGTAACTGCCTACAAAACTAAGATAGCCAAAGGGAACACACACTGTCACGCACATCCCAGGACTGATAGGAATGTCCAGGTGCTGGTCTAGCCACCAAGATGTTGTCTCTCATGGAAGGAATAGGGTGGAAGTCCCCTAGATACAATGCCCACAATTGTCAGTCAGGTGCCCAAATACCCTGCATAACAAGTACCATTTGTGTGGTAGGCCGTGATTACACACATGCATAGTGCTGAAAAGGGGGAATTTGTCCCTAAAGCCATTCCTACATACTCAAAACACAAGTACAGTGACTAGCAAGGATGGCACAGACGATTCAGCAGGAGACATTGGTGAGCAGGCATGGCCATTGTTGAAGGGATCCGTCACCAAGAAAGGAAATGTTGATACAGGTCAGCACAACAATTGTGTAACTATTTGCAGGGAAGATGTCAGGTGCCACAGAGGAAGGAACACTCCTTGGGAAAATGTCGCAAAACAAAATTAACACACACTACCAATGATTCTTTGCAGAGACAATGTGATGGCACACAGATACCATGGTCCACCTCATGACCATCATGCAAAAACATTTCTCTGAAACCTAACACATTACCAGAACACCAACTCCAGGAGCCCCAGCACCAACATCAAGTACCTGAAATGCAATAGTGTTGAAAGTAAAAATAAAGGCTTTATTCAGCACTAAAAAAAAAAAAAAGCAAAATAGACTATGTACATAGGCCAATGGCCAGTCCATATTTCAAGTCCAAGGGGGGACGTAGGGGACTGTGTCTACCCCTAGCTTGCCTGCACAAAGGAACCTCAAGGTTTGTCGACCGGGGGGGGGCATCATCTGTGGCAGTACCAGGCACCGCAGGGACAGGAGGGGGAAGGGTAGGTGTTGCGAGTGCAGGGGGGGATGTCTCCACCATAGGGGGTGGGGCAGCGCCGAAGGTGGAGGTTAGCTTGGCAGTGCACACCGCTGCCAGTGCCTCCATCCGAACCCCTGCACCTGAGGATTGCCCAGGGTCAACAGAGGGTGTGGTGGGTGAGGGATGAGTTGCAGCGCTCTTGGGGGAGGGGGTCAAACTGTTGGGGGACTCAACTCCCGTGCTTGGGGACTTCCTCACCCGCTTGTGGGGTGGTCGCTCAGTGGGGGCGAGCTCCAGCTCACCCATTAAGATATTCTTGGGTGAGAGTTTGGCAGGGGAGCCAAGGGGAGTGGTTTTGGAGGAACAGGGTTGTGAGGACTGCGGACTACGACTGTGGCTACGTGTATGTCGTCTGTCCCCAGACCCTGTGGGTGTGCCTACATCCCCCTGAGTGTGTATGCCAGGAGGTGTGCGCTCTGCCTTACTTGGTGGGGTGCTGGCTGTGTCTGGTGGGGTGCGTGCTCGTGACTGTCTGTGTGTGCATTGGACAGGCATGGGAGAGGGAAGTGTGGATGGGTCTGGGGTAGGGGGGGACAGAGTGCTGCAGGAGACCAACTGCTGCCGTCAGGGAAGAGTCCATGGACCGCAGAATCCTGCGTTGGTCAGACAGCGTTGCTGACATGCCCTCTATGAACGACACCATCTGTGTGAGCAGTTTAGTGTGTCCATGGAGGACATTTAGCACCGATGCCTTCCCAACCTGCAACTGCCACAGTATGTCCACAGACTCTTCACTGAGGGCAGCAGGGGTGACAGGGGCAGGGGGTGCAGTGCCTGGGCCGAAGGAGACATGGTGGGCCTCTGCACGGACAGAAGGGACGGGAGCAACTGGGAGGGCGGAGATGGTAACGGAGGAGGCGGGGACAGATGTGGGGATGCTGCCAGGTGGTGTTGCAGCCTCCGCCTCCCCCAGGAGGTCAGCGTCTGACCCGTCAGCGTCGTAGCCTGGTATCGTGTCCAGACAGGTCCTCTGACTGACTCCCCTCGCCCTCCGTGCCACTGGCTCCTCCTGACTCTACAGCACTGGTGGCACTGTCGCTGGGTCCCTCCTCCAGGTCCATGCAGGTGTCTTCCTCCGTTGCGGATGATGATGCTGTGGGCAAGGAGAAGAAACCGAAATGCATCAGTCACCTGTATACATCTGACACATGAGCACAAAAACAATTGGTCACAGTGCATATCAGGCAATGCATCATGAGTAACAGCTAGATTACTTCGCACATATGTAAGCCCGGTAATGCCCAGTTGGTAGACCCACTCTGCCACTTGGACACAAGGAAAAAAAGAACACACCAGGCCACTACTTGAATGAGAAATACACTGAGAAGCTAGTGTCTGTAAACCGGTGAGCACAGCAATACAATGAAGTCATGCCACCTCTTGTTTACCCTGAAAGAAACAGTAGTGGTGCACCCAACGTAAACTGACACACCTCAATACTCAAGGTGTCACCACACTCAGAGACCTGTAAGTACTTTGGAACACAAAACGAAAAAATGTTGGTACCTTTGGACTCACAATACTTTACACAATCGACATGTTTGGAATGTGCCAATTTGCCATTTCGCGAAAAGAACACTCATGTGCCTGCATGAAATATGTCTCACAAGACAGTGCACACAAAACTACATTTACACTGTCATTGAAGAAGCTGGCACCTTTTCTAAGAAGCCACTGTTAGAAATGAATGGTGTTGCAGAAAGTACATATACATGGGCCCATGGAGGTCTGGATATCTTGAGACTTGTTAGTTTGTATCACCAACAACAAAGGTGTCTCACAAAATCCAGACCACTGTGGGAACATGTATATGGAGAATCTGCAACACCATTTAATTCTAACAGTGGCTTCTTTGCAAAGGTGCCAGCGTGTTCCATGAAAGTGGAAATGTCGTTTGGTCTGCACTTCCTTGGGAGACATCTTTCATGCAGGCACATCAGTGTTCTCAACACAAATCATCAAATTACCACATTTAAAACATGAAGAACTGTTGACAAGTGCTGTGAGTGCCAAGGTACAATGTTTTTAGAGTAACAACTTGAATTATGTCAGTTGTCACATGGCCATCTGTCACCTGATTACACAGTTGGCTACACATATGACCTACCGCCTGTCATCTGGAGTGGCACCAATGTCCACACCCAGGACAATGCATAAGCTACTGGGCCTGCAATTGGTTTGTTAAAAAGCATAGCTGTACTGTGGAGACACCCTCATGGCAAGCCAGAATGTCCACACAGATGTCAGCACACAAAGTCAAAACTGCGTTGCATCTGAACCACACACAGGTGCCAAAAATGTATGAGGAGGAATCATGTTTTTGAAAAAATGACACAGGCTGCAAAGCACGAACATTAAGCACTGGACAGCATCACAGGGGCACTGCACGGTGATTCTGTGTACAGCCAATTCGCACACACAGGTCAGACCTGGCAAGGAAAAATCAGGGGTGCCCATGTAGGCCTCTCCAGCACAACCACCCATACCGGAGTCAATGTGATTGATACAGATCAAGAAGTGACACCTCTTATTCAGAGTAACAAAAACTGTGCAGCAAAAATTGCTAGATTTACACAACATCACCTCCTGGGGCTGGCAACACATATTTGTGACAAACAACCAGCAACAGATTTTTGTGAATAGCCACACAGGCACTGCCCAGTGTGAGTATTCACAAGCAAAATGGTGTATCCCTGTCCAGTGGACACATGTAGCACACATTAGAAAAATACAAACTAGGCCAGGGACCAATGCCACAGAGGCACACCTATGCTGAACCCACAGAGAATGTGCAAAGTGTTGGATGACACACATGATTAGGAGGCCAGGGTGTCTCAGGGGACTGTAGTGGGCACACTGCTCCGTGTTCCTGGAATGAGCTGACTGTACCATGAGCAACTGTCATGGCACTATGCATATCTCACACTCATGCACATCATGTCTGAGGCCACAACATTGGTCATGCATGATGCAAGGGTGTTCATTTGAAACCTCACACTCCTATGTTGAGAATCATCATCAGTGCCAACAAATATGGACCCCCAACATAGTGAAGAAGGTCACGGCACAGGCAAGGTACCAACACAAGTCACAGACCACCCTTCCACATGATGCTGAAAGCAATGTGCACTTAGATTTACTGGAACCCTAGATGACCATGTGCAAATGTGATTACACACAGACCAGGGGACACATGTCAAGGAGAGGAAGGGATGAAAAAGAGCACCAGGTGACATTGGGGAACCGAAAATGCACTGCACATATAAACTCTGGGAGTGTATCCAGGCTACAGAGCACTTCCAAAAGCTGGTGACACATAACACAACAAACAGCCATGTACCTACCCCCTCGTTGCTGCAGTCTCTCCTGTAACTGCCTATCGAGGTCAGGGAATATCACTACCAGGACACGGCTCATGTGGGGGGTCAGGCGTCAGCGCCTGCCGTGGGGGCGAGGAGAGTTGATCCCCAGCTGGACCCGGGCGATCCGCCAGGTAAAGCACCGGATGTCTTGCCACCTTTTGTGGACCTGGGGCAGGCTCCGACTACGCTCCCCCGCAGATATCACGGCCCTGGCGATGTCCCTCCAGATCACCCCCTTCTCGTAGGCAGTTACCTGTCAGGATGACAAAGTGACACAACCTCAATACACCTGCTCCATGTCCCAGAGACACACATTTGAACATCTTTAAAATGTTGAACAGGGCATAGGATGCTGACAGGAATTGCATCATTCACAATAAGAAATTGGCCTGTGTGCAAGCCCCAATGCACTACATGGCATTGAAAGTCAACAGGTTGCATGAGGGGTGCGACACACTCACTGATCATGGCACACACTGTGCAGCACATGCAACAGCAGGCTGATGGCCAGCACGTGTCAAGCAGTCACATGTCCCACTCCACTGACGCACCCTCAGCAGACTAGACAGACACACCCAGGCACAGATCACTTGCCTGTTAGTCACAGCAGTGGATACAACCCTCACTCTGCACATGTGCCACTTTCCAGTGGGGTGTCACAGGTGTCATGCCAGCTCTGCAAGTCAGACACACAGCACGGCTTACTTGTCACATCAGATGGGTAGATCTGTTGCCTCCTCCATGCAGCTGTGGTGCAACACTTCACATAGACAATCACCCACATGACAAGGAACATTCACACACATCAATGTCCATAAGGTCGTACACATCATTTGGACACTCTCACCACAGGTCCTCTCAACCTGTGTGTATGGCGAAGGAACCAACACCAGGGACGAGCCGGGATGGATATCCCTAGTGATAAATCTGGCAGAAATAGAACTATCAGCAGATCAAATTACAGTATTAGAGAAGGGTCTTGGTTATGTACCTACAAATACCCTCGACATTTTCAAGATAAGACAAGAACTAGCGGGATTCTTCAGAAATATTAGTCTCAGGGTATTCTTTGGGGAACAGTCCCTGGAGACACCTCAAGTAGGTGATACCAATTTTAGCCCAAAATCTAAGTTCACACCAACACTTGGACAACTCCCTGTTGAGGTAGAGGCGTTTGAACAAGCCATTATTCACGAAGTAGAACAGTTGTCTAGAGAGAAATCTACCACCTTCATGAATTTATCTACCAGAGAAAGAAGGGCCCTTGATGATTTGAAAAACAATAATGAGATTGTAATTAAACAAGCAGATAAGGGCGGAGCAACCGTAGTGCAGAGTAGAACTGCCTATGAAAGAGAATGCTTGAGACTCTTGGCTGACAGTAGGAAATACAGGATTTTAGAACAAGACCCTACAGAGGACATTAAGAAGGAGATTACTTTAATGGTCGAAGAAGCGATCCAAAATGAGTGGATCACAGAGAAAGAGGGTAGATTCCTCTGTCAATCCGAACCAGTAACTCCTTATTTCTACACTCTCCCGAAAGTACATAAACTGACGAGACCTCCTCCAGGGAGACCAATCGTATCAGGGGTGGGTTCTTTGTTGGAGCCGTTGTCACAATTTTGTGATTTCTTTTTTAAGCCCATCGTACAATCTAGACCAGCATACTTGAAAGATACGACGGAAGTTCTTAACCTGTTGAAGACTTTGGATTTTGACCCCACAGAAGATTTCATGGTGGGCTTGGATGTGGTGTCATTGTATACTAACATACCCCAGATGGAGACATTAAGGGTAGTTGAAGATATCCTATTTTCAATGGAATGGGAGTATAGCACCCCGAGGCCTTTTATCTTACATCTGGCAGAAGTAGCCTTGGTGAAGAATTTCTTTGAATTTCAAGGCACATTTTACCTCCAGACCCATGGTACCTCCATGGGGAGTATTTTTGCTCCCAGTTTAGCCGGCTTATACATTTCAGCCTTTGAAGATCAATATATCTACCCCCACAATGGACCCTGGTTAAATCATATCAAGGTCTGGCAGCGTTTTATTGATGACGTGCTCCTTATATGGAAGGGCAATAAGGAGTCCCTAGAAGACTTCCTCCAATGGCTGAACAGCAGAAATCCCCTCCTTCTGTTTACGTCTACCATATCGAAAAAGAGTCTCCCCTTTTTGGATTTGACCATCTTCAGTGAAGGCGGACGACTGGAAACCAGAATGTTTCATAAACCGACAGATAGAAATAGTCTGTTATCATTCAAGAGTTTCCACCCTAAATCTCTGAGGGAGAATCTTCCGGTGGGGCAGTTTTTGCGACTTCGCCGTAATTGCTCTAACCGTCTAGATTTTAGATCAGAAGCAGAGATTTTAGAAAAAAAAGCTACTTCAAAGAAACTATCCTATGAGAATAGTACATAGGGCCAAGAAAAGAGCATCCAATTGTCACCGTGATGCACTCCTGGAATCCAAAGAGAAAAGACCCACTGAAGGAACAGTATGTGTGACCACTTTCAATACATCCTCCAATGAGATCCCAAAAATTATCCTACGGCACTGGAGAATTTTGAATTCCTGAGAACTTGCTGTTGAGAAGCCATTGTTCTCCTTCAAGAGGAGCCAAAATATCAAAGACATCCTGGTACATACCAGGCCAAGATTTACCGGAAGGAGGCAATTTGAAGGAACTGGAGGAAACCAGACGGGTTTTCTCCCACCAGTCACGGGGCATACTAAGTGTGGCATGTGTGATGTATGCCATCTTACCGCAAACACAAAAAACATAGACCTAGGGCTTTCCTATCCTTGGGAACAGCGTAGCCACACGAATTGTAATTCCACTTATGTTATCTATTTATTGAAGTGCCCGTGTGACTTAATATACATTGGAATGACTACCAGGCGAGTAAAAGTAAGGATCATGGAACATAGGTCTAATTTCAGATGCCAACGGACTATCAGCCGTTTGACCAACCATTTTAAAGATAAGAAGCACTCGGCTGAGGACTTCTTCTGGACAGTTCTTGACAAACCCAACATTAATTTCAACAATGGGGACCCAGAACGAGCTCTGTTCCTACGGGAACAAAAATGGATTTATAGAGTGGGTAGTTCTGTAAGGGGTCTTAATGACGATATACCCTGGAACAGTCTCCTGAATTTATAGATCATTATTCTACATACTAATCCAGCGCCCTTTTTTGAGTACTCACACCTTTGAACAGCTTCAATTGGTTAAGAAACGCCAGAATCTTTCTTTTCTTTCCCGTCCCTGTGTTTTGTCATATTAGCCCTTGAATATTCTCCTCCTCTAATTATACGTAGGGGACTACACTGTATGGATGTAGGATAGGAACATGGACAGAGCTTGTTTGTTTACCTCAGCATTTACTGGCAGCGATCAGGCTAAATTGTTGTTTTTGCCCCATTACTTGAGGCCATACTAAGTTATACGTAGTCAGGTATACTTAACCGACAATTGGTTCTGGGGTTCTATAATTTAACAATTATAATTGATTTCTATAATTAATTTACAAAGAGCGACTGTACAGCGGGCTCGAACCTGGATCCTTGTGAGTAGCTACAGGAAGGGAATATATATATATTTTTGTTCAGTTGGCCCAGCGCGGTCTAGTGTTTCCGCGCTGTAGCGTCTACGGACGTTAGACCAGGTGGTCTGACGTACGTAGAGAGGCGTGCACATCGTTAGCCTCATAATCATGGAGGAAACATCACCGGAGTACTCTACACGGCGGAGCAGGAGCTTTCACTCATAGGCGGACGGAGGCCCTTGAAAGCAGTAAGGGGGTCTTTTAGAGGGCATTTTAGAGGTGAACGAGTGCATTACCAATAGATTTAAAACTCCTTCAATTTAATACAAAATTTAAAGGACGTTATCGCTGAAAGTAGCGTTATACAGACCTATTTAGGTTGGCGGGTCATGCACCGGTATATCTAAAGGTCGAGACTTTAGACTCAGACTTTTTTGAGTGCAACATTATGTACCGGCATAAAGATACATTTTGAGAAAGTAAGAGAGAACTCCTCTTTCTGTTTAATACATGTGAGACGCTCCATACTCCGTTATTTACGTACTAATTTACTTAATTCCAGCTAATTTTGGATTATTGTAGATTAACACAGAGTGCACTTTGAAGCAAGAGTTTAACACGTCTCTCGTGCTATCATGCCGTATTCCATTGTGAGAAATTCTTTGTTTTCAGAGAGTGCGCGTGGGCGGCTGTCCTCACTCCCCCGCCAGTTCGAGTTTATAATTACAATAAACTCGGTAAGTAATTGTGTCAAAGACCATGTTTGATTGTTGTGGTGTCTTTGTGAACAAAAAAAATTATATATCGGATACAAGAATACTCCCCGAGTTAACACTTGACCAGAATATTCCAGGGTTTAGTAGTTTTCTATTAAGCTACCACCTATATCCCGATGGGGAATAGACTGGGGAAACTTGTGTTTGGGGACCTGTTTGTGTGAGAGTGGGGACTGCGCACGATTGTTAATTCACTAGGTGAAGGTGTATCTTTACATTTCATCTATGTTTTTAACTTTTATCATTCGTTTAGGTTCCTCCCTAAAGGTGAGAGACCTCATTGGAGGTAATACTTTCCTATACTTCCCAAATTGGGATTAGGAAGAATTATTTAAAAATTTAAATTGGGAAACAACAGTGGTGAGAAGTCCTGAAGAAAGCCGGGTTATAATTGTCTCATTACTGGCTGAAACATGTCGACACCTTTGCAGAGTGGGGGGGTTGGTATCTCATTATAAGCTCTCCAAACCCATCACCCACTTATTTTAGTAATCCAATACTGGGCACCTAATATTAAAATTGGATTAAGGTAGTCCCAGTCTTGGTTTTAATCACTACCTTTCACTGATTCTGCACTTCCATACTCACCGTCAGTCCTCACACAATAATTTTTGTTGTGTATGTTGTTTGTTTTTCTCCCCTTCCCTATTGCTCCACCACCCAACGTGGGATTCACGCGGTGGTGTAGAAGCAGCCCTATGATGAAGCATGACACAGCTTGCTGTGTGTGAGGGCAGTTTTACAATTTTGGTGTATTCCCCTCTCACTTGTTTGGTCCCCACTTAACATTTTCTTATTTTATCCCTCTTCATTATTGTGATTTCATTCTCTGAGCGGGAGGTCGAAGAGGGATATACCTCTCACCCCTCTGTAGTTCTAGTGTTTTTTGCCACTCAACTCATACACATCTGTGGGTACAGTCACCTGTCACACCGGGGGGACCACTGAATCACCTCAGGACAATAGGAAAAAAAGCCACCAAGGATTTGCCAGGCTGAATGTGTCATGCACTATGCAGTGAATGTCACAGTAAGCACAATGCAAGTGAGGCGTGCACACAAGAACAACCTCATGCTCTGCATGAGAGACATAAGCTTTCCCCCCCCCCCGGGACCCACTCTAAACAACATTGCATGTCTGTCACACCTGGACACAATGCCAGAAGTCACTCAGCAGGTTTCATAGGCAAAGGTAGTGGAGTCAGCACTCACCTGCTCCCCTGGTCTCCCATACAGCTTGGGGTACTGTGGGAGGAGGACGTCCAGCAACGCCCCATTCTCCTCCAGGGTGAATGGCTGGGCCCTCTCCACAGTACGTGACATGGTCCAGAGGAAGCAGAGACAGCAGCAGTGTGGTCGACTGGAAAGTTGTGCAGGCAAGTGCCCTCTCATGGGTTCTGGCTGCCTTATATCTGTCTTGCTGAGGGGCATTCATTTAGAGGAGTACATAGTGATTGGTCAGACTCATTTGCATCGTACGTTTACTCCAATCCCTTTAAACATACACCTATGACACGCATTTGCATCGTTCAAATTTTGAGCATCATGTCAAGTCAACAACCACTTTGCAACATTGTATTTTGTGGCCAACTGCCTGTTCCAGGACACCTGATGGACATATTTCAACTGAAAACTCAGTATCTATGACAACCAGCATGCATTTAGGGCCTAAGACTTGTCCCTTTTGTGTCCCCTATGTAATTTTGAAATCCACACACAGATACGGTGCGTTTCACACGTACCCCTATGGCACAAGTACAATGGTGAAACGAAGCGTACACACGCGATGATTGCGGGTGTACGGTGCGTTTAACACGTACCCCTATGGCACAAGTACAATGGTGAAACGAAGCGTACACACACGACGATTGCGGGTGTACGGTGCGTTTCACACGTACCCCTACGGCACAAGTACAATGGTGAAACGAAGCGTACACACGCGACGATTGCGGGTGTACGGTGCGTTTGACACGTACCCCTACGGCACAAGTACAATGGTGAAACAAAGCGTACACACTCGATGATTGCGGGTGTACGGTGCGTTTCACGCGTAGCCCTACAGCACATGTACAATGGTGAAACGAAGCATACACACGCGACGAATGCGGGTGTACGGTGCGTTTCACACGTACCCCTACGGCACAAGTACAATGGTGAAACGAAGCATACACACGCGACGATTGCGGGTGTACGGTGCGTTTCACACGCTTACAATGGTAATACAGGCGTACACATGCCAGGAATGGAGGGCTACGAGTCACACAAGGTTGTCCATCAAGTACTTGTCATTGCATACTTTCATTTGCAGGCCCTAGGTGTGTCAGCCAGTGATATTGCACATGTCATCTCATCTAGTTGCACAATTGATGTGTGATGACCTGTGTACACATGTCATGTGTGATGGGGCACTATGTGGCACACATCACCTTGACACTTGCCACATTCTGTCCATCAATTGTTGTTTTTGCACTTGCCACATGTGTGTCTGTAGTCCAACTGTGTCACAGTTGGACTACAGACACACATGTGGCACAGCAGCAGTACAGCACATGTGGCACAGCAGCAGTGGGATGGCACAGTCATCACTACCCGCACCTGTCTCCTGATGCCAGGGACAGGGACACTCTCTCAACTGACATATCAGCATACCCCTATGTGACTATGTCAGGTGTGTGTCATGTGTTCCCATGAGCTTGCTGTTAGTGTTCCGTCAACTGCATCTGCTGTTGGTGCATCCAACATGGATCTGTGTGGAGATGGGCATGGCACACATCTACGCACACCATGCCACATGTGGATTCCCACGGCTGTAGGGTCTGTGTGCATCGGACATCATATTTTCCCAGGCATACATGTCTGCGTCGTCTCAATGGCTGTGTTTAATTGTTGTCACGTGTACCCCTTCATCGCAATGTGTGTCATATGTACATTTGACATTCCATATGACCTGTGTGTGTGCCTTGCAGTCAACTGTCTGGATGAGATGACATCCTTACAATGCAGCTATGTGGATGTTTGTCACTCCAGTGATATCTCTGGCTGTTCACTCAGACTTGCCCCCAGCTCATTTCAGGGCCTGTCATGTAGACTTGACAAGCAACAGGTGTATCTGGCTTTTCGTAGGAGTGCCAGCAAGGTGGTATATGTGTCCTGGATGTATTGCACACACCAGACTCCATAGTTACCTGATGTGTAGTAGCAGTTTAGCATGTGCTATGTTTATTGACATTGATGTTGGCAGACTCTCAATCTTCATGATTCCTAACAATGTCTTGCAGGGCACCACCTGTCCCAAGAACAATGCCAGACTTGGCTGCCATGAGGGAACGTGCCTGCATCCGACGTTACAGATTCACTCAACAGTTGATTGAGGACTTGACCGACAGGCTGGCACCACACCTCCAACCGCAACACAGGTATCCTACTGCGCTGACCCCAAAGATGAAGGTGATGGCAGCCCTAAATTTTTTTGCCACAGGTACGTTTCAATTGACCATAGCTGATGTTGGTGGGATGTCACAGACAATGTTCAGCCGTGTCCTGCGTGATGTTTTGGTAGCCATGTTGGAGCACCTTGATGAATTCATCAAATTTCCTATTCCTGAGGAGTTGACAGATGTCAAGGGGGATTTCTATGCCCTGGGAGGGATGCCCCATGTCATTGGGTCCATTGATGGGACACATGTGGCTTTGGTACCACCACAGGCACAGGAGCAAGCCTATCGCAACCGTAAACATTACCACTCAATAAATGCCCTTGTGGTGTGTCTTGTAACATGCTGATTTCCCATGTCTGTGCACGTTTTCCAGGATCAGCACACGATGCCTACATCATGAGGCGTAGCAGGGTGCCACAAATGATGCTGCTGCTGCACAACGAACGAGCATGTCTTGTTGGTGGGTATGCTCTGTTGGTCCTGTGTGTTGCGGTATCTTTGGCTCTTACGGCATCTCCTGACCCACTTATTTACATGATGTTTCCATGTAGGGGACTCTGGATATCCCAACATGCCATAGCTAATGACACCTCTCCGCAACCCAAGAACAGCTGCAGATCACAAGTACAACAATGCACACGGGCAGACCAGGCGAGTGATTGAGAGGACGTTTGGCCTCCTGAAGAGCCGATTCCGGTGCCTTGACAAGACAGGTGGGTCCCTCCCATATGCACCGGAGAAGGTGTGCAAATTATTCATTGTGTGCTGCATGCTGCACAACATGGCCGTTGAGAAGGCAGTGCCACTCATCCTTGATCCTGATGAGGAGCAACACCCACCCGTGGAGGATCCAGGGCTTGGTCACGAGGCAAGTGATGAGGAGGAGGAGGATGATATCTGGAGTCAGCTCATACGCAACTTCTTCTCATAATGGTGAGTCACTGGGTATGAGTGTGCAAGCTTGTAGCATTGAGTGGCATGTGTTGCAATGTGTGTGTCCAGCTGACTGAATGCAAAGTGACTTGGATGTGTGTACTGATGTGTCACTCGAGTGATGATGTCATGCCACACAGTTTCGCAGAGAGACTTTCTTTGAAATTTGCATGTGTCCAACATTGTTCATGTTTCGTAACTGACCATGTGTCCGGCGAGATTTGTTTTAGGTGACTTCTTGTGTGTCTGTCATTACCAGGTTTTTGCGCATTGTTGTCTGCTCGTGTCATCGTTGTCCTCCTGCTATTCCTTATGAGGATTGCAATGTGTGCTGAATCAGCGTTCCATGCACGGACATGTGGAAATGTCAGTTTGGGTAAGGATTGCAGCAAGGCTTTTTGGTGGTGGTACGGGTTGGGAATGTGTGGGGACTGCTTCTGTGCATGTTGTGGTACCATGCATACATTTCTTCTCACCATGGAGCAAATAACATGTAGCATTACTCCCATGACATGATAGTTACCCTTCTTGACAGTCATCTGTAGTGGAGTGTGGCGTCTGATAAAGGCATCAATGTGTGTAAACCTTGCCTCTGAAACATAGCTGATGCTACGGGTGGACATAGTGTGGGACATCACAATAACTGGCTCTATGGTGATTTGCAGCATCTCCGTGTGCAGCAGAATGTGTTTGGCTCATAACCTTGACTTGTGTGCCAGTTCATTGGGATTTACAACATCCGTGTTGTGAAGGGGGGGTCCAGCGTATATCCCACATGTTCTGTCAACTGACCTGTGAGTCTGTTCGTATGGATGAATTTCCCTTTGTGTGAGTTTGTGCAATAAAGGTGTTCTGCACAATCCAAAGTGCCTCATCTCTGTCACTGCAGTCCTCTTGCCAGTTTGCATGCGACATCTATGGCATAATTGTCAAAGATTGAGCATATGAGTGTATGTGTACTTCGGCAACATGCATGCATTTCTTCATGGCTATTAATCTCTATTGTGCATGAAGTACCTGGTTGTGTATGTATTTGTGCAGGTTGCTCCCCACAACGGGACGTCAACACCTGCTGACGGTGTGTCTCCTGTGCGCAGCTCCGCATTTTGTTGCCTGATCCTGTGGCCGTCATTTTTGTTGATTCTTCATACATTTTCTCGGAGTTACCCATGAGTAACCTGACACTCCTTCCTTTACATACACCTGTTGCACTGTGCCTTTCTGACCTCCTTGTCTTTGTGTGCTACTTTTTGCCTAGTTTCTCACCCCTTCTGCCTGCTGCTGCCTCACCTGCGGCACCGCCCCACCGAGTGCCCTGATTCGGCAATCCACACGCCTACAAAATGCTCCTCCCTTCCCCCTCCACCCATTCTAAATGCAGCCAGCAGCTTGTCTGTGCCACTGTTGCACCAACGCCGTGCCAAAGGCAGGACCATATGCGCCTGCAACGTGCACAGTGCACGACCCTCTGGTCCTTGCATGACCCACGTCACACAACAGGCTCATGCTGCAGCCACCCTCCAAGCAATGTCCTCCAGACAATCAACCGCCTGCTATCAGGCAACCCCTAAGCGCACACACCACACCTTTGCATGCTGAGTGTGCAACTCCAACTGCCTACACAGTGCTGCCCCGCCTACCAGACCCTGTCAGAACAACCAGGTCATGTGCCTGCTACTCCACACCCGCTCCGTCCACAAGCACGCCATTGGACTCTTTTACCTCCTCAACACAATGGCCCCACACATCACCTTAATGACAGTAACCTGGTCAAAAGCATCCTCAGCACACAACTTCTTCATTGCCATCTCAGACGGATACAAGATCACCCGCAGGGACGGCAGCAACAATCCCAGAGTATGAATTGCAATTTATTCCCAAGTATATCTCCAGGCCTAAATCCACAATTCCACAAAGCCATCAACACGTACATCTGCACGCACACCCTCACCTCCACAGGCTACATGTGGCTGGGGGCCAGTAACTTCTTGCTGGAGGAGAACCACACCACCATCCAACATTGGTCCAGCAACATTTGCATCTACGTCTCCGACAAGTAACACACTGCCCCACACCCCGCTACCGATCCCGCAAAGATGCTTGATGTAAGTCACCACAGACAAGCTGTGTGGGACACTCGAACCAACACCACCGCCACACCCTGCAACCTCACACACTGGATCAGCTACTGATCCAACAATCTTGCCACATTGACGGAATTTCCTGTGAAGCACAACAGTTAAGCCACCTGGGACAAGGCAGACCTACTGAACTCATACAGATCGAGCTGGCCTCTTGTGCAAACCTTGCAACACAAAGTACCTTCATTTACCTTACAGCCCTGGAAAACGCCACACACAGCCATCACCATATCATCAGCAAGGACAAGTGGAGATCCTTCAGATAGGGCCGAGGTACCAAAACACACGACATCAAGGAGCTCATCAGCATTGTGAGTGAACTGACAGCAGATCTCCATCCAAAAGACACCCCACCCTTGCAAGGCAGATCACATCCCTTGCAACTTTCTACCACTGCAAGCTCATGGCCATACACGACAGCCTTGGCACACAGAGGCAGACAGCACTATTTTCCGCGTAACAAACCCCCCTCAGGTTCTGGACTCCCGTCAGCAACAAATACACCACCTGGCTCATGTGCACTATTCACTCTGGCTCTCCATCAGGCCCCTTCCCACACAACATCTCAACAACATCATTCCCCATCCTTGAAGCCCACGTCCAGGGCCTCCTGAATGTCTCATTTGAGTTTGCCACATTCCATGGGAGCTGGAGGCATGCAGAGACTCAGGCCCTTCTTCAACAACGGATGGCAGTACCGCAGGATCTCCTGGAACATCACCCTGCTTCCCTACCCAGCAAATGTCATCAGGAAGACACTCAACGAGCGACTGACAAACTTCCTCTGCGCAAACAGCTCCAGGCAACCGGCACCAGAACATCTTCCACAGTTATAACACCAATGCGACCGTCATCATTGCCACCACCAACGACAACTTGGCCCTACTCAACAATGGTGAGACCACCCCCCTTGACCTCTCAACGGCATTGTACACCATGTGCTACCACACTGTCAGCTCACACATCTCCAACACTGGTATCCAGATTAGGGCCCAGGATTAAATCACCAAGTAGCTCACCAGCAAGGCCCAGGGAGTCGGCCTCCACCCTGCAGCATGTAGTACGCTGGGGTCATGTGGCCCATGCCCCAGGGCTAATCTCTCAGCGTGACGATCTTCAATGTCTCCATGACCCCCCTCTCCACCATCACATGCGCACACGACCTCATCATCATCTCGTATGCCATTGACACCCAGCTGCTCCTCAACCTCACCAAAGACTCAGCCATTACCAGATCCAACCTTCAAGAAGGCATGAGATCCGTTGACGAATGGCTGACCATCAGCCACCTGAGGCTGGACTTGGACAGGACTGAGGTCATCATCTGAGGATTGTCCCCTTACGGCTGGGTCAACTCCTTGTGTCCCACCGGCCTGGGAACCGCACCAGCACCCAGTGGCCACGCACGCAAGCTAGTGTTCATCATGGACTCATCGCTCACAATTACCATGCAACTCAACACCATCTGTACCTCATGCTGCAACACCCTCAGCATGCTGCAAATGATCCACAGATAGATCCACTCCAAGGCAAGACAGACCGTCCCCCAGGTCCACAACACCAGCCGGGTCAACTACAGCAATGCCCTCTACGGAGGAACAACAGCAAAACTGCAGGAGAAGTTGTCCACATCTAGGGTGCATCCGCACACCTCATCTTCAACATCCCCCGCCCCAGCCACATCACCGTCCACCTGAGATAGCTAGAATGGCTCACTGTCTGCTGCAGGATCACCTTTAGACTCCTGAACCACACTCAGGAGGCAATCCCCAACCCCAGACCCAAAACCGACCTTGGACGTCTGTCATCCAACACCCCGTTGGCCCAACTCCGTGCAGCCCACCTTGCGTTGGCCACCATTCATCACATCCACAGAACTGCATGCAGGAGATAGTTCTCCTACCTCGCAAAACAGACCTGGGACTCCCTCCCCGGGCACCTCAACATGACCCATGACCTCTACACCTTCATGATACTCTGGCAAATTGGTCTGTCTGAGCAGTATTGCAAGCCCTCCCTTAGCAGCTTGAGGCCATCACGGGTGAGGATTGAGCTCCATGTCTGCATTTGGTGATACATTGTGACCCATGTGTGTCCTCAAACGGACTCAGATCCAAGTGTATGGATGGCTGGAGTTAGTTCCACACTCAGGCATACTTTGACATATCCCCACACGTATGTTGTGGACTCGTGCTAAATGACTGCAACATCAAATTACAATTATAAATGTTTTTATTATAGGTCTGGGGCGTGATTTATGCACAGAAAAAGGTGCAATACAGGGACCATAGAATCCAAAGTTCACAGGGGGAGATGGGATCCTTGGCATTTGAAGTCATGAGAGTCCAGGCCACAGTGTTTGGCATCATTGGTCAGACTGTGACCAGCAAGTCCATGTGGCAGATGATGTCAGTCAATGAGGTGATGATGTCGCAAATGGAGGCCAGGTGCCACGCCAGGTGACCTGGGAAATGTGGATGGTCCGCTGCCTCTCACGGTCTTTTCCGTGAACGACCCACCTTCCTCCGGGGACCCTCAGATGCAGGCCTTGACGATGCTTGGGACGCTCCATCAGACGAATCCTCCTCCTCCTCCCTCCCTGTGGCTGGTGGTGGTCTTCTCCTGGTGGCACAGGGAGGGTTGCCCATGTTGTCGGCGATCTGACGGAGTGAATGGCTTATGTCCCTTTGCACCGCCAGGAGCTCAGCCAGTCTTGCCTCCATCCGTCCTTGGTGTTCTTGTTGACTGGCGTGTTGCTCGGCCTGCTGGTTCTTCATCTCTGTGAGGGTCACCACTACCTGGCTGAACTCCCTGGTGTCACGCTGGTATGCGTCCATGATGTTGTCTATGTGTGACATACCGGTCTCTTCAGCTGGCTGGTCAGGTTCTCACCTCCGCCTGCCTCCACTCCCACTACCCCTGCTCACATGAGCCTGGGCTGCCGTTGTGGGCACATCGGGTCTACGGGACCCCTGAGGGATGGCAGTGTCAGTGTTGTCTGCCTCCTCCTGGGTGCCCGACACACCTTGTCCCTCCTGGTCAGACTGGCTCAGGTGTTCACTGCGGGCAGGGCTCCTCGGTGTCTCCTGGGATGTGGCAGGAATGGGGGTGGTGGTTGGCACAGATGTTCCTGAACCAGGTGCTGCTGGGGCTTGGACACCAGAGGCTCCAGGTCGGTCGGGGTCATCTGCGGAATGTTGAGAGGCGTCGCTGCCGGTGGGATCAGGTTCTTCCCGACCCTGGGACTGTGATTGTTCACCCCCATTGTTGGGGGGAGAATCATCACGTTGCCCTGTGTGTGAGAGACAGACAATGTTAATGCTGTTTCATCCAACATCCATGTTTCATACACATTCAGGTTTGCACTGTTCCTCCAGGTAGTTGTATGTGCCTAGCATTCTCCTCAATGTTCACTTGTGGATGGGTATGTTGTGGGGGACAGATTGATATGTTCTCCTGAGTCTTTGACATGTAGATTTTTGGCTTGGATGCTTCTTCGGCTATGTATTGGTGTTGTTGTGTTACATGTCCATTGTGACAGTGGGTAAATCCATTGCCTGTCCCGGGGGTGTCTGCTTGTGTAAGGGGTGTGTGTGACAGGGCCTGCTGGTGGGTGTAGTGTGATTTGGCAGTGGGGCTCCCAGGTGATGTAGCTGTCCCCCATGGCGCATGCTACCATGACAGTGAGTGTGAGTTCCTGTCCTAGATATCTGACCTTGTTGTCTTGGTGTTTGTGTTTGCACTGGTCACAGGAGGGCCTTGTGCTGCCTACACCCGGGCCAAGTGTCAGCTATCTTGTCAGTACTTTCCCAATCCCTGTGCATTGCGCATGGTGCATGGGTTTGTACCTGAGCCATATGGGATGAGGGCAATTGTGTCTGATTTGGAGTTCAACAATGCGTTTAGTGACACCCACCCTCCCAGCATATGGGACATCCATTCTAGGGTTGGTGCTTCGTGTAGCATGGGACATAGCATGGCCTTGCTTTCTCAATGGGACATACACATGTTATTGGCATTAGAGTTGTTTTTGACTGTGGTTGTGGCCGGTGAGGGCTTGGGGGTAATTGCATGCATTTTGTGTAGTTGGGGTGTGGATGCCATTACCCCCATGTTACGTAAGTTGTTTGTGTACTCACCAGGCTCTGGAAGTCCTTGAAGTCCATGTACTCCCACCGGCGGAAGCAGGGCCATCACCTTCTCCACCCAGGGATGGAAATGTACTGGTCTGCGGGGCCCACCCCCTCGAGTGATGTTGCTCTGGGCGTAGTCATCATTCATTTTTCGCTTGACCGCCCTCCGCAGATTGTACCACCTGGCTTGGCATTCAGTCCTGGTCCTTCTGATGGGTGCAACAGCATTCACCCTATCAACAATCCTCTGCCACAGGCGTGATTTTTCGGCTATGCTGGTCTGTCTGACCAATGTTCCAAACAGCTGTGGCTCGACTCTGATGACTTCATTGACAAGGATCTCCAGCTCCTCCCTTGTGAACTTTGGATTCTTGTCTGTGGGCATGGTTTGGGGTGAGGGTGTGGATGGTTGTGGGTGTGTGGGTGTGAATGTGAAGTTGTGGGTCTGAATGTGAAGAGGGGGTATGTCTGAAGGAGGTTGTGTGAAGGTGTATATGTTAAGGTGGATGGGTGCAGCTGTTGGTGTGTGCTCTCTAGCTGCAGTGAGTCTGTGTGTGTGGGCCCTTTTTATTAGTCCTTTTGTGGGTGGGCCTCAGTTTGAATTTTTGGTGGGTGTGTTATAAGGGGTGGTTGTGAGTTTGCCCCTCTGTTTGCCTATTTGGATGTGGCCAGGTCAGTAATTTTTTTTTTTTATGGCCAGGTCAGTCATTTCCATGTTTTGTGCACTGTAGACGTGTTTTGTGGTGTTGTGCGAGTCAAATAGACCCTCCTTGTGCTGTTTAACATTGCCTATGTACGGTGCGTACATACGCGATGTTGTTGTGAGGTGCGTACATATGCGATGTTGGGGTACGCACCGTACATACGCGATGATGTTGTTGTGAGATGCATACATACGTGATGATGTTGTTGTGGGGTGCGTACATACGAGATGTTGAAATACGCACCGTACATACGTGATGATGTTGTTGTGAGGTGCGTACATACGCGATGTTAGGGTACGCACCGTACATATGCGATGATGTTGTTGTGGGGTGCGTACATACGCGATGTTGGGGTACGCACCGTACATACGCGATGATGTTGTTGTGGGGTGCGTACATACGCGATGTTGGGGTACGCACCGTACATACGCGATGATGTTGTTGTGGGAAGCGTACATATGCGATGTTGGGGTACGCACCGTACATACACGATGATGTTGTTGTGGGGTGCGTACATACGCGATGTTGGGGTACGCACCGTACATACACGATGATGTTGTTGTGTGATGCGTACATACGCGATGTGGGGGTACACACCGTACATACGCGATGATGTTGTTGTGAGGTGCGTACATATGCGATGTTGGGGTACGCACCGTACATATGCGATGATGTTGTTGTGAGGTGCGTACATACGCGATGTTGGTGTACGCACCGTACATACACGATGATGTTGTTGTGGGGTGCATACATACGCGATGTTGGGGTATGCACCTTACATACACGATGATGTTGTGATGTTGGGGTATGCACCGTACATACGCGATGATGTTGTTGTAAGGTGTGTACATACGTGATGTTGTTGTGAGGTGCGTACATATGCATGGGGGGCCTGTATGACTTGCAGCCCGGGAAATACTTTTCCCGGGATACGAGTCATACAAAGTTTGCTTTGGAGCGGGTAAAGTCATTCCCCATGTACGGGACGTTTTCCATACGAAAAATGAATGACGACTACGCCCAAAGCAACATCACTGGAGGGGGTGGGCCCTGCAGACCAGTACATACACGATGATGTTGTTGTGGGGTGCGTACATGCGCGATGTTGGGGTACGCACCGTCCATACGCGATGATGTTGTTGTGAGGTGCGTACATACGCGATGTTGGGGTACGCACCGTACATACGCGATGATGTTGTGGGGTGCGTACATACGCGATGTTGGGGTGCGCACCGTACATCCGCGATGATGTTGTGATGTTGGGGTACGCACCGTACATACGCGATGATGTTGTTGTAAGGTGTGTACAGACGCGATGTTGTTGTGAGGTGCGTACATATGCATGGAGGGCCTGTATGACTCGCACCCCGGGAACTACTTTTCCCGGGATACGAGTCGTACAAAGTTTTGCTTTGTAGCGGGTAAAGTCATTTCCCGTGTACGGGACGTTTTCCATACAAATCCTAAATCGGAAAGCCGGTCCGGATCGTACTTGTACGGTCGGATATTTTTAGGCTTCGTACGGAAAAGTGTCCGGGTCCGTCTCGTACAACTTTTCCCGATTGAATTTGTATGGATCGGGCCGATCCGTATGTAATTTTCCCGTACGAATCGTACTTCACGGGTGGGACGGGACTTGTACGATTCGTACGGGAAAAAATACGGATACGAGTTGGGTGTGCATTAATATCAATTAATTAATTGAAAATTAATTATGTTAATTGTATAATTTTTTAAGTGTGGGTTGTCGGATTATAGGGGTAAAGGGTGGGAAGTAATATATTTTCAATTAATCAATAACTATTTGTTCATTAATATCAATTAATTTACTGATAATTAATTATGTTAATTGTGTAATTTTTTTAAGTGCAGGTTGTGGGGTTATAGGGGTAATAGAAGGGAAGAAATTTATTTTTGATTAATTAATAATTAGTCAATATTAATTAACCCCTTCAGTGCCACGCCCTTTCCCCGCCCTGTGCCGGCCGTTGCATTAGCGGGCGGGGTTCATGACGAGATGGTCTCGTCATGGGCACAGCGCAACCGCGGCCCATGACGAGACCATCTCGTCATGGGCACTGAAGAGGTTAATTGATAATTATATATGTTTATTGTTTATTTACATTTTTTAGGTGCACGTTTTGGGTTTATAGGGGTAAAAAGTGGGTGAATTATTTTTAATTACTTAATAATTAGGTGTTCTATACTATGTTATTTAATTGGAAATTCATTTGAATTGTGTATTTAATTGTTTAAAAGTTTAATTTTAGGTGTCAGTTGTGGGGATTATAAGGGCAAAGGGTGGGAAGTTAATTAAGTTTAATTATTATAATTTGGTTTCTAATTATTAATATTTGTTTAATTGAAAATTAATTATGTTAATTATGCTAATATATATTTTTTTAGATTTTAGATTTGGGTTGTGGATTTTGTAGGAGTATGGGGTTGGAAATAAATTAATTTTAAGCAATTCATATTTTTTTTTAATTAATATGAATTATTCATTTAATAATGAATTATTTTAATTGTGTAAATAATTTTTTGTTACATGTTATGAGTGTGTGGTGTGCGTTGTGGGCATTAGTTGTGGGAAGTATAATTATTATAATTAATTAGTAATTAATATTTAATTGAGGAAAATTAGTTTGTTGATAAATATTTATAATAATAGTGTAAATAATGTTCTAGTTGCAGGTTGTGATTTTGTGGTGTTATAGGGTGAGAAGTAACCCAACTAGATTTATGTAATAATGAATGCTTTTGTTAATGAATAATTTTTAAGTAAAAATATATATCTGTATAAAAATTATTTTTGTAATTAATTTATAATAATATTTGTAGGTATTTGTGATATATATTTAAGATTGTGATATGTGTTTTTTTATAACTTTGTTTTAAAATAATTTTATTTTGTTGAACCGACTGGAGTGGAGTGGGAATGGTAAGTTTTACCCCTCCACTATCCAACACTTTTCCTACTGTTCCACTTATTGCAGTGGGAATAGTACATTTTACCCCTCCACAATTCAACACTTTCCCTACTGTTGTACTGACTGGCGTGGGAATAGTACATTTTACCCCTCTGCAATCCAACAGTTTCCCTACTGTTGCACTTACTGGAGTGGGAATAGTAAATTTTACCCCTCTGAAATCCAGCGCTCTCCCTACTGTTGTACTGACTGGAGTGGGAATAGTAAATGTACTCCTCCGCTATTTAACACTTCACTACTGTTACACTCATTGGGGTGGGAATAGTACATTTTACCCCTCCGCAATTTAACATTTCTCTACAGTTGTAGTAAGTGGAGTGTGAGAAGTAAATGTTTCCCTTCGCACTGCAACGGTTTTGCTACTGTTGTACTGGCTGGAATGGGTACAGTAAACATTACTTATCCGCAATCCAATGCTTTTACTACTGTTGCATTTATTGGAGGGAGATCTGTACATTTTAACCAATTTTATTATTATTGCATTGTGTGACGTGGGAGTAGCACATTTTTTATATACTAATTTTAATAGTCTGCGTAGTTTGGTATAAATTGTAGTGGGCACAATATATGTATTACATGTTATATTTTATAATTTATTTTGTTATTATTTATATTGATATGTTTTTGTTTATGTACAATTATAATATTATTTATAATATTTTTAATTATTAATATTTTTAATGTGTAAAATAATTTTGCTACGTTTAAAGAATTTTAAATTGTTTAATTTTTCATTTAATTATAATGGTTTGTTTTTAAAAAGATCTTATGTTAATGGTATATGTATCGATTTATTTATTTGTGTTTATAGTATTTTTATATTATAATATAAATTAAAATAATTAATAACTTTTTGTAAGTAGATATCTGTAAATATATTTTGTATTATTTTATGTGTGCGTTTAACTTTTAAAATGACATTTATTTGTTATATTTGTTAAGATATATATTAAATATTTTTTAATTTGTTTTATTAATTTGACTATTTGATATATTTAATATCTATTATTTTATTATATATATTTAGAACTCGATATGTTATACAACTATTTTAATGGCATCAATATTTTTTCCGATATTTTTGTACTTACCATTAAAAGAATAGTATGTCAATATTTTTGACATCAATAGTTTGGTCACAATATTTTTGCAGGGGATATTTTGAGTGTCGATATGTCAGTGTACCCCTTCCTGCACAACATCAATCAGCTCCACAACGCAGGCACCCTTGCACCATGGTGCACTGGTGCCTGTATTGGCGCATGGCAGTCATTGTGCGCCAACATAGGGGAAAAAGACAGGAATGCACTCTATCCTATTGATAGGGCGCATTCCTGCCCTTTTGTTTTGTCACAGGACAGCACAGCAAGATTCCTTGCAGTGCTGTCCTGCACCAAAACCCCTCTTAAATGAGGCCCCAAGTGTGTTTGCACCATTTTTAATACCAGCTAATATCTGAGGTTGAAAACTGCCTCAAATGGGACTTAGCAGTAATTTTTCTTTTTTAGCGATGTACAAGGAAATCCTTGCAAATATCGTGCTGTGTGTTTTGCGGGAGTTTTTACGCGGGATGCTACCTTGCATCTCATTTTTGGTAAGTCACGCTAACAGAAGTACCGCTATGAAAAAATCAGGTTACCGCTGAAAAAATGCCGCTAACTGGACTTTGCGGCAACTTGTAAATATGGCGATAAAAAAAAAGCTGTTGTGACGTCAAAAAATGTACGTTACGCTGGCGTTAAATTATAGTAAATATGCCCCTATGTGTAGAATACATAACATATAGAGAGATCTGTAGTGGTGCTATAGAATATACCACAAAAAAATAAACTAGGATCTACTGTACATGTATATATCACAGAATAGTTAAGATGTCGCTGCTAATTGTGTATTAGAGCTCCTTGTTATCAAAAAACTAAAATATGAATTCAATAAAATCTTCAATTTTGTCTTTCATGATGTCCACCCACACATGTAACTAAAACACAAATTTCACCCACAAAAAGCTATGCACCTGCATCTCGAAGAATCTAATCAGGATCCATTTCACACACTATATCACATACTTCCCAATGCTGACGCAACAGTCCATCATGCAGTAGGCGTAGCATATCTCATCACCACTCACAACAAGGAAGTAGCCAGAGAATCGAAATGCTCCACACTTTCAACCAAACCTCTAATAACAGAGAGTTGGCGATAAAATTAAGCCTGACCTATCCTAGAACAATTGTATTTACCCTTGTATCCATCTTTCTGCCCATTCTTCCCTGTACCTCCCCTCCACCCATCCATTCATCCATGTTTCTACTTTTTCATACTTCAGTCTATTATTTCACCTTTCCATCCATCCATCTGTTCACATATTCATCCTTTCACTCGCCCAGACACCATTTGTTTTCCATCCGCCCATGCTTGACTTTTCAATCTATCCATTCTTTTACCACTCTTTCATTCATTCTTCCTTTCACCCATCCATCCTTTCTTTCAAACGTCCTTGGGCCCTCCTGTCCAGCCATCCTTTCTGCCTTCTTCCATGAATTCGTCCTTCATTTTCTCTTTTCCAACTCCCATCCTTCCACTCTTCCTTAATTGCATGTTTCCTTCCACTTTTCCTTCCTGCCAACATTTCTTTCTACATTCTTGCTCTGCTCTCTCCTTTCCAGTTTTGATCTACCATCTTTCTTTCTCTCCTGCACTTATTCCATTTGCAGCTTTCTGCCCTTTAAAAAAAAATATTTTCATGATTTCCTACTTTGTCTCCTGGTTCACTTAGCTGCCCATACCTCCAACACCTCAGCTCTGCCATGGTATTCCCTTACAGCGTTTTATGAGGCTTTTATGTATACCAACAAATAGGAGAGACCAATAAAACAAATATTCATTATGGCAAGACCCAGGTTATCAGGCCAGTGGGAACAATTAAGCTACTAAAAGGTGGGACTCGTGAAGCCACCCACTGACTCACAACCTCAGTGTCATGTTCTTCATAGAAACTTTGCTCTTGTCCATTGCAACTAAATCCTTAATGTTTTAATCTCAAAAGACAACAGCATCTTGAACTTCACTCTATATCCACCGAGCTGGAAGAGGCATTGTGGTCTTCCACAGATCATTGTGGTCCTTTACACAGCATACATTTTTTCGCTCCTTTGTACTCCAATTATTCCTTCTCCTGCTTTTCGAAACCTAGACTGCCACCTTCCACATGAGCTACTTGTGGTGAAGATCCAATAAACACTTCAACAAAAGAGATGTCTGATCTCATTATTGCAAGCCCAATCTAAACAAGATGTTCTTCTGTGATGTTAACATACCAGGTAACACAACCTCATGCATCATACAGTAGGGTATCTTGGACCAGCTGGATAGTGCCAACAAGGGGCAACCAACATCAAGAATAACGTCTTGAACTTCATTCACTACTCCATTTCCAATCTCACCTTCAGTGACCCAGGACTCTTTGGTTAGACCCACCACTCAGCCATCACTTTCAATTTTGTGCACTGTAAAATCACCCATCGTGGATAACCACTTCCAGGCAATCCACGTATACACGTACTTACTCTTTGACATACTCCATAAGACTTTGGACTCCTTAGAAGTATTAACAGACTCTGACACCAAAACTGAAACTTAGCCGTGTCCATAAAACAACGGTGAAATCCAAATCTCACACACCCCTCAGATTATTTTTTTGGGAAGGTCATCTATAGATCCATAGTATAACCACAGGTGTATGTATGAAAGGGCAAGTGCCCCTTTGGATTGCAGAAGAAGGAATGGTGCCAAGTGCAGCTACAAGAAGATCTGATGACCCTAAAAAATCTCCATACATTCCATGGGACAGACATCCTGGAAGACAACCACCACCATTAGTCAAGCCCTCATCAAAAACATCAATCAGCCTCTTGTCTGAACTGTTATTCCAAAGAAAAGTGGACCCCCTTCAACAGTCTCTTACACTGGAGGAGCAGAAAAATATGTCAATACAGCTATCACAATTAAATTCCAGCCAACGCCTCTACTAAACCTCACCATAATGAACCCAATGCACCCACTTCAATATTCTTTCTATGAATGACTTCCAAAGATTCCCCAAGGTCATTTCCTATCAAGATGGCAACATCTCTGCCTCAGTACTGAAAGATATCGCTAGTGAATTTCAAAGACCCTACACTCAATTATAAGGACCATTTAGGAGGGAGTGGCTTTCCCAAAATGTCCAACCAACTCTCTGTGTCAATTAATTGTTGCGTGTTTACTGTTTCTACTATGTTTAGCTTAGATTTTAAAAAATGCCATGAAAAAAATGAACAAATGGGAACAGAGGGTTCCTTGTATCTTAGGTTCTATATGACAACTGTACGTTATTGTGTGCCATGTTGGTGATAGCACCTGAGCACTGGCCTATTTGAGGACAGCATCATTGAAATCTCAATTGTAAAACTGATTACTATTTCAGCTACAATATAACATTTTTAAATGTGTTGTGCCACTAGTTTGTAATCTTTGTTTATTTGAAAGGGGATCCATACTTGATAAATGCCTATGCTTCTCTACCTTTTACTAGAGATGATTAGGTGAGAATGACTGCTATGCCGGTCTGGTATTGAACGTATTGTGTATCCTTACTCCATATATAAGCATATGGGGACTGATGTAAACGCCTATTCATGTTTTATAGAAGTAACATATGCTTTTTCCTGATCAACAGTTTTCAGCAGTACATGCTAGGTGTAACCTTGTGGATGAATTGCTAATGCTGATGGGCACAGTCAGTGTTCATTCTGAAAGAGGGGCAATCAGTCGAGATGATGAAGTGATGACACCAAAATATCAATTTAGCATATATCAAGACTCCATCTAAAGGCCTAGTTACAGTAATCATGCAAAATTCTAATCATCTTTATAATTTCGTAGGCAATGTAAAGTAATAAAATCAGCATCACACCCATCACAACATTCTATGCATTTTTATCTAATGTATTATTACGTGTTAAGTTTCTTGGGAAAGATAATTACATCAGAAAAATAATGTTAATGTCCACTGTGTGACCCCGTTCAGGAGGCCATGGAACAGGCAGGGGCTACTGGGCCACAACAGTGGGGGTTAGAGACCTTTCACCACTACTGTCCAGGGGTCGGCTTTTCTGTGGCTGTGCAAACTAGGCTAAGTACAAGGCTTTCCACGCTTAACTCTAAGGGCCTGATTCTGATGCAGTTAGGAAGGCCTCCTAACGGCATTTAGTCCGTCCAAATCGGATCGGGAATGTGCTTTTCCAACCAACTTGGAAAGGTTTCCAACCGATCGAGTATGATGCGAGTTAGGCATTAGGAAAACTCCAATCCAAACCACACGGCATTTGAAATGACCAAGCCGTACGGAGAAGAATTGTACGTCTCTACGGGCTGCGTTTCCAAATGACCGAGTACAATTCTGGATTTGGACAGCCTTTCCAAATTGTGCCGTCTGACTCGAATCTCCAGTCGGAATCAGATTTTGGGGGTCCGTAGTGGCCCTCCCAAACCTGGAGCCTTCCCAATTGGGCCCGTGGGGGTATCCATGGGTCTTCTCTTACCAGCCATGCACAGTGTGGCAGGTACCAGGGGGTGCCCAGCACAGGGTGCCCGATTTTCCCCAGGCACCCCTTTCTTCAATGGAAGCCTATGTATTCAGTCGGAACAAAGGCTCCCATTGAAGTCAATTGGAGTCCAACCAAATCGTATCTGGAAGCATCCGGATGCATCGTACTCGTTTGGTTGGACTCTCCAGATCCTATTCAGTTGGAAACCATTCCCAAACCCATTCAGTTGGGAAGCTTTCCAAACCGCATCAGAATCGGGCCCTCAGTAGTAGCAAGGTTGAGCAGTCACCTGCTTCTCAAGGAGGGTATTCAGGCTCAAAAATCAACACCACCCCCTCAGCAGTGTAATGAGATCAATACAAAGCCTAGGACTTTCCTTTGTGTATATAACTACTGTATTACAGAAAATATAGAATTCAACTACTCAAACATTACTGCATAAACCCCCAATTTACACCTGTGAGTTTTGTTCTTCCGGGGCCTTTGTTTACTTGCCCAGTCTCCCTTTCATCCGTCCTTCATGAGTGCTCCACCAAGTTAAGAGTTTGAGGTACTGCCTATGGGTGCAGCTTGTACTCCCCACCCCTTCATTTGGTCTCAGCTTCAGTCTCTCACCCAGTTCAAAGGAGCAGTGGCGGGTCGCAGTCAGCCCTCTTGTGGCAGCAGGAAGATACCAGGTGGCACCCAGCAGTCTTCCATGGAGGGGTGCGTCAGCTGGCCATTGAGCGAGCTGCTCGGAGTATCCCAGCAAGAGCAGTGACTTTTGTTGGTGGCCCTCTTCCAGGCAGTTAGCAGTAGGTTTTCTGCACATGGTGTTCTTACTTCAGCACGCCGGAGAGTACTTGGCGCCTCTTCTTCAGCACAACAGCCACAGGTGATGGTTCTTAAGTGCGCTGGTCGCCAGGCTCTATCTTTGACACATAGTGCCTTGAGAGGACACCACTGATTTTTCACAAGGTATCCCCAAGGTACTTCTGTGGTCACTTGATCTTCAGAACTGGTCCCGACCCAACAGCACACTTGGGCAGTGCTGTGGCCACGCAGTCCATGAGTGTAACACACAGGCTTTGGTTGAGCCTACCAATCGAGCCCACAGCTCCAGGAGCCTTGGTAGCTACAGCAAAGCTAACTGACTGATCACACTGTCTTGGCCGGCAGTAAAACCCGGGAGTCTCTGTCAGAGAGCCCTACAAAATGGGCAATTAGGGTAGTCCCTTCCATGATCTGCTCTGCTTGCAGGTGCAGTGATTACTTCCCTGGCTCACAGGAAAGATGTCTTGGTACCTAGGAAAGTCCAGTAATTCCTCCTTCATATTAAATTCCAGGCAATGTTCCTTGCCTCTAGAGAGTTGGCTGAGAGTGTGACACCCAGCACTGGTTGCTTAGTAGTACCCCCTCCTCAGTAGAGACAACCACAACAAACAACAATGGATTTTAAGCTCCCTTCTTTAAACCATTTTTTTATAAGTCCTCACATCACCTCAGACTTGCATGCCTCCATTGTCTTGGAGTCTTTATTTAGGAAAACAATAGAGTCGCTCATCCAAGTCTTACTCAATCGAGGATCTAACTTAGGACTAAGTCCCAGTTTTCCCAAACATTTAGGAGTAATCATTGGACACTGAGCATCTCATCTATTACAAGTCACCAGCCCATCTCTCAATTGCCTGCCACATGTTAGCTTTCCTTGGAATAGAACATTTCAGATCAAGGTCTCGAACGTACTTCACAGAGTCCACCATTCTACATGCTTTGGCAGTGTCTGCATTACCGAATTTCTGCATATTCTCTTCTCACCAACAATATCAAGTAGAATAGAATCTTGCTCTGATTTGTTGATAAGAGGCAATTATAACATCTTATTCTGTCATTCCAAATATAGTCAGAGAAGGTTTTACCTTAATTTTCTGCTGTATAATTTACGAGAGTGTCTTACCCACACGTTGCTAAAATTGTGTTAATCATGGACAGTCCATAAATATATTGAAGTCATTTGCTATGTCGACACTACACTTGTTGCACTAGTCATCTTTATGCTTCCCTGCTGTCTTCAACTTAGATAGGGTCCAACAAGCCCTGTGAAAGGTAAACAGATTGTTCTTCCTGAGAGAGGCAGATTTAACCATGGTATACAAGGTACACATAGATGCTTCCCTTTTATTCTCCAGGTCCATCGCAAGTATTTACCCCCCTTTCTAGGGCCAGGTTAAATTTGCCATTCTCTGTTTCTAGGATCATCCAGTACCATGTTGCTGCTTCTTACTTCTTTATGGTGATATCCTGTAGCTCCTGTTCCTGTCTGCTAGTCTCTTCCATCATACAACCACTACTTATTCATTTGGTCGTATTCATATTTCAATAAATGCCCATCTGTTCCTTTGCCAAATCCTTCCAGGACCAAAGCTTAACCTTCTGAGCTGGCTGACCCCACATCATAATTACTGCCCGTAATCAAAAGATTTGCCAGTTTCTTTCCTGCATTCTGCCGTTCAGAATAAATTCCAAACAGGAGCCATCTCGCTAAAGTATGGTAAGCCATAAGATGTTCTGATGGCCTACCATAATTTAGCTGCTGCCTTCAAAACCTTCAGTATTACTTTTTTGAAAAATCTTGGTGCCTCAAATTTATATAAAAAGTGTGAACTTCCCTGATTTATAACGTTCAGCATAGATAACCTATCTCTGATTGGTTAAATTCCCTTGTTAACATTCTACAGTTTTTCAATTGGAATGCCCAACAATAGTTTGGAAGTTCGGTACTGTTTATCCTCCTCTTTCTTTCCTCCTACGTAATGTATTTAATAATATTCGAATCCCTTATGAGACCCATATAAAAGAATTCACTTTATCATGTAATTTTTAAATTAACTCTTTCTTAAAACTGTGAGGGATACTATTGAAAAGAAATGTAGATTTTGACAGGATTATCATCTTTATCAAATTCGTTCTGCCATATATTGAAAGAGGAAGATTTTGCCATCTTCTGAAAATTCTATCTGTTTTTTCCATAGCTCTGTTAAAATTAAATTCTGCAATGTTATTTGTGTCCCAGCCTTATACCTGGGAATCTCATCTCTTTCCTATTTGCAGTATCCTCAAGACTCATATTCCACGCCATGATTTCCATGTTTTTGTTATTGACCGATTATCCTGATATGTGTCCAAACCATTTGAATGACTTGCTTCCCTGTGATCAGATATATAGATCATTAAATCGTCTACATGAAAAACAATCTTTCTATCTCATCCCTTACAAGAAATGGAATATTGTTTGTCTCATTTCTCAACCTTCCCGCCAGTGGTTCAATATACAGATTAAATAGCAGTGGGGATAGGGAACATCCCTGTTTTTTACCTATCGCAATGTTCACATATGTAGTAAGATTCCCATTCAGTAATATTGTTGCTTTTGGACAGCTATAAATTAATTTTATGGCTCTGCTGAAATTTTCCCCTAAATCATCATGCTTGAATACTAAACTTAAGTGTCTCCAGTTAACCCTATTAAGGTGCTGATTCCGATCCGTGAAAAATATTCCCCGCACGAATCGTATCCGGATTTTTTTACGTACGAATCGTACAAGTACCGTACAAACTGCGAAGTACGATTCGTACGTGAAAAATACATACGAATTGCGTCGGGAAAATGGTCCGAGAGGGAGCCGTAAATTTTTACGTCCGAATAGCGTCGGGAAAAGTGTCAGATAGGGAGCCGGACATTTTTACGTGCAAATCGTAAAACAGAAGTCAGAGCGCGCAAGTACGATCTGTACCGCCCGTCCGAATACACGACCGCCTGTAAAAGGCCCCGTACGGAGCGAACGCTGTAGCACACAGGTACACGGGTAAACTTGTGCCCAGATACGAGTCGTACAGCCCCCCCCTCACCCCGCACATGTCAGCACCGTACGTCCAAATGTCAGCACCGTACCCCCCCTCCGCACCGTACCCCAACACCGTAGCACAGCCCCGCACCTGTACGCGCCGCACCCAGGCCTGTCTCCCAGCCCCGTACCTGTACGCACCGTACCCCCACCCCCCGTAGGTACGTGCCGTCCCCCCACCCCCTGTAGGTATGCGCCGTCCCCCCACCCATGTAGGTACACGCCATAACCCCACTCCCATAGGTACGCGCCGTACCCCCAGCGTACCTATGGGGGTAGGGGGACGGCGCATACCTACACGGGTGGGGGGACGGCGCGTACCTACGGGGGTGGTTGGACGGCACGTACCTACACGGGGTGGGGGGACGGCACGTACCTACACGGGGTGGGGGGACGGCATGTACCTACGGGGGGTGAGGGTATGGCGCGTGCCTACGGGGGTGGGGGGACGGCGCGTACCTACACGGAGTGGGGGGACGGCACGTATCTACGGGGGTGGGGGGATGGCGCGTACCGGGCCCCCTTTTCCTCGTGCATCGTGGCGTACTTAGCTTTTCCGGCACTTTTTGGCTCCCGTAAAAATATAGCCGTGCGGAGTGCTGTGGGTACGAATCGTACTTGCTGGTCTGTAAAACGCTGCCTGACTCCGTGCGGACGTCGCGTACGCGCTGTCCAGGATCGGAATTGTATGTATTTTTTAGCCGCACTGTTTTTTTACGATTCGTACGGAAATGGTATTTCTGTACGAATCGTACTTGCTGGTTTGTACGGTGGATTTCCCGGGTACGAGTCGTACGGAGAAAACGCTCCGTACGACCATATGTACCCGGGTTTTACAGGATCGGAATCGGCACCATAGTGTTGTTGCCAGGTCAATCGTACCAAATAAGCAATGTGTTAATTCATGTATGTATCTCCTGGGGATGAACCTCTTCTGATCTTCATGAACTAAGGTCCCTACCACTTTGCTTAACCTCTTAGCCAAGATACCTGTAAACATTTATAGTCACAATTTAGCAAATAGATGGGCCTATATGAGGCACATTCTTTTGGGTTTTTGTGTAGTTTATGTATTACATTTATTATAGCCTTTCCCCAAGATGTTGGTAGTGGGGTTCCTTTCATATATATGAAACTAAATATTGTAGCCTAGACTGGATACAGCTTACCACTAAGAGCTATATACACCTCATTTGGTATACCATCAGGGACTAGTACTTTCCCCCTTTTACACCTTTTATTGGCTTCCCAAATCCCCTTTGTCTGAATATTTTGGTTTAACTCTCTCTTGTGAGTTGCTCTCAAACTCAGTAGGGTGTCACTTTTAACCCCTTCCATGCTCATGACGGAACGGTTCCGTCATGAGCCACGGTTGAGCTGTGCTCATGACGGAACCGTTCCGTCATCGGCCCGCCCGCGCACGAACCCTTCAGCACCGCGGCGGAATTCGCCCAGCGCTGAAGGGGTTAAACCACTTTTACAACTCCTCCTCACTTGCTTCCAATTCTTCTGTATATAGTTCTTGATAGCATTTTAAGGATATGCCTTCTATTTCTTCCCTGCTGGTCAACATTATATCAGAGCCCCTCTCATACATTTCTGTTACTATATTATTTGTCTGGTCCAATTTGTTTTTCCAAGCCAGTTTTCCACAGTTTTTTCCATGTTCAAAGTGTCTTATTTTGCTGTATTCCCACATTTTACACATTCTATCTTTTAGGTTACACCCAATTTCTCTCTCCAACTCCTGAAATACCCCCACTGGTATTGCCCTCTCTTTATCATCCACTGACTGATTTCCTAGGAACCCTTATACCACTACCATTTGTTTTTCTTTTGTTATTAGGAAATAGTCAATCCTGGAGTGGTGACCAAATTTTTTATTATGAAAAGTATATACCCTTAAGAGTCCTGCTCTCTTCTGCCAAACATCGCACAACCTCATCTCCTTTATTAAAATGATGAATATGAGTGCATTTCAGGGACATTCATTCTCCTGCTCTGAGTGGATCTATCTAGGTGGTTATCTAAGGAGATATAAAAATCTCCCGCCATTATTATCAGTGTCATATGCTTGACCAATTTGTTTACCAACTTGCTAAGACATACAATTTTCTCTATGTTGTGAATGTATCATGTTGCCACTGTGTATGTTGCTGTGGTTATTTGTACTGTCACCACCAGCCATCTTCCGATCTCATCAGGTACGCATTCCAATAATTCTGTTCCAGAGTTAGCTTTAATCAGCATTGCTACCCCTTTAGAGCATCGTGACTGGTCTGTGCATACAAAGCTCTGCACCCATTTCTGCTTCTTTAGAAGGTTTTTACATTCTTTCTTTAATAAGTGGTTCTCCTGAAGCAGTATAATCCTTGCCCTGCTCTCCCTCAAATATTCCATTATCAAGTGTTGTTTATTCTTAACACTGAGGCCATTAACGTCCCAAGATAGAATTAGTAGTGAGCGATCTGTACTCTTATTTGTGTTAGCCATTTCTCTTACCCATTTGTCCCTCCTCTCCCCCTCTTTTTGGAATGTAGCTGGGCCCCTTTTTATCCGTTAGCTGCTTTTGAGGACTTTGATGTTTTTATTTTTTCACCCTTTTGTTCCCCTCCCCAATGCTCTCTCTCCCTTCCAGCCCCCTTCGGAGGAAACCCCTCCCCAGCTTCTTATTGGGCATGTATCTCTTGCTGTTTTGGAGCTTCTCATCCCTGGATGACAATATAATCACTTATTGATTTATGATATCTTTTCCCTTCTTAGTGCAAATGCAACTTCACCTGGCTAATCAAATCATCTACCTCAATTGGTTCCCTCAGACTATGCATTTTAATATTCCACATTACCCATTGTGGGTAATTTCAGTAGCTCCTAGTTTTTATAGTTTTTTGAGCTCCTCCATCCCTTACCCAGTTCACATTGTCTATCGAGCATTGCCCGGGATATATCAGATCTGATATTGAAGATATAGTTGCGCCCTCTTAAACTCTTCCCTTGAAGTGCAACTGCTAGGATCTGTCCTTTCATCTCAAAAGTATCCTTCTTAGTGTCTTCATTTTAGGATTACTCTTTAAAGGATCATGGTGAACTCTCTGAATATCTGCCGTAAGAACTACTGATGCGTTTTTCAGTTGGGTGGCTTGCTTCAACAAATCCACAACAAAATACCTACTGGAACCCTGATTATGTTTATATTATTCATCTTGGCATTGTTTTCCATTCTTTCCAACTTTTCATGGACTTTTTTATCTTGCTGTTTAAGTCTGACTATTTCCTTTTTTTTAAAAAATTTTAATTATCTTTATTCAAAATTTCCAACAGTTATCACCCCGCCCTCCCACCCTCCGGAGTCAGACAGATATACAGGCAAATTCCTTATGTTTGTAAAGACACAAATACATAGATAGAAAGGAATCGGCAACACATTCTTATTTATCATACAGTTAAGGAGAGAAAAAAAAAGAGCAAAGGAAAAAAAAGTAACAGAATTTTTCGCAGTTAATCGTGAGCTAAGCTCCATTGCAAAAGTGGAGTCCAAATACTCAAACCCTGCTTGCGCCGTAGCTTGCCCTTACGCTTATATATGGCAACCTCCAAATTAGACATAGCTAGAAGCCTGGCTAACCACTGTTGGAAAGACGGTGCTATAGGGTCCAGCCAAGCGGAAGCTATGCACAGTCTTAAAACCGCCATTGCGATAAAAATAAGCTCATTGCCGGGCCGATAGTGTGCTTTAACCAGTCCTTCCTCACTTCCTGCCGATAGTATGCCTTTACTAGCTCTGTCTCGGCAAACCGGCAGTCTCCATTGAAACTCCGAAGCAGATGCGGCGATACTGCCCACGCTCACTGAAGTAAGTAGCACGGCTAGATCCCTTGGACACCACCTCTTTAACATGGCGGGTTCACGCCTAACCCATTCTTACCCCTCTCTGCTTCCAGGTAATGCGATCGTGCATTCTCCAACAGCTGGCACACAGCACCCAACAGGACTTTCTGCCATAAAGCAAACAGAATTGGTAACTAAATTATTCTGTTTTACACCCAATTTCCGTGTCAACTCCACCCCTTCTTAAACTTAGACACCTCCACCTCTGCCCTTTGTTCATTCAGATCCCGCCGGTGTCAGCGACCCCCAAAGTCCAGATGTTGAGCGCTCCTGCGCCTATAATGAACCGTCGACTCTCTGCCACCTTAGGTAAAGTCCCCACTGCCTTCTGGGTTCACCCATAAAAATATTTCATTCACCATCGCACCGCGCCGTTTTTGTTCCTCCTGAATCACTGGAAACACCTTGCTCATGATCAGGCACTGTGTCGGTTTGTCGTCCTTTAATATGCAGACTGGTTTATATCATACTCACTTGTGTCTTCTCCGTTGAATCACTGCAATAATTCACCATTTCATGACGAAGCTGTATTAGGCACCATAAATCAGCATCAATTCAACCAACTCCTTTTTAACGTCGTCACTGCGACACGAATTTCAATCCTCACTCAGCATAAACTAGAGAAATGTCACCACCTCTGCATGAAATTCAATCCACATTGTTCACGCAACTCCAAGCACCTAAGTCACAAACGTTATGCTGAAAACATGCCTAGTATTGTGTCAAATGTAGTTAAAATTCTTCCTTTCCATTTTTATTCCCCTTTTTCTCCCCTTGCTCCTTTTTTGTATGTAAAGAATTGTAAAAAAAAAGGTGTGATATATTATCAAGACAGCAGTGCATTATTTGTTTGTCCTGAAGATGATGCCCTATACTCAATGTGGCATCGAAACGTCGTCGACACCCAAACACCCTATGCACTAGACTCAAGCTATAACACATTGTGCAACGGTGTTAAATCATTAATTTGTGTCTGTCTATACTGAGAACAACTGTACAGACCCATTTTGGCTTGCCCTTTGGCCAATTCTGTGTTCATTGTTCTGTCTTGTGTTCTGTTGGTCACGGCTGTGCCCACTTGTCATTTGAATGTTTTATTTGATACTACTTTTGAAAAATACTATGAAAATAAATTCTTGTCCGGCTGGACAAAAGACATAGATTCTATTCTAAGTGTATGGTTATCTATCACATTATATTCCTCCTGAATAGGGACCACTGTTCTCTATAACATGTATGCAGATGGGCATTTATATCTGTCAGGTAAAAAGGCCTGTTACTATAATTTACTTAATGGTGTGCTGTCACCACTGTGCTCTGCAGAAGAATAACTATAAAGGTGCACCTCTCCCCGCTCATAACAAGGTCCAGAACCAATTATTGTCAAAGACAAGGGCTAGGTCAATGCACACACATTGGATTAGTGTGTAGCACAACTAAAAATCAACAACCAGGATCACAGGTATATGTAGTTGGGGCATACAGGGAGAGATCACAACAGTACATCATGGAGGGGATATTCCGTTACCAACATCCACATTCTCAGTCTTTGCTGCAGAGCTGATTTAGAAAGGTTGGTTTTTCAGGACTGGATTGTAGATCATTCAGCGTTTTACTGCACACTTCAGTACTTCACTACTACTTTAGTGAGGTACTCAGTTGTCATGGTATTTAATATTATTTGATATAGTTTTGACCTAAGTAACACACTCCAAGTCTAATTACTTTCGAGTAGTCTGAGTTGTGCACTGGTGATATAATAGCCAGTAATGCTTATCTGATCCTCCTTGAGTCGCTTTTGAACTGTATTTAATGTAATCCTCTATTTGCTCGCTTGAGTCAATCTCCCACATTTTTAGCACCCATCTACTCTCTCACACATAAAGCTGATATTCATGTCCCATTTACCCACATCAATCCAGCATTATTGGTGTTTCCAGACACAGTATCCATAATTTACTTTTCTTCCTGATATTAGTGTATTCCTACTGAGTATGGACCACTCTGATGGACCGTCACTGCAAAAGACACATTAGCCCACCTCCTTCAAAGAAATATATTGCACCCTATACATTCACTGCACTCCAAGTCCTATTAAAATATGTTTTTGAGACCACGGCGACCTTCCTCAGAATAAAACTAAATGCTGAAATAATGCAACATAGAAAACTTTTTGATGTTGTGAATATTACCTCAAGCTCAAAACTATTATAGAGGAAATCAACCTGCCTAAATCTGGGATATATATATAATGCCCAAATAGGGTCAATCAATATTGGATAACACTGGGCTAACACTCAAATAATTCAAAATATAAAAAAGATTAAATAAATTTTTAATTTCATTGTAATAGTCATCATCATAGTTCATTAGATTTTATCGAGATTCACAGAAAAAGTAACAAAAATAGATAAATAGTATATAATAAACAATTATATATAGGTCCCGGATGTATGACGTTACAACGCATACATTTACATCACGGTACACTACATCGCGGTTTTGACAACGCAAGTCGTTACAACGACTTGCGCTAGATGGCGCTCTAGGACAAGGAATAGGATTAAGGAGTAGTATAATTTACTATTCCAACTCCAGTCTACGTACAGTAGGGAAGGTGTTGGATAGTAAATTATACTATTCCTTGTCCTAGAGCGCCATCTAGCGCAAGTCGTTGTAACGACTTGCGTTGTAAAAACCGCGATGTAATGGCATCGCGATGTAATCCCCGCGTTGTAAACGATGTTTCCCTAGGTCCCACACAGCAAACTAATACAACACGACACACATCCAAAATTCCAAAATAGCATACACATTCATACATCACTCTCAATTCGAAACATTCTTACAATCCTACACATTGTTAAAACAGTCAAGGATGATATGTAGCCAAATGATGTACAGATCGGGGGCTTTCGTGTATTCTTCCACTGATGGATAGAGACTTGATCCAGATACACGAGTTAATTTAGCGCCAACGCACGTTTCGGTGTATTAGCCCAGGAGGGCTACACCTTCATCAGGGCGATAAACATTTGAAGTGTGCGGGACACCTAATGGGATAAGAATACAAATAAATATATGACTAACAGTCAATGTACATATTATCAACAGTTCAAGATATCTGGATATTATAGAGATGATACTAGGAATACAATATACATGATTATATGGTCAAATCTTTTTCTAGACCACACTGTTGTACGTTAAAAATATATGTTAGCCTTCAGGGGTCCCCCTTCTTAGTGGTTATTACCTCAAGCTCCCCTGTTCTGATTGTGGTCTTGGACACCAAAGAGCGCTATTAGACATTCTCTCATTTCCTAATTAACAAAGTGAAAAAATTAGCTCTGTATATAGAGACTGCAAAATCTGACACCGCACAATTGACTCATAATTCAAAAATCCACTTACCTCCAATGGCTCTTTGCTACAAGCCTAAGGCAACATTGTTCTTATTTAATATACTAATGCAAATAGATGTAGCTGACAACCCTTTGGATCTGAAAACATCCTCACATTTCCCAGATCCCATTCCAACCAAGATTCCAAGAGAGCTGAGTTCATCCCTTACCCCCTTCGGGACCCATGCTACCAATACGTCTGTATTACAAGATTTAGTCCTTGATTGTCTGAAAATGAGACAGGTCACTTTTCTAGTCAAGAATTCAATGTTGACCTGGATAGCATGAACAACTTCTGCACAATATCCAACCTCTCTTTTATAACCATAATCCTTAACAGCTGCATCGCGAAACAAATAAAAATCTTCATCAAAAAACAACAAACTGTGCAATGAGTTCCAGATGGTTTCCAGTTCTGGATGTAGCATGACAACGCTACAAGTAGTTTTTGATGCACTGTGCATCCTTGACAAAGGCACATTTTTCCTCCTGGTCCAGCTAGATTTTTCTGCGACGTTCAACATTGTTAACCATTCTTCATTACTGAACAACTAAAAGAACGAATGAGGATCTGCAACTCAGCTAGTTCAAATCCTATGAAGAAAATGTTCACAAGTCAAATTCTCAGATGCTGTCTTCATCCCATTGCCACTTCTAGAAAGAGTTCCTCAATGCTCCATCCTCTTCCTATCTCTTTTAAACTTGTACATAGAGCCTCTATGGTGCCTTCTGCAACAATCAAGGATTTTATTTTACCTTTATGCTGATGATACACAGATTTACTTGAAAATGCCCTATCCTCCAGACATAGCAGATGTTGGAAAGGCATTGAAAGATCTTATGCATTGAATGTCAGTTCGCCCACCTTGAGCATGTTGCTTTCCCCCTCACTTGAACTCTAGTTCAAACATGGCTGGCCAAAATTAATCTACTTTGATTACTTCCAGCTCTGAATTACTTAACAATTTGGCCACATACTTGTATGTCTAACTTACAATAGTAAAGCTATCTAGATCTCCTTTGACTATCAACTGTAAGCTGCTTATTATATGACCTAATTCTCTGGTAGGTCCAGAGCTCTCTCCCTCTCAGTGCTTGTCTTTCCCTTTTCATTATACTTACTTGCTCCTTAATTGAAATTCCCCTTTACCCTGGAGGAGATCTCTTTCCCTATATCTACCTCCCTTACTGGTTAATGCACATCAGTGCCTCATATTGTACACTGTCCTACGTTTTGGAATCAATCAGTCAATTCGTATTTATAGAGCACGGCTACTCACCCATGAGGGTATCCAGGCACTGAGGTCTCGCGGTCAAACAGCCAGGCCTTGAGTCCCTTTCTGAATTCTGTGAGTGATGTTTGAAGGCGAAGGAGGAGGTGGTTCCAGGCTTTGGCAGTGAGGTAGGAGAAGGAATGGCTACCACTGCGGCTTCTGCGGATGCAAGAAGTGTGTGCGAGGGCGCGGGAGTGCTGGTGTCTTGACCGTGAGTGAAAGTTCAGGCGGTGGTTATGTATGCTAGTCCTTGGTCATGGAGTACTTTGTAGGTGTGGATCAGTATCTTGAATTGGCATCTGTTCTGAACGGGGAGCCAGTGGAGGTACCTAAGGTGGGAGGTGATGTTGGTCCACTTGAAGAGGTTGAGGTTGAGCCTGGGTGCTGTGTTCTGTGTCATCTGGAGTCTGTTCAGGAGTTGGGTGGTGGTTCCAGAGTAAAGCGTGTTTCCATAGTCCAAGCAGTTGGTGACCAGGGCTTGAGTGACAGTTTTTATGGTGCTGATGGTGTTCCATCTGAAGATCTTTCATAGCTTGCGGAGTGTGTGGAACCAGGTGGATGAGAATGATTGATATCGTGTTTCATGGTGAGTTTGCTATCCAGGATGATGCCAAGGTTGCATAGTCAGTCGGTGAGGGTGTGAGTCCAAGTTCAGCGGGCCACCAGGTGTTATCCCATGGTGAGGTATTGTTCCCAAAAATCAGCACTTCTGTTGTGTTCCTGTTGAACTTCAGGCAGTTGGTCTTCATCCAGTCGGCAACATTTGTCATAGCATTGTGGAAGTTGGTTCTAGTAGTGGGGTGTCTTCAGTGAGCGTGAGGATGACCTGGCTGTCATCTGTGTAGCAGGATAAGATGTTGAGGCTGTGAGTTCTGATGATGTCGGCCAGGAGTGTCATGTAGGTGTTGATCAGGGTCAGGCAGAAGGATGAACCTTGAAGGATGCCACAGATGATGATCTTTGGCTCTGAGGTGAAAGGTGTCAGCTGGATTTTCTGGGTGTGTCCTGTGAGGAAGCATGCAATCTATTTGAGGGTGTCTCCCTGGATCCCAATGTGGTGGAGCCTCTTCATGAGGGTGTGGTGGAATATGGTATCAAACGCCATCGAGGAGAGTCAAGGCTGCTGTTTCTCCCAGGTCGAGGAGGGTTCTGATGTCAGTGGTGGCGATCACGGTGGTCTCAGTGCTGGGGTTGGCATGGAAGCTGGACTGGGAGGCATCCAGCAGGTTGTTTCTCTCCAGGTGTTCAGTGAGCTGGTGGTTAATAGCCTTCCCTAGGACCTTGGTGGTGAAATGGAGCAGTGAAATGGGGCGGTTGTTCTTCAGTTCGCTGGGGTCAATGGAGAGTTTCTTAAGGAGGAGACTGACTTCTGCGTGTTTCCATCCGTCAGGAAAAGCGGCTATGGTGATGGATGCATTGAAGATGGAGGTAAGTGAGAGGCTGATTTATTTGCTCCCGAGGTTGAAGTGTCAGTGTGGGCAGGGGTGTGTGGGTGCTCCAGAGTGGATGGAGTTCATGATAGCTGTGGTGTTCTGTTTGGTGAGCAGGTGGGTGGCGACCAATGGTGTGAGGAGTTTGTAGAGGTCAGAGGGTTGGGGTTGGAAGTGACTGTGGATGATGGATATCTTGTTGTGGAAGTAGTTTACCAGTGTGCCACAGAGTTCCTGGGAAGGAGGAATCCCGTTCTCCTTGGTAGAAGGGACTGGAGAACTCCTTAACAATGCTGAAGACTTCCTTGTTGTGGTTGATGCTTGCTTCGATGCAGTCTGCTTTGGCTTGTCTTTTCGTGCCCTTGAGGTGTTGCTGGAATTTGTTGAGGGATGACTTGAAGGTGGCTCGGTCCGTGGGGTCGCTGCAGTTGATCCACCTTTTTTCCAGTTATTTGCAGTTGTGTTTAAGGTTCCTGAGTTCTGGTGTATACCAGCTGGCTTGCTTGGTGGATCTTTTGGGCTTGGCTGGCTTAATGGGGGCGACTCTGTCAGCGCAGCTGGTGATATAGGCAGAAAAGTTCTGGATGACTTGTTCCAGGTTGGTTGCGGCATCAGACTGGGTGGTGTCAAGGGCATTGGCCCATTGGGTCTCAGTAACTTTATTCCAGTTGCGGTGGACAGAGCAGGAGGGCTTGATGGTGATGTTAGGGAATCCTTCAATGGTCAAGTGGACGATGGCATGGTGGGTCCAGGTGAGTTCATTAAAATGGCTGTACTTGACTCTGTTTCAGGAAGTGAAGATCGGGTCCAGCATGTCTCCTGTGCAGTGTGTGGGGTCAGAGACTAACTGGGTGAGGCTGATGTTGCTCATGCTTTCTGGTAGGTTGGTGGAGCTAGCATCATTGGGGCATTCGAGGTGGAAGTTCAAGTTGCCGAGGAAGATGTAGTGTTTGGAGTTCAATGCTAGAGGACAATGAATTCAGGGACGGTGTCACAGAAGCCGGGGTGTGGTCTTGGGGGTCTGTAGGTGAGGGTGCCTCTGAAGGTCATTCTGCTGTCGGTTCGAACTGGAAATTGAGGTGTTCCATGATAGGTGTGATTTCATCTTTGGTGGTGGTGCAGTGGAGTGTCTCTTTGTGGACAATAGCGATGCCTCCTCCGTTTTTGTTGGTGTGCTCCCGGTGTATCATCTTGTAGACGTTTGGCATTGCAGTGGTGATGCCGGTGGTGGAGGCGAGGTTGAGCCAGGTCTCTGTGATGTAGATCATGTCAGGGATTAAGCCCTCAACTGGATCTAAACCTTCTTCTTCGGCCGGATTCAAAGGATGCACCTCCCCCTTCTCCGCCGCACACAAAAACATAATCTGCGGCGTACCCCAGGGCTCTTCACTCAGCCCCACCCTCTTCAACACTTATGTGACGCAACTGACAGATATCACCTGCACCCATGGGCTGAGTATCATCTCATCCTATCCCTCATGGAAGTCCCAAACATCACCAGACCTAACTTCCAAAACACCATGTCCGACGTCGCCACTTGGATGAAGGCCAACTGCCTAAAGCTCAACTCAGAAAAATCAGAGGTGCTAAACTTCAGGAACAAGCCATCTCCCTGGGACAACACCTGGTGGCCAACCATGCTCAGCCCCTCACCCACCCCCTCCGAAAACGCACACAACCGCGGAATCATTATAGCACCCAACTGACCATGAAACAACAGGTCTGCATGACTTTTCATCGAACGACCAGGGAGCTTGGTCTCCCTCGCCATGGCGCACATTCTCTGCATCCATCGAAGCCACCGTGGAAAAAGTTCCTTCTCCTACCTCGCTGCCAAATCATGGAACGACCTTCCTCTCCACCTGCGCACCTCCCCCTCTGCTGGAAGATTTCAGGAGTTGACTCAAGACATGGCTTTTCAACCAAGGCTCACAGAACCTCAGCGCCTGGAGACCCCCTGTGGTGACAAGTCGCGCTCCACAAAACTGACTGATTGATTGATGATTGAAGGTGGTGAAAGGTGTCTCACAGGTGAACAGTCTTACAGTTGATCGAGGAGCTGCGATGTAGAAGTTGTTGTTACGGCATCTGGGGTTGAGGGCTAGGAGCTCTGTGGCGGTGTGTCAGTGGGTAGTAGGAGGGCCAGTGTTCCTGGCGCTGGGCACGGTCCAGGCGCAGACGGGTGAAGACCAGCATGCCATTGGAGCGCCGCCAGCGCGCCCACAGCTTGCGTCTGGTGGCAGCCGCGTTGCAGCCTTCATTAAGTAGGAGTTTTATTTATCACAGTGACATTTATATAAGTCATTCATTATTCTGTAAAGTGCTCTGCAATCTTGAAGGTCGCATCTATGCTATAAAAAAAAGGCAATAAATAAATAAAATGAAAACCTACCCATGTGCCTAGCAGAACTGTTTTGACTTATGTGTTGTGCGGAAGGCATTAACCAGATAGCGAGGGAAAAATACCCAGGGGCTTATTGCACACTCACTAAGTGTTCACAATGCCCAAATCCAGATGTTCACAAACAGGGCAACATCTATCCAAGCTACACAGGAAGTATCCATTTGGTGCCTTTTATATGCTCAAATGCATGTATTCATATGATTTTATTGGAGGGTTATATATATAGAAGAAGACTTGATTATGGGTATATTCAAAATTTGCATTAGCTAGCACTTATGATAGGAAGCCTTCTGGAGCTCTGCAAGACAACCTCCTCCCTAGATATCTGTTTTTTCATTAGTAGAGACTGTACGGATAGAACTGTTAACACTCAGTGCATTGCTCTATTTACATCTCATGTACATGAAATTATCACAGAAGCTATGTTAGTGAAAAATAATTCTAGATTTGCAAGCATGCTAAAATATAGTCAGGTCTGTTTCTGATCAATATTGTCAAAGGATGTTAATGCTTGTGCTCAAACTATACTCCCCTTTTTTGAGCTCCTTTATTGATGGGTACTTTGACTGGCCAGTTTTATTTAAGATTTGAGGGTGAAAAACAGGATACCCATTAAACAAAGTCTGTCTGTGCTGCTTATGCATCTTGCTGTATTGTCCAGTCTAGAGACCACCCCTCTCCAGAGCTCAGCCCGTCCAAGGCCCAACAGCCCTCTCCAATGTGTAACTGTTCACTCTCTGGTCTGCAAGACCTGTGCCTTGTCAGCCACCCATCAGCTTGGCCTCAGTCCTGTCTGAAGCCCGTGAGTGCTTTCTGCTGCCTTGTATCCCTGTCCATAGTATAGCAAATGTTTTCCACAGCACAGCAACCTGGTCCACAAGATAGAAACCCTGTCCTCACTTCAGTAGTCTTATCCAAGTTCCGGCAGTCCGGTTCAATGACAAGCCCAAGCTGTCCATATTCTAGCCAACCCCTCCTAATAGGGTGAACCTGTCTATAGATCACTCTCATTCTGTCCTGAACACAGCCCTGTTTCAAGCATAAACACAGATGTGTCCAATTCAGCTCCATTGATAGGCCCACTCAGAGGCTAACACTGCACAGGGTCCAGCTTTTTGTGAAGACCAGAACTGTCCAAAGAAGATCAGAGAAAAGTTTAGAGCTCTATACTGCTGTTGTGTTTTCTATAGTTGAGTCCCTGCGCGGACACCTTAGCGTACTCGTTGATGCATTGTTCCAGCTGAGGTTCCGTACCAGCTATGATGTCATCAGCTGCCAACTGTCCGTTGACAGATGACAGCTGATCACGTTGCCGCCTAGACGTTGTTTTCTGCTCCGGACTTTCCGGAGACTGTGTTGGCGCATATCTTCAATAAAGTACTACATGTTTCAACCACACGTGTCTTAGTACTTTACAAAGTGGCGACGAGCGCCAACACAAGAACCCATGATGGAGCCACAGAGGAAAATGTATTAAACAAAATAATTTTTTGACGCAGAATATTCGTGGTTAAGACGTCAAATAGTTAAATGGATAAAGACTGAATGGACACTAATGATGATTTATAGAAAAGAGTTGAAAGGTCAGTGAACGAACTCGTAGTAAACGGGAAGGAGTAGCTGCCCACATAAGCTATTTTTGATAATCTGCAGTACCTTGTCGTAATATTGGAAGGCTGCGCGTGGTGGTCGAGGAAAGCATATACGTAGAAATTCAACTATATGATTTGGATTGTTTTCTGGGGACCTACATGCGCATTTGGCTACGAACGCATCTTGCCACTCTTCTGTGAGGGTGGAATTTCACGTCTGTGCTGTGCCCTCTACAGGTGGAGCCAGGACGCATTTGCTGAACAGCCTGAAGTGCTTTGAGTGCTTCCCGTGTACATTCTCCATTGACTTAGCATTGTGAGGTGAAGCAACTGTCAAACGGTTCCTCAACCGTATTAACGATCAGCTGCTGTGCACGTCAGCAACACATGAGAGCTGACATAGGCAACGTAGACGCCGAGAGCAAACGTCAAGCGCCATCTTGGAAGAAACAAGTGTGCAGTCTAGTCTATGTGAATCGACGTCAGCGCCATTTTATGAAACTTAATACACATTGCAATGCGCGATCGAGAGATTGTGCCGAGAAGTGTTTTCACAGCGAGGAACATTTGAATATTTACCGCATTGTTACACAAGGTAAAGAAAAACGATTAAATTAAACTATCGCGCGCTTATGTAAATTAATTCAGGAAACACACGTACTGTAAAGAACTTATGAGCTCCTTTCTATGAACAGTTTAACCTGAAATCGTCTTTGCAGTGCCAACAGAGTTCATATGTTCACCCTATAAATAACTCTACACGCATAGCAGCCCTGAAAAGTTAAAACCATTTAAGTGAAAGACTAAAATGAGATACTCTCCATACATTTCATTTCTATTTCTCCCCTCATATAAAAAATATCATACACGTGTGACTGAGAGTCCTTTCATTCGTTCATTCAATTGCACCTTTGAGAACTTTCATCCAAGCTCACATTCCTTTCCACATTCGTCATCTACCTCCATAACAACATGGCATCAGGTTGTGTCTGGAATTTGTCTCCCCCAGAAACCTTCTTACGTGGTGGTGGTGAACCAACTCTTAAATGGGAAGAATGGAGGGAGTATTTTTTGAATTATATTTCAACGTTGGAGGAGGATGATGAAGTAAAACCTGAAAAAAAATACAAAATGTTAATGCACTGTTTAGGAGCTGGTGGTATAAAGGTGTATAATTCTATAAACAAAAAGGTGAGAGCAGAGAATGAAGGGGACATTTTTCTAAATGCTATTGATGACTTGCACACTTATTATAAACCTACAGTTTGTGTTGGCGTTGATCGCTACAAATTTTATCATCGTAAACAAGGTAAAGACGAATCGATAGACGACTATGTCTCAGCTTTAAAAAATCTCGTGATTAATTGTCGATTCGGTACACTACACGACAAATTCATCAGAGATCAAATCGTAATGCAGGGCTCAAATGAAAATATTCAAGACAACCTATGGGCAAAAGGAGAATACCCTCTGCAAACATAATCGACATTGCACGCAAAGCTGAACTTACAGGACGCTGAGCGAATGCCGTCCTTACAAAAAGTAAAGAAAAGAAGGACAGTGAGAATGTGAGCAGAGTAAGCGATCAAAAAGTCAACACAAAACAGAATTGGAATAAAAGTAGATACAAACAGCAAAAAAGAAAATATGAGCAAAAGAACTGGGGACGATGCTACAGATGCGGGAGCGCATCTCATTTGGCAAACGAATTGAAATGTCCGGCGCGCAAAGTAAAATATTCACATTGCGGAGTAAAAGGTCATTTTTTCAAAGCATGCAACAAACGGAAACCGAGACAAATAAAAATAGTAGATGAATCTGATGAATTCAAACAAGACTTATCAGATGAAGATGACATTAACATGTTCGTTCTTAATGTAGATGATGTTCAAGTTGAAAAATCTACTAATGTGAACCTCACCAAAACTAAAAAACCCGTATGTAACATGACCATTGGAGGAATTACATAAGTATAGTGGCGTACTTCGGTTCACCCTATACCATCGTTAATGAAAGGGTATGGTCAGAGAAGTTCAAAGAAAGAATCGGTGAACATTTAAAAAAAAAAACAGACATAATGATAAAATCATTCAGTGGGGAGCCGATTGATGTACGGGGCTACATAGAACTCAATTTTGCATACAAAGGCAGAGAATCCCCAGGGAAACTGTATGTGTCTAAGGTTGATCCATCTGTTTTGGGATGGATGGACCAGGGGAACCTGGGAATAATCCTAGATCCGAGGAAAATGGATCCCGTATTGAGCGTGGCAGAGCATGGAGATTATGCAAAATGCTTACTTGAGGAATTTCCATGCGTATTCAGCGGAAGAGTTGGCGCTCTGAAAGGGTACCAACATAAAATCAAACTCAAGCCTATCACAATCCCTGTTGTACATAAAGTGAGAAACATTCCTTTTGCGATAGGAAAGAGGTCAAGGATCAGCTTGACAAACTTCTAAAAGAGGGTATAATTGAAAAGGTAGAGGCGGCGGAGTGAGTCGCACCATTAGTTGTCGCAAAACGGTCCAATGGCAAATTGAGACTTTGCTTGGACCTGCGCGACTTAAATAAAAACATAGTCGTAGAGCAGTACCCACTTCCAAAAATCAACGAGATGCTGGCCACGACTAAGGCAGTGAGGTGGTTCTCCACAATTGATTTGAAGTCGGCTTATCACCAGGTGCCACTTCATCGTGACAGCAGGAAACTTACAACGTTCATAACACCCTTCGGGTGTTTCAGATTTACACGTGTTCCATTTGGTCTCGCCTCAGCGGCGGCTATGTTCCAGAGACTGATGCATAACATTTTTGATGGGGTCCCTGACATTTTAATTTTTCAAGACGACATCCTTGTCATGGGAAGATCTAGGGCGGAGCATGACAAGCGGGTCAAACAAGTCCTTGGCATCCTGAATGAAAAAGGGTTAACAGCAGAACATCTTAAATGAAAATTCGCATGTAACTCAGTCAATTATCTGGGACATCAAATAACAAGAGGTAGTATAAGCCCCAAAATAGAACTGATGGAAGCAATAAAGGATTCGCCAGTGCCCGCCAACAAGGATGAATTGCGATCATTCTTGGGAATGGTGGAGTTTTACGCAAGGTTTATAAAAAACAATTCACACAAAACATACGAACTGAGACAACTTCTAAAATTGAAGAATAAATTTGTATGGACTGATGACTGTGATAGAATTTTCAAAAACATCAAAAAGGATATGTGCACCGCACTACCCCTACAAGGATTTGACACATCACTAAAGAACTTTGTGACTACAGATGCGAGTAACAAGGGTTTGGGTGCAGTACTCACTCAAAAAGACTCAAAGGGCGTAGAGTATACCATAGCCTTCGCATCACGCTCGCTCACTCCATCAGAAGAGAACTTTTCAGTTATCGAGCGTGAAGCCCTTGCATGTGTCTGGGCATTAGAACATTTCAGGCATTTCGTTTGGGGCAGATAGGTCACTTTGTGTACTGATCACAAACCTTTGACTAAAGTTTTCACCACCAAGGGATTGTACACTGCCTCCCCAAGATTAGCCAGACTATCCGTACGTCTATTCGACTTCATGTATGACATAGAGTATGTTCCAGGAATAAAAAACGTAGTTGCAGACGTCCTAAGCAGGATGCCCGTAGGTAAAGCAAGCGATGAAGGATGTACAGAATTGGAGGAAAATGCGGTTGCCTTGGTACTTGAACAGACTAGTGGTATATCCAAGGAAGAATGGTTCATGGAGCAGAACAATGACAGTACTATAAATCAAGTCATATGGATGTTGAAAGAAGGTTGGGTCGCCAAAAACAAGTAAGCAGAACAATTCAAATCCTATTGGGAGGTAAGAAATTAATTGTCGTTCGAAGACGGATTCCTCCTCAGAACCGGAAAGTTTGTACCACCCCACAACATAAGGAGTAAAATACTCAAACTGTGTCACAAAGGACATTTGGGTATTGTTAAGACTAAAGGGAGAGTTAAAAACATGTACTGGTGGCCAGGAATCAACTTAGAAATAGAAAGAACAGTAAGGGAATGTGCTCTCTGCATGAACTCGGACAAAGCACAAGTCACGTTTAGACCACCCCTCCAACCTATACCCAGCCCTGGCATGCCTTGGGAGAGAATCAGAGTGGATATAATGGGTCCAGTATCTGATGGTCAAGAAATGTGGTACGTAATCGTTATGATTGATCACTTCACTAAGTGGCCCGAAGTAAAATTCACCAACAATCCTGAAGCGTTAAACATTGTAAAATTCATGGATGATGTTTTCAGTCGTGAGGGCCTGCCCAAGCAAATAGTGAGTGATAATGGTACTCAATTCTCTTCTGATATTTTCCAAAATTATGTCTTGAAGAATAAAATTGATCACAAAACTATGTCTGTCTACCATCCAGATGGTAATGAGGCTATTGAAAGGTTTAACAGAGTTATAAAAGGAATACTCCAGATTGCTAACAGCAACAATCTAAATTGGAGACATGAGACACTTAAAACTGTTTGGGCGTACAGAATAACTCCATGCGAGACAACTGGTCACAGCCCTTTTGAGCTAATGCGGGGAAGAACTCCCTAAACTAAGGACAATGTGGGTTGGATCAGGGCAGCAAAGAGAGTAGACTGGTCGTCCCAGCATGTTCTGAAGAAGCTTCAGAATTCTCAGTCTAGAGTCAAAGAATACTACGATAAAAGACATGGAAGTAAACCTGTGGATTTCAAAGAAGAAGACATTGTCAAAGTAAAGAAGAGTGGTCATATTGCTAAAGGCCAGGACAAGTTTACACCTCCTTTGTTGGTCCGTGAGGTTTATTGCAATTCCGCACTCCTTAGTGACGGAAGGGTTTGGCATTTCTCCAACCTCTCATCCTTTAGGCACCCTAAGGATGACACCTATACTACCACATCCGATGAACTCACAAGAAGTACTGTACAGGGTCAAAAGAACAAGTCTACGCAACCTTGTGCGTCCGATTATGACTCTGAGTATGAGTTTCCTACGGAACCCACGTCCATGGACAGCCAGAGGGCGGGCGTCCCCTCCAAGCATATGGATGGGCCACCCTCTCAGGTTGCCACCGAAAGAGTCAGACGAAAGTTGCCCATTCCACCGGCACAAGTCAATGTTGAACCAGTAGTTACTAGCAGGGCGGGTAGGCTTCTTGGCCCACCGGCTAAGTTTAGAGACTACATTTGTGAGTAGACTCCACCTCTCCCTTTATTTCTTCCCCCCCCCCCTCCTATTTCCTCCCCTCCCTCTCTTCTCCTAGGGGGGAGGATGTGTTTTCTATAGTTGTGTCCCCGCGCGGACATCTTAGCGTACTCACTGATGCATTGTTCCAGCTGAGGTTCCGTACCAGCTGTGATGTCATCAGCTGCCAACTGTCCGTTGACAGTTGACAGCTGATCACGTTGTTTTCTGCTCCGGACTTCCCGGAGCCTGTGTTGGCGCATATCTTCAATAAAGTACTACATGTTTCAACCATACGTTTCTTAGTACTTTACAACTGCCTGGAGCCAAACCCATCACAGAGCTCAAGATGGAGCTGAAGAGGTCAGCTCATCCGCAGCTAAGTCCTTTCTCAGCCCGATCCTGTTTGAGCGTCTACCAAAAGGAGGAGTGTCAGGATGAAGCAATGGAATGGACCATAACAGCTGTACTTTCTTATCCTCAATTCACAGACATTCAATAGAGACACAAAAGGATTAGTTCCTCTGTGAATACTGGATATACTCTGTTTAAGCAAATCTGATGTCTAGAATACATGCAAAATACACACTGTTACAGTTTGTGAAAAATGGACTCCAACAGGTTGGTGTAAAATGGAGCACTGAAGCTTAAGAGCTGATTGTGATAGAAATGTATATTTAATGTAATTCAGAAATGTTCTGCATTAAAACTTGGTAAATGTTTGTGAAAATCTAAACATGTATTTCTAACTGTGTTACATTTCTTAATTAATATGCATTCCAGTATTGCTATTTTAACATATATGACCAAGAATGTATTGATATTTTATAACCAAATCGGATGTAGTTTTGCATTGGCTTAAAACATTAGTAGCTTTGACAATACTTGCTAATTTTCATGGTTCATGTAGGCCCAGAAGTCATGTTATGCAAGGTTGCACATTTGCACGTTTCCAAGAAGAGGCTTTCAGAAAAATAATGAGGCAAGTATTGTATTTATAAATGATATCTCCTCCTCGAGTAGAAGATCCTGCCACCTGTTCATTAGATAAATCTAGTAAAGTAACACATTTCTCTCATGTGATGAAGTTCTATAGACTTGCATTGAAAGAAGGCCTAGATAGACTGGTCTACATTTTATGTATTTCTAGCATTATGCTCCTTTTTTTAATTTATTTTTATTTGATTATCCACAGTATTAAAATATCAATAAATACATACAGATCTAATAACAAGGCATAAAAGCAATTCATTTCATTCAATTATACCTAAAATCGTTGCATTGAATTACATTCATATTCCCCTACAACAATTCATATGATCAATCATTGCCCCTATACATAAATACCTAATTTGCGTTTTCTTGACCCTTTAAGAGCATAGAGGCTATGCTGCAAATTATATATATTATAGATCCGGGCTCGCCACATTTCGAAAGACGGTACTTCAGGCTGTAACCAAGAAGACGCTAAACACAATTGTGCTACTGCCGTAGCAATAAAGAGCAAATACCGGAATTTATACGTAGGTCTCCCTTGCTCGAGATCCTCACCGATCCCTAGCAGCATCATGGAAGCCGAGATCTTGACTAGCATTAGCATTATGCTCCTACTAACCTTTTTTGAGAAAGAGAGAGCAATTGTATATAATTAGTTTGCTGTGCTGCTTGCTATTTTGCGCTGAGCGCTAGTTGGACTTTAGGCTTCCCAACGTGTTGTGTTTTATTTTTAACTGATGCTACATATGGTGTCTAAAAACACACCCACAGAAAGACCGTGAGGTGGTGCTGGACTGAGCTCCACAAGTGACCCCAGGCACAACAGATAAAGGAGAAGTTTCTCTGGGAGAGCAGTCTAGCACTGGACTTAGCAAATGGGCTGGAAGAATGAGTGTAATTTGAACTCAGCCTAGCCTTTAGGTAAAGTTTAACTGCTCTCACTGTTTGTTTGTTTGTTTGTTTGTTTGTTTGTTGCTTGCTTACATGGCTTAAATTATTTGTGGCTAATGTATTGTCATTAAGAGTGTGCACAATTGTCGTCTTGGTAGGAGATGATTGGAAGATATAAAAAGTGGTTGGATAGCTAGGAGTAGGAAGAGTCCAGGGACAAAAATGAGTGTGAGCGCCAATCCATAGTATAAAGTGAGCGGACTCTAGAAACACTATCATAATGGGGATGATAGGCAGGAATGCCAGGATCCGGAGCACTGACCCTCGAAAGATGAACATGTAAAAGAAAGAGACCCTCTGATTTAGCTGCCTGTCCCCTTTAAGAGTCCGCTGGGTATTAACTGAAGGTTCATCAAATGCAAGAGGATCTTTGGGTGTCTGTGCGAGGCACCTTTCCCCACTCCCTCCATGAGATCAGTTAGAAGAAACATAACTGAAGGGAACGCTATACTGTTACTCGTTTTCTTCCCTACCTGCTTCCATGGGATGAGCTGTGGGTACAAGGTATGCAGAACCTTTTTCCCTGTTACCCAAGTGTGATGAACACTGATGGGAACCAGACGATCTGAACACAGCAAGGCCCTACCAAAAAGGACTCCTGCCCACACTATATAACAACAATGAATGCACAAGAAAATATCTTGAGTGCTTGGGACTCACTAATGAGGATTAGAAGAAGTCATTTCTAAAAAATGGTACCTTAGATATAGAAAGATCAGCTAACTTAAAGGAAAAAGTTAAATATCCTGAAAATAGGATGAATGATGAGCAAAGGCCACTCTTCATTCAATGGCATGAGGATGTCAGGACCACCAAGGACACAGGGGCCACCATGCAATCTTGTACTCTGACACTCATGCACATATTCAAGAAGCTATGCACACCTAAGCACTCTTACACTCAGATACACATGCGCACTCCCAAGCACCTTTGAATTCAAAATAAACCAAGTCCTGAGGGTAGGGGCTGATCAAGTCCGCACACAACAAATTGAATGTGGTTACTAGTTGTTAGATAGTGCACGAAACCAGAGAGTACTTCCCTCTTTACTCCCCAAAATGTAGGATCAAGTCCTACAACAACATGCAAATGCAAAGAGGTTTCAGCACTATATACATTTATATAAACATGATATAACAACAGCAACTCAATAACAAAGACATCCAGCACAAGATGTATATTTCACAGAGATATTTTCTTCTTTTTTTTTTTTCAGATGGAGATTCTTTACATTCCATATTTCATATTCTTATAGCCAGCGCGTTTCGTCTCCCATGAGACTTCTTCAGGGCTTGCATATGTGATGTATAGAATTTTTCTTAGAAGTTCATATAGTGCAAATTCAACGGTCAGTGGATTCTCTAGATCACTCAGTCTTCGGTAACGGTTTGATAGCCGGCCGCATGCAAACTCATTATTCAATTTCAGCAACAAAAAAAAAAAAAAACGTTACCGAAGACTGAGCGATCTAGAGAATCCGCTGACCGTTGAATTTGAGTTGCTGTCATTATATCATGTTTATATAAATGTATATAGTGCTGAAACCTCTTTGCATTGACCTTTGAATTCAAACACTCACACTCAAGCACCCTGGCACTCACACACCCAGGCATACACCTAGATTCAGACTCCCATGCAACCATCACCACATTCTCGCCACTTTACCCACCTATACTGCTCCAGTCAGGGGCCAGAGGGATCTCGTGTTGCAAGTTCCCAGACGATTAACAGTAAAAATGAACTCATGCTTGAATTACCATTTTGAAATCTCAGCAGTCATTTTGGGTGAGGTACTATATATAAGTACCACACCTAAGCTTCCATAAATTGATTGGCTTCTGCACTTTGACGTGAGAAGAACTCGTCAGCAATACTTACTGGAATCCTGAAACCTGCATTCCCACAAAGTCCTGAGCAGGCGGCCAAGAAGTAAGAAAGACAACTCTTCATCCTCATAATCTGAAAAAGACAAAAGTAACCCTTGATCATGTCCATGAGTAATATTGCCACATATCAACATTTTGCAAAGGCCAGTGATAATTACTTTTAAAATTTTGAAACAGTGAATCGATAAGCTGTTGGAAACAAGGTCTATAGTGGGCTCGTGAGCAGTACAGTCTTGTGGACAATTACAAGGCAAAAGACTTAAAAAGTGGAATAGACTTTAAAACAAAGAGGGAAAGAAGTACACAGACTTTTGATCGTTGAATGTATACTTGAAAGTCTCCTTTGTTCAAGCAGAGCAGTCCTTCAAGATGCAGCAAAGCATTCTTCTGAAGTACACTGGACGCCACATGCATCAGGCAGTCCTCTGACAGCCCTTCCGCAGGTCCAGAAAGTGAACTGAAGAGTGGGTCTAAGGGTTCTGTTATTATGCCTGGTGCCTTGTAAGAATTAGAAGTTTCTAGAGAATTCCCTGTGAAGTGCTTGGAGTTTCCTGCCTCCCCTGCCCTGGCTCCAGCCTGGCTGCCAGAGCAATGATGTGCTGTTAAGTCCGTTTTTTGTGAAGGCAGGGCCCAGCCTATTGATTTGCAAGTGAGGCTGTGCCCAGCTCCTCCCCCATCCTGCCAGTGATGGCCCATCCAGGCACACCTAATCTCTCTATTGTGTGGATGTCTGGGAGGAGTAAACAAAGTCCAGCTGCCACCTACACCCAGTCATTTGTCCCAGGAACGGGCTGCAGGCACCAAATAGTTAAGGAAGGAAAATGCCAACTTTCTAAAAGTGGTATTTTCAAAATTGTAACTAAAAATACAACTTTACCTTTACAGAGCATTTTAAGTTGCAATTTCTCAGATACCAAACATGAAATCCATACCTGTTTCCAATTAAAAGTTAGCACTTATTAGAAGTAATAAGGCAACCCAATGTTATCCTATGGGAGAGGTATCCTATGTGAGAGGTAGTCCTCACACTACCAGGACATGTAAAACTTAAAAGCATATATCCAACCTTTTAATTACAATGCATCCTGCCCTGTGGGCTACGTCTTGCCTCTCTTAGTGGTGACTTGTATGCAATAAAAGAGAAGTTTAAGATTTAGCAAAGGAGCTATTTTGTAAAGTCGAATTGGCAGTTAAAACTGTATTCAGGCTGCAATGGCAGACCAGGGATATGTTTTAAGGGGGTGCTTATGTCCCTGGATATATGGTATACCACTTTACTAGGGAATTATAAGTAAATTTGCCAACCAGTTGTTAGACAGTTTTACCATGTTTAGGTACCATGATTTAGCACTAGTTAGCAATGGTAAGGTGCTCAAATAGCAAAACATATTCAGCAAAAATAGGAGGGGGAAGGCAAAGAGTTTTAGGGTGACCCTGTACAAAGGGCCTAGTTCAACACAAATCATCTCTGCACCTGGTAAATGACAAGTGCATTGTTCTTTCTTTTTCCCATCCCAACCCCCATCCCTCTAGGGGATTTTCAATCAGAGCATAGTGACATTAGCCCTGGCTGTAATTTCATGGAAAGGGAGAGGACCAGCATCGCTCCTGCAGAAAGCCTGGACTTCAGGTGTCTGCATCTGTGACAGAGAAGGCACACAACGTAAACATGAATCCCAAATCAGGAGTAGGGGAAATACTCAAGAGAAGTTGGAATATCAAATTAATCACTTAAGGACAGAATTTGGGCTTTTGCTCCAACTGCTCCACCTCACCCGTATTTATTTCCCCAGATCACTGAACCACAAGAGAAGGAGAAAGAGAGTGAGCACATGAGGGACTTATTGGACATCTTCTTCCAAACTGCTGATGGGGCTGGGGGTGCAGCTGATGTTGTGTCCAGGAACAGAGCAATGCCTATGAGACTGCCAGTGGCTGGATACAAGGAGGTAATGTGCAAGCCAGCGCGGTCATGTGATTGGCTGGCAGTACAACAAATAGGTTGGATGCTGATTTTACTACTGCGGATCGGACTACAGGATGCACAGATCCCACCCCTAGACACAGACTGATGAAAACAACAGAGAACTGCAGAGTGTGATTGAGATATACAAACCCAACTGGGCAGATGTGCAGCAGTTATTGAGATTGGTGGTGCCGAGTTAGGTGAGAAAAGGACTGATGTAAAAAGCTCCATGGTCTAGAGTAGCCCCTAAGGACAATAAGTAATTGATTGCTGCAGAGACTGCATTATTGAATGTGATTGTGAAGATGTGTCTAGTAAAAACAGATAGGACTAAGATATCAAACTGTATATAAAATAAGTGTGAGGCAACAGCTAATGATTTGGACAAACTTAAGGGTATTCAGGCATAGCATGTCTGATGGAGAGGGTTCAGGAAGTTATAGGAGCTGCTTGTGTACAGGGACTATTACCAAATGTTAAAAGTCAGTTAAGGATGGCAGACTGAGAACTTATCTGAATTGGTGACAATTCCTAACTATAGGGTAGCCTTACAGGAGTAAAAGAAAGAAAATACAGACTTGAGATTAATATCTTTAAAACTGCAGACTATGCATAGGGTTGTTAAAGGGATGGGACAGGGTTTCCCTCAAAGGGGGGTGGCAAAGGAGGGCAGGGAGTCAGAAAAAATGTGACAGGGAACAGCAGGGTCTGAGTAGAAAACCCAGGAGTAGGAGGCTCTTGCTTTGTGTGTGGTCAGCTGTGGCACTAGTAACAAGATTGTCCCAATACTGCACACAACGCACCTGGTTCCCTGACCAACCTGGGTACAATTAAATTGCTCGAAATCCTTACCTTGTATTCTAGGGCAGCTGAGAGGTTCAGACTGTGTAATGTATACTCTAATACCAGTAGATCAGAAGGGCCCTTATGTCAATTGTGGCATTGATGGTAAATATACTGCTTGCATTATTGATATGGCTGCAAGTCTCCAGCTCTCAAAACTTTCACATTCCCATATTTACATCTTGCAGGCATGTCCATAGACACAGTCGTTATTTTCAACAAGCAAGTTCTCCACTGTATAACTGATCCTGTGTCCATTTCTGTAGGACCACTTTGTGATAAGCATTCCTTTTTTACTCCCCCCAACTTCCCCAACAAATCTGTTAGGCAGGTTAACTGTATTGTGTTTTGTACTCCAGAAGGGCTAATATACCTCACTAACAAGAGAGTAAGGTACTTGCACTATTATGTGAGAGCTTAAATTATCCTTGAGAAGCAAACAAGGTTGTCATGTTTCCTGACAGAATTGTTTTCACAGGTAGCGTCTACATTGTGGTCTACAGAGGCCAACAACGTGGTATTCATCTTCTTTATGGACCCGTAAAGGCAAAGGTTGACCCTAAGACAAAGCTACCCGTAATATCTAGTTACCAGTTAAATCAAGAGGCAGAGAAAGGAATCCACCTGTAATAGCAAACTTAGGGGCATATTTATGTTGGGCTAGCGCCACCTTTACGCCACCGTTGCGTCACTTTTGTGACGCAGCGGCGGCGTAAACCCTGAGCCACGTTGCACCCTATTTACATCGTGACGCATCTATGGAGATGCGTCACGGTGTAAAGCCCTGCGCCAAATTAAACCTGCGTCAGGTTTAATGTATGCAGGGTGGGCGTTCCAGCGGAAAAAGCCTCGGAAAAGTGACGCAGTGAAATCTACAAGATTTCACTCAGTCACTTTTCCGACGCTGCTGCGTCAAAACCTTGCGCCTGCTTGAAGCAGGCGTAAGGCATGACACAGCATGTAAGGTATGGCAGCCCCTAAACATTGCTGGATTTGCGTCGTGCTTGAGACACGACTCCAGCAATGCGCCGCCCTTACGCCATCAGATGCGTCACGCATCTGTTTATCCTTGTGCCACGATGCGCTGCATTGTAAATGCGGCGCATCTGTGGTGGCGCAAGGGTAAACTTGCGTGACGCATCTTTCCTGGCGCATCCCTGCTGATTTGCAGGGATGCGCCAGGAAACATAAATCTGCCCCTTAGTGAACTAAGGGGTTTTAGTATTTGATATTCATAGATGTAACAAACCAGGTCTCCTGATACGCAAGATGGGAAAAGCCAAGGTGTACAGGTTCATCCAAGACCTTATAGCCATTATTAATGTGGTTTTCCATAGCTTCCCTGAGGTCCCCAATTTTGCTGTCATCCTTTCTTGTATGCCTACATATGCTCAATGGTTTACAGTGATTTACCTTTGTTCTGCTTTCTACTCTATCACTGTACATGAGGAGAGTCAGCATCTCTTCATGATCACATTCTGAGGGTCTTAACGTTCACGGACATGAGTCTGTCAAGGATTTATGGAGTCTCCTTCAATCTTTTCTGAGTCCTAAATATGAATTTGGACAATCTGGATTTCCCCTCGGGTTCTACTTTAATCCGATATGTGGATGATTTATTGGTGGTATCTGTTAATGCAGATCGGTGGAAGAAGACTGTCTATCTCCTCGCCAAATTGGCTAATAGAACAAGGCAAACACAAGGAGCTGATGGACGGAGCGCTGAAACTTTTCAGAAACTCACCCCTAGTCACAGATCTGGGTTGGATCCATCATCATTCTTTAGCTCACTTCGCCACCTCAGTTCAGACCCAGCCATATGTAAATAAGTCTTGACTCTGTCCCCTATAGGAACAGACCAGCCCGAACTGCCAAGCCAGGTCTTCCCTGGACCGGAAACAGGCATCCTGTGAATGGTTTCGGGGTAACACCCCTCATCAGCCAGGCTAGCAATAAAGCAAGGCTTCAAAGGAACAATTGCAGTTCTGCCTTTCCTAAGTGTGAGACCTTGGTCATGGAGTATCTGCTGGCAAACGCCACATGTCTTTTGAAAAAGTTGAAGCCATCTGTAAGTTGCCCCACCCTATTACTGTCTCCCAGGCATGCACCTTTTTGAGAATGGCTGGGTACTGTAGACAGTGGATTCTGGGTTATGCTGAAATAGCCAACCTTTTAAAAAATATGTTCGAAAAGATTCCCCCGAACCGTTGCAGTGGTCTTGTGAAGCCGAAAATGTACTTATAAAAATTACACATACACTGACTTCTGCGTCCGCCCTATGGCTATCTGATTGTGCCAAACCTTTTACTTTGTACTTTCATGAACGTAATGGGTTTGCTCTTGGAATGGTGATACAGAGTCATGGGCTTTGGAAAAAGCTAATATCTTATTACCCTTCAGTAGTGGACTCAGTTCGGGCGGGGCTGCCACAATGTTTGTGGTCTTAGGCGGTGGCTGCAAATCTTGCTAAAGCTCATGAGAATATTGTGTTGAATTACCCTTTACCCGTGGCTATGCCCCTTTCTGTGATTTCACTTCTCCTTCCTACAAAAATCCAGCTCCTCTGCGCTGTCCAACTTTCTCAATACGAAATATTGTTTGTGTCTGCTTCCAATATTACTTTGGTCCCTCGTCCCACTTTGAACCCTGCTTCTTTAATAGCCACTAGAGAGAATGGAGAGCCCCATAATGTTGTCCTGGCCACTGCCCACATTACTAAACCACGTATTGACTTGGCCGATGTGTCCAATTTTGACTGTGAATTGACATCTTTTGTGTCTGGATCATGTCGCAGAAACATCGAGGGTGTCTTATTAGCCAGTTATGCTGTATGCACTGTGTACCAGATTGTTGAGAGTTGCACTTACCAACTCTGAGATCAGCCCAAGTTGCAGAGCTATTGCTGTCACTCAGGCCTGCTTCCTAACTAAGGAAAATACTTTTGCAGTATGCACAGACTCAAAGAATCCTTTCAAAGTGATGCATGACTGTGGGCTCCTCTGGATGTAAAGGAACCCCCATTAGGAATGGGCAATCTCTTGAAACCCTTTTACATGCCTTTCAATGTCAGAAAAGGTGGCAATGTTGAAATGTAGCACCCTCAGGATGAAGTTTCAGGTCCCAATGCCCTAGCCGATTCAGCTGATAGGAATGTTGGATTGGATGCCTGTTTGATGCGGGGGATAGCATTTCATTGATCGCAGTTCCCATTTGTTATAATGACACTTTGCTTCATCTTTTCCATTACGGGCACAGCCTATCGGGCTGCGAACATCTCCCCCTCATTTCATCCTAGGTCCTGGATACAGTGTGCCAGACGTCACTTATCTTGCAATGACTGGGCAAGGATTTATTGGCAAGCACTGAGGATCACATGTCTCAAGTGTTTTTGTTGGATATAGCAAATGTAATTTAACAGTGGAGAACATTCCGTTTGAGTCACCTACCTTTGAGCACTGTCATCCCCATGCACTGTTGTTTCATAATGGTCACCCACAAGGAGTTCATGCATATTTTATTCGCGGGTCACGAGCCTTAGATTGGGCTGGGACCTGTTGTCCAGATTACATCGTTCTTGCAAAAAGGCACTTTGATGATCATCCTTTAGAACGAAGAAGGGGTACGAGGTCATGTTTCAACTACGCTTAGGTTCTTTCCTGCTTTCATTTCCATGTATGGGATGACTGCTGCTTTAAATGAAATGAGAAGAAATGCAAAAAGTTTAGAAGAATGAGCTTATTCTACCACAGTAGGTTGACAGTGAGTGACAGAACAGTTAGATGCTCATGCCAAAATGCTGATTCAACATAGAACAGTATTATATTATGTCTTAGTGGCCAAAGAGAGGCGGGACCTAAGGACTGAGTGAAGTACCCCTCCTCCACAATACTTCTCTTACATGAGCAGACAGACAGCATTAAGGAAAGAGTTGCTTTTTTTTAAACTACATGAGATACAAGGTGGCCCTGATTAGAGCCCGAATGGCATATGGATGTGATTGGGGGGGAAGTGTTTGGATCCTGGGGGTAAAATTTTTTGAAGGAATTATTGTCATTCTTTAAATTGTGATTGTTATATATCTAACTTTTAGATTAACATTGTGTTTCATCAAAGGTTCTTGCAAACATAAAGGTACTGCCAATACTTTTACGCTTGCTGTTTCTAAAGATGATGAGGAGAGTGACAATGAAGCTGTGAAAGGGAAGTGATGAGGCTTTTTTTTAAAAAAAATTAAATTGCTGTGAAAGGAAATTTTCCCCCATGATAAAACAACTGGAATAACTAAACACTCTTATTTTGTTGTATTTAAGAATCAGAAAGTATGTTAACTCTGCAACTGAATGTACCTTAAAAATTCGAAACCGTAGTGTACCCCATATCAAATCACAGATACGGAATAATGTTTTCATAATTTCAAAATATGTCAATTTTGTAGTACCCTGGCTCTCTTCCCCAGTATATCCCACCAAGCTTACAGGAATGCAACAATACGAAAATCTGTCTGGGGTGATTACTTTACCTCCTCTCCTCATATTTCACCATGTGGTCCTGGGTTTCCCAAAACGGAACTCACAGTCTGCTATGTATTGTACCATTCACAGCATACATACATCCAGCACATGTATTCAAAATCCAGGCCCCACACAGCACTATGGGGCATATCATCAACGAGGCGATAACAAATTATCGCCACTTTTGCGTTGCGGATGAAAAGCGGCGATAATTTTATCGCCTAATCAGCAAGGTCACGCTATCGCGTGAAACCTTGCATTAGCGCCTGTATTCTGAACGCCCAGCTTTGCATCTCTAATGAGATGCAAAGTGGGCGTTCCTGCCCTGACATAACTGGAGAAATGTCGCTAAGCAACATTTCTCCAATTATTAATGGGCACGTTAACCTGCAGAGCGACAAGCAAAGTAGCGATAACCTCTGTTATCGCTACTTTCCTTACGCCTGCTTCAAGACTGACTTAGCCATGATATCCTATGTAAGGTGGATATCATGGCTAAGTATGCCTTGCCCTATCATCAAGCTATCGCCAAACTTTGTGAGACTATCGCTGGATTTCCAGCGATAATCTCACATTTGGCAGTTAGCGCTTGGAATTTTATCGCTTTTGAGATAAGCGTTGCTAATAGCATGCTATCTCAGCTATAAAATTCCACGTTACCCGGCGATAATTATCCTAGCGCTAATTATCGCCGCTCCTTGATGATATGCCCCTATATCCTTCACGTACTGCTCCATACACAGGCACACATACACCATCACATGCATTTAACATGCATGCACTGCACAGCTCTACATCCTTCATGTATTGACTTCTTACAGGCACACATACACTCCAACATGCATTTAACATGCACCCAGTGCACAGTACTGCATTATCCCTATATTGTACCGTTCACTGGCACACCCAGCGCACGTACCATTCTCGTGTGTGGCGCAGCACTCTACACCAAACCGATGTAGGCCAAGGGGTGGGTTAAGCACCCAGCAGCAGATGTTTAAATGTGACCCATTAGGCCTCACGTCAGTGACACAGATTAAAAAGGACCTGTTCACCTCTACTGATCATTACAAAGTATTCTGTTACCACCATGCTAATGCTATACAACATGTCCTAAAGGCAGTAGCCTTTCACCACTATGAGGGTAGCGCACCTCCTGGTCCAACAAGAACACAGGCTGTGAGACTGACCTATGTCGAGAAGGGGCACACGCATGATCAGTGTTTACCTATGACAACAAAAATTTGCATTAGGAATCCAGAAATCAGTAAACATAGGCGCGCAGGACAGGCATGCACGCCCATTACCATGCAGAGGACTTTTCCATCCGAACAATAACTATGGAAGGTGCCGTGGATTGAGAAACGGCGCAGAAGCTGTGCGTTGTACTCCTCCACAGTGACAAAATGTGTTAGATAAATGGAGTAAAATCAAGAACTTTACGATGCATCCTTTCCCTTCATACCCAGGTGCGGATACCCAAACTTCACACCAGGATTAGACAGAGATAGCTTATGGGCCTGGAATTCCTGCAGGTGCCTGATGTAAATTTCCTGTTCAGGGGAGGAGACATCTAATCATTTGAGGAGCTTAATTTGGCCTGCCTGATGCAGAACTGTGCTGATATCTTAATGTATGCCACTAGGTGTTGCACCCAGCCACCAGATAAGGGACAACATGAGAGTTTATGCCAAGTAAGAAATGGGGACAGGGAGGTGAATGCAAGGACAACGCAAAGGCGTCTGTACTATTTAGAAAGCCATGGAAGGGGTGATTTGTGCTTCTTGAGTGGCTTTGTAAAGTAATGTACTGCAAAGCAGCTGTGCTCAAATCACCTCCAATTGGTGCCCAGTCTTCAGGAAGTGGCCGACTGGATGGCAAACTGTCGGTTGAAGCTAAACAAAGACAAGGCAGTAGCCATGTTGCTGGGCAATAACATCAAAAGCCAGGGTCTGACTTCCCGGCCCGATTATCTGGGGAGCCTTCTGAACCCAAAAAGACCGATAAAGAGTCCGGGAATGTGACTGGATGACAAGCTCACCATGCACCATCAGGCAAAGAAGCTCGCAGCCAGCTGCTACAGCGTTCTTAGACTGCTGAGGAAAGCCCTCGACATCCTCCCTTCCTCACCAGGAGGCTGATTGTCCAGTCCCTTGTAATCTCACGCCTCAACTTTGACAACGCCTTGTATTTTGGCTCTCTCCGATATGTGTTTAAAAGCAGACAGGTCACCCAAAATGCTGCGGCTTGCCTCCTCATGAACATCCCGAGGCACCAATCCACTAAATAGGCTTCAGAGGAATTAAACTGGCTCCCTGTGGTGCATCGGGTGCAGTTTAAAGCCCTATTGATTCTTCACAGAGAACTTCACATCAAAGGCCCTTCACTGTTACAACCTTTAGCCTCCCCATATACTCCTTGTAGGCTACTCAGATCATCCTCGGCTCACCGGCTGAATGTTCTCAAGATTCTCAAATCTAGATGGGGAGGTGGCTCAATGGCACCATGGCCCCCAATATGTGGAACAACCTACTGATAGAGTTACGCCAACTGAAACATGAACTCCCTTTCCGTAAGGCCCTAAAAACTTGGCTGTTCAGGAAATAGTCCCTCCCTGCCCTTGGCAGTATTGCTGGTGGGGTGTTGGTTCTAGCACTGGGAGGCCTCTGGGTAGCCATGCGCTCTACAAGAAACGTAGAATCGAATAGAATAGAATAGAAAAGCTTGAACCACATGAATCCTCCACTCACTGCTGATGGAATGCTGTACCGGGTAAGAATACAGCTGACCACCATTACCTTACGCCATGGACATGGATTGATTAGAAGATCTTGCCCCTGTCACAGGCACCCCACAAGAATGATGACACTGTGCAACAATTATCAAGTGGATATGGTATCGGGGTGCATCTTCCTCAGAGGGATTTCTACTAAATTGCCAGACTACAGGTGCTTTACCCAGCCCACAGATCCTCATACCAGCTGCTAAGGACTCACCTTTCATATTCAGTCACCCTGTCTGCGCCCTCCTACTTCCCTCATCTGCCAAGTAGAAACTCCATTGGTGCGTCCACCATGGAGTATACTAGGTTCTTGTCAGAGCGCATTCCTCAGGAGCAGCACTCTTTTGTCCTGTTTGTCACTCCCTATAGCAAAACTTGCTGTTCTAATCCATCTGCACTGTGCATTCGGCCTATCGTCAACAGAGACATCAGTTTTGCATTGATAAATTTAACTGCCACATCCCAAGAAGTCGCCTTTGCTCCTCTGTCAGTAAACTCATATTAATACTCCTTCAAAAAGAGCACTCTCCAGAGGCTGAGCCATCTTCATTCTGACATTCTGTCTGTGAAACACCCTCCTGGGTATTCTCCGGGACATTGATGACTACATGGCTCTTCCTGAGGACCATGATGATTCCCCAGGACACTGATGACTACATGGCCCTTCCTGAGGACCATGATGATTCCCCAGGACACTGATGACTACATGGCCATTCCTGAGGCCCATGATGATTCCCCAGGACATTGATGACTACATGGCCATTCCTGAGGACCATGATGATTCTCCAGGACATTGATGACTACATGGCTCTTCCTGAGGACCATGATGATTTCCCAGGACATTGATGACTACCTGGCCCTTTCTGAGGACCATGATGATTCCCCAGGACACTGATGACTACATGGCCATTCCTGAGGCCCATGATGATTCCCCAGGACATTGATGACTACATGGCCATTCCTGAGGACCGTGATGATTCTCCAGGACATTGATGACTACATGGCTCTCCTGAGGACCCTGATGATTTCCCAGGACATTGATGACTACCTGGCCCTTTCTGAGGACCATGATGATTCCCCAGGACATTGATGACTACATGGCCATTACTGAGGACCATGATGATCCAACTATTCCCACTGTCAACCCATGCCTTGAGAGGCACTTTAAGAGAAAGACAGTACTAGGTGGCCACCTACAGCACCATCTACATAACTGTTTCCAGAGTGGCCCACACAAAAAAAATGTGGCCTCACTGTGGGATGAAATGGGATTATCAAAATACCCTAGTGTTCACTGGACCAAAGGATCCTGGCAGCAGCACAGCATCTTCTGCACCCTGCTACCACCTTGCCCTAGGCCACCCGGTTAGCGCTACCTGGAATGGTGCCTGTATGCCTCATGCTACAAATGTGTACATGAATAAATAATGGAATATGAAAAAAGATCAGCATCAGATTTACTCTTCTTTTGCATGTGGTAGGTATAGGGTTAGGTAAACTCTGTAATCTCTTTAGTGATCCTTGCACAAGCCCTACATCTGCACCCTCCCCCACACTGTTACCAGCTTGCTCCAGTCTTAGCTCCAAGAGACCCAGTGCAGTGGTGTACCCTTCATGCTACAAATGTACTCCATTAATAAATATGCCCATGAAAAATATCAACACCATATTTACTGTACAAACTCTTAAATCCTTTAAGTCTCCTAAATGATATTATTAGGCGCTGCCTGAGTGTATTTATTGGAACAAAAAAGCATTTAAAAAACTGTCATTTTCAAGTGTTTCAAATTGTTCTGTTATAGTTTCCGCATCTGGGTGCAATAGGGGATGTGGCCTAATGGCCAGAGCTGCCTTGGAGCTGTGGAACCACGTTTGAGTGTCGGCATGGGCTCAACATCCTGTGATTCTGGGCAAATCAGGTAATCTCCCTGTGCCTACCAAAAATGAATGTGTGCTTGTGTAACGTAACCGGTGCTCATGTAAAGCGCACCAATACCTTGGGTCCAGTTCCCGCTATATAAAACTGAAGAAAAACAAATGGAGGCAGCCATGTTGCAATGTGTTCCACAAAACCCTGATAAAATTGCAGAGGCTGAGTCATAAAGACCAGACACGCGTAGGAAAGTTCCCACAGACGGAACCCCCCCCCCCCCCCCCTCCCTACTTCCCTAATTATTGCAATGTGAGCTCTCGATTCGCACCTCTAATCCTCGCCGGGGGATGGCGGTGTAATGGATCTGCTCAAGTGTCGCTCTCTCTGGGGGTGAGCAGGCGCTCGGATGGGGGGTCTGGGGCTGGACTGAAGCCACAGGACAGACCAAACAGCCTGGCTTGTTTTCTTCTGCCAGTTTCCTTGTCAGCTCGAGAGTGCTGACAAGTTATGGCTGGCAGGCCTGGTGGCACCCTAAGTGACGTTGGCAGCATGTCTGTAGCAGATTTAGCAAAATGGTACTGGTTAGGGATTTCCAACAATCGTTTCCACTTTAAGAAGTCTAGAAGCTTTTAAGGGATAATTTCTTCCACTGGAGGCGAGTGAATATGATATTGGTAGCTTGTAAGAAGCAAGGAAAGCCGGGAAAACACCATACTTCCTTCCAGTTAAATGAAATAAAAGCCTGTATAAGTTAAGGAATGTTTGAAATAGTCCATCGTATATGATAATGAATTATGCGTGAGTGTGTTAGTAGCTTGGCAAGTGTCGGCGATATTTCTGCAGATGAAAGACAATATCACACATGATCCAGTCGGTGGAATCGCAAACTGGTACAGACAGTCAATTTATGCATATGTATACGACGTATATTTCTGTAAGGTATATGGATGGATAGACATGGATGGATAGACAGACAGACAGACAGACAGACAGACACACAGATAGATAGATAGATAGATAGATAGATAGATAGATAGATAGATAGATAGATAGATAGATAGATAGATAGATAGATAGATAGATAGATAGATAGATAGATAGATAGATAGATAGATAGATAGATAGATAGATAGATAGATTGATTTCAGAGAAAAAGTTGTTCTACAGAAAGAAAGATGGCTAGATGAAACGAAGGAAGAACGCCAAGGAGAGAGAGGTCTACAAAGGAATACTGGCTGGCAGAAGAAAGAGATGGATCAACAAACCAAAGTTGAGAGAATCAAATAAACAGTTCATCAGTTAAGAGGAAAACTGCAATGTGAAATATTTGGATACAGGCTTGGCCAGCGTTCGACATAATTAATAGCAGAAACTAAATTTGTATTGCATTATCAATGAAGCCCAGGGTTGTTTGAGCTCATTTATCAAGTAACACGCTGGGCTGGAGACAGTTGAGTGGAACACAGTCAGGCAACCCTGTAAACATGCAGTTTTGTGTTTGCTGTTTTTGTATGTTTTTCTATGTCCCCCGAGGGGAAAAAACGAAAAATTAAACATCATGAGAATGTGTTACATCGCAGATATGCAAGTCATGTGTTTAAAAGCTGCGCAGCAAGACATTTCGCCTGGGCAGGGATATTTAGACATTGCTCCTAAGCGGACCCCCTTGAAAGCTGAACCTAAAAGCAGCACGTTTCCCGCCCGCAATTCGAGTGCAGATCCAAAAGTGTCAAGGAAAGCTGCTGTTGAGTTCAGCTTTCGAGAGCTCACGCGACACATAGAGATAAGCTAGCGTTGCCTGGATCTTCTCTGCCCAAATACAATCACAGTCTGGACTGGGAAGCACAAGCTGCCCTGGCAAAACGTTGACACCTGCCCCTTTCTTCCTACTCTCTCATTTATCTCTCTCCTTTTCTCTTCTCTTCCCTCTTTCTGTCCATTACTTGGGGAAGCTGGAGAAACTGGCAGAGCAAACACAAGGAGATGATGGGCGGAGCGCTGAAACTTTTCATACACTCACCCCCAAGTCACAGATCTGGGTTGAATCCATCATTGTTCTTTAGCTCACTTCGCCACCCCAGTTCAAATCCAGCCATATGCAAATCAGTCTTGACCCTGTTCCTCTTGGGAACAGTCCAGGCGAACTGCCAAGCCAGGTGTTCCCTGGGCCGGAAACAAGCATCCTGGGACCGGTTACGAGGTAACACTCCTCATCAGTCAGGCTAGCTTGAATCCAGTGGCAAAGTGGGCAAGGGACCCACGTCTGGGCATAGTCTGCCAACTTAGGGCGAACAAAGCAAACAAAAGGAGATGATGGATGGAGCGCTGAAACTTTTCAGACACTCACCCCCAGTCACAGATCTGGGTTGAATCTATCATCTTTCTTTAGCTCACTTGGCCACCCTAGTTCAGACTCAGCCATATGCAAATCAGTCTTGACCCTGTTCCTCTTGGGAACAGTCCAGCCCAAACTGCCAAGCCATGTCTTTCCTGGCCCAAAAACAAGCATCCTGGGACCGATTTCAGGATAACACCCCTCATCAGCCAGGCTAGCTTGATTCCAGTGGCAAAGTGAAGGCTCTCTGCCCTAAAAAAAAACGCCATCCGGAGGTTTCAGCCCACCGGGAAAATGTCCAGCGGAATAAACAGGCAGACCGGGCCCAGGGAAAGTTAAGGATGCGAGTAGAAATTAACAAGAGGATTTATTGAAAGATACAACCCAAGAGTGGTCATCACTAGCCAGCTAGCAGACAACCGCCAGACTATCCTCACCCTCAGGCAAACAACATGCAACAAAGCACATTCTAAAAGAATACATACGAAATTCAATTCCGTCTATACCTTAAAGGCATAACTGAATGGATGTCTCTCTCAGCCCTGAGTAAATAAAATACATTGAGGTGTTCTGGCACTGAGATAGCCAAATTCTGCTATAGTACTTGCCCGGGGACCATAGTCTTCACCAGTATGGTGCGTTTAATAGAAGACATAAAGTATTCAATACCAACACTTCCATTCCTCCGCATCCCGGTCCTTATCATTGAGTGAATGTCGTCACTTGAGGACAGGCTTACTGAGCTGCTCCCATAATGTATTTTTTACTGTCTAACGTTCTTAGCTCCACCCCTAGGTTATAACTTTATTTCCATTCATTCACACTTCCTCTTTTATTTTCGGTCGGGCTTCGAAGAAGGCTTGCAAAGCTGCATTACCTATCAGGACAACAGGTAAGTTAATTTTAAATGTGAGCTCTGTCAGGACGCATGTAGGCATTCCATATCGCCAAGGTGGTGGCATAGTCTTGATCTGCTGCATTCATTACCAACTCGTCTATTTTCCTTGTCCCAGTAATCACTAGTGAGCTTGTATTCTGTTGACAGAACCTCCAAAGAAAAAATACTATAGATTCTAGTTTCCTATCCCTCCAACATGGCATCATTCCTGACCCTTACCATCAATCATATAGGTAGGAAGTCGACACCCACCTTCCTGTTTTTGATCTGCTGCGTAAGTAGTGCCTCTGAAGATCAGGTAAGTTTATATTTGTTATGTTTTACTGTGTATGTAAGTTCTGCTGTAGCAGACTATGTTACGGGGCTCAGTGGAGGTCTTGCTTCAGCAGACCCAGAACATCCCATCTATTAAAGTTACGGCTTGGAGCCTGCAGAACCACTGAGAGGCCCTGATGGAGTAGGGCTCGTGGGCAGGCTGTTCTTAAGTTTGAGCCACGGTAAGGACTTTACCGGATGGCTGGCAGAAGGCCCTGCTGTAGGGGGATCGGTTGTTGCTCCTCTCTCAATGCCACGCAGTCTCTGCTCTGCCTAAAAAGGGCCAGCGAAGTATGCACAAGGATTATGGTTTTTGGGAGCGAATTCATGTCGCTCCTGTCTCCAAGAAACCATAAGAAGCGGGAAGTCAGCTTCTCTCGATATTGTGAACACCGATTTTGATGTACAAGACCCTATCACCTCCAGGTCATCACTTTTTTCGATGCTCTGGTGGCGTAGCGCCATTTCCCATAAATTAGAAGGTCGCACTAAGCCACTTAAGGTGGCTTAACGCAGCTTTGTAAATGTGCCCTTTCCCGCCGCAGTCCTCTGAGGCAAAGGGACGTTCAATGGGTGTTGCTGTGGGTCCTCCACCTTAACACCCATTGCTTTTGACCCTGCCCAAGATTTACAAGGCTGAGGCTGCACCCAAAACAGCACCATTCTAATGCCATGGATTACCAGGCAATACGAGGGAAATTATGAATTTCTTCAAATTATTTGCTCTTTCACTGTGTGCTGCATTCTGAGAGCAAATCGCCATGAACGTTTATGTGCAAGAAGGTGTCCCTTTCTGCACATAAGCAATCGCCCCTGCAGCGCAGGCCCCTTTGCCACATGGTGGCAGGGTGCCTGTACTGGTGCTAGGTAGCCTTTTTAATGCCAGCGCAAGAGGAAACATCGAGGTATGCCATATTCTTGTGACTGCGGCGCACCGCTGCGTTTTAAAAATATCGTAGCGTGGCACAGCTTATTTTGGCGTAGCTCAGCATTTTGATTTAATTTTTGTAAATAGGCCCCTATATCTCTAGAAGAGGATAGGAGTGATCCTCCTGATATTCTCCATACAGAGGATGATCACAATAGCAGCTGAGGTGGCCTTAAAGGAAAGGGAAAGGCCCCCTTCTCGCAGGAGACCTCGTGGGGAGGTGGTGTCAGAGTCGCAAGATGGGAATGAGTAGGAGGTCAGAGGCAGACCGATGCAAGGCTCTGAGTTAAAGGAGGTTTTGCAAAACATTAGAATAAACCTTGCCTTTCCTGATGCTGCACAATCAGAAGACAATGAGAGCTTTATAGGTCTTGCCTGACCCAGCGCATGCGCTGATCTGGCGAGACTTATTGAGAGGGCTCCAAAAAGTGCTACCAGGCCAGCCTAGAGCTACAGTGCATGTGCGCGGGCTCGCGCGCCGCGCTTTACCGCGATTACTTTCACTTTCGCGGCCGCTTTGATGTTTCCATAGCTAATTGGTCTCGCTTTTGGGACCTTATAAGTATTTAGTTATGCAACTGTTGCATAGCTAAACACTTATAAGGTCCCAAAGGCGAGACCTATTGGCTATGCCAATGCTTTTTAGAATATTACCAGAAAAATGAATCGGAGAATCTGCCACTGTGCCCTTCAGCAGGAGAGTGTTGCTGTGAGATTGGAAAGAAATTGATAAATCCCTTTTTCCTAGATTCCTGGCTCAAAGGTACCCAATTCAGGAGTTTGCAGATTAATTTCTTACAGTGGTGAAGGAGGATTCATTTATAGCTAGTCCGTACGACTCAATGGACAGGAGAGTGGACACAGCAGTTAAACATACCTATGCGGGTGGAAACTTTTCTAATAGGGCTGCAGCTTATTCCTGATATACTATTAGTCTTTGTTAAAAGACTTCCAAGCTTTGGCAGATCTTATCAACCAGGGACCAGATTTAATGGGCACTTTAGCTCTTGTGTAATGTTGTCAGACATTTTGTATGATGCCTTGAATTCGGCAGCATCCGCAGCAGGTTCAGCCATTGCGGCAGATTCTTTGTAGATGTCCCTATTGATGAAGATTTATAGCTTGAGGAAATGGTGAAGAGTTAGGTGGGGGGCAGGAAATTACTGTCTCCATCTAGACCTACCCAATGAAGATTTGTAAGTATTTTGTCTGTCTGCTCAAGGGAAATCCAATTAGCCCTTTTGAGGAATTGGAGGTGGCGGGGGAGTCCCTCCCTGAGGGAAATCCCAGCGGTAACTTCCAGGAACCTCAGCTCCAACTCAACAGAAGTCCTGACTATGTGGACATTGAGTCATACCCTGTAGAAGGGTTGATTTAATTATTTCTGGAAGTATGGAGGAAGTCGATATCAGATCAATGGGTCCTGCACATTGTGGGAAGATGGTTTCGGATAGAGTTTATTCCTCCCCCTCCAGACTTTCTTTGCGCAATACCACTTCCTGCATATTCTCAGAAGCGCCAAGCTTTTGAAGACGGAATTCAAAAGCTTTTGGAAAAGAGGGCAGTTGTGCCAGTGTCAACTAATCAAAGACGGACGGGGTCTACTTGATTCTATTTTTGGTTCAGAAATTGTCAGGGGAATGCAGACTAGTTCTAGATTTGAAAGCAAGTTCAAGATGACAACACTGCAAGAGATTCTTCCCTTCATCAAACGGGGGATTTTCTTTTTTCAATAAACTCTTTTTACTAACAAATTGTAGTGCACCAACTTACATTGTTCTAGACACATGATCAAACCGGACAGGTACGTATCAATACATTGTAATCTCATTTCCACTTCTGCATGTTCGCCATCATTCACATGAGCTTCCACGCTAGCATCAACTTCCCCTTATACATCACCCTGTTTCTGCCCTGTAAAAGCGGGGGATTTTTAGGCATCTTTGGATCTACTAGACACTTATTTTCATGTTCCAATCCATCTCATCTCACAAAGGTTCCTTCGCTTCTGTGTACAGTATCATCATTATCAGTTTCAGGTACCTCCCATTGGCCTTTCTTCCTCTCCAACGGGTGGGCTTGTTGCATTCTAAAGGAATCCAAGTATTTCCTTATTTGGATGACTGATTGATCTTGTCTTCTTTTTCTTAGGTGCAAGAACTATGCTGAGCCATAAAGGAGCACAGATTTTTGTTAAACATCCGGAAATCCTACCTCATGCATACACAGGAGTGCATCGGTGTGCATTTCAGAACAGAGGTGGGGAGAGTGTTTCTTCCTAAGGACAGAACAATCAATATCCAAACTTAGATTGCATCTTTGGTGGCAAACTATCCAGTCCCAGTCCGAGTCCGACATTGGTTGAGGTTGAGGGTCTGATGGCATCCTCTCTGGTGATTCTCCATTGGGCCCACCTCCATATGTATCCTCTGATAAATCAGGTGTTGAGTCACTTGAATCTGGCTTCTGAGGATTTTGAACAGAGGATTCCAGTGAGTGGTCAAGTACAGAAGGACCTGGGTTGGTGGATGACAGACAACAATCTGAACAGGGTTCAGCTTTATGTAGTTCAGCCACCAAAGGTTGTGACAACAGGCACCAGCAGGTTGGGCTGGGTGCCACTTTGGAGGGTGCAACGGCTAAGGGGAAGTGGGCTCATTATCAGGTGGAGAATTCTTTCATTTGGAGGGAGCTGAAGGCAGTACATCTAGCCCTGTTACAATTTGTACTGCAGTTGTTCCACCACCATGTGCATATCAAATAAGATACCAGGGTGGTGATGGGTGTGTCAACCATCAGGGTGGGTGCAGATCTCAGTCTCAGCTTTCTGGCCAGGGAGATTACTGCTTTGGGGAGTCCAGTCTGAGTTCTTTAGCTACAATTTACTTTCCGGGGATGAAAAATTGGGCAGCGGACATGTTGAGCCGAGCGTTTCCTCTGATGAATGCTCTATCATTAACAAATTACCTCTTCCTTTGGCTGCAGGAGAGATTTGGTTATCCAGAAGTGGATCTGTTTGCCTCGAGGGAGAACGCGCTACTTCCATATTTCTACTTCCTTGTTCGGAGGCATGCAGGGTGGATGTGATGTCTTCCAAATGGCGATCAAATCTCCTTTATGCTTTCTCTATGATCCTACTGATCCCCAGGTCACTGCACAAGACCAGGGAGGACAAGGTTCAGATGTTACCGGTCGTTTGAGGATGGCAGAGGCATCCCTGGTACCCTTTGGTGTCACAGCTTGCTGTAGGACCACATTGGACAATCATGTGGGGTCTGTATCCATTTGTGGGTTCACGTCGTCCATTGGCCGTACTAATGCATTTCCATCTTCAGGAATTGCTCCTAAAATGATTAACCTCTTGGAGCAGGGTTGTACATCAGAGGTGGTTGAGATGATTCAGAATTCCAGGTGTTAATATAGCCTGAAGGGGTACTCATGTCATTGGTAGTCTTTGCACAAATGGTCTGTGTTGAAAGGTTTGGATTCTGCAATGGTAGCTCCAATGAGAGAGTTGGATTTCCTTCTGGATGGTTTTCCCTTAGGTCTTGCGATATCTACCTTGAGGGCTCAATGGGCAGCAGTGAGGGAGTTCACAAGCCCCCAGTTGGAGGAAGTGGAGACTTTGGTAGGCAGATTGTTAAAATCGCTTTCTTTGAGAAGACCTAGTGTGCTTTGTCCAGCTCTGACCTGGGATTTACCTCTGGATTTACAGGCTCTTCAGCATTCTCCTTTCGAACCTTTCAGTTCGGTGGAGCTCAAGCTTCTGACATCCAAGAACATTTTTTCGTAGCTGTGTCGTCAGTTAGAAGAAGGGGTGAACTAGGTTCATTGTTGAGGTCTGAACCTTTTTGAAGACTTTTCCAGATAATTTGTTTTTGAGGTTGGATCCAAGAATTGTGCCTAAAGTTCCTTCCCAGTTTCATTCAGCCAGATAAGTGCTATTACCTGTTTTGGGTCCAAACCCTTCACTGGGAGGCAAGTGGTTATTACATCTGTTGGATTTTAATAGATTGGTAATGTTCTGTTTGGCAGGAACTGAGAGTGTTATGAAGGTGAATAACCTCTTTTTAAATTTTAGACCATTGGAGAATGGCCTGAAGTCATCTAGGGCTACTTTGAGTAGGCGGCTTAAGCAGGTTTAGGGACTCAATGAAGAGAATTAGTCTCTAATGTGCAAGGCAGGTCATCACGTGGTGTGTCAGCTTCATGGGCATCTTTAAAGGGGGCTGTGAGGGAGGACATTTGCAATGCAGCTACTTGGGTATCAGCACACACTTTAATGAATCATTATAATTTTCAGTTGGGCGGAACTGCATCTTCTGATTTTACGTTATCTGTATTGAATGCAGCAATGGATGTGTAATATGTGCAATTGACATATGAAACGTGACAGCAATTACAGTTTTTGGCATTAAACTAGATGTTTATCACGCACTTTGGTCTGCGGCATTGTGATCTTTAAACGTATTGAAGCCAATATCCACTTTGGTATCAGCTCACTGGTAATGGCTGTGGTGAGGAAGATGGACAATGAGGAAATGCCCCAGTTACTTACCTGTAATCTTCATTACTCCAAGACTTCCTCGCCACAGTCATGGTTACGCATCCCTCCCAGCCCATTTAGGGCGGCTTCAATTCTTTTAGAGCTTAGTATCACAGGAAGTGGTGGGTGTTGACTTCCTACTTACACTGATTGTAGGGGGTAGGAAGGGCGCCATCTTGGTGGAATCGGAAACTAGAATGTATAGTTTTTTTTCTTTGGAGGTTCTGTCAACAGGAGACATGGTTACTAGTAATGACTGTGGCAAGGAAGACTTGGACTTGGAGTAATGGAATAAGTTGGAAACAGACCACACTGCTTAAGGATGGAACAGTTTGATGCTGATTGCTCCATTCTGGTGAATCGCGGAGACTGACGGTAAGCGAAAGAGGAACCATGTTGAAAAAGACGATCGAGAAGCTGAACATTGTATTGTCTTATCTCCTGGGAGCAGAAGGATGTTATTAATGAAGCAGTATCTAGGAATGCCTTGCTGCACTGTGTTGCATCAAAGGGAGAAATCAGAAATGCTCCATATTTACAAAGATATGAAGCATTTCTGCTCTCTTCTTGTGCTGGCACACTGTGTGCTGCCGAGTGCCAACGCAGGCACCCTTGCACAATATTGCAAAGGGCCTTTGTTACAGCAGAATTATTTTTGTATGGAAAGGAACACCACCTTCTGCACCAAAACAATCTTTAGAGGCCTTTTCTTGTTTCTGTGTGTGCTGCAGAGTGCAGCACATGGGGAAAGAGAAATTAACAAGGAGAAACAAAGGTATTTCTCCTCGTTACGCCTCACTTGGGAAAGCGTAGTATTTTTTTCTATACCCAGGCTCACAAGTCTTTGTAAATCTGGGAATGCGCCAAAATCCATGGGTGAATGCATGGGAACGCACCATACTCCACAAATGGAACGCCTCCAAAGTTGATATGTAACGTAATGCAGTGTGTGCAGCTGCCTTCCAGTACATTTCTTAAAAACCCATGCAAGGCCACGGAAATCAGGCCTTGCGTGGTGTTGTAGATATTACTGAAACCTTAGCGTTGATCTTGAGTGAAGTAAGGAAAATACAGAGGCTTCGTATATATGGACCCTAGTATTTTAAGAAACACAATGAATTACCTCCTGTTGTTGAGACTGTTAATTATAAAGAAGACTCTGAAACCCAAAAGGCTGATGCATACAGGGTGCTGAATAAAATAAAAATCAAAGACACATATTAGAGACAATTTTTACTTTCAGCACCTGAGGCAGAGGATTTATTTTCAACATTTGAATCACATTCTATGCTGCTTCATGTTGGAAAGATATTAAAAAACAGTTCTTTACATATAAAAAAAAAATACAGATTGGATCATTTTGATTCTGAGGTGCTTGCATTAACAATATTGTATTATCTGTTGAATTGTGCATCATCTTATTCTTCCTTGGCATTTGATGATGCATCCTCTGCATTTGCTGTTGTAGAGCAGTACTGGCAAAACCTGGGATGGAATGGCATCTGATGGAGGATTCTTGCTCTGACTGGTTGTCAGATGTGTTTTGGAAGTGAGATGAAATGATATGAGAAATGTGGAGAGTTTAATGTGTAAACAAAACTGAGTAGTAGTAAATGGTAAAGGTTGTATAATTGAAGTGTCAGTGTCTTACTGATATCCGGGGTGTAAGGGACGATCATCATTTCGCTATTCTACCAGGATACTGGTGATGATCCCCTACATGCCCCAGAGTTCAGCAGTCATAGCACAAGGAAGAGATGGAGTCCAATAACAGACAACAAAAACAGAGAAAATAGGAAAACTATGCAAAGGAACAAGAGGGATCTGTGGCGATAAAAGATAGAAATGCAAGTTGAGTAGTAGAAATAAATAGGAACTGAAAGCCATTGCAACTACGAATTGCTGCCAGATACTGTGGTCTGCATGTGGTGTAGTTAGATATGCTCTACCATGAAAGACCTGGAAGTGAACTCCTGTTCTTCTCAGTTCTGCCCTACATAGAAGTTAGCAGTCTAGCCTTCCTCAATTGCCACTGACCATCCTTCCAGGTTCTACACTCCGGTCCCTGTCTAAGTTTTGTGACTCACAATTTCAAGCAGAAAGAACTGTTTACAAAGGCCCTTTTGGACTTACATTACTCGTTCATTTGGGTCCCTTTATTTGGTCCCCAATGTGAGACCTTGATTAGAAAATCTATGGCAGACAAGAACATTTTGTTGTCTTTTTTTCAACTTTTGTTCCTTTAGAAGGGGCCAACAATAGTTCCAACAGTCAAGAATTCCCTGCCAAGGAAGGGCCTGGGATTGGGAGCCTTCTTTTATGAAATGTCCGAGCCCTCAGCTTCCAGTGTCCCAAGTGGATTGGTCTGTAGGGTTTCTCCTTTCCTGATATTTTGGATGGACAAGTAGGTTTCAGATTGCGAAGTCGGGTTATTTAATAGAATTCAAAGGCAAACATCCAGCAAAGTTTCAAACCACTCCTTTGACTCCGTTACAGCCAAAGGACGGGTGTGGGGGAGCAAATGTGGAAAGTGATAAATCTTTTGATGGAAAATAAAGCAATAAGAGAGGTCCCATATTCAGACAGAGGCAAGTGTTTTATTCTATCCTCTTTTTAGTACAAATGGAGATTTCAGACCGGTTCTCAATCTAAAAGCCTTCCACAAGTATTTGACACACCATTCTTTCAAGGTGATAATACTGCAGCCTATAATTCTGTTGCTACACCCAGGAGATTTTTTTAAATGTCTCTCATCTCAATATTGCTAATTTTCATGTACCAATAAATAATGGTCATAAAATGTTCTTGAGATTCATTATAGACAATCAGAGTTAATAATTTCAGGTACTTCCTATTGGTTAGTCATCTTTTCCTTCTATTTTTTACTAAGGTGTTAGCTCTCTTGGATGCAATTGTACATGAAAAGGGAATTATGGTATATGTCTATTTGGATGATTGGCTGATTGTTGCTTCTTTTCCGAAGGGCAAAAGATACAGAGCTGGTGCATGCAACTCTGCGTTGCTTTCTGCTGAACAAAGACTAATCACAGCTCCAGCCTTCACACAATTCTGTTGTTATAGAAGCACATTTTCAGACCTTGTTGTTAACGGATGATCAAGTCAAAATGTTTTTTGAAATCCCTCTTAATAAACATTCTCTACTCCAGTTAGAGAATAGCTTTGAAATTAGGGTCTAATGGCGTCAACGGTATTCATGAGCTCATTATCTTTTGAAGCCCATGGTAAACTTTGTTCTAGAGCAGTGTTTCTAGAATCAAGAAACTATGAGGTGCAGGTGAGTCTGTTCTTCTGTCCTTTGATAAGAGATGTGTCATTATTCCCCTGTCCACCTTTGATCCTAGCTGCGGATGCCAGTTCAATAGGTTGGGGAGCCATGCTGGAGCAATGGTCTGCTCAGGGTCAATGATCACAGGAAGAAACTCTTCAGTCTTCAAACTGTCAGTCATGTCGAAGGCAAAATTAGCATCTGCTAAACACCTAAAGGGAATCCCTTTCTAGAGAAAACAGACAACCAAGTTGGCGGGATGTATGAGAATCAACAAGTAGGATATGATCTCATTGCTACGTCTGATTGTTCCAGGGCAATGGCTGTGGACAGTCAGTCACGCACCTACTAAATCATCCATTCAGACACTTATACACCCATTCATTCTTCAATACGCCTTTCCCTATATACATTAAACATATTTAAACTTTACAGAAACACAGAATCACTGGCTGATGTCATCAGTGATGTCATCAGTGATGTCATCAGTGATGTTACTGGCCATGTCATGAGTGATGTAATATGTGATGTCATCAGCAGTACATTGCGGGGGCTCGAGTTATAGTTAGCTGAAGTAACTATAACGGGAATTTCACTGGTTTTGTACGAGTGAAATGTCCAACTAACTATAACGCCCCTGAAAACTATGTTTTTTTCAGTGCATTTCGAAGGTTTTTTAAATGCTAATTTCTAACTATAACGTGCCTGAAACCTATGGTTTTTTCAGTGAATTTCAAAGGTTTTTTAAATGCTAATTTCTAACGATAACGTGCCTGAAACCTATGTTTTTTCTGTGAATTTCTAAGGTTTTTTAAATGCTAGTTTCTAACTATGCCTACAGAGGTATGACATGTGAAGGAAGAAGAAAAAACGCACAGATAGAAGCAAAAGAAATGCAGAAAGAAGCAACAGAAGTCCACAAAGACGAAGAAAAGTGCAGGAAGAAGCAAGACATGTGCAGAAAGAACCAACAGAGCAGCAGAAAGAGGCCTTGTTGCAAAATCATCCTGTGCCCACAACTTTTTCAGACGGGTACTGGTGGTAACTGACTCTGACTAACCAGGCCTAGAGCCAGTGCTATGCTAAAAGACACTTAGAATACAGTGAAAACACCTACATACACTAGGGAACACTATGCGTTGGGGTACCCCTGTGATTAGCATGACCTCCTCTGTAAGGCCCTAGTACATAATAGGGCAGGGGAATTAAAACTACCTCTACGTGAGAGGTGCAGAAATATGCTACTTTAACTAGTAGTCGCGTTTGCAGAGTGGTGGAGAAAGGGTGCTGGGCGTCCAACCAACGCTCAGGAATTCAGCTGTGTACGACTTACAGGAGGTACCAGGAGGGATTATTGGCCCCCAAACTCCCTCAGGACTAAATTGGACTTTATTCCCCATCCCGTAGTCTAGAGTATTCAAAGAGGGGGACGGTAGGGCATGTATGTAACAGGGCCGTCTATTGTCACTTTTCATTATTCTGAGGAACACTGTACTTTGTTTGTTTACAGTCTCTTGGGGCTTGTACTGTGGACCTCGTTAAACAAGCCCTACCGTCCCCCTCTTTGAATACTCTACTTAGCACGGGTTTTAACCCGTGGGACATTTTTACGGGTTACCAGCGGATCACAATTTGATCTTCACTGGTCCATCTTTTGCTCACCTGAACCTTTCAGAGTGTACAGTTCTCATGGATAACCAAGGTCTAAGCTTCGACGACGAGACAGTCTATGACATATTGCAAAGAACCCCGTCCATCTTAGGGAATGATGGTAGTTCCGCATCGGGTTCTCAATCAGAAGACTGGAATTCCCTCACATCATTGAAAAAAGAATGGATCAAAATAACTCTCCATGGCGCTCTCATGACCGAATACCTACGCGCTAATATTGCGCCTACAGGACTAATTGTTAACAATTTCCCTAGGCTGTTTTTGGATGATGCCACTTTTAAGAGAGAATGGTCTCTGGTCGCGTGGAAATGCACCAGGGACATATTGGTACTCATCATTAACACTGCTAAAAGATTGGCAGACACTCTTTTAGTTAGAATTCAAATTGTAGAAGGAGCACTAAAAACATCTATTCAAATCACGGCATATAAGAACAAACTAGCCGAAATTAATGCTGAGATAACAGACAATAAAGAATACCTCATGAAACAGAAAATAGCAAAACTCCAGAAGGATATTCAGAGATTCGACAAGGAAAAAGTATATCCATACCTCAAATCAGATTACACATCCACCAAAACCAGTTACTCGCCTGCGTAGTGTAGTGGCTGTTTCCCCAATTCAAGAAGACAAGTAGCCATTTTAAGGTCAGGCAACTAACGTTACGGCAGATAGTATTGTGTTCTTAGGTTTTGACTCGCTCTTAAAGTTTTTTACCAGTTGCGTTGCAGAGGACGCATTCATTTTCAGGCACGAAGAGATGAAATGATTTGTCCAGAATAACAGGATGTACCTGAGGTTGGAACCCCGTTCCCCAGCTTCAAATTCGGTGGCTCTAGCCGTATAATGCGGAACATTTTTGGTTCGTTTAGCTTTAGAGTATGGCAACTCCCTTGAGGTTTTGCTGCTTGTGTAAGAGTGGCGGATGCGCCAAATGTTTACTCAATGTTTCAAATAATACACTGCAAGAGTCTTTGATTGAAATCTTACGTCCAATCGAGTGTCTGCGCTCCGCATATTTAGGTTGATGTTAAGATATTTATTTATTTATTTAATGCTTTTTTTATATAGCGCGGACTTTACCCGAAGGTGTCAGAGCACTTCACAATAGGAACAGTACTGATACATGAGGAGAAAATTACAAGTGAGCATGTTACAAAAGCAAACGTTACGTTACATAAGGCACTAGTGACAATTGTGCAAGTATCAAGAGCAAACGAAATACAAGAGGTAGCAAACGATACGTTACAAAAGGAACAACCATTGGCATAGCCAATAGGTCTCGCTTTTGGGATCTTATAAAGTGTTTAGCCATGCAACAGTTGCATAACAAAAGCGAGACCTATTGGCTATGCCAATGCTTGTTAACAAGAAGCAACCTGAAAAGGCAGCGTATGCTTTTGTCATTTGAGACAGTTTAGGTACTCTGTCCAATTTCTAAATATATGTGTGGCTACGTGTCATCGATTGAATAGCTTTTTCTGACTACAGGCCATTTATCTAATGCCTTTCTATAGCTGCTGCGCCATACATCATTAGTGCTCCACACAAGTGAAGACTCATGCATAAAAACACCAAAAAAATGACACTAGAGCCGAGATTCACTAAGAGTTCACGCATGGCGAAGTAGCAAGCAAAGTTGCAGTGCTACGTGAAATGGAGGGAGCAGAAATGTGCCTTATTTACAAAGAAATGTAGCAGTTCTCCTCTTGCCAGGAGTGCACTTTGTGCTACCTAGTGCAGTGTAAGCACCATTGCGCCCTAGTGCAAGAAAGTCTGCATTTTAGTCAGCATAGTTTTTGTGCAGGAAGGGATATCTTCTTGCACAAAAACTATCCTTTGAGGCTACTTCCTCTTTATTTGTGTGCTGCAGAATGCAGTTCACAGGCAAATAGGAAATAATGCGGAGAAATACAAATATTTTTCCTTGTTATGTCAGTCTAAGGCAGGTGCACCATTTTGGTGCAAGTCCATGTCTACAAGTCTTTCTACATATGGGTTTTCATCAAAATCCATGGGTGGAAAGCCCATGCACCACCTATGGACCGTCTCCCTGACACAAAGTAATTCAAGGCAGTGCAATGTGCTTCGTTACGCAGAAACGTCAATAGCCATTTGTATTGCTTTGCAAATACCAAAAAGGATTTTGTGTCGGGTCTGCATTAGAAAAGTAATGCAAATCCAACGCAAAACCTTTGCAAATCTGGGCCTAAATAGGAGTTGAGAAGCTGCCCTGCTTTACATTAATCAATAGTGCAGGATGGACTGGCCATTCTGCTACCCTCTCATTTTCCAGGTGGGCTGCTGGCTATATGTCCTCGCATCGCCGAGGCCCTTCGGTCCCCAACCATGACCAGCCACGTCAGATCGTCTCCCCCTCCCCCTAAAAACTCAACGTCCACACATTCCTTGGATTAGGGGTCGGTAACGCCGGACGTATTTTATTACAAACATTATTGAAAGCAAAAACACAGTTCATTTACCGTTTGCATACGCAATAACCCTTCATATTTACATCATTATTTACACCAGGTTGATGAGTGCCTAACCTTAACAGAGACGCTAGACATCATCTTCCTACCACTATCTAGACATGTTCCTGCATATCCCAACTTATGCCTGGAGTGAAATCATGATTGGCTCCAGTGTCACCTCTCGGGTCTAGGCCCGGCCTTTCCGCCCAATGACCTGTGGTGGGTCTCTTCTTAGGGGAGGACCCCACACACCCCCATCAAATCCCCCTTTGGGAGGGTCCCTGTGCAAGAAGCCCGTCTGCCCTACCTCAGACACCCCTTACAACCGTCACTTTTCCTCCCCGAAGGGCCAGTGCTGGGCATTCCCATTGCACATGCGCAAGTGGTTGGCCATATAGGCCAGATGCCAGTGGTTGCTCGCAACCCCCGCACCCCTGGATCCTTTCAACGAACTCTTGCCAGCACCACTTGGGTGGGCCCGTGACCCTGCAGTCATACAAATTTGACCTCCACAATCATGACCTCATCTGCAAGGTCCCAAACCAAAAATACGACAATAGCAATTGACCTGAAAAAGAAACAAATCAGTTACCAAATAACACCAACAAGCTCAATACCCCACACATGGGCACCTTTACCCTATTTGCTCTGGGGATGGTGGGTGGGACAAAAGAGGTCCGCTGGGAGAACTGCAGGCAGGGGAGAGCAGCTTCTGCTAAGTTTGGTGATCAGGAGTAAAAGACCTGACCGACACCTTGCACCCCCTTTCATGATCCAAGTGGACGCGTGTCCCAGAAGCCGGAACCAACAACTTCCGAGGTCCTCACCCCGCCCACAGCCAATTGCTGCCCTTAATGTTACGGGGTGGCAGCGCACAGTGCTAACGACCCCCTCTCCCGTGTCGGCCCGGCGCGGCTGCCATGTGTGCAGCTCCCCCCGAAGCGGGGAGCCTTGGCCAGAGTGCTGATCTCAGGGCAGGAAGGGTCTGCCATGACACAACCATGAAAGCCTCAACGGCCCTGTTAAATACATGCCAACATTTTAGAGCAGGCAAGTGGGAAATTTTCAAAAAAAAAGTTGGCAGAATTTACATTTACCACTGACTTATACTGAAGCAGAGGCAATCTACCTCAATGAAGTCTGTTGGTGTTTACACTGACAATCGGCATTCCATTTTTGGCATTTTAATAACAGTGCAAACAAAAACTCTGCTTTCCTATGTGCCATGCAAAACGGCCAAAAATAAAAATGTCGAGGCCTGTCACGTGCTCTAAATCTCCCCTCCAATAATTAAGAACAAAGCTTTGAAGTCAGAGGCAATTCTTGGAGGAGCAAATTGGCGCGTGCGTGACAGGCATCGCCAATTTCTTTTACAAAATTCCAAATCGGGTTTCTGCATGCAGGACTAGGGAGGTGGGAGACTAGCCTTGATGTCGGTACTCTGAATCGGAAGCGCTGGCATATATGCCATTATAGCTGTGGCCTATTGCAGTATGGACCCTGGTTAAAATATTTTCTGCAATGGCGTATTTCTTTGGGTTTCCTGTCCACCCCTGCGGCAGTGCTGCAAAGGGCTCACTGCACTCGAGTTCCTGACAGGGGCATCAACACGCACTCTCTTTCTTTCCTGGTCTCCCGCTCCTTTCACCTCGGGTCTCTAGGCCAGACACCATGCATTCCGAGCCAGGAGCCTGCTGGGCAGCATGCATTCCGCTGCCCATATAAATCAAACTCGCTGCCCTGATGGTCCTCCTCTCACGGGGGTCGGGCGAGTCAGTGTCGGACCAGCTCAGACCAGTGTACACACAGCCCGACCGTCTACGCAGGCGGCCTCCGGCGCAGTTATTTGAACCAGGGGGGCTCTACGGCGTCCTCTCCAATTTCCCTGACCCTGCAGTATTTTGCATTCAGTTCAGTGATTTCGAGAAACATCAGGCACGCCCCTACTGTGAGCCTGCCTTGCGTCTGCCTCCTGCCTAATTTGCATTAATAGCATGTTAATTTGCCATTAATGGACACTTGTAGTGGTTAACTGTGAGAAATGACGGCTAGTTAAGTAGTAAAATGGGAGTTTTATTATTTAGGAAAACGCTACATTGTTGTCAGAAAAGGCCTGGGTGTGCTAAGTGCTCATTATTGATTGATCAGCTAGGAAAACAAGCTAAGATCATGGACCACGTAGCAAGCGCGCGCTCTCTCCTCAGCATATTAAAGAGGGCGCGCGTGCGTAGATGCCGGCACTGTGCCACGCCGAAGAGGGACGGATTGCAGAACCAAGACGGGCGCTTGCCCGTTGCCGCCTCCCTAAAGGGAGGGATAATTTAAGGTCCATAAACGACAGTAAGGTGTCAACGTTTTGTGGTTGTTGAAAGATAGTATTCCTCCTCAGTAAAGCTTAGCATTTATGCATCTCATGTTCTTTGGTTGGTGGGGTGCTTGACTGAAAGCAGTCCCGCTCGTTACAGAAGGCAGCCCAGTTTAGACAACCGTTTTACAGACCTATATATATATTTGTTGTCTATTCACTTTAAAACTTTAGTTTAAGTTAAGTGGCATTTGCATTGGTAGCAGTAGCGCTTATTCTCCGGCATAGCAGCACACTACACCACGTGGGTGTGTTTGGAAGGTTGTTGTCTTTGCTTTCAGCCTACGTGGGAATGGTTGCCAAGGTATGTGTGAAGACCATCGAGCAGAGCCAGCTTTAGCTCTGGTGGCACCCAGTGAGACATTCTTTGTTGCCCCCCTACCAACTTTTCTATTTTCACTGCCACTGTAGTGGATGGCACAATATGTGCTGCAGTCCAGAAGTGGCAATTGACATTCCATAGCATAGAGTACGTCTGCACAATATTACTATGGCCTTATAGGAAAGCTATATGTGCCAATCAGGTATTAAGCCAATTTTTACATGTTTTAGGGGTGAGAGCAGAAAGACTGGGCACTGGATACCAGGGTCCCAGTGTTAGGGTTCAAGAATACAAGCAGGTGAGTCCCAATAAAAAACAAGCATTGGCATAGCCAATAGGTCTCGCCCTTGGGACCTTATAAGTGGTTAGTCATGCAGCACATTATCCTGGGTGCTGTCCCAACATGGATTAAGCATTATCAGGCTATCTGCACCACTTTTGCATCTTGTGCAGAAGGGAGGTAGAGTGAAGCCCGCCAGGGAGAGAATCAGAGAGAGGGGAGTCAGGTTAATCATCCCCACTTTAATTAGCTGTTCAGCTCAGACATGAAACACTTGTCTTTGAATGATTTGTCAGCTGGCTCGACTGTACCAAAGGCGAAAACCGAATATTAAACAACAAAAAAGCTCTTGGTGTGTTCTGTCATAGCGAGGTTTTCATGTCAGAAACTTGCAATCTGCCCCACAGAAGTACATATATTGCAGAATGCAAAGAAAAAGCCTGCACTGATTGAGACGTGCTCATAGATTTGAGGAGCACGAGAGTTCTGTTATCTTTATGCCATTTATAGGTTTTAACAACCAGAGAACTCCTACTACTTATTGGCCGTAGAATACTGGCAGGTTTGTTTATTTGGTAGGGATGGCTCGTACGCTACAGCTTCTTTTCAGCAACTGACCAACTCCATGTTAACTGTGCAGGATCGCCCTTAACTCTGCTCCGCTCTTCCTTTCACAATATCTGTTCTCGTGGCGGGCTGTTTAAGTATTTATATAATGTATGTGGCAAATTCAAAAGCATATGGGTGTTTATTTGCTCATCTGAGCAATTTATCAAATGCAAAAAGCGTGGGCCTCAAGATTGAGGGGCGTCCCCCACTTGCAATCAGAACACTGTGTTCAAATAAACACTTTCTTTGTCAATAAAGTTTTTTTTACACAATTTGCTTTATTTGTGTTGTTCAGTGATGCTTTGAAATTTCATAATTCCTTCATTAAGATCCTTGTTTTCTTATCTCATACTTCTTTTATATTTGTATATACAACAGCCCAATGCATTTCGGGCAATGGCCCTTCATCAGGGGAATATCACTGTTACAATTAGAGGAAACGTAAGGTCAGTGTAACAATATGATAACACTTAATAATAACATACTGTGCAAACAATCAAAGACCTGCTGTGAGTGTGGTTTACATTCCACTTATACCAGGAAATTTGTGCCATGACAATGTTTCATGCTGGTGTTCCCATAAATGCATGATGTGACTTTCATGCTTCAACAATAACATCAATTCTTTGTGGGTGCCTAATAGATGAGAATCAAGGTAAATCAACGATCGCAATTAAAATTCCATACTGTCAAATGTTGTTCCAATAAATACATGCTTAAAAAAATGTTGGATTAGACCGATGCCGTGATGTGGTGGGAAAATAAACACCATAATCTGTACACATGTTGACAATACGTGCGTGTTTAAACCAAGTTGAAGCCCAAAGTAAAACGAAAGAATCACAGATATACCATATATGCAATCACATGTATAAGTTAAAATGCTCTTTATCCATGCTTGCACCAGGACCCGTGCCAACCTTGCCACCCTAGTGCAGTGCAGCACTATTGCACTGTCCAAAACAGCTTCAGAACTCATATATGGGGACCTGAGGGGAAGGGTGAGCTCACTAATTGACATTCTGCTGGCCTCGCTCCAATGAGAAGAGCCGTTTGAGTACCGTTAAATTAGGCAGTGGTAGCACCTGTTATTCACGATGTCTAGACGCCGTAAAGCGCCTTAGAATATATGTTAATAAAGTTGCATAGAACATTTCTGCTATAGTCGGACTGCCTCGAAGGCGAGAGAGGAGTCATGCCGAAGCCAGCTCACAGCAGCCCAAAAGTTGGTGAAAACATACAAATGGCACAGTGCTGGGTAGCAGACTGTACACTTGTTACCACTTCGTTAGAATGTGAGGCACAGGAACTTAGTAAATTAAAGCCAAGGTCTCAACTTTCTTGGGCTCCCTGTCAGCAATGTAGGCACAAACTTTCAGCACCATTCAAGTGAAAATGACTTCTTTATCGCTCCTCAAAAAATAGCCAGCATATGGCACGCGTAAAGCAGCACTCTGCGTCCACTCTCCTTCCTATAGGCACTTCCACACTGGGGGACAGGATCTTACAATAAGCCGACACACTCGTAAAGCGGGATACTGTTTAAATGCAATCTTTCTTCACAGTGAACACGAACGTCTGTACATAAAAACAACAAGATATCCTGAGTAAGATCGGTGATGGGAAAATTAACTAAAAAAAAAAGTGCGAGATAAAGGGGTTTGCTCTTACCCAATTAAGTTTTGTATACTCCAACGGTTAAGCCCGCCAGAAGGAGCAAAGCCAGAGGGGTTCCTCCCACACCCATGGCGGCTGAGTGTGTGATTTATGAGACCGGCTGAGGGGTCTGAAAGCGCCGGTAATATTAAATAAATAAAGGCGCTTCGCCATACTGTGTTGGGAGGCGGGAGGGGTCTGAAAGCGCCCGTGATGATAAATAAATAAAGGCGCTTTCCCTGGCTGTGTTGGGAGGCGAGAGGGATCTGAAAGCAACGGTGATGTAAATAAACAAGGAGGCACGTCTGGTGAGTGGTGTGCGATGTGCGCGGGCTGTAAGGGTGCTCGCAAGCGATGCGCTTAATGAGCCATGACGAGAGAGGAGAGCCAGATGGCGCCTGTGTGTGTAACCGTGCGTGTAACCGCACGCTTTAGGCCACACAAAAAGTGTGTGGTGAGCTTTTTGAAGCCTACTTACTAAAAGTCTCGCCAGAGCAGCGCATGCTCTGGCTCAGGCGAGACCTAACTAGGGGTGACCATCCAAAAAGGGGTAACTTTGCAACCCTATGTGATCTCTGCCGCCTTGGTGGAGAGCTCAGCATTGAAAAGATACGAGAGGTGGCGGTAGAGGTTTCCACCTGTAGCTTTGTTAATAGTAAGGCATATTACGCGAGTAGTACTACTTTATGTTCTACAGAATGCTGTTTGTTAATTAGGTCCCATGTGTATAGATAGCTTTGCGTGTTGTTATCAGTGAGTTTATCAAAGATGCCATTACTAATGTCACTTGGGATTTAATGGTAAGACAACCACAGCAAAATGCTTTTGATAGACGGCCCTATGTCTACATGCTTTCATTCAACAATTCCACCTTGCGAAGTGCCTCCATGAATGAAGAAGGTATAAGTGACCAGCAAGTGTAGAGTATTGCCTTTGGCATCTACAGTTTTTTTTTATTTTTTATTTTATTGAGCAGAGGAGAGCAGGATAAATAACAATTTTCAAACACTTTTACAATTACTTTCTGATACATGTATGTATCTGAAACAACACATCGTGACATACCAATCTGTAATCGAGGATATAGCCTTAAAAAACAACCCCACATAAAGTAGCGTCATGCTTTCTTATAGTACAAGCCATAAAAATAACCTAAAACAAAGTGTAAAGCTACTAAAGTGCAGAGTGCAACACTATTGGACTTTCTACAACACTTCAATTTTATGTTGATAGCAATTTATCTAATGGCCTCCATTCCACAGTAAGAAAAGCATCTGCTTTTCCACCCCCCTCATTCCCGCCATATTTTAATCTATTTCATCGAATCAACAATAAATTGTGCAAAAATACAAATTTTCTTAAAGTGCAATATGCTAAAGTGCTAAGTGCTAAAGTGCTGTACCATTACCATACTAACATTCTATATAGCTTGACACTGTATGCAACACTATTAGACTTTCTACACAACTTCAAATTTATATTGCTAGCAATTTATCTAATGGCCTCCAATCCACCGTAGGAAAAGCATTTGCTTTTCCCCACCCTTCTTTCCCGCCATATTTTAATCTATTTCATCGGATCACAATAAATTGTGCAAAAATACAAATTTTCATAAAGTGCAGTATGCTAAAGTGCTTAGTGCTAAAGTGCTGAACCAGTACCATACTAAAATTCTATATAGCTTGATACTTATCCAAAAACATCCAAACCAAAGTACATTTTTTTACTGCCCCTACCCGCTTGGCATATGCTTCTTCATATCTCCTTGTCCTCCACATTTTAATTAACCATTCCGAATAGGAAGGGATCTCTTCTGTTCTCCACTTTTGTAGAATCAATGACCGTGCTATTACAGTGCCAATAGCCACGAACGTCGCTTCTGCTTTATTAAGGTCAGCTCTTAGTCTAGAGATCCCAAACAATGCCACCTCTGTCTCAGGATCAATATTTTTATCAATTGCATAGCTTATAGCTGAAAAAAATGTATTCCAGAAAATTTGGAGTTTTGGGCATGTAAAGCAAATATGTAGCCAGTCCCCCTCTCCCAAGGCCTGGCACCGAAAGCAGTTATTTTCAACCCCGGCATGGCGCTTGTTTAATACTGCCGGAGTATAATATGCCATCCACCTTGAAAGAAAGGCCATCTTTTTAAAATTGGCCGCTCTCAATGCTTTACTACCGAATAGTGCAATCTGCTGCCGTTCTTGATGGGAGAACTTGCAATTTGTTTCTTGTATGATATTTCCCAAAAAAGTTTCAACTATTGGAGCTGACCTTAATTTTAAGAGTAGAGAGTACCAATTTCCTACGCCTTTCAATCTCATCTTATAAAGCGCATTAGCAAGTCCCCCTGGTACCCGATCTGGTAAAATATCATATTTTTTAATCAGATGCGAGATCTGTAAATATTCCAAGAATCCGGGCTACTCCAGGTTCCCACATCTGGCTACCACCTGTTCCCAGGACATAAAGGTTTGAGCTATAAAAAAACTACCCAGCTCGAAAAAGCCGTTGTCCTTCCATCTTGTTAAAAGGCGAGAATGCATCTGCAGCCCTAAAGATCTACTTTCTTCGAGATTTAGAAAAATGTAGCCAGAAGAGGTAATTTGTTTAAAAAAGCATAGAAGGCGTTTGGAGAAGTCCCGTAATGTCTTATACCGGGATTTCTTTGGTAGTTTGGTTGTTTTAAGAAAAACTGATAATTGTGTTCCAGACTCACTAAGCATTTTTTCATAGAAAAAGATTTCTGTCAAATGGTTACTAACAAGTAGACGGGCAGTTGTGTCCAGTAGGGCAGCCTCATAATAGATTTGGATATTGGGTAGAGCCAATCCTCCCTGATCTATTTCTAGTTGTAGTGTGGGGAGCTTGACTCTGGAAATCTTATTATTCCATATAAATTCTCTGAACATTGAATCGATTTCTTTAAAAAACTTAACATTTATCTTAAGAGGGACATTGATAAATAAGAAATTTAATAAGGGTAGTTTAGACATTTTTAAAAGGCCAACCCGGCCTATCAAAGTCAATGGTATAATAGACCACTTATCCAATAAGCTTTTGATCTTACATTTCATTGTCGTATAATTCAGGCTAAAAAGTTGATCAACTTGGTTGGAAACATATATGCCTAAATACCTTATTGAGTCTGTTTTCAGCACCTGGGGTTTTAAATTCGGGGGTAAAAAGTTATAATCATTATTCAATATTAACATTTCTGTTTTGTTTTGATTTATTTTATAACCCCCTATTTGTTCAAATCTTCTAAACTCCGATAGTACCTTGCTCCAGTTCATTTCATCCGGATATAAATACAAAATTATGTCATCTGCAAATAATTTCATTTTTGGCATCCCATCAAAGGGAGCTCTAATTAAAAGATTATCCCTAATTCTACATGCCAATGGCTCTATAAAAAATGTAAACAAGATGGGTGACAGAGGGCATCCCTGCCTTGTCCCTCGTTTTATTTCTATTTCCCCAATTGATTCACCATTTATAATCAGCCTGGCGTGAGCTCCTTGATATATATTCTTGAGCATTTTTATAATTTGACTAGGGAACCCAAACTTTGATAAACCGATAAAAAGAGCTTCCCAATTCACTAAGTCGAATGCTTTTTCGGCATCGACCATCGTGATAAAAGTGGGTAATTTATTTACAGTGACAAAGTCTAGGGTCTGAATTAAAAACCGGGTATTCGTTGACATAGATCTACCTAAAATAAACCCAGTCTGATCCGGATGAATTAAAACTTGTGCTATAGGTGTAAAGCTCTGTGCCCAAATTTTCATTAATATTTTAAAATCTGCATTCAAAAGGCGACTTGGTCTACAAGAGTTAACATCTTTTTCACTCTTCCCCTTTTTAACAAAGCTGATCAAGATAGACTCCTTAAAAGTTATGGGAACCTTACCACCCTGCTTAATATAAGTAAATATTTTTCTTAGAAAGGGAGTTAGTGTCTTCTTAAAAGTTTTATACAGCTCAATCGGGAGCCCATCCGCTCCACAAGCTTTTGCCCCTGGAATTAATCCTATGGCCTTTTCTATTTCATCTATGGATATATCCATGTGGAGCTGCTCTACCATTTCTCTTGTAAGACTGGGTACCTCGACCTCCTCATAAAATTGATTAATCTTCTCTACTCCAACCTGGTATTGGGTTGCATATAATTCAGTATAATGTTCCAAGAATGTTTGTGCAATCTCTCCTTTTTCAGATAAAAGGCCATTATTTCTAGGGTCAAAGATTTCAGTGATCATTGCTGACTCTTGCTTAGTTTTAGTAGAGCTAGCAAGCATTTTACCGATCAACCGGTTTTCTTCATATACTCGTTGCTGGTAAGCTCTAGAACTAGCTATCTCTTCCATGATAAAAAATTCTTTTAATTCATATTTAACTTTGATGAGATGCCTTTTATCCTCCTCTAACGCCACAGACCGATTATTTACTGCCTTTGTTGCTTTTTCGACGTTCTGTTGAAGATTATTGATTTTTTCTCTCCTCTGCTTCGTTTGGGCAGCGGAGTAGGCTATTATTTGGCCCCTTAAGGCAGCCTTGAACCCGCCCCATACAGAGAATATATCTGCCGTTTTCTCATTTCTGTTAAAAAATTCCTCGATCCATTCCCCCGTATTATTCACCCACTGAATATCTTGCAAAAGGAGTCGATCCATCTGCCACTTGGATCTTGGTTTCACCTCCTCATTAATTCTTATCTCCACTTTGATTAGGGAGTGACCCGAAAAAGGGTTTGTCAATATTTCTGTATTATTATACCCCAATGATTTAGTTATTAAGAAAAAGTCAATTCTAGATGCTGTATTATATTTATTAGAGTAACAGGTAAACTCCATCTTAAGGGGATTAGCGTCACGCCAAGGATCTATTAAAACATGTTCTGCTATTAAGCCTTCTATCACTTTTTTGGTTTGGGGTTTCAGCTCTTTTTTTTCCTATTTGAGGTATCCTTTTTTAAGTTTTGGATAAAATTGAAATCCCCACCCCAAATCATTTTCCCCGGGATCCCCCTTAGTGTTTCCCCTATTTTAAGTAAAACTGCGTTGTCATCCATTACAGGAGCAAAATAGTTCACAAAATTGAATGTAACACCCTTTAATCTAGCTTCAACCCAGATCCATCTGCCCTGAGGATCTCTTACTATTTGGCCGAATTCCCAAGGGAGGTTTTTACAAAAGTATACAGCGACTCCTCTACAAGCCAGTCCAGCAGAGGCAAAAAAAACATGTGAAAACCAACGAGGAAGGAATAGATTTGGGGAATTTGTTTTTAGATGTGTTTCTTGTAGAAACAAGACTTGAGGTGTCAGGGAGGTAAGCCATCTAATAAGGGCCCCGTATTTCTGTTTATTTAAGATCCCATTAACATTTAGAGAGTATATACTACACAAGTTTGTCATATCTTATACAATTCAATCTTCCTTCCACCAGCTACTTGAGAAACATATCGTATCCATAGCCTGCCTAACTTAACCAACCATAACCTGACTAATTTTACCTTTTCTACTTCTGCTCTGCTACTGCTCATTTTTATTTTGCTTTTATACCCCCCCCCTACTGACCTGAGGTCCTCCCTGTCCCCACCATCTACCACTTGCCCTCCCCTTGCTTTGTGGGAAACCCCCTAGCTGCCACGCTGCCCACATTGCACCCCTCCCAAAAACCTTATGGGCGTCTTGGAGTTACACCCAAGGTGAGCTTGCCCTTATCCCCAGATGCCGCCCATTCTAATTTCTTTTTGTCATTTTTGTCATTTTTATTCATATATTTATTTCTTTTTTTATCCTGTATCCTGTCAGTGATATAAAACCCAGTGTGCTCAGCTTCCTACTCAATCTAGCAGTGATATTAAATCCCAGGCCTGTCCTTAAAATCACCAGGTGTATGCAACAACACTTTTTCACCTCACACCCAAGATCTATTACATTCTAGCTACCAGCTACCATCATCTACTAGATCCTTCTGAAATTTCCTTCAACAGGGCCTGAGCCTCTTCCAGGTCCGAAAACAAAAAAAACTTTCCTTTCACCAGCACTTTGAGTTTAGACTGGTGTGCAATTGTAGCTTGGGCACCATGAGCTTTAAATAAATGGAGAATTTTAACAAATTCTGTTCTCCGCCGAGCAGCGGCTGCTGTCATGTCTGAGAATATTCTACATTTAGAAGTCTCTGTAACTGGAAACTGTCTCTGCTGGAACGCCTTTGCTAAAATTCTCTCCTTTATTCTGTAATCCGCAAAGTTTAGTAATATTGTTCTTGGATATGTAGAGTTGGGAAAGGGTTGTGCTGGAACTCGATGAGCTCTTGTTATTTTGAGATCTCCGTCAAGTTCTGGCAGGACTTGCTTTTTAATGAATGAGCTCACCCACTGGATTGTTTGGGCTCCTTCAAGCCCTTCCGGAACCCCAACAATTCTGAGGTTCGATCTGCGAGAATAATTTTCAAGTTCCTCCAGCGTAGCTTCAACAGTGAGTGTCTTTTTTTTTTACCTCTTTCACCTCTCCCATAACAATAGACACTTGGTCCTCTATCACTGAAACCCGAGACTCCACCTCCTGCAATCTATTCGGGAGCCCTGCCATTGTCTCTTCCATCTTTCCCAACCTTGCGTGCAGAGCAGCAATCTCTGCTTGCTGTGTATTTTTCATGTCCCGTATTTCTTCGAGGATTAGGTTTAGCATATCCTTAATGTCTAGTTGATACGTTTCCTTAATCTCAGCACTCTGGCAAGCGTTGGTAAGTTGATCTTTCATGCTTTTCATGCTAGCATTTACCTTTCCTGCCTTAGGATCTACTTGGCTCAGGAAAGTTGAGGGCAGAGATACGGTCTCAGCTGGAACAGCTCTCCTACTTTCCATTGGAGTGGCAACCGCTAACCCTATAAGCGGAAGTGCCGGTATCTCTGTCATAAACTCACAGCTTTTATTAAGTTGCTCCTGCAGCGAGTGGTCAGTATTCTGTATTTCTTTACCCATTATATTCGGCGAATTGATGGAACTAGATGTCAACCGATTTTGCTCTGCTTGCTCTGTTCGTGATTGAAGCTGAAACTGAGCTTGCGGTTGAGGTTGCTTCATTTGAATATTGTGTTGTTGATGTGGGAGAGCCACTGAGCCAGATATTTCGATGATCTGTTGCGTCATCCCGGGGAGACTATCTGCTCCGACCATGCCCCTTTCTGTAGCTAATATATCAGCCGGCCCAAGAGTAGATACACCTACGGAGGAGGGTGAAGGATGTTGAGGTTTAGGGGTGGCTTTACTAGTGAATAGCGGAAACTCCTTG